>NC_140923.1:30435842-31132538 GCF_045865225.1 Trachurus japonicus
ACCGCTTGGTTGGGAATGAAGGTCTGTGGTTGACAAAGGCAGAATTCGACAAAGGTGGTATCAAAAAGTTTAGTGGTACTTCTTGGGTTGTTGAATAGTCAGTCAGATGAAGAGATGACACTGTACTACTTCCCAAAGATGATGCAGAAAACCATTCTTGATACACAGGAGTCTCCTTGAAACCGCAAATATCTTCTAGAGCCATACTGGTGACACAAATGCAGATAGTATGAGATTTGTTGATCAGAAAATCAAAGTCAAATCATCCTGAAAAAAAGCTTTGTATATCCCTGTGTTTTAAGTGGTCACTGCTGCAACTGCTTACTCTGTTATCTACCATCTAGTGTCTATAGAAGACACACCTTTTATAGGCTAGCCCTCCAAAATATGAAAACACACACACATACACACAAAGCATTTGAGTGGACATAAATGATATTGCCTGCTGTGAAAGTGATATCCACAGAAGCCATTTTCTGCAAACGTTGTGTTTTGCTTTGAGATCAAACCATTTTGTTATTTGTGAGCAAGTCAATACTCATCTTTGTCATCATTTTCAGTTTGATGTTGAATGAGGGAACAACAGCAGGATTTTCATTTTTATAATACATTTTCTTTCGATATTCTGTAACAATTTCTCAGTAGCCTAATAATTTGTCTGAGGAAACATAAATGATAATTTGTCTAGTTATTCTTACTACTATTTTAATATTTTTCCACCTTAAAAAGTGATTGTTTTGCTAAATATTTCTGTAGAAAGTAAAAAAAAAAGAAAAGAAAAGAGAGAAAAAAAAGACATCACTGCTCCAGACCCTCGATGCACAGTTATCGCGGTAATTTACGAGTCGTGCAACTGACGGAGCTTTGAAGGCATTTCGGCTCTAAACTTCTTTGCTGTGCAATGACCGCGCACGTCCTTGCAGATCCAAGATGGCGTCAGTTTCCTCGAAAACCAGCACAACGAGATGGTCCCAGTCAATCATTCAGTCGGCTAAAATCATGGCGTCTGCCAGTACGGGGAGCAGGGTGTCCTGCGGGAGAGACTTGAACTGTGTGCCGGAGGTCGCTGACACGTTAGCCGTGGTCGCCAAACTCGGGTGAGGAACGTGCAGCACGCTACGGGTCATTTTTTCAGTAAAAGTGTTTATCAGAGAGGCGGGCTAGTTTGCTAGCGTAGTGCGTGATGCTTTGCTAAGCTAGCCGGTGAATTACCAGCACGTGCCCAATCACAACGATGCTGGACTCGGGTGTCCTGTCTCTCATACTCGTACAGGCTATACTGTCAAAGTTTGCAAGCTGCCTGGGGAATGGTTAAGCTAAAAGAGGATTTATGCTTCACCTCTGGTTGACATTATAAATCACACCAGTGTTAAAACTCTGCTTTCTCTCTCTGGTGTCCAGGTTTGATTTCCTGTGCATGCCCCTGTTCCACCCGAGGTTCAACAGAGAGTACGAGTTGGATCCCGCTAAATCCCGACCTGGTGCTCAGACCCGCTCCGATCTGCTGCTGTGTGGAAGAGGTTAGTGTTTATAGTCTGTCATCATCTGTTATGTCAGGTATTAACTTGTTGTACGCTCTTTCTATGCATGTGATAACTGTACCCGTCTATCCTAGATTAGGCCCATTGTAACACCATAGATGGATGCAGGACTTGATGGTTTTATTGAATGACAGATCAAGACTAAATTATTAACTGCAATAAGAACTCTGTTCTTCTGGTCGAACCACTCAGATAAACTCATTGTAATGAATGAACATGGTCACAGCAATTTCTGTTTCTGTCCCGGTTCAGATTCAGTTGCACTTTGACTTCTGACACCAAGGACCCCCACATTGATGAGACAAATGAAACCATGGATCCACAGTTGATAAGAATTTAGCTTGTACATGTTTTATTACAGTTAGTGTTTGAAAACCACAACCAAAATAGTCATATCTTCTGCCAATATGGTGCTTATGGATGGGGTTGTAGTTTTTTTTTGCTGGAAATCCCCAAGAACCCCACTTTGGGGTCCCTAGAGCAGTCTCACATTTTGTTTTAGAATTGGTTTATGGTCTGAGAGAATATTGCTCCTTTTGTTTGGTTTATTAACAACATGTTGATATATTTTTAAATAAATTACAACATCTGTAATTTAAAATCTGTTGGTGGAAAGTTGTTCTTCTCTGTTGATATAAGAATAATAAATTCTGGCCTTAAAAAGCAAAAAGACTGAAACTTTTATTATTGTTGCAGTAACACTGCATTTTTCAATTGGGATTAATATAAAACTCTTTCTCTGATCATCTCTAACATAAAGGACTTTCAGGACTCCCTCTTTGCTTTTTTCCATACTTGATTTTTTCCAAATATGTGTCACTGAAAGCTTAGATGACTTAGGAGAACAAAGGGTTTTATGACACTGAATATGCTTTTTTAACACGTCTATTATGCTCTGATCTAGATTGGAACACTCTTATCGTTGGGAAGCTCTCTCCATGGATCTACACAGATTCAGAAATCGAGACAGAACGCAGAAACTCAGAGGCTGTAAGTCCCTCACTTTGGACAATTGCTTTGATTTACACTTGTAAAGATGGCTGTTTTGATTCAAAGTTTTTGTGGCATGAGTGAACTCATGGCGCCCAGTCTGATTGTCTGTATCCCTTCTAACATGTCCTCCCCTTCATGCTCTCATTATTCTCTGTCCTGTGGTTCTCTCCAGGCTCTGGTGCAGGAGCTAAACTTCTCAGCTTACCTGGGTCTGCCCGTCTTCATGATTCCTCTGCGGGGCCCTAATAACGCCAATTTAGCCCGAATGCTACTAAACCATGTCCACACTGGACACCACACCTCAAATGTAAGACAAACATGCTGTGTCACAAAACAGTTTAAATGTAGGTTGCCTTGAAGGTTGCCTTGAGATAAATTAACCGCTGCTGTCCTCTCTGTGTGTGCGTAGTTCTGGATCCGTGTCCCGTTAATGTCGACAGAGGACATGCGGGAAGATCTCATTGAGAATGAGCCGACCTCTTGCATCGATGACACTAGTGTTGATGAGAAGACCTGGAGCTGGTGAGTGTCATGAAAGTCCCACTCGAGTGCTGTCTGCATGCTAAAACGGTTGTCATTGATTTCCTTTAAAATCCTGATTCACTTTGTTTACTTGCCTCTGGTCTTTCAGGTGGCACTCATTTAGAACCCTTTGTGATTACAACAAGAGGATCTGTCTCGGTGAGAGAGCACACTGTGAAGCAGCTGCCTTGGGCAAAGTCAGCGTATTAAGAAATAATTATGGTCATGTCTGCTACTAAAAATTTACTTTGTTCTATTCTTGAAGCGATTGAAGTGGGAGCGGACATGCCGTCAGAAGCTGTGATAGATAAGTGGCTCGGGGAACCTATCAAAGCAGCCATCCTTCCCACCAGCATCTTCCTAACCAATAAGAAAGGATTCCCTGTTCTGTCCAAAGCCCATCAGCGAATAATCTTCCGACTTTTCAAGGTACGAAGGAACAAGTTGTTGAAAAATTAATTTATCGACCAAATGTGGAGTTGTTTTTTAATAAAACTACCTCATTACACAGTTGGAGGCTCAGTTCATCTTCACGGGCACCAGTCGACACACTGACAAGGACTTCAGATCCTACCTGCAGTACC
Source organism: Trachurus japonicus (assembly GCF_045865225.1). Lineage (NCBI taxonomy): Eukaryota > Metazoa > Chordata > Actinopteri > Carangiformes > Carangidae > Trachurus > Trachurus japonicus. Next base: position 30,439,483 of record NC_140923.1, read on the forward strand.
TGGAATACCTCAACCAGAACCGGCCAGCACCAAACGCGTATGAGCTCTTCGCCAAGGGCTATGAAGACTACCTACAGTCTCCTCTTCAGGTTAGAAAGTTCTTATCACTGTTTGTGCATCTGACTTGTTTTTAACCTTGGGATAAGGAAGACTAAAATGTTTTTTTCCCTCTTCTTTGTAGCCCCTCATGGACAACCTGGAGTCTCAGACGTATGAAGTGTTTGAGAAGGATCCCATCAAATATTCACAGTACCAGCAAGTAAGGCCATTAGACAAAGCACTAACTGCATCCACCTGAACCAGGGCTGTAAACTAACGGTCGCCACTCGCCAAATGCGACTAAAATATTCCCCTGGCGACTTAAATTTGGAGGGCTACACGCCACCGGGGCGGGTAGATGTTTGTCCTGCTTGTCCCGTGTTGTTGTTGTTGTGTCGCACTGAAGTAGCTCCCCCGACGACCCCGCTGTAGAAAACAGTTTCCCTCAGAAGCAACGTAGCCTCACGCCAGTGTCACACGCGGACACCACGGAAGCGCTACAGCGCCGCGCGCCGCGTGAGCCGGAGCCCTCCCTTCCACACCAGACGTGCATTACTCCGCGCCGGTTGACAGCGCTTTTGCCCCGCAGCTGTGTGTGTGCGCGTGCGTGCCTATCTCTCTCGCGCTCACGGAGCTATGGACCAGAGATGAGGACTCAGTTTGCGACTCAAACTCGAGTTGCACACACAGAGACTTCAGACTTGACTTGGACTCGTGTTTTGGGACTCGTGAACAATCATTATTATTATTTTTGGCTGGTGCCAGAGTGCAGCCAAACACAAGAGAGAGAGGGACAGCAGCTCCTCTGACAGCTCAGTCAGCTGCGAGTGAGTGACAGGTGACTGTAAACCGGCTTTTTTTTTTATTTATTTTTTTTATTACAGCCTATAGCCGCACCGTCCGTACAGGTGAGGCACAACGTTTGTTGTCTGGCCCTCCTTCACGGGGACTAGCTGCTGCATAACTGGTCTGGCACATATCAGGCTACTGTAGGATAAGTTGTTGTTGTTTTTTTGCTGCGAAATATGACTGAAGGCCCGTATGGAAGTCTGCACGGGTCGACACGCCCCCACGAGTTGACTGAGCTAATTAAAAAATAATAATAACAGCAGTTCATCTGTCAGACACATGCAGAGGGGCAGAGCAGCCTTGATTCTAGATACAGTTTTTCTTTAAAGGAAAATTCATTGTGTGTTTTCTTCATATTGCATTGCAATAGCCTATTTAAAATGATCATAAACAACTAATAAATAGGTACTGTATGCTAATAAAGGAGTGATAATAATACAGTAAATGCTTTAAATTTCTTAGATTTAGCTGTGCAGTATTCTTAGTAGACCGGATAGCAGCAGATGATAGAAGGGTCATTACAACCAGAAGAGACAGGAGACTTTTATTTTTTGGAGACTTGAGACTTGACTTGAACTCGTGACCAAAGACTTGAGACTTGATGAAGTCTCACCCCACAAAGACTTGAGACTTGACTTGGACTTGCAAAAAAAGACTTGTGAACATCTCTGAGTAACAGAATACAGAATAGAATAGAATAAAAGGAGTGTTTCGTTTGTTAGTTTTCCCAATTTGGAATGTTTGGATTATTCAATAAGATTACAATTATTTGGCTTTGGCTTATTTTCTAAGCATGTATTGCTATAAAATACTGTTATCTCAATGAAAAGTGCTGAAACTGATGTATATGTAACGAAAAGAGGCAATTTATTATTTGGCCGGTAAAAAATGTCCTTGGCCGGTAGATTTTTTCATCTACCGGTCCCCTTGGCAGGTGAGCCAAAAAGTTAGTTTACAGCCCTGACCTGAACATTATCACAGCGGTGGAAAACCATAGAGCGCTAGCTCTAAATCCACAAACAGAGATACAAACATAGTGCACAGAGCTGTTTTGTCTATAAAGTTGTAGTAGTAATATCGAATGGCCCTTTTCCACTAGCGCTACTCGACTCGACTCAGTTTATTGATTTTCCACCAGGGATAGGACCTGGTACCTGGTACTTTTTTTGTATTGCCTTTAGCGAGGTTCCAAGTGAGCTGAGACCGATACCAAAACATGACGTCAACTGGCTGCTGGCCACTGATTGACCAGAGTGTCGTCACTGGAAGAGTCATGAGCCCAACCTCTGACATAAGAATCGAGATTTAAAAACACACCAGAAAAAGCGACCATTCATCTGTAGTGTGACTATTATTGTTCTTTCACTAAGTTTATTGGCTGCTGTGCAGAAAACCACACCGTCGTCTACCAACTAGGTGCAGACGATTGGGTTTTGAGCTGATGAAAGGATCCAAAAAAAGAGAGCTAGACTATGACGATCCTGCCGATGTTGGGGAGGTACTATGAAGTCCTTAGTTGTAATGGAAAATGACCAAAACCAAGTCGAGTAGTGCTGTAACTGTGTAATAGAAAAGGACCATAAATGTGCAGCAGGAACTGTCTGTAGTATAGTGATCCACAGCAGTTATCGAACGCCTCTCCATCAAGAAAGCTTTTTGAAATGAAAACTACAGGTAGCCACCGCAGCACACTGAGAGGACTTAACCCTCATTCTTATTCTTCACTGTGAATTTCATTGAAGCTGTTCCTGCAAACAAGGAAAACCTGATCATTAATATTGGCGGTGGATAGGGAGTTTGTCTTATAGTCGAGCAGATCTTCAATCAGCTTGAAAAACCTTCCCTGCTTGGTGTGTAGCCAGCTAAAAGCCTCACCAAATAATTTCACCGCTAAACAAATATATGCGTTTACTTGTAGCACGCCACTGGCCTGTCTCTTTTTGTGTAAATTGAGATTAGAGGCTTAAAGGTGTCAGCGGTGAAGAATCATATGACATCATGCACAGTATATTTTTGGCGGGTCCAACAGTGAATCATAGAATAGAGTTTGATAACAGTGGTTCACTGACCAACTGTTGGGTTATTTTTTTAAATATACATCACCAGGAAGCATTTACGGTGGATCCAGATTCCTTTAGTGACTTTCTTCGTTTCTGAAAAAACCTACCTGTGATGCATTTACTGTTTGGACAGTCTGACACAGACGAGTGATCATTTCCAAGTAAATAGAGCTGAGATAACAAGTCTTTGTCTTTAATTTATATTGTCAGATGAAAATCTTGGTTAACATCTAGCGTTATTTTGTTGATCATATTTTATTCTTGTTTGATTATCTTATTTATAAAACCTGATTTAAAAGCAAGTTGATCTAAAAAGACATGCTTTGTGTTGTGTTTATATTTGCAGGCTGTATACAAGTGTCTACTTGACAGAGTTCCTGAGGAGCAGAAAGACACAAATGTCCAGTGAGTAGCAGAACACAACAACAACAACAACAACACTCTCTTCAATGAATAATACCAGACAAGTGCTACAGCTTTACAGCTGTGAGGAAAACCACAGAGCATCGACCGTAGAATTGTCTCTCAAATGATATTTTCTCTTTCACGCAGAGTGTTGATGGTGCTGGGAGCAGGCAGGGGTCCACTGGTCAATGCTTCCCTGCGTGCTGCCAGACAGGCAGACAGGAAGCTGAAGGTGTATGCTGTGGAGAAGAATCCCAATGCTGTAGTCACGTGAGTTCATTACAGCTCTGTTATTTTTTTATATACTAGTCCAGACACACTGAAACATACATAGGAAAATGTCAACACACTAACACCGAGGTATCGAATGATACACAGATGTAGGTGTGTAAAACTTTCCCAAAGTTGCACTGCCCCAGGGTTCCTATGCAAGTATGGAAAATATGGAAAAGTATGGAATTTAATATTGTACATTTCCAGGTCTAGAAAAGTATGGAAAATGGAAACTATTGTATGGAAATGTATGTCTATATTTATCTTAATACATATCTGTGTTTGGTCTTATCTGAAGTTATTTGGGTTAATTATTTTGTATGCGCTACTGTACCTAGCCACAATCTCCTGGGAATTATTTGGTGACGTAATGGCATACAAATAAAATGATGAAAACAAACGATTAATTGCACTAATTACTAAAATGTCACAAATTACTTAAATTCTTTTGACCAAGAAGTCTGGAAATTAGGGTCTGGAAAAAGTATGGAATTTAGAAATTTCAAATGTGTTGGAACCCTGTGCCTGGAATTCGATTTTTAGTATTTAAACTATAAATGCAACAACTTTTGGCACCTGGCGTTTTGAATGCTTATGTAACTGGTTTTTGCACTGCTAACATTTTTGCTGTAACTTGTTCAGGCTAGAGAACTGGCGCTTTGAGGAGTGGGGCGATCAGGTGACGGTGGTGTCATGTGACATGCGGGAGTGGGCAGCACCAGAGAAAGCTGACATCATCGTCAGCGAGCTCCTCGGATCATTCGGCGACAACGAACTCTCCCCAGAGTGCTTAGATGGAGCGCAGCGCTTCCTCAAGGGTAAATCACTGCTGTGGTTGGACACGATTCCTACAGTGGTTCTTATTTCAGAACATCAAGTATGTAGATACTGCAGCCGCTGAGCACCTTCGGCTGTTTACCATATTAAACAATGTGGAACGCGGTTTTTTTTTTACCCCTCATTACCTCCTATGCTTGGGTGCATCACCAATCGCTTTCTCTTTCCCCCTCCCCATCTCATCTTTTCACCTCCAGATGACGGAGTCAGCATCCCCTGTTCCTACACGTCCTTCCTGGCTCCTCTGTCCTCCTCCAAGCTTTACAATGAAGTGCGCAGCTGCCGCGAGCGTGACAAGGACCCAGAGTGCCACTTTGAGACTCCCTACGTCGTGCGTCTCCATAACTTCCATCAACTGGCAGAACCCAAAGCATGCTTCACCTTCACACACCCCACAAGAGGTAGATAAGAAGCACACTAAACTCTAAAGTCCACAGACATTTCCTCTAAGGAGAATTCCGGTCATTTTTGACCCCTAAATCAGTGTTGGGGGGAGCAAAAAACGTGACAAAAATTGATGCAGGCAAACCGGAGTTACACCATTGGCTAGACGGCGCTAGGGATAGCAACAACGCTAACCTATGGGGGCAATTCTTTCAACCACAACAAACACTCAAAAAACAATCAAATATCTATGGTACATGACTGGAATCCTTATGACACACCACTGAACTCATATAGTGTACAGTATAAACAGTACAAACTTTGTGTTTTTGCATGTAGTCACTCACCTCAGATAGCCGAACTCTGAAACATCCTGGAAAGACATTACTATCCAATCACAGAGCGCCTGCTCTCCCCGCCACAGAAACAAACACTTTTTCCTTGTTGTGATGATTTCTTTACAAAAATAAACTTTGGAGCAGTGCAGTGGTAATGTCCAAAATATCTCTGACCGTTTATTATTGTAAAGAAATCATCACAACAAGGAAAAAGTGTTTGTTTCTGTGGCGGGGAGAAGGCGCTCTGCGATCAGATAGTAATGTCTTTCCAGGATGTTTCAGAGTTCGGCTGTCTGAGGTGATTACATGCAAAAACACCAAGTTTATACTGTTTATACTGTACACTATATGAGTTCAGTGGTGTGTCATAAGGATTCCAGTCATAGATATTTGATTGTTTTTTGAGTGTTTGTTGTGGTTGAAAGAATTGCCCCCTTAAGTTAGCGTTGTTGCTATCCCTAGCGCCGTCTAGCCAATGGTGTAACTCTGGTTTGCCTGCATCAATTTTAGTCGCGTTTTTTGCTCCGCCCAACACTGGGTGACCATCAGGACAACGATTTAGGGGTCAAAAATGACCGGAATTCTCCTTTAATGCGACATGAAAATATTGACCATCGTTTCTCTCCTCTTTCAGACATGAACAATAACCGGTATCAGTGCCTCAGATTCACAGTTGGTTGTAACTCAGTGCTCCATGGCTTTGCTGGCTACTTTGAAACCACGCTGTACAAAGACGTCACACTCAGTAAGTCGGCTTAATGAAAAGAAAGTCCTTTCATGTTGAGATTAGGTAAAAAAAAAAAAAAAAAAAAAGAACACTAATATTGTGTGTATTTGTTTGTGTCAGGTATAAAACCAGAAACACATTCACCAGGAATGTTCTCCTGGTTCCCCATCCTCTTCCCCCTCAAAGTGAGTCATTCAGTCACTACTTATTCAATGTCCCTGTGACTTTTAGATATAAAAATAACCCAAATATTTACAGGGCAATATTCTTCTCCCCTGTCTCTTTTAATAGCAACCCATCTCCATAGCCCGGGATGACGACATCACAGTGAGATTCTGGCGTTGCAACAATGGGAAGAAGGTGTGGTACGAATGGGCCGTGACCGAGCCCTCCTGCTCCGCCATCCACAACCCAGCAGGACGCTCCTACACCATCGGCCTGTGAAGATGACACATCACACACCCGTCAACTGGCGTACACGCACACCATTCAGTCCAACTTGGTGACAGTTGAAGTGGGGTGGCCTGATGCTTTTTTTTTTTTATATATATACACACAGTTTAAACCTGGACTTAAGGTGTGAGCCCTTAGTCCCATCTGGGTTTTAAACGTTCAGTGGTTGCACTTCTGAGCTGGCCATGAAAGTTTAAGATCGGGTAAACCAGATCTTTCAGTCTGTGTTCTCAGAATTTGCTCCAGAGGTCTGTCTCAGCAGGCATGGACCATCACCTCGACACAAAGTGTGTCATTGCTGTGGCTCATCCTGATTAGGTCAAACACCTCGCCACTGGTTTGTCATGCTTTTTGTTTCTTTTTCAATGTGTTTTCCCTACCGTTCTGAACAGGCTCAATTCCACACACACACACACACACATACACACAGACACTATCCACCTAGACCTATGCCTTATCAATACACATTCCATACCAATTCTTACATACTGACAAAGCACCCTTTTCCTCAGCACAGGAGGGTGAAAAGAGGGTTACGTATTCAGGTCACATACCACGTTTTTTGGGGGCTGTCTCTTCATACCTTTTATTTTGTTTCTGTATGTTTGAATCATGTTAATAAAGACAACACTGTAATGTTCTCCAAAAGCTCTGCAAGTTCTTTGGCTCAGAGGTTAAAGGGATAGTTCACCCAAAATTCAAATTTCACTCATTATCTACTCACCCTCATGTCATCGACTAAGAGCTGTGAGAATTTTCAGAGTCCTCCGTTCCTTCTCTGATTTACGAGGGGCTCGGTGCAGCAGTATTTGTCCATATAATGGTTGTCAATGGATACCAACTTTCTTCGTCCAAAAAGACACACCAAAAAACATCCAAATACCTCCATACTGCTCGTCTGCAATGTCCCTCTTGTATTGAAGCCCCGACATGAGAAATTGTTCCGAAAAAAATTAAATAAGTCTATATTTTAAGCTTGTTTGTAGCGGAAGCTCCCAGTGTCTCATTCACTGCTCTTCCTGTGTCAGTGCAAATCTCGCGTGATTTGCACTGACCGGCGGAATAATTTCTCATGTCGGGGCTTCAATACAAGAGACGAGCAGTATGGAGGTATTTGGATGTTTTTTGGTGTGTCATTTTGGACGAAGAAAGTTGGTATCCATTGACAACTATATGGACAAATACTGCTGCGCGGACCCCCCTGTAACTCAGAGAAGGGACGGAGGACTCTGAAAATTCTCACAGCTCTTAGTCGACAATGACATGAGGGTGAGTAGATAATGAGTGAAATTTGAATTTTGGGTGAACTATCCCTTTAACAAAGTTGTGAAATATTGCATACTGACATCAGGGGCAGGTGGTAGGGATGTGACTTGTCCAGTAGATGTCACCCTCAGGGTCTAACATGCGCCACCTCCTGAGCCCCATCTGCTGCAAGTACCTCGTCTCTGGTCTCCTGACCATCACCATAAAGCCCACTAACACGCCCTGCCTGGTCTTATCATGCTTGGCGTGCTTGGCATGATAACAGCAGTTGTTTGCACGTCATACATACTGGAGTTTGTGAAGACGCACACAGAAGGGCTTTCCCTACCCGCTCACGTTCAAACAACTTTTTGGTAACGTCTTCAAAGATTGATTGTGGTTTTCATGTCATTTTTATTTGATGCTAAGGATCCCCCTTGAAAACGAGGTGATCCACCTCAAGAGGCTTTTCCTTCAATAAATAAAAAAAGTTAAAAAAAAAAAATAATAATAATAATAAAAGTTGATAATTTGACAGGTGATAAATTGAAATGCAAATTTTATCTACACGTGTAAAGAGTTTCTGTATTAAGTGTATAGACTACAGTTATTATGGTTTTAAGAAAAATGCTAAGGGTGCTATGAGAAACTGAAGACGTTAGCCTAATTATAGTTCTTGTTCTTGCAGGCAGCTAAACAATATTACACTGCCCACAACTGACCAAATAAATACCTAGATTTTCATTAGCACTCTCACAACAGTCTAAGTTCAATATTTCCTACAATATATAATAGGCCACATACACAGATACAGACAATTCCATACAAATTATAAGTAGGAAAAGTTCACCCTAATAAAACATATGAACAAAACTGAAGATATAGTCCATGAGCCAGACCACCAATCGCAATCGAAAGGGTGGGCAAATTCTTGTTGCTATTTTATTATTTCTATATATGTCCAGATTATTAATTGGTATGATAACCTTCGCACAAGAGTAGCTTAACAATATTTATCATGCATTCACTATTTTGACCATAAAAATGCCATATACACCAATTATGGCCATTCTCCGATGTTGCACATTTCATAATTTGTGTGCCACTACTGATGATTTAGAGCGCCTTTGCAGTTGCAGAAAGGCCCTGCAGATAATATTTGTTTGCACCACTAGTTTGATTGATTGATTGAAAACTTTATTGAACAACGTTAAACAAGTGTTCAAAAGGATTAAAACACAATAAAGCCAAAAGGCTTGTTTCCATTGTGGTCCTGTGTTGGCGCTAATTCCACTGGGTGCATGAGGGAGCGAGGGGGAAAATCGGCTTTAATATTGCTGTTAGGAGGAAGTAGCAGAGGACTTTTGTGAAATCACATTATACAGGTAACATTTTTAATGGTTTATATATACATCCAAGGTTAAGAAGGCTAAGATGTAGTGAGTAAAGATGACATTAACATTATAGCATATTACATCCATAGGTTTAGGGTTATTTAGGGGGAACTGGGGCATTGTTCATTAGGCTGACTGCAGAGAGGAAGAAACTGTTCTTGTGGCGTGAGGTCCTGGTCCGGATGGACCGGAGCCTTTTGCCAGAGGGGTGGGGCTGGAAGAGTTTGTGTCCAGGGTGAGAGGGGTCAGCAGCTATTCTGGCTCTGGTCTCCGGGTCCTGGAGATGTACAGCTCTTGAAGAGATGGGAGGCTTCAGCCGATCACCCTCTGGGCAGAGTGAATGACACGCTGCAGTTTGGCCTTGTCTCTGGCTGTAGCTGCAGCACACCAGACTGACATGGAGGATGTGAGGATGGATTCAGTGGTGGCAGTGTAGAAGTTCACCAGCATCTTCACAGGGAGGTGAAACTTCTTCAGCTGCAGCAGGAAGTATAGCCTATCCTCTGCTGAGGCTTCTTGGTGAGGGAGCTGATGTTCTGCTCCCATTGGAGCTCCTGGGAGATGGTGGTGCCCAGGAAGCAGAAGGACTCAACCAGGGTCGCTGTAGAGTCACAGAGGATGACAGGGGGGAGGGCAGGTGGGTCCTTTCTGAAGTCCACTATCATCTCCACTGTCTTCAGAGCGTTAGGGTTGTTCATGCTGCACCATGACACCAGAGGGTCCGTCTCGCTGCTGTAGGCCGACTCGTCCCCATCAGAGATGAGGCAGATGAGGGTGGTGTCAGCAAATTTCAGGAGCTTGACAGACTGGTGCCCAGATGTGCAGCTGTTGGTGTACAGGGAGAACAGCAGAGGAGAAAGGACGCAACCTTGGGGGGATCCAGTGCTGATGGTCCGGGTGTCAGAGACATGCTTCCCCAGCCTCATGAACTGCCGTCTGTCAGTCAGGAAGTCCGTAATCCACCTGCACATGGAGTCAGGCACATTAAGCTGGGAGAGCTTGTCACGGAGCAGAGCTGGGATGATCATATTGAAGGCAGAGCTGAAGTCCACAAACTGTATCCTGGCGTAGGATCCTGGGGAGTCCAGGTGCTAGTGGAGGGCCATGTTTACAGCGTCATCTACAGATCTGTTGGCTCTGTAGGTGAACTGTAATGTCCTTAAGGTGGGTCAAGACGAGGCACTCAAAAGTCTTCATGACCACAGAAGTCAGAGTAACGGGTCTGTAGTCATTAAGGCCTGTGAGCCTTGTCTTTTTGGGAACTGGAACAATGGCTGAGGCCTTGAAGCAAGCTGGCACATGACAGTTCTCCAGTGAGGTGTTAAAAATGTGTGTGAACACCGGAGACAGCTGATTGGCTTAGTGCTTCAGGGTGGAGGGGGAGACTTATACCCCTTTCCCACTGGCCAAAAAACCCGTTTAAACCCACAAATGCACCGACCCGCGTCAACCCGGGACGTCTGTCTGACTACCCATTTCTCCGACCATACATTTCTTTATTTTTGAGTCCATTAGTCCGACCTCCCATTTCTCCAACTTAAGTAGCCCTAACCCTCAACCTTACCCTAAACCTAACCTTAACACTGTAGAATGGGTAGTCGGAGAAATGAGCCGTTGGACTTTTCAATCGGACTGATGTATGCCCCCCCGTCGACCTGCGTCAAATGACTCGGCAAGCGACGCGGGTTAAAATCGCCTTCAATTGGCTCTGCTCTGATCGGCTTGCAGTGGGAACACCAGACCCGGCTCAACCCGCTAATTTATGTGATGACATTGGGCGTTACGTGATGCCACATCATCGCACCAGTCACGTCTCACGTAGGCTACCAAAACAAAGCTCTGCTTGCATTCAAGACTGGGATTTGAAGATCAAAGAACACTGACCAAAAAAGATTGAAAAAAAAGAAGCGACAGTCTGTTTAACTGACATGTTGTGCCGCGGACGTCCATCATAAGGCGGCCGCGGCAGACTCGCTGTCCTCCGTGGCGGGCGGCTGGGGCATGACACGGTGTTTCTCGCACTGCGAATGAAAGCGGGGCGACTGGTTTATGCGGGGGTTAGACAGACAGACCCGGCTCATTTTGGTCAGTGGGAAAGGAGCCAAATGCCGATTGTTAGCGGGTCGACCCGCATTTAAAAAACCTGCGTCGACCCGCTGATGTTAGTAGGAAAACGGCTAGAGTTTGGGCCTGCAGCTTTGCACGGGTTCAGCCGTTTAAACAGTCTCTTCACCTCTCCTTCTTTGATTTGATTTGATTTCTATGATGGAGAGAGGCGTGAGAGGTGTGGGGGAGGGTGGCACTGGGGTGTGGGGCTGTGTAGGTGATCCAAGTTTGGAGGAGCTGTTGCTGATCGATGGCTGGTGGTTGGAGGTGTGGGGGATATCAGGTCTGTCCCATTGTCTTTCAAAGCGGCAGTAGAACTGGCTGTTGGCCAGGCGTAGGTCATTGACAGAGGGAAACTTGAAATACTGTACTGGCAGTATGCTCCACATTATTTGTGACAGAAGGAGCAAGCTCTTTAGTTGATTTTAATTGTGTAAAAAAATATTTGTTTGTTCTTGTTATTGCATGAAAAGTAAAACACTCTAAAAACGTTGGCTATTTCATGTGTATGTTCTAATTTTTATCACATTTTCATTCACATATTCCTGAGGTGAGTCTATTATTTATTTATTTTTTTAAACTTTATTTTTAAGTGCAAAGTTTCAGTGTCATACAGAGACAAACATGACATATGAAACAAACAAGTCAGAACATTCAGGACACCAAGGCAAATCAATCATTTTGTCTCAGGAAGAAAAGAAACACACTACAACATTACTTCATGTAATATAGGGCCACAAATTTCCATAGATGGGAGGTGAAGAGGAAAGGGGGGCCTATGAAGAGCCAGCATAGTCCAACCAGCCAGGGGAAGGAGTACCTCCAGAGCAAGTCCATCAAAACATCAATCACAGCACCAAGGGCAAACAATGCAATATGAAAGGGAGAGAAAGGAACTGCTCTATTCTGTGTTCTCATTTACATACAAAAACCATTTTGACCAGTATTTTTGGGCTTTATTACAGTTCAGCCTTAGAGAGAAAGTCAACATCTCCATTTCATGTATATCTTTTACTGTGGCTGACCACTCTCCCACCGTCGGCGGCTCTCTGTTAAGCCATTTCCTAGTTATTGGTTTCTTGCCAGTTGTCAGTAGTATCTTTAGAAGGTATTTATCCTGGGAAGTAAGGTCAGTTGGTAGATTGCACAAATATACAGTTTGGAAATTATACTCAATGTCAAAACCAAGAATTGAATTTATTTCTTTAACGACATCTATCCAATAGTGTTGAATTACTGGACAGCACCAAAAGATGTGACTGTGGTCAGCCATTAAATTGTTACAATGAGGTGAGTCTATTATTATTACAGTAGGGTATTGATAAAAGAGAAAAACATCCTTGAAGTGATTTAGGCACCCTGAGTGGTCAACAAACAGCATAATACCGAACAAGCACTATACACAGTTTTCAAGTTTCCACTCTTCCGGTCCACCTATTCAACACATGATAACCACCACTAAGCTACCTGTTTGCAATGGTTATCATGCCAAACTGTTCACTAGAGATGTCTACCAAGTCAAAAAAACAAACTAGAAATTGCCCACCCGTTCGATTGCGGGAGGCCAATTTTGGGGTCTTGGCTCATGGACTAATAGTGTATACTTGACCTAGCCTAGAAATCTAGACGCACCCTAGCGGCAGCAAATATATTTGCTCCGTATACATTTTAATGATATAGTCTGGCTTGTCTTGACCTACATTTGAGATATAGGCTATCTGAAATGCAGTGTTTTGGACAGTAGAGTACTCAATTTAATTTGGTTATAAAATATCTAAAATTTTCAGTTTAGACTTGTTTTTCTTTTCTTTTTTTAAAATAAAAACTAAACAAAAACGAGCCTAGACACTGAAGTCGATTTGAATGGACATGGTGTATAATTTTTCAATGGAGGAGACAGACCATGGGTCCTCACCACAGGGGGCGGGGCATACGATATGTTGACAATCTGGGCTGCGCTGATTGGTTGGAAATAACCAGCTTTTCTATTTATCGAGGCTGGTCAGCTGGAGGTCTTTGTTACCCCGCTCATCGCGGTCTCCAGACAAGAATAATGACCAACATGCAACCCGTCACTTAACAGCAGCTTCCAGGGGGTTTTCAGGTCACCGCAGCTGCTGGGGAGGTGGGTCAGCACTCTTATCAATTACTTTCTCAAGTTTTATCCAGTGAAACAAAGAGCAGCGGTCTCTGCTGATGGTTAATTGCAAATTCCAGCAGCTTCGTCGGTAACTACGAGAACTCGGGTTCGGTCGCGCGCCAGGCTCGTTAAAAGAGTAGCTACATTTGAACTTAAATTCGAAATGTATCTGTTTTATTTTAACGTTTTTTAACATCTTGTTGTGTTAAACACACTGGAGAGGTTGCACAGTCTGTTTGTGGCCACTACTATAAATCCTCCAGGTGGAGTGGCCGGGCTGCTCGTCGTGTAGCACTCTGAATTATTAATGCTGGGATGTGGGCTCTAATTTTAGCTCGACTGTAGCCAACTGAAATATGGAAACCACTGCTATCAGCGTTTTTCAACTCCATCGGCTCAAGGGAAGGGAAGGTAGTGGATGAATCACTCAGCCAGTGTATCCGGGAAATAGACAATGCAATGCTGCTTTTAACTTTCTTTCTTTCTTTCTTTCTTTTTGTAAACGCTATCTTTAATTTTTAATCCATGCATCAGCTTTAGTAGGGAGACGCCGCCCCCGTCACCTGGACCACAATAGAAGGAGGGAGACACACCGGACACAATGAGTGAGGGTCCGAAGAAGCGGACCACCAGCAGCAGCAGCAGCGGGGGAGGAGGAGGTGGAGGAGGAGGGGGGCAGCCGGGGCAGCCGGAGCCCCCGGCCGCTGAGTCCGGTGAGGGGAAAGATGCAGGAGAAGGCTCCGGGGTAGCTCTGAAAAAACAGATCGGCCTGGTCAGCGCCTGTGGCATTATAGTGGGTAAGTCCATCCACACGGGCTTTGTTACCTCCTCATCAGGTGTGCTGCTACTATCACATCTTACCTTCAGACTTTGACTTTATTTTTTATTTTAGGCTATTTTTTTTTTTAGAAAATCTACAGTATTTTTTGATAAAAGGACAATCTGATGATTAATATTTACCTAATTTCTTAACAGCTACATGCCATCACTTCCTTTAAACCTAATATAAGTACTACTACCAATAACAAACCAAAGTCATGGTTTTACTTAATATTGCGTCCTCAAAAATAAAAAAAAGTCACTTTGGTTGAGTTGAAATTCCCTGCAGCTATTTGACAGCTTGACCCCAGTCATCCAGGTTATCTTTGTTAACTGTAAGCTCATGTTTAAAGTCCTTATTTAAATTTGACTTTTACAGTCGTGTAAACAAAACACAGAATTCAAGCTTCAGTGATTTTAAATAAACAAGGCATTTGCTTCGCACCCTAGGTGCTTTAACATCATCTACCCAAATCTGTCCCTTCTAAATCTAATTTAATTTCCCTGGGTCTCTCTGTTTGATTACTGGGCATGCTCACTGCTCTCCCAGCATCATGCATCCTCCATGTGCTTTCTTACTGCTGCTTTCAGGGAACTGTCATGAAAACTCTGCAGTCCCTGCCCACCTCCACATACAGAGGGAAAAAAAAACATGAGTCAATAAAAAGCAATCCCTTTAATGGGTGTTCCCCAACTGCAATTTCCATCACCATCAGAAATGCTGGAGTTTGGTTGCTGCACCACTGACAAGAAATGTCTGTTCGTAGGTTGTCTGCCTTGGCCCAAGTATAATGTATGTATGTTTATTAGGGATGTCCAACTATGCAGTAGACAAAATCTGGGCCTGTGTGGTGCCACTGTGTGCTTAAAACTGTAAAACATGTAGTCATCTCATTAAAACACTGCCCATATCAGTTACAATCTAAAGAACAAAGCTGAAGTTTAGATGTATTATGGATCAACAAAATCAGTGATACAGGGAAAAAAAATACAAAGTAACATACATGAAAAATGAACACAAAAAATGGCTGTTATAATGAATCAGTCTCTTTGAAGTATATCTGTTGACCGAAGCCCCTGTCTGTAGCTTTGCTGAATCCAACTCTAAAGTCCAGTCTTTACATGACGTGGGCTGTAATTTCATTCAAACTGCCTCTATTGTCAAAACGACTAAGTACTGTTAAATCATTATTCATCGTTTGAAGTCTCTCAGTGAATCGGAGACGACAGTTTTACCAGCCATGTAAAACTTTACAGAACTTGTTTTCAACAAAGACATTATTGTATCTGTCTCCAGACTTGGGTATGTTATTTCCTGCTGGTCTCAAGAGTCACAGGATATGAACTCATTCTTCCATTTCCTTGGGCATTAAAAGAAAAACATCATCTCTGTTAAGGCAACGGCAAATATGACATCAAAAGTCTTAGCAGCACCAATGTTGCTAATTTTTTTTGGCCAGCAGTGAGATGTATTTGACCAGTCTAAGCCTCGTCAGTTTTTGGTTTCTGGTTTTGCAACAGACTCTGAGGCTATAGATCTCATTAAAGGGATAGTTCACCCTAGAATGATATTTCGCTCATTATCTACTCACCCTCATGTTGACTAAGGGCTGGAAGAAGTTTCAGATTCCTCCGTGGCTTCTCTGAGTTACAGGGGGTCTCGGCATAGCAGTGCATGTCCATATAACGGTTGCAAAGGGACACCGGAGCTCTTCGTAAAAAAACACACACAAAAAAACATCCAAATACCTCCATGATGCTCGTATGTAATGTCCGTCTTGTGCTGAAGCCCCAAATTGCGTAATTGTCCCGAAAAAAATTAAATAAGTCTATATTTTAAGCTTGTTTGTAGCGGAAGCTTCTCGAAGCTCCTCTTCCTGGTCCGTCCAAATCTCGCGTGATTTGCGCCGGCGTCAGTGCGGTTACTGCGAATCACGCGAGATTTGGACGGACCAGGAAGAGGAGCTTCGAGAAGCTTCCGCTACAAACAAGCTTAAAATATAGACTTATTTAATTTTTTTCGGGACAATTACGCAATTTGGGGCTTCAGCACAAGACGGACATTACATACGAGCATCATGGAGGTATTTGGATGTTTTTTTGTGTGTGTTTTTTTACGAAGAGCTCCGGTGTCCCTTTGCAACCGTTATATGGACATGCACTGCTATGCCGAGACCCCCTGTAACTCAGAGAAGCCACGGAGGACTCTGAAACTTCTTCCAGCCCTTAGTCAACATGAGGGTGAGTAGATAATGAGCGAAATATCATTCTAGGGTGAACTATCCCTTTAAGGACCCACAAAGACTGAATGTTATATGCCCAATTTTGGACATTTACAGAAGAATCCATTGGGGATCAATTAGTGAAAACACTCAGTTGGCCAAGGCTAAACTGAGCACATTTGGCATGAGCTCCAAAGGAAACAGGTGATCATGTGACAGGAAATTGTAGATGTTCATTAAGTCTGCATTCTTCTTCAGTGATTCTCCAACTGCTCATCATTAATCAACAACATACCTGTACTATGTATACTTGTATCTCTTTGTAAGGAAGAGGGGTGGTTTAATTCATTTTATTCACTTTTTTTAATGTAGCCTACATTTAAAGTGGCTACAAGCAACTCTTCAGCATTATCAGCACTTGCCACTTCTAGTGTTTCCATGTTGTATTAATGGTGGCCTCATTGTTGCAAAGGCTGGATTGAATATAACAGAATGTAGTTTAGTTCAGTTTCACCACTGCTCATTTTAGAAAGGGCATCAGAAAAAGCAAAAATCTTCGCACATCTATTTCCTTGGCCGGTGCGTCGGAGGATGACAACAATTAAGTCCAAATCAAACAAAGAAGAGTTCCCGTACACATGGCCAACTTGCAGAATTTATTGCGACGTTTTGGTACTAGACCTTTTTCAAGCAAATGTTTGTGCCAACACAGGAAGCCACCTTAAATAGGAGTGGCACCAGCAACGCGTTTCGCCCTGTGGGCTTCATCAGCCTGATGAAGCCCACAGGGCGAAACGCGTTGCTGCTGTTTTTAACAATAAATTAATTGAATGTACCCCATTGTGTGCGGTGAAACCTTCTTTTCTTTTTCCATGGTTTTTGTTCCTGATACCACCTGCACCAATGTGGAGTTTTATCTGAGCTGTGCAGGGGCAATCTCTTCTCTATTTTAGAAGACAGAGGGACTTGCAATAAAAAGTGTGCAAGTAGGATACAGTAAAAATCTGAAACGGTCTGAAAGAAAAAAAGAAAGGGCATCAGAAAACACGTTCTTAGTTCAGATGGTCAAATAGACATATATAATCACTGCCATAAATCATAGGTTCACAGATGTTTCTGGCTGTCAGTACCAGCGTTGGCAGCATGGCTCCTGCTATCAGCCATGGCTGCTCTCCAAAGCGAGCAGGAGCTGTAAGAATCCCAAATTGAACTAGAAACCCAATCTCAGTGCTACGGTACAGACAGAGTCAAAGGCAGTGGGACAAATCCTGCTGAGCTGATGCCTCAGTGGGCCAGTGAGTCATAAAAAAAAAACATTGTTTTTACCGGCCCTGTCACTCTCTATATCAGCCTTCCTCTTGTCCGAGCCGATATGTTCAGGGCTGAGTGTGACCATGGCTCTCCTCACCAAGGGAATGCCCTGCCAAGGTTCTCTCTTGTTTCACCTTGTTTGCCATGTTTGTCATCACCTTCTTCGCCTCCTCTGATAATTGGGCTCTTTTTCTTTGGCTGGGTAGAACATCCACAGCTTATCTGGTTGTTCCGTTGTCTGCCCTTTCCTTTACCACCTGAGGAAAGCTACCATTAGCAGGCAGGGAAATAACAGCTAAGTTTTTGTTTTTGTAATCACAGACAACCTTTCCTTTGTGCTGTGAATCGAGATTTAATTTTTGAGCGATATTTTGTGCCCAGCAGCAGACAGAATTGCAACATGAAAGCCAGGCTTACAGGGGACCAACCCATACAGAGATGGTGTCAATATTCCTTAGAAATCACATTGTGAAATCCACATTGAAGAAGCAAACCACTTGTTGTCTATTGTTGCTTTGAATGCTAACGTTTGCCTACAGTCTCCAGTGTTCTTAATCTGTTTCTGTCTGTGTCTCTCTTTCACTCACTCACTCAGGCAACATCATTGGCTCGGGGATTTTTGTGAGTCCTAAGGGGGTCCTGGAGAATGCCAGCTCAGTGGGTGTGGCCCTCATTGTGTGGGTCACCACTGGAGTAATCACAGCTATTGGTGCTCTCTGCTACGCAGAATTAGGCGTGACCATCCCCAAGTCAGGGGGAGACTACTCCTATGTCAAAGACATCTTTGGAGGACTGGCTGGGTGAGAAGAAATGCTCTTCATGATAAACACCTGAAGGATTTACAACATTCTCATATGGTTGTTTGGTCTCAGCTCTTCTAGCAAAGCCACTACACAGAGTTAAAAAGCAAAACATGGACTGTGCTGGTGCCATGGAGTTAATGTATTATCCCCAGAATTCTTTGAAAGATACCTGAACCATATTGTACTCAGAGGGACAAATATTTGCAGTTATTAAAAATTTGTTTTCCATTATGATTTATACACTATTATATAATAATAATAAGATGTATGCCTCAAAAACACAGGACAATGGTACAAACAGAAAGATTAGATAAAATTAAAACTAAAAACTAAAAATATTTCCTGAACCTGATTAGCATGACATAAATAAAAAATGACATGGCACATTGTAGCAAGCCTTTTGTAATTAATAGGAATTTTACAGTTCACCATGTTAATAAAGCCTCATGTAATCTAGTTAGCATTTTCGGCATCCCTGAATGTCATTGACCCAGTTCTCTCATCTTCAACAACAATGCTCCAGTGCATTATTATAATGTACTTTTGTTAATATGCTTAATTCCCTTTGTTTTCCACTGCATTTTTCTGTAACAAGGGCGGGTGTTCTCACACAGTATGTTGTGCTCGTTTGTGTGCATCTATGCAGTTCTGTGCCTTTGTTGGTGTGTGACAGGAATCTTTTGCTGCGTCTCATTAACCCCCGGCTCCCTGCGCTGTCTCTCTCAGGTTTCTGCGTCTGTGGATTGCAGTGTTGGTTATCTACCCCACTAACCAGGCTGTGATTGCTCTCACTTTCTCCAACTACGTCCTGCAGCCTCTCTTCCCCTCCTGCCTCCCCCCAGAGACTGGGCTTCGACTGCTGGCTGCCGTCTGTCTGTGTAAGTGATTAAATAATACAGAACATTGAATCACAATCGGTTGAGGTTAGTGCATCATTAACAGATCATGAAGGAACATGATGCAGCCCACTTTGATGGGGAATTGGGGATGGTCATTTTAAGGCTTTGTTTCTTTAAAAAAATAGCACTTCATGTATTTCTTACAATCTAGAGCACAGTCCCTCTGAGAAACACTTGTAGGTGGAGGATTATATTGTTGGTGAAGCTTTGCAGAAACTGCTTGGCTTGACAGTGAATGCTTCATAATGTCTTTGTGTCTGTGGAGGTGTTTTGTCAGGTCTTAATTTGATAACTCTGAGATAATTAGTCTTGGGCTGGGCGACAAGTGAGATCCAAACTGCAAGCGTGGGATTTGAAATGAATGTATCAGACAATGAGGGTCGAACAAAAAGGCTGTTGAGTTGTATTCTAGGAGGCCAAAGCTGTCTATAGGAGCTGTAGTCATGATATATGGGCCATATGTGTTCACATCTCTTTTGCAGTGTGAACACACTGAGGGACCGCCTACTGACGTCCTATGTCAAATTAGTCGTAACAAAGCTTTATTATGACCTGAAAATATTTCACTAGTTGAAATTAATCTTTTTTTTGTCACTGTAAGAGCTGTGCTCTCTCACTCACTGAGTACACCAGGTCTGAACAGGGGCTTGGCCTTATTCCTGGATACTCTGACTTGACCGTAAATCTTCATAAATGTCATGTCTTTGCTGTGTAGGGGGGAAACTGACGAGAAATGCTGGTACATGCTGTGTATTATCACTCCCTGTAGTTGAAACATCGTAACTTTTAAAAAAATATACTTTATTGCAGGATTGCACAAGTCGTTAGTTCATGTTCCAGTACACATCTTTTTAGTCATTGGAGCATTCCTACAAAATGTATGCAATTTATAGTGAAAAACAAAGAAGAAGAAAAAAAAAAGTTCATGGTAAAGGGAAAAAAAGCATAAAATAGAACAAAAAAATATGTATACACAAAATTATTCTATTCAGAGATCTAGTAAACATTTCTTCCGGGCTGGACTCTTCAGTTTTATTTATTTATATAATCAATCCACTTATTCCATCTTTTCAGACATTCTGGTTCTTGATTTCTGATTCTATATGTAATTTTTTCCATTTCCAAAATATTATTTCCAGTTAATTTCCAGTTATTAAAAGAAGGTAAAATGGGTTTTTGCCAATTTCTTGTTATTTGCTTCAGAGCTGCTATTCTGAGTATTCTGTATAAGTATTTGTCTTTTTCTGTTGTAAGTTCAGCTGGTGTTATTCCTAAAACAATGCATTGTGGTTCCAATGTTTTTTTTAAATTGGAAAATCTAAAAAATAGATTCTGTAGTTTTTTTTCCAGAATGGTTTTAGTGATGGGCAGAAATAGAAAATGTGTGAGTGGTTTGCATGGTGCTCGGCACAATTTCTCCAGCAGTCTGGGGTGATGGGTGTTGTGAATTTAGACTGTATTTCTGGAGTAATGAAAAAGCGTGTGTATACCTTCCATGAGAATTCCCTCCAATATCCAATCGTCGTCTTCTATTTGTGAACATCGTAACTTAAAGCGATGTTGTCTTTCTTTGCACAGTGCTGCTGACGTGGGTGAACTGTCACAGCGTGCGCTGGGCTACGTGTGTCCAAGATGTCTTCACCACTGGCAAGCTTCTGGCCCTGGGCCTCATCATAATCATGGGCTTCGTCCAAATCTGCAAAGGTAGCTAATCTTTTCTCTTTTCTGTTTGACGTTTTCAACTTCTGTTAATTTTGTTTGATCTAATGTTCCCCAATCTTTTTGCCTTGTTGTTGAGTAGTGTCAACAAAAGCTACATATAATAACTGAATTTGCAAAACTGGTCAGCTGAGGAGTGACACTCCCCCTCTGAATGAATTTCAGTTCTTTTTTAAAGTCTGAATAGTTGAAGTTATCCAGAGGTTCAGTTCTTTATAACTGATCTCATCCCACATTCACATTCTTTTTCCTGACTCCCATTCAGAAATCATTGTCTTGGTGATAAAATGGGGAAAAACAGTTTTTGAGGAGGGCGCACAGTTACCATGGCTGTGTGTGTGTGTGTGTGTGTGTGTGTGTGTGTGTGTGTGTGTGTGCGGTCCCCTATGCCTCTCACAGGATCCGTGATCCCAGCGTGAGAGATTAAAGTCCCTCATCGCTCTTCATCCCACTCATAATCCAGATCCACTCACACATGCCCACACACACTTCTAGGCCCAACAGTGAACTCCTACTACATGTGAATTATTTGCCTCATATCCCAAAGATAGACGTTTGAGATGCAGGCTAATTAATATATAACTTTTCTTGATCAAAATTTTACCTTTATGCAGATCTAGTATTGATTAATGTTTTAAGAATATTTAGTGGGCCAAGACATCAGACCTAATCATAAAGATATTTATTTGTATAAGTGTCTAACAGATGCTATACATAAAGGATGGAGAGGAACATGTAGTACCTTATGGACACCTCAATTCAAGATCATGTTGTGTTGGGCGCCCTCTGCTGCTCAGATTGTGTTACTGAAAAGCAGGTCACCTAAAAGTTAATTTGCATTACATTGAATATCTAATATCTATTCTTTGGTTGACAGGTCACTATTACTGGTTGGAGCCAGTACACGCCTTTGAGACCTTCCGTGACTACGATGTTGGTCTCATAGCTCTGTCCTTCCTGCAAGGATCTTTTGCGTACGGAGGCTGGAACTTCCTCAATTATGTAACAGAGGAGTTGGTAGACCCATATAGGTAATACGCACTTTTTGAAACCATTCTTGCAGTATTTGCGTTCAAGTATTAACACAGAGCATTATATATGAAAAATATCAGAGTTCTAAATCTTGGAAGACAAGAAGAATTATGCACTACCCTGTGCAATACATTTTTAATATGTACCTATTAGAAAGTGAGTATCCATATCACAAAAGAGTGTGGTTTGCACCAGTTCCTCCACTTTGAGGACATGAGGAACCTTTCTGAAAGAGTGGGCAGTGTAACCTTGTATTGTCTATGTCTTGTTTTCAATATTGAACAACTCTTTATATAAATTCAGACATGATTAGACCAATATAAATGACTGTTTTCGCAATGTTGCTGGGCTTCCTGTTGTTTACACTATCCCTGCTAGTTAATTCCCCCTTCCCCCAGGTTATGTGGTCTGTGAGTTTTATCTCAGTGAATTTTCTCCTGTCTTAGTCTGAGATCTTGTCTTTTGTCCCCAGGAACCTACCGCGGGCCATCGCCATCTCCATCCCAGTGGTCACCTTCGTGTATGTGTTTGCCAACGTGGCCTACGTCACGGCCATGAGCCCCCAGGAACTGCTGGCCTCTAATGCTGTAGCAGTGGTGAGGAAACCTGATCCACAGCCTCTCTGATCTGACTGAGTGTGTGTTAATGCACGCAGAGGATGCACGTTTTTAGAAACTTGTTATCACCTTGAAATGATTTAGTTCTGTTGCCTAGCAGCGATTTAGAGCGGCAGTGCTGACCTGAAGCATGCTCATCGTTGTACCATAATGCTTGTAACGCTCAGTGCATCATGCTTTAGCATCTAGCTTTGAAATACCTTGATTAGTGGTGGATATTAAATGTGTTTTAACTGTGTACTCGTTTATCCTCCTCCTCCTCTTCTCTCTTTCTACTCCTAATATTTCTCCCAGACATTTGGAGAGAAATTGCTAGGAGTAATGTCATGGATCATGCCCATCTCTGTGGCGCTCTCCACCTTCGGGGGAGTCAATGGCTCCCTCTTCACATCGTCGCGGTCAGTTTGTCCTCCCCTGCCCTTCCCCTCCTGTCCAACCTGTCTTCTCATTGCAGCTTGTGTGCTCGCTTGCTTTTTTTTTTGTCTCATTTCCATCCAGATATTTAGATGTACACAGATAAATGGTGTAAGCAGGGTGAAAATGCACAGCTATACGGAATATAGTGGTCAAACTCATATCTGGGACCACAAACTGGATTTCAGTGAAATTACCTGATTGGAAAATAGTTGAAAATAGTGAGCCTTTGAGTGACAGTGAGAAATCTCTCATCATGTCACTCCTGGTTTGGTGCATTTTCAGCCTGCAATTCCACCTCTGCTGTTCCTTTATGCACCGTGTTTCTATAATCTCCTGAGCTGTCCCTTCAGCTGCTGAGTGTTCACGGTGAGCGAGCACCATCTGGCTCCGCTCTCAGGACTTAACCGTCCTTGGTTCTGTCTCACAGACTGTTTTTCGCCGGGGCAAGGGAAGGCCATCTCCCACGTCTGCTGGCCATGATTCATGTCACACGCTGCACTCCTATTCCGGCCTTACTGTTCACCGTGAGTCCTGCCCTAATCAGTGAAAAAAACTCAACGTTCACTTCTTTGTCCTCTTTGTTCTTTGCCCTTTCCTCCCATGTGCAAAAAATAACTTTTGTCCCACCCACCCTCCTCCCTCTCTCTTACCACATCCAGTTGATCTCCACTCTGCTGATGTTGTGCACCAGTGACATTTACACCCTCATAAACTATGTGGGTTTCATCAACTACCTCTTCTATGGCGTCACTGTCGCCGGGCAGATTGTGCTGCGCATCAAAGAGCCTGACATGTATCGACCCATCAAGGTAAAGACACGTAGGGAGTGATTTGGGTTTGAGTTTTTTTTTTTTTTTTTTTTTTTTATATATTTTTTTGGCTTTTCATGCCTTTATTCGATAGGACAGTTGAGAGTGTGACAGGAAATGGGAGGCAGAGATGGGGGGAATGACATGCAGGATAGGGCCGTCCGACGCGGGACTCGAACCGGGGCCGCCTGCAGCGAGGACTATAGCCTCAACACATGGGGCGGGTGCTCTACCAACTGAGCTAAACACCGCCCCTGGGTTTGAGTTTTGAGAGCTGTTCTGCAAAAGTATCATGCAGTGGACATCATGATGCTGTAGTGACAATACACTATACACTCACTGAGCACTTCATTGGGAACACTAGTACACCTATTCATCCATGCAGTATCCAATCAGCCAGTCATGTGGCAGCACTGTGGAGCATAAAACCATGCAGATACAGGTCAGAAGGTTCAGGTAATGGTCACATCAAACATAATAAAGCAAAGATAATTGGGAGTGTTTCTGAACCTGCTGATTAGCTGAGAGTTTAACCCAATTGAGTATTACTCAAAATGGAACAACAACAACAACAACACCTTTATCAATTAACCATTGTTTGAATAGCACCGTCTAAATATTGATGCTGGCCATGTACATCTTTATGGCAGTTTGAGGCCCTTCTCAGTAATGGTGTTGGTGTTCCTTAAAGTGTGCATTGAATGTTCTTGATATTCTGCTGTCTTTACAGGGTTTTAAAGATGACTTGATTTGGCTAAAACCTGATCTGGTAGAATCTTAATGACTTTTTCCAGTTATTTTTCACATCCACCTTTGAAATTGTGACCAGTTACTCTTCATTTATAGGTCCTGGATGGCACCCAGACGGCACAGATCAGACGGAATTTCTAATATCCAGTGTTTAACAGTACATCTCAGAGTAAATAGGAAATAGGAGTCTGATGTCTATACATGAGTGGTGGAAAAAATCGTTAATGTGAATTTTATGTTTCAGGCTTAGAACAAAATTGAATGTTAAGATGACCTGTTTACAACTGCGTACTGTCATTATTTATTTTTCCACTGAAATGCATTTCAAGATGACATGCATGTTAAGTGTCTGAGGTTTGAGAACGCTGTCCTTCATCCTGCAGGTGAGCCTCATATGGCCGGTGATCTACCTGCTGTTCTGGGCCTTCCTGCTGGTCTTCTCCCTCTACTCTGAGCCTGTGGTGTGTGGGATTGGACTGGCCATCATGATGACTGGTGTTCCTGCATATTTCCTGGGAGTGTACTGGGAAAACAAGCCACAATGTTTTGATATCACCATTGGTAAGGCAACATCACGATGGCTTGTCTGTTTTTATTGAATTTCTAGACCTTGTTTTGTTCAGTATTAGCAGCTACAATAATGTTTGATCTCTGTGGTGAATTGCTGTGTGGAGAGCTTATATTCAACCCATTTTCATTTGTAATTGGACATTTAATTCAGCTCAATCAGGCTGAAAGCCACATACTCTGTACTCTGTCAGTAGTTGTATCAAGTGTACATTCTCTTCTAATATAAAATGATTTCCCTTGCCTCTTCTATCCCCAACTGTATCCAGGTAAAATCACTCATCTGTGCCAAAAGCTCTGTTCAGTGGTCTACCCAAACATGGGGGAAAACCCAGAGGCCAGCAGTCCACAAAAGAAAGAGGAAGGAAGCGGGGAAAATTGACCCTCAAATGGCTTTTGAACACATGTACAGACAAGTCCCCAGTTGTGGTTTGTGAGTGAAGAAAGACGCATGGAGTCCCAAAAGATGACCGTACTTATTCACCTAATGAAAATCTTTGTCTAATATCGTCTTCAGCACTGGACTGTCTTACTGTTTTTCACTGGCCTTAATTCTGAAAACACTTGTTTCAGCGTCTGTGTGGTTGAGATGAAATATCACTGACACTAAACAGGTGGTGAATCACTGCCATGTTTTGTTTTCTCCTCAGTATTTATGTATTTTCCTTTGTTTGTCTTGAACTATGTTTGTGTGGAAAATATTTTATGTCTAATTTCATAATCAAAGCTGTATATAAACTACATATTGAATGTATTGTTTATATTCACCTCATCACAGCAACACTAAAAATGTCATTTCAGATGCTCTAATAATTTTTATTCTCTGTCATATTTAAATCTCTAGTCCTGATCATCACCACAGAAAGTTGATAACTTGTTTACTATCGCACATTTAGTCATCAAAGTCCTGGAGGTTTTCTGAAATATTAAACAAATGCATTAAGACAAGTTGCCCCACAAAACTGCCATGTTCATGACCCTTGACATTAATAGAAAACTCATGATAAAAATGAACGCTCCTGAGAAGTCTCTCAGCAAAACATGTTTAACATATGGCGACCATATAATTATTATATAATCTGTGTTGTGACTTTTATTAATTTTTTTGTCTCAGACTTTTTTGGTACCTCAGTTATCAGGGTTCATAGCTGCCTCCATAGTCTCACTTTGTGTTGGTTGTGCTAACTTCCTTATCTATCCATAAATATTTCATCCACCTGTTGGAACCATAGACTGTGGTTGGAACACCTGACGTAGAGGGGGTGGAGTCCACGCACAATGAGTGATCAAATTGCGGAAGTCAGTGGAAGGAATGACAAGTCTAGGTGGGTCAAGATGTCATATTGCCATGAATAAGGCTGGAAGCAAGATGGTTTATACTTCAAAATAAAGGTGAAGCCGTAATCAAGTCAAATCTTTTAACTTGATGCAGCCTATCTTATTTTTTGATATATGATAACCATTCATCAAGTAGCCTACAGTCTACATATACGCACAAAGGTGGAAGAACTTTTTGGCTTGGCATCAGCATTATATGTCCAAGTAGATAGGCTATGTTCTTAGCAATTGATGGAATTACTGAAAATCAGTGAGCACATAGTAAACGTGTTTGTCTCTTTTACAGTCTATGGTTTGTCTAGTCTTGTGGCCTGACTCCTGAGCTGTCGATGGTATGAGCAGTGGTAGAAAAAACCACAAGCCTTTAGGCTACTTACATAATGTGACTTGGCAAAGTCGAAATTTCTTTGAAAGCATATTTAAATTGCTCTAAAAAGGCCAGTTATTTCCTGAACTAAAACAAAAACAAAAAAAAAGCATGTCGGAACATAGCTGAACATTTATTAATTTGTTACAATAGAACGAAACTGTAGCCTATTTTGATTGTGTAAT
The DNA here is from genome assembly GCF_045865225.1 of Trachurus japonicus. NCBI lineage: Eukaryota > Metazoa > Chordata > Actinopteri > Carangiformes > Carangidae > Trachurus > Trachurus japonicus. The sequence goes on from NC_140923.1 coordinate 30,466,588, forward strand.
TCGTCAAATGTGACCTGAGTGGCGTAGGCTGCTGGGGTGAATTTAGACAGATTCATTCGCAACAAAACACAAGAATTTCCTAACTCAAGTCACAGAAAAAAAATCACCCTGAGACCAGGCTATTACATCAAATCATGTGTAATAATCATGGATGTCCAATGGTAATAATCCCTCGAGACAGTTTCCTGAAACAAAGCGGAATCTGAATACGCGGGTTTTATTTTGAAGGTCAGGACAGGAAGTCGCCGTGATTACTCGGGTAATCTTGACGCTACATGGCCGTTACCTCAGTATTGGGGTTTCCAGCCAACTGACTACCGCCGTGTGTAAGAGGGGGTTCGGGTTGAACCGGTCTACTTTGTAAATACTGGCGACTCCCCGCGCAGTGTAGAGGTACGTTGTTGTTGTTGTTTTGGACACTAAACCATTCAAACGAAGCAGCTGTCGTGCTAACTCAGCTAGCTCTTTAGCTCGGCAGTCTCTCAGAGCGGAGCGGAGCAGAGCAGGCTTGACAGCATCTGCAAGGTTAGCTCAGCTCGGTCACTCGGCTAGCCCCCGGCTCATTTCACTGACCCGCATCCTCCACCGTGGTGGGGGCGTCACGCGAACTTCTGGGATAACTCGTCAATTGAAATGTGTTTTACTGCGCCAATAACTCATTTATAAGCGGATATTGTGCAGCAACTGTCCATTAAGGCAGTTGTAGATGTGAACAAGTGTAAACAATCTGTCACTGGACTGAGCAGCCATTGTTAACCAGACTTTAAAGGTAGTTTAGGTCGTGATACTGTTGGGATCCTCTCCTCAGAGACAGTGCTGCTCTGCTTATACTACCAACCTTACAACACATCTACAGGCTGAAATACTGACTGATAATGTCACTCTTCCTCTGTTGATATTCATTCATAATATATTTGACATTTCCTTAAAGGTATAATATGTAGGAATTACCCCCATCTAGCGGTGCGGTTGCATATCGGAACGGATTCTTGATGTTGCATTCACGTGAAATCGGGCAGACGTCAACAGACTGCACCTGAATGCAACATTAGTGCCTCAGTCCTTCCTCACACTACACAGTGGTGACAGTTTTAACAGGCGCTACCTGGAAAACTTTCTCCCCGAGCCGACAGCTCCGGTGAGTTTCTATGGTTATCTACGGTCACGCTGCCACTCAACGTAAAAAATGGTGATGCAACATGGCCGCCTCGGTTCGGTGCGTCGCCCACTTATGTATTTGTAACGACTTGTAACAACTAATTTTAAGGTACGAGAAAGCTTTCATTTGTATGCCGGTGTGATTCGACTTCAGTGAAATACGTATTTATAAAAGCAATATTTGATTTTTGCTAATAAAAAGCCAAATAAGTTACATACTGCGGCTTTAACACCACACCTTATACACACATATAAACACACATACAGGCACCCCACCCACCCACACACACACACACTCACACACACACACACACACACACACACACACACACACACACACACACAGCCATGTCTCCATCAGTACCCCTGCAGGAGATGATCCGGGCCATCAGGTCAGCCAGGACCCAGTGTGAGGAGCGGGGCGTCATCCAGAGGGAGTGTGCAGCCATCCGGGCACAGTTCAGACAGAGTGACAATGGTGCACGATCGCACAACCTGGCCAAGCTGCTCTACGTGCACATGTTGGGCTACCCTGCTCACTTTGGTCAGGTGAGGGGATTTTTGCTAATTCCTGTCATGGGGTTTTGCTTCAGTTAGTGGGTTCGCAAGGGTTTCAAACCAACATGGCAGCTGAAGTGACTGTTTTTTAATTAATGACTGAATTGTTCCAAATTGCAATAAACCAGTCCAGTCCCATTGCCAAGCTGCTGTGGCTCGAACACTGATCCTTTACAGTTATAATGTGTGCTCTGCAGAAAATGTGTGGGTGCATGACAGAGCTTGAATATGTGGAGAAATTAGATATCATTGTGTATTAAATAAACACAATAACTTAGACTGATACTAGTAATGTAACCTCTTCTCTATGTGCATGCCAGAACTTTCTGCCTCAGACTTCCCCTTGCCATCCCCCAGTCATACTTCCCTCAAGCAAAGTCTTCAGCTTTTGGAGCCCATGTCAAAGTCTGTTAGTCCACGAGGCTGGGCAGCACTGGAACTGGGCCACCGAGTCCGTCCCAACTCCGGGGGTTGCTGCTCTGGAGCTGTGTGGCGCTGAGCCTGCCCTCCAGCAGAGACAGCCTTCAGGCCATCATCAGCAGTGCTAGTGGTGTTTTGAAGTAACGTCTCAGTTGAAGGACATGTTGCTTTTTCCTACTAGATGGAGTGTGTTCGGATGATAGCCAGCCCTCGCTACAGCGAGAAGCGTGTGGGATATCTGGGAGCCATGATGCTGCTGGATGAAAAGCAGGACGCCAGCCTGCTCATCACCAACTCCATCAAGAAGTGAGGACAGCACGACACTAAACAATATAAAGTCATCTTAAAGCAAAATTACAAACTCAAATTATGTTGGATATTTGATCTTTTATCCATGTGTTTGGTATTTATATTGAATTTGAGTATCATTTCATGCATTTTTATATATCAGAGTCTTTTTATAGAGCTGAGGGAGTCGCTGCACATGTGAAAGAAATGGTCTTAAACCTTTAGTTGGAGCTGTACACCGTCTGATAAATGATGTCTCTTGAGGCTGCATTAGTTGTGGCTGAAACTGAAACAATTTCAGTTCCTCAGACCACTGTAGTCTGCTCATCATCACTGCAGCATTAGCCATTACAAGCCTAGTACACACACAGTGTATGTGGGTAATGTAATCCTGACTTTGATGTTATAGGACTTTAGTGCTACGTTTGAGGACTGCTTTAATGAACACTTAGTCTTGCTCAGCCAGACTTACAGTGCTGCGTCAGCTCTGGAGAATGCTCTGGCTGCGCCCATCATCCTTCTGCTACAGATGAGAAAACACTCTGGCCTGTTTGCGTCTCTTTAAAGCGATCAGTGACGGTGCTGCTGCAAAATAGTGTCCGAGGTCGACTTGTCTTGGAGAAGCGGTCACATGTCTGGAGATGAGCACTTAAAACAGAAGGTTCCTCACAAACAGATCACCCACAAAACAACAGAGGTCGTATGTCGACTGTTAGTGTATAAGCCAAACCTGGAATAGGCAGCCAGAGTCTACATCCTGTGAATCACATTGATGAGTATTTAATAGATGGCTTGTCAATATACACATGCAAAGACATTGACACACAGTGTAAACTGTGTAAATAAAATTTGTATTATTGAGTTATATATATAAATACATCAATGTTACACTGTGTCATCAAACATTCGGTGTCACTGGGAAATTGACTTCATCCAGTGCCACTCTCACACAAACCATCAGACACTAATGTGGTAGGATAACCCTGTCTGTTGATGTAGACTAATGCGTACCAGACCACCAGTCATATGTTTGTCCATTACGTTCATCTGGCAGAAAAGTTATTCAGGTTAAAAAAACACAAACATTTATGACTGAGCAACAAATATGAACAAATTATACTCGGTTATAAATAGTTTCAGGGTTTCCGCTACATGTGATTATTTGTGGCGCACCGCCACGGCAAAATAAAAGCCGCCACACCTTCAGAATGATGATTTTATGAAGATGAAGATGTTAAAACAATGTAAAGCAGAGTTTCCACTACCAGTTACCATTACTTTGCACCCCTTTCCACTACACAGTTACAACTCTACTCGACTTGGTTTAGGTGCTTTTCAGTCACAGCTGAGTTCTTCATAGTTCCTCCTCCGCGGGGGCGGGGTCATCATTTCACGGCGGCTACGTCTCACTCTCTTTTTTTCGAGCCTCTTGTCAGCTCCAAACTCACTCATCTGCACCTCGTTACACTGAGTTTTAAACTGTTGTATGTGACAAGAGGAAGTGGAGGCCACATTTACAGTATACAAAGCAGATGTAGGTCTTAATTATACCACGGGCAGTAGTTTTGCTCTTGCATCACATGATTGCTCTCTCCCCTCAACTCTTCACTTATCTGTCTGCTCATCTACAGATATAATTATTATTATGGTCATTATAAAAGTCAGTGTATAACAATAGGGCTGGCAGTGGTGATGCAGCAGCGACAGTGTGAGCTGTCAGTCACAGGAGAGGTGATGAAAGAGGTGCATCAGCTCATTCCCACTTATTATATTATCACTAGTCAAATCACAGAGCCTCAGGCCTGCACTGCTGTCAACAGGCTGTCTGATCTCATTTCAAGTAAATACAGTAAACCCATTACACACAGTGGGGAACAGTGCATAAGAAAATAGAATCATAGCTTCTCACCAAGTAGACCAAATGGAGGATATTAAGTCTTAAATCTACACCATAATCACTGTGTGTTTCTGTGTGTGTGTTTCTCAGTGATCTGGCTCACAGTAACCAGTACATACAGTCTCTGGCTCTGTGCACTCTGGCCTGTATGGGCTCAGCTGAGATGTGCAGAGACCTGGCACCAGAGATCGACAGGCTGCTCCGAGCCTCCAACTCCTATATCAAGAAAAAGGTGAGGACCCCACCGGGGTTATTTGTGATTTATTCAGCTGTACTCACACTTATTAGCATTTTTGCCGTTAACGTTGTGTATGAGGAACCCAATCTATCGCTGTGATGATTGTGTCATTATTACATTTACCCAGGCGTGAAAGATAAATTATGTTTTTCCTGTCTTCTCAGTGAAATGTCGTATCCTCTGTTTAATGTGTAGCGATGAACCAAAATGAAGATAATTAAATGTTCATTTGAAGCTAATATGATTTATTATGTTGCACTCATCACTAGCGTTGGCAGTCGTCCAGTTGAATCCTACCGTCTCACCACTGTCGTACTATGACTTGTGAATACTGTCCTCTGTCAGCAGAAACACAGACAGTGTGGTTGTAGTGATGTAACGGTGCTGATGACTCGGCCCACTGTTCTTTCAGGCTGCTCTCTGTGCTGTTCACATTGTGAGAAAAGTCCACGAACTCGGGGAGCTTTTCACTCCGGCTGCCCGCTCCCTCCTCTCTGAGAAGAACCACGGTCAGTGGATCTTAAAGGCACAGTCCGGCGATCTCGTCTCACATTGTACTGTCTCCAAACGCTCTCACTTTATTCTCCCTTTTATCTGCAGGTGTGTTACATGGAGCTGTGGTGCTCATCACTGAGCTGTGTGAGCGCAATCCAGAGACACTGGAACGCTTCAGGAAGGTACAAGAAACACACACACATGCGCATACATATCCTGATCTGTTAAGTTCAGTGTCTCCACACACCCACTGTGTTGTAATCTGTTTGTGTTGTGTGTTTGTGTCTGTCAGACGGTGCCAGACCTGGTTCAGATCATGAAAAGTCTGGTCATCTCGGGTTATTCTCCAGAGCACGATGTGGCAGGAATCAGTGATCCCTTCCTACAGGTCAGCCAGCCTTCACCCCGACCTCTGTTACAGTATCATGTCTCTTTTTTGATTTATTTGATGATGTGTTGTTTATTTTTTTCATATTTACTTTTGTAGTTTGAAAGATGAAACGTTTTGTTGGCATTGCAGTTTCCAAGTCATTGGAAGTGTCGAGCTTTTAGGAGATTCGTTTGAAATCAGTCAGCTGCATTTGACTTACTCTGTTTATTTATGGTTTCTGTCTTTTGTTTCATTTTGTCATTAACATATACACCACTCATCTCATCCTCCTGTTTCTGCCGGTCCTCAGGTTCGCATCTTGAGGTTGCTGAGGATCCTCGGTCGCAACAATGAATCAGCCAGTGACGCCATGAATGACCTACTTGCTCAGGTCCATTACTCACTTACAGATGGGCCATTTGTGGTCTGTTGTCTGTGTTCTCTGCATCATGAAGTGAACATTTTTACTTTTTATTTATCATTTCATAAAGAGAACGTGCTGTCACATCACTTCGAAATTTTCTAATGATAACGTTTCTGCTGTTGTTAGCCTTGATTGTTATCTACAGTATTTATTCATCCATTGTCTATAGTGCTTACCCATGCAGGGCTCCATTGATTGATATATTTATTCCAAACTAACTTGAATACATCACTTCCTGTCTATTTCATTATTCTCCCCAGAAAGCCTTATCAGACACACACATTTAAAAAACGTCAGACTTGTGTCAGCTGTTCTGTAGCCATAAGCAGAACTTGGGGTTGTGTGAGGTACTTGTCTGTAGTCAGTGTATCCCCTGCAGTAGATTTGAGAGCACTGACACAGATCAGTGATGTGCTGCTGCTGTGGCACTGCTGACAAAAGCCAGTATCAGTCTAAGTGCGCTCTTTATTCTGAATATGTTCACTTCTTTATCTTAACATCAGACAGCACTTTTCCTGTGGAACTACATTTTCTCAACCGATAAACTACCACCTTCCAACACAAGGGAATCGACTGCACAGCTGTGTTAGAGCTAAGATCAGCTGAGTCAGAAGTTTGAGTCAGAACGAACTAAGAGTTGGTGCACTTGTGTGTAGGAATGTAGTAGTACAAAGGCTGAGAAAGGAAAGCTCTTGTGAAGGTGAAGAAGTGAAAATATCCAGAATAAAGTTACACTCATTCTGATCTTGTGGTTAAACACTAGGGCTGGGTAACACTACTGATTTACTGAATTGATTTGATTGCGATTCACAAGGTCCTGACTCGAGTCGATATTGATTCATTTGGAGATATTTCAGTTTTAATAACCAATTTGCTTGGTTATGAAAGAGATTTTCACAAAACTAATAATGCAAATTGTACAAAGATGGAACTCTCAAGCCTGACGTATGATTGAAAATATACATCTTTATATTAAGTTGACCGAAAAAGCAGTTACATGAATGCACATTTATTTAAAGTGACCCACTCCAGAAGTAATCAGTGAAACAGTGCAATGGTTTACATTAAAAGATTGACCTGCCATAATCCCTATAGTCATAGCAGTAGGTTCGTTATTTTTATTGTCAGTGCAAGCTATTTTTAGAACGGCGGAGCAGAGCTGCGAGCTGCTCAGAGCTACACTACGGAGGCTAATGGGATTTCTTGGTTTCCCTCATCAATCTCATCAAATACACAATCCAACAACTCCACAACGCTCTGGTGGACAAGTTGTGACCTGCACATTCACCACGCGATGAGATAACGGCGTGTTACAAGATGGAGTTGTTTTTGAGGCAAATGCAGAGACTGCTTGTTGAAAAACTGTCCCTGAAGGCAACGCGCATCAGCAGTTTTGCATGAATTTACCTCAAAAACAACTCTGTGTCGTAACGTTCCGTTATTATCTCATAGCGTGATGAGTGTGCAGGTCACAACTTGTCCACCAGAGCGCTTTGGAGTTGTTGGATTGTGTATTTAATGAGTTGATGTGGGAAACCAAGAAATTCCATTAGCTGGCGACTCTGCTCCACCGTTCTAAAAATTGCACCGACAATTAAAGGTGACGAACCTACTCCTAAAACTATAGGGATTATGGCAATGGGCCAATTTTCCAAAATGTTGAACTATCCCTTTAATGTCTATTATTGTCGATTCAGGGAGATGGCTGGATGTTGTTGACTGACTCATGTATTGATGTGTGTATGTTTGACTTGCTGTACAGGTGGCCACCAACACTGACAGCACCAAGACTGTGGGCAACGCTGTGCTGTATGAGACTGTTCTCACTGTGCTGGACATCAAGTCAGAGAGCGGCCTCAGGGTGAGCGACCAGCAGCAACCTCTCACTGCGTTTAACCACATTAATACATAGTGGATAGTGTTAGCTGAATAACTAATGCACATGTTACTTCATTGCACCTGTGCCACAGGTCCTGGCTGTCAACATCCTGGGAAGGTTCCTCCTGAACAACGACAGGAACATTCGGTGAGAGATGTTTCCCCTTCGGTCCTCCCTGCCCACGTTCCTGCGTTTCCTTCCTTTTCAATTTCTTCCTTCCTCTCTCTCTTATCTCCTGTGGTCACTCTGCTTTTTCTGTTGCACAAAAGCCAAACAGCAAACTCACTGCAGGCAGAGACACAAACCTCCCGGCCGGCTGTTATCAGTCTGAGCTCACTAATCACTTTCCCTGGAGCCTTTCCTCTAGAGCGGCAGCAGAAGGCCGCAGTCCGTCTGTTTATGCTGATCTCTTCATTTGCAAGGACACCTGTCAGAGGCTCCTTGGGAGTTTTGTTACGTTACTATTCTGTAGGTCTGTCTCTGTCGGGGGGACAGACCTGTCTGGTTTCTAGGTGCAGGACCTGTGGATGTCTCTGTGGCAGTGTGACAGTAATAGGTCTGGTTTATTCCTGCGAGAACTGCCCGACTAGATAACATCTCTCCTGTGCTGGCATAAATACTTAATCAGCTCATGAGGCATTTCAAGTGGAAACATTAATTATTCAGTCTGTGTTAATGAGAAAGTTACATTTGTACAGCGCTGTAAAGCTGTCTCCATTGTTAACGGATGGTTAGAAATTATTTTTAAAAGGATTTATTAGCTGAATATATGCTGTGCTATGCTTCACACTCAGAATCAAACTGACCTCGGTGAATGCAGCTCACGTTCACCTCTTCATCACAACGGAGCATGAAGCGTAAAGCCTGACATCTTTAATTTTTTGCCGTCGTTCACGTGTGCACAGGTATATCGCCATGACTTCTCTTCAGAGGATTGTGGGGACAGATCACATTGCAGTACAGCGCCACAGGGGAACCATAGTGGACTGCCTGAAGGACCAGGATGCTTCAGTCAAACGGTAACGTCCGCCTGTTCTCCACACAGCTGCTTTTCCACTGTCAACTCCTTATGTATGTTGTGAGAGTTTTCTTACATGGTTTAGAGATGTTTGTTTGTTTTTCATATTTATGAATAATTAGCATTTTGTGGTGGCAGTCAAATAAATCAAATTCCCAAATGTCGGACATGTAAGAATTGAAACCTCTTTAAAAGTATGTCATATCTTTGTTTGAATGTTTGTAACATTCTCCGATTAGAATTCATGTTTGATGGCAGTGGGACATGAATTGTGAATCATAGAGCCAAATCTGGCCCACTGTTACTGAAGCTGATATTTTATTATATATTGAAACAATATTTTACCTTGAGTTGTACACATCAGATCTTTACTTTACTTTATTTGTTTATTTAGTCGGGACAATGCATATTAATGAACAGTGAGTACTAGAGTACCCACAGTAAATACACCCGATTTAGCACATGTGCTAAATTACATCCGTAGTCCCCAAAACAATACAACAATTAACATAAAAAGTCCATAAAGACGGAGGACCAGTAGATAACAGAAAAGGTACATAGTTACAGGGTTGGGCATGATTCTTTAAATTGTAAAAAATCGATTACAGGATTTTAAATAAATCTACAATAAGAATTTAATAGGAGGGCACTGATGTTACCTCATGACACCTAACTCTGCTGCAGAGTGAGGAGGGGCAGGAGGATCTGATCTAGGAAAACGTTGCAGAGGAAAATCTCAAACAGTAGGAGTTGGCCTGTTTGACCAGGACAGATTTACGTCAACAGTGAAGCAAGCCCCTGTTTATCATGTATGCATAAGCAAAAGTCAGTTTTATCTCCAGGGCAACACAGATTAAACATAGAATTTGCATTTATAAATATAGAAATAATCAAAGTAAACACACTGAACATAGCTTCAGGCAGAAACACATGATTGAGGTGATGATGTGTGTCTTCCTGTTGTAAGAGCACTTGGATGAAATCGTGGATGTTGATGGATGCAGCGAGACATTCACTGTCACTCCCACTTGAACTGCACCGGCTGTAAACATCCAGAGCTCCGCTGTACCAACAGAACCAACTGTGGTCCACATTTCTGTGAAATGATTTGAGTTAATAATGAAACATCACCACGCTCACAGCAGAGTTTTATTTCCCATGACCATCTCTCTCCTCCCACCTCCAGTCGTGCACTGGATCTCTCCTTAGCTCTGGTGTCGGCCTCCAACATCCGCTCCATGATGAAGGAGCTGCTCCTCTTCCTCTCCTCCTGCCCCCTGGAGCTCAGAGCTCAAGCTGCCAACGGCATATTCAACGCAGCCGAAAGGTGAGGGAAGCACTGCCGACACACTAACATGCGCACATACGTGGTTGTATCACATACGTACACACCATGTACCTGTGCATGCAACACGCTGACATTCATCTGTGCATGTGGAAGCGTCTGATGTGTGAAACCAGGAGAACTGTGATCTGGTGTGAAAGCTGCAACAAAAACTCTGCCTGAATTAGTATGTACTGTATGTGGCTACATGTGTTGCTCTGTCCGTCTCCACCCTCAGTAGCCCCTTTTAAACACAGATCCTGCTACAACACTGTAAAGGGATACTTCACCCAAAATCAATAATTCACCAATTTTCTACTCACCGTCATGCCAAGGAAGGGTTCGGAGAACTTTCAGAGTTATGAAAACGCTTTTGGAGTTCCAGGGGGGGTCCTGCTGGCAACGGGTTTTCATATATTGGTGGCAAATGGTGGCGAATAGTGCTCACTTTTAATGCTGCGTTCATAACAACTCGGACGTCGGAATTCCCAACTCGGAAATATCCGACTTCTGGCAAAATTGCGTTCACGCTGCAGGAACTCGGAAGAGAAAAAACATGGATACCCGAAGGAAGTTTGGCATATTGTGGCTCAAAGCTGAATACGAAAAATATATGCAGCAGTAAATTGTGTTTATTTTAGAGACAAATGAAGAGGAGAGCAGACACCGCAGATGAGTGCACATATAACGTTATAGCCTAGATAACGGTAAAACGTTATTTCCGTCACATACGAGGACTACAGTTTCACACAATACAACAATCACAGCTTAATATAAATGTATTTCATATAGGCTACTGCAATAATACACAAAAAATATGCATTAAAACCTTAACAAATAACTTAAAATGTCTATATTCTAACCGTTTAAGACAAGGGCTACCATGTTTTGATGTTGTCGTGATGTCAAGTCGGAAAGTTGGAGCTCTGAAATAGTTTCCGACCTGTAATTTCCGAGTTCGACGCCGTTCAATTTGTTTTTGACAACTCGGAGCTCGTTTTTTTCCGACTTCCGAGTTGTCTTGAACGCAGCATAAATCTTCCAAAAACACACACATGAAACATCCAAATACCTCCTCATCTGTACTGACCCAAGTGTCCTGAAGCCACGACATGAAAAAGTTGTTCTGAAAAAATGTATGTGATGATCTCTGTTTTTATCCTTGTTGTAGCAGTAGCTCCCAGTGGCTCTGTTGATGTTTGTGCACATGTGCGAGATTTACTGCGAGATGTTCGTTCGTCGTTGTAAACCATCGGATGTATGATGTAAACACGGAAGAACATCTCGCTTCATAGTGTGTGTTTTGGAGCACTATCCGCTGCCATTATATGAAAATCCGTTGCCAGCCGGACCCCCCCCCTCGGGAACTCCAAAAGCGTTTTGATGACTCCGAAAGTTCTCCAGACCCTTCCTTGGCATGACGGTGAGTAGAAAATGAATTATAGATTTTGGGTGAAGTATCCCTTTAACCCAACTAAGATGTACGATGTGGCCCAGTGTGTGATTTTCAGATGGTACGCTCTCATCGTAGACAGCAGGGTCACTGTCCCACCTAGCCTCTCTGTCATACAGATGCCACTCTGGCTTTGTCACAACCTCTGCTGCCGTCACGAAGGCGGTTCATCCTCCCAAATCCTGTGTTCACATCTTTTTATACCGAACAGCGAGGAGGCAGATTAACAGAGCGGCCCTGCCTCGGAGCAGGCTGCATAAAAGGGGCTAATGACATCCCTGTCTATCTACCCTTCACTGTGTCTGCTGCACATCACTCCACCACTTAATGCACTTCTCTGTTTATGTGTGTGTGTGTGTTTTTGTGAACAAGCGGTGGTAAGATGCAGATGCGGTTGTGTGTGAGCGTTTCTGAGTCACCACTGAGTTAGCTGTGTGTGTCTCTGTCTCTGTCAGGTATGCACCTTCCCAGCGCTGGCACATTGACACCATCCTGCATGTCCTCACCACGGTAAATACAGACCGAGCCCCGCACCGCTGCACACTCACATCATTAATGTTTGATGCCACAGTGCAGACACCAGGGGCCACATGAATAAAGAGTCCATACGCACTGTGGTGCTAAATATTTTATTTGTGCATCTTCTATCTAGACTAGAAACAGTGCGCTGTATGAACTTTGTACTACTACTCTCTGTACAAACCTTCAGACCTGCAGCCCAGTGGCCGATAAAAGCTTTTTATCCTGTTCTAATTCTTTCATTTTGCAATCTGAAAATCTAAAATCCTTACTTTTCATTTTGTCCCGCGTGTCGGTGAGAGAGTAAATGACACCCACATGATCGCTGTAAAAGCTAATGCTGACACTAATCCTTTGTTTTGCTGAATGATGCAGAGAGAGGGGGGGTGTATAGACAGGGTATTGATGGAAATGTGGCATAAATTAAGAGTTCATTCAGCCAAATATCTGTTGTTATGTATATGAACTGTGAAATGAATGAAAGCGTCCCCCCCAAGTGAGGTCGTTGTGTCTTGGAGGAAATGTAGGACGACCCAGATACTACACCAGCTGTCTGGCTGTGCATGTGTTTGACTATGGTTCCCCACTCTGCCAGGCAGGGGGCGACGTGAGAGATGAGACGGTTCCCAACCTGATCCAGCTCATCACCAACACCTCTGAGCTGCACTGTTACACCGTCCACAAGCTGTACCGGGCCCTGCTCACCGACATCTCTCAGGTGTGTGTCTCTAAGAGTCTCCTGCTCTCACAGTTGTAGGTGGATTATGGTTGTTGGTCAGTTAAATGATGTGGGTTGTTTTACAGTGTTCCTGTATCATAAAATAATTAAGATAAGGAAGTGAGACAACATTCATCAAAGATTACTTTATCTCCAACTGTATATTAGCTCTACTTTTTATCTCAGTTCAAATGACTTTATTAGTATAACTGGTTAAGTCAGGTTTGTTTGTTTGTCTTAAAGGAGAAAAATAATTTAAAAGTAGGAGGAACTGTTAAGAAAATAACAAAACGGAAAAGTATAACATGTAGTATATATACTATGCAGTTCTGTTTGCAAGTAAAATAAAACAAACCACAGGACATTGTGTGTATGTTGTGAAGAACGTCATCATCCCACTGTTCAGTTGTCTCAAAGAGGAGACGTCTGGAAAACTTAAAAGTTGACATGCAGGAATTACAGGCTTGTGCACGCTCCAAATGCAGTAAAGAGAAGCATACAGTAGAAGCAGAGACACACCAACACACACACACACACACACACACCCTCATCATTTCACACACCGATGACTGTAGTTCAAGTGCACCTGATGTTTTCATATTCAGAGATCAAGAGATTCTGCTGAAGGTAAATAGCCTAAATCCGTCCTCTTAAGGTGAACCAAATGAGATTTATTCGTGTTGTAAAAATGTATCTTAATTGAGTAAATTCTGTAAATAAATTACAAAATGTTCTCATCTTAGAAAAAAAAGTCAGTGTCATTGCTGAAGCAGTGGGAGCAGGTTTGGTTCTGTGGCAGTGAGAATAGCTGGGCTTTCAGTTTGAAATTGGCTGATGCAACCAGGTTTATTTTTGGAAGCAAGTCAGATGAGCAGCCATGTAGTCATCTGCAGCGTGCTGCAGTTCCCGTCTTCTGCCACATTCATTTACCGTGAAATCAGGAAAAGAGGCGTTAATGTGTCAAACTGACACTGACCAGTGAGCCAGTCTGCCAAGAACCTCATCATGTCTTTTATGATTACGTATTTAACATGTCTTGAGAAACAGTGACTGTCTAGTAACGTGTCCTATCTTCTCGGTGCAGCAATCCCTGGTGCAGGTGGCCTGCTGGTGTATAGGAGAGTATGGAGACCTGCTGCTAAGAGGAGAGTGCCAGGAGACTGAGCCCGTGCAGGTACACCAAGGACAACAAATGCTGATCTTTTCAAGTTCATGAATATTATGGCTCTTAATCACTGAACAGCACAATTAAATATAATTGAGATAACTGTTTCATTTGCAGTCCTGGATACCTGCTGTCTGTTACTGTGGGTTTTACCTGCCACAAACACAGTGCTGTGTTTGGATGCAAAGCAGTTACTTATAGAAACTCACATTTCAGAGGCGACGTTTGATTTAAAAGGGGATTCTGGGAAGAGCAGTGTAAATAAACTCTGAAGTCTGATGAAATATGTGTGAGATACACATCTACACAGTTTATACAAAAGTAAACTAATAGATGTGAAAATAAATAAAAGTATATAAGAGTCCAGAGTGCACCTACGCTGATGGTAAGGGATGCTGTTCTTTAATACAGTACCTGTCTGGTGCTTCTAGCAGATCCTTGCATTCATTAAATAGATGTAGCACTAAGCACAGACCAGGGCTTCTCACTGCACTGAAGCTTTAGTCTCACTTGTAAGTCACTGTGGATAAAAGCATCTGCCAAATGAGTAAATTAAAAAGTAATTGAAGATTAAAATATGTCCCCGGTGCCAAAGTCCAATACCAAGAGTCTTAATTAATTCTAAGTCCTTTCTTAATTTTCTAACCCTGGAAACTGGAGGTCTGTATGTAATGTGTCTTATTAGTGTGTCTTCTCTACATTGACACGTTTCTTGATCAGGTCACCGAGGACGATGTGCTGGACGCCTTGGAAACAGTTCTGCAGTCCCACATGTCGTCTCCAGCGACCAGAGGCTTCGCTCTCACTGCCACCATGAAACTGAGCACACGCATCACTGATAATGTGGAGTAAGAGACACTTTCTGTCACTCACAGCAAATCACTGTTAAGACCAGAAACAATATCTTTGAGTGACTTGGTCAAATGTTGACAGACAGACTGGCCTGGTCGCTAATGGATACTGATAGAGATTATGAATGTTTTGCCTTTTAATTTAAGTTTAGGGCAGTGAGTTGTTGAGACAAGAGATGCAATTTCTTCTTCTTTTTTTTCTCTTTAGGTTCAATCAATAGACATTTTTGCCTCTGCATACAATTTGTGTAGAACCATACATTTTTTCTGTAGCTTCAGCTACTTAAAGATTATACATGAACATAAAATAGCTGGTAACACAACTTTGCATATGAATGAATGAATGAATGAATTTATATTTATTTAAGTACCATCCACCAATTAAGGCGGGTTTACAGGGCTTACAAGACACATTTCATATTTAGACAACAAACAAAATCATCAGAGTACAGACAAAACAAAAACCAACGGAATTCACATAAATAATTCATATATAAGCTTACATACAGACATACATAGACACACCACCACAATGACATCCATATACCAGGCAGCTCCACAGCATCCAGAACTGGCTGCCTCACCTTTGTGAAACCTTCCATGTTATCATGAAGGCTATCAGTCAGTTTTTCCAAATGACTATGCTCATTACCTCCTTGTACCAATCGTCCAATGTAAGAATGTCCCCATGAATCCAGGATTTAAGAATAGTCTTTCTTGCGATATCATTCAATGACGTGATGCAACCCAGTGTCAAATGGTGTAACTGGTATTTTTTTCATAAAAATCTGACTTTATACAGGAAAATAAATCTGGACTCAAGTGTGGAATAAATGTAATTCATTCATTGTAACACCATGTTTTTTAACAAAATTTTCACAATTTGTCACATAATTTAGAAAAAAAGCTGTGTTGTTAGGATATGTCCTGCTCACTGTTGCCAAAATGCATTAATATTTAAATATAGAAACACAGTAAATAATCTATTTCAACTTCATTTTTTCAGAAGAAGAAAGTACAAAGTACAAAATATCATTCCTTTGTGGTTACACCTTTGGACATTTCCAGGGGCATTCAGTCTTACTTTTGTAAAAAAAAAAAAAAAGAAAGGTTCAAATGTCATTTCAAATGACAGAACCAACATGAATATAAAATGTACATTTTAACAGCTCTGATGCATGCTTTTGTCACTGACCCGTATACAAGATTATCATGATGAGTTTCGCTTTGTGACTGTTCCTTGGCTGCCAAAACACACTATAGAGGTGATAGGTCCAAGTTATGTCCAATCAAGGCGTCCAACTCTTTCTTCACCTCATTCCAAAATATTTGTATCTTCGAACATTTCCAAAACATATGTGCATGAGCACCAATTTCTCTGTCACACTTATTACAGTTAGAGAGACTGAGACCAAGCCTGCCTCTCATCAAAGGCATCTGTGTAATATTTAGAATTGTCTCTCTCCGTCATTATTACAACGAGATGCGGTTTCTAAACGGCTTTCCAAATGTCTTTTCATCTCCAGCCGGATCAGAAGCATCGTCAGCATCTACGGCAGCTGTATAGACGTGGAGCTCCAGCAGAGGGCAGTTGAATACAACGCTCTGTTCAAGAAGTATGACCACATGAGGTACGCCACAGCTTGATGGAGACGTCATTTTGACCTCTAGCGCGTTTTGCTTACAGCTGCTGTTATCAGTGGTGGTGCAAACTACTTCTTGTTCTTCTTCTGGCCAATCAAAAGCTAAAGGTGTTCCTCCTCCTCTCTCACAGGGCGGCGGTGCTGGAGCGGATGCCCGTGATTGAGAAGAACTCCCCGGGTCACACCAACGGAGAGTCAGCAGGGGAAACCGTCAAGGAGATCCAGCCAGCCAAAGTGAAGCAGGGGGAGCCACTGCCCCCGCTTCAGCCTGCTAACCAGGTACATGATGGGAAATGATAGAGATGCTGTTGTGTTATATGAGAGCAGCTGAGCCACCCGGAGGCCCGAAACAAATCACAAATGTCGTGGGCAGCGTTAAGCGAAGGAGGTAGCCATGGTGCCCTCACAAAATAAGAAACTTGTCGTGTTGGAATATTTACACTATTTCATTGTCTGCTCAGAAAACACCTCAAACAACCGCAGGCTTTAGTTGTTGACGCACTGTGCACATTTTAAAACTTCAGCAAGGAAGTGGAGGAGAGTGACCAGTGGCAGGCAGCAGGCTCATACTCACTAGAACCACATCCACTGAGTCAGAGTAGGCGGTAGTAGTAGTCTTAGATCATCAAACAAGGCTCCTCTGGGTGTGAGAGTGTCAAGGGATAGTTCGACATTTTTGGCAAATTGGCCCATTGCTATAATCCCTACAGTCATAGCAGTAGGTTCGTTACCTTTAATTGTAAGTGCAAGCTATTTTTAGAGCCACGAGCTGCTCAGAGCTACGCTACAGAGGCTAATTTCTTGGTTTCCCTCATCAAACTCATCAAATATACAATCCAACAACTCCAAAACGCTCTGGTGGACAAGTTGTGACCTGCACATTCATCACACTATGAGATAATAACAGACGTTTAGAGTTGTTTTAGAGGTAAATTCAGAGACTGCTTGCTGAAAAGCTGCCTCCAACGGGAATGCGCATCAGTTGTTTTGCATGAATTTCCCTCTAAAACAACTCTGGTCTGGTAACGTTCTGTTATTATCTCATAGCGTGGTGAATGCGCAGGTCACAACTTGTCCACCAGAGCGTTGTGGAGTTGTTGGATTGTGTATTTGATGAGTTTGATGAGGGAAACCAAGAAATCCCATTAGTCTCCGTAGCGTAGCTCTGAGCAGCTCACGGCTCTGCTCCGCCGTTATAAAAATAGCTTTCACCGACAATTAAAGGTAACTCCTAAGTAGGGTTGCAAAATTCCGGGAATTTTCAAAGTTGGAAACTTTCCATGGGAATTAATGGGAATATATGGGAATTAACGGGAATATATGGGAATTAATGGGAATATATGGGAATAAACGGGAATAAATCCGAAATTTACAAAATTGACTGGTGAGGGTGAGTAAAATTTTACTCAACATTCATGTTTTTGTGGTTCAGTAAAATAATTGATTGTTCATACAAAAATTAAAACTTGATAAAGTTCTACTCACAAAATAAATCTGTTGAAATGTCATGTTTTTTAATTATATTATTTTGCATGGATGTCTGCGTATGACAAAACTATATATTTACATTTATGTTTGGATATGATACAGTTTGTCTACATTAATTACCCCCAATTTCCAGTTAATTCCCATACATTCCCAATAATTCCCACACATTTCCATAATTCCCATAATTCCCATGGAAA
Organism: Trachurus japonicus; assembly: GCF_045865225.1. NCBI lineage: Eukaryota > Metazoa > Chordata > Actinopteri > Carangiformes > Carangidae > Trachurus > Trachurus japonicus. The sequence continues at coordinate 30,484,691 of NC_140923.1, forward strand.
GTTTCCAATTTGGAATATTTCCAAAATTCCCCATCTTAACTTCCCATGGAAAGTTTCTGGAAATTTTCCGGAAATTTACTGGAAATTTTCCACCCCTTTGCAACCCTACTCCTAAGACTAAGAGTTGTTGTTGTTGTATAATGAACAGTGCACTCACTCAGTCAACCTGGACACTGGGTGCACTGTCAATGCCTGTGTGGTCATACAAATGATCAGTGCTGTGTGAGCGCAGGTTTGTGTGCTGGCCTCACATTTTCAATCATTTTCTATTAAATCTGAGGTGATGCAGCAGCAAATACTCAATGATCAAACACCTGAGAGAGGACACACAACTGCAGGACAGTTCTGTCTCTTTTGCAGTCGTCAGTTTATTTACTTACCATTCTTACCCTCATAGTATATTAAAAGCATGTTTGTGATAATGTTCAAAAGAAGACGGCTCAGTTTATCTCCCTGTCCCTGCTGACCTTCAGGTGTGTGACCTCTTGGACCTGCTGGGCGGCTCCGATGAGCCTCTGCAGCCCAGCCCAGCACAGCTCAGTTCAGCACCAGGCCTGTCCATCAACGCTGCCAGCTCTGCAGGCGGAGAGCTGCTGGATCTGCTGGGAGGGTTAGAGCCAACACCCCTGGCACCAGGTGCGATACACACATCCAAACACACACTTCACATGCAAGTAGATACTGAAAGAGAGACAGAAACATGGCGGGGGAATTTTGGAAACAGAACCAGAGTATGCAAAATGTAGTGAACTGAAACTTGTGTTCATTTCTCTCAGTTAGATATCTCCACAAATCACCTAAAATAGTGTCACTATTGTTGGTTTTGTTGTAATTGAATGCAGCATTTTTATAATACAGTATGTTCTTTCCATAGCTCCCACAGTGACGGTGTATGATAAAGGAGGTGTGACTTTGACACTCGGCTGTGAGAAACAGTCCGACTCGGTCCTGACAGTCACACTCATAGCCTCCAACTCCACTGACTCAGACATGAGTGGCTTCACCCTGCAGGCTGCTGTACCCAAGGTTTGTTGCACTATCATCCCACTTCACACAGCCAGGCCTCATGTGTCCTCCTCTGTCCTCCTCTGTCCTCCTCTGTCCTCTGTGGAGTTCATCACAAACTTTCATACGTCAGAGCAAACAGTGGGATATTTCTGTTTACTTCTAAATGTCCAGACATTTTGACACAAAATTGTGTTATTTTTAATTAGGGACAACTAATTACAATGAACAAAGTCTCTCTATGACTAGTGTTAAAGGGATACTTCACCCAAAATCGATAATTCACCAATTTTTTACTCACCGTCATGCCAAGGAAGAGTTTGGAGAACTTTCAGAGTTATCCAAACTCTTCCAGGGGGGGTCCAGCTGGTAACGGATTTTCATATAATGGCAGCGGATAGAGCTCACTTTTGAATCATCCAAAACACACACTATGAAACATCCAAATACCTCCATACTGTTCGTCTGTACTGACCCAAGTGTCCTAGTGTCCTGAAGCCGTGACATGAAAAAGTTGTTAGGAAAAAATGATCTCTGTTTTTAGCCTTGTTGTAGTAATAGCTCTCAGTGGCTGCACAAGATGCGCGAGATGTTCTTCCGTGTTTACATCAGACATCCAATGGTTTACAACAACGAAGGAACATCTGGCAGCAAATCCCGCTCATGCACACAAACATCAGCAGTGCCACTGGGAGCTACTGCTACAACAAGGATAAAAACAGAGATCAATTAAATTTTTTCCTAACAACTTTTTCATGTCACGGCTTCGAGACACTTGGGCCAGTACAGACGAGCAGTATGGAGGTATTTGGATGTTTCATAGTGTGCGTTTTGGACGATTCAAAAGTGAGCACTATCCGCCGCCATTATATGAATCCGTTGCCAGCCGGACCCCCCCTGGAACTCCTAAAGCGTTTTGATAACTCCGAAAGTTCTCCAAACCCTTCCTTGGCATGACGGTGAGTAGAATTGTTTAGAATTGTTTATTAAGGATCCCCATTAGCTGGTACCTTAGTAGCCAGCTAGTCCTCCTGGGGTCCACACAAAATATACATATACACAACATATCATACAAGAAAATTGGTGAATTGGTGAATTATTGATTTTGGGTGAAGTATCCCTTTAAAAGGTTTCTGTGGAGCTGGGCAGGTGTGGGAGCTCAGACTGATGTGGTGGATGAGTAAAGCAGTTGCAACTGTCAACACACATTTACTCCAGCTCCATCTTGTAGCTGCAGTTCCACCTTCATTTAACCAGGCTCAGGCTGCTGCTCACTACTGTTCCCTAAGGATCAGTCTGTTCCTAGGAGCTGTGGGTTTCACTGACCCGAGGGGAACCTTGTGTAAACATAGAGAATTGTAAATGGTTTTTAAACATTTCTTTAAAGTCCCACTCCCGCGACCCTTTTCGGCCATTTTAAAACCAGCTCATTAGCCATGCACATTAGCAATGTACCTCTGGGGGGTGGGCGGAGACTGCGCTGCTCTGCACCCGCCCAGCCACCTCCTCGCACCCCACCCCCCCGCTTGCTGACAGCTGGACATTGTACAATTACAGATTCAGCGCGTTTAGCGTAAAACTCCACACTGGGATTCGATCCCAGACTGGAACATAGTCCTTGCTCATGGTGCAAGCTGCTCTACCAGGTGAGCTATACCTATTATACCTAGACAGCTACACCGAGCTGTGAAGGCTTTCACCTCTGAGCCAGATGCAGAGCGGGGCGGGAGCTTGTAGCACTAGTGCCCTCCCCTGGAGCTGTGACACCCTCAACTCCAGTCTTCCTGAAACTGCCAGTTCGCGTCTGCCATTGGTTCACAGCAGTTTGAAGGCAGAAAAACTCTGAAATGCAATTTTGCACTTCCTTCTCTGCTGATAAGTGCTCTAACACAAGAAAAATGCCACAGGAACATGTGAAAAGCTCAGAAAACACGATTTTCACGGGAGTGGGTCTTTAAAGGGACATTGTGTAACGTCTCCTGTTATCTATTTATGAAAATCGATTATTTGGTTCAAAAGTCTGTTTTTCATTAATCAGTAATCCCCCCATCAACAAACTGAAGTGTTCCTTTCAGCTCTGAATTAGCCGTTCATATCATTCATATCTACATGGAGCGGGTAAGCTCGGTGCTGGCTGCCATGTGGTGTCTCCATGTTTTTACGTTCAGTGGTAGCGTGACAGTAGGAAACCACGGAAACTCACCGGAGACATCGGAGCTGTCGGCTCAGGTCGAGGTGGCATCTGTGAAAAGTCACCGCGGTAACGCAGTGAGGAGGAACGGAGCGTTACACTGATGCTGCATTCACCTGCAGTCGGGCAGACGGCTGTCGGTAACAAACCAGATGTCATTTTAGTCACAGGAGTCCAGAGAAAGCCGGTAAAACGTGGGTCGGGTAAACAATATGACATCGCCATGACAACATATTGTCACGTGTATTGTTTTGCCTCGTGCTGACGGACCACTTGTTTACACTTGTTTATGCCGTTACGTGCAGCGGCTGTCGTCCGTCTGCCGTCTGCCCAGTTTCACATGAATGCAGCATGAAATATACGATTGAGTTGCTTGCGATATACAACCGCAACGCTAGTACGCAATGTACCTTTAAATTATATCAAAATAATCATTTCTACCTTTACAATATTACTGTCATTTAAACCTCAGTGTCTGGAGATAACATTTACACAAAATAAGTCTGACACTGAAACTTGTAGAATCCAGTTTCCTTTGGTTTGTAGTCAGATGTTTCTTCAAGGTGTTGTGGGGGGTGCGCTGGAGAATTTGGACTCATGACCTCAGCATGTGTGACATCTTGGCCACGGCCCTGTTGGTGGGTCAGTGTTAAGAGTCTGTCATGTTTTCAACAACATGAATGCGTTCGGTGCTTTAAACTTCAAAGTTGTATTTGATCTCCTTCCAGAGTGTCCAGTTACACATGAAGGCCCCCAGTGGGGACTTTCTCCCCGCACGAGGCGCAGCTAAGGTGACCCAGATGGTGGTCCTCAACAACCCAAACAAGGTGGGTGTGTAAAAGGCTGAGACACAAAGCTCAGACCAACACTGGTCGGTTATAGACAGTTTGATCAATCACATGTGAGATTTTTTTAAAATGACAAGACATTGACCTCCACCTTTAAACGTAGTTAATGTTGAATTATTGTACAAATACATGAGAATTATTCTTCAAACACACAAACTTGTTGTGTCTGCAAAAGGCTATCCAGCCATGTTTAACTCTTAAGGGGAGACACTACAGGTGAACAGATATCACCATGAAACTTCCCAAGTTTATCACTCACATTAAGACAAATATTTTTTGTATTTCAAGTTTTGTCAAATTTTATGTTTAAATATGTAAATGAGGCCATATCTGACAAAAACATGTCCAGAACTGAAATCTGAAAAATGGATAAAGCTCCATTAAAAATTATTGTTTTATTTTGTTGACATATTAGAGTCTGAAGTTTTTACAGAGGGGAGTTTGGATATCTCTTTTTCACTTTAAATGAGAAACTACTGTCACCAGCCCTAAAAAATCCAATTCTGCCATGTTTTTAGGAATAGAATGTTGTATAAATCAGGCTTTGAATGATATATCAACAACCTTCAGAATATAGACAGGAATAAAACTGGAAGGTTTGGTGTCTGTAAGTGCTGCTGAAGTGGAGATTTCAGGCTCAGAGTCTGAGGAAAAACTCATTTTGAGAAAACAGCCTTTAAAGACTAAATTTCATAGATTGTTAATGTAAATCATACTTTTATGATTGGTTGCGGATACAAAGGAAATGACAATTTTTGGAGCCTACATCATTGTTCGGGCGAGAGAGAGCTTTACAATGATACCTGACATGACCTGGTAAAGCAAGCACAGCACAGTATGCCACAGTAGCATGTTAACTTTTGGTGAATTTAGGAGAAATCTACCAACAAAAGAGATAAAATGAAGTAAAACAACCACCTTAATGTGGATTTTCTACCATTTCTTTTGACTTTTCTGAGAGAATACATGTTAAGGAAGAAAAATAGCCCAAAATCTCAAAATTGATCAGTGCATGAAAAAACAGTGTTTTTGCCTGTAGTGTCTCGCCTCACTGTATCTATTAATCAATGCATCTGAATCCCTCCCTCCCCATCCAGGTGAACCTGAAGATGAGGATCCGTGTCTCTCACACCACCCCGGGATCAGCCTTTCAGGACACAGTCCAGGTCGACTCGTTCCCAGGACTCTGACAGCGTTGGGTCAGTCCAGCTGGACCATGACGACAGTCGGTGGATGAGTCAGCAGGCGTCGCCCTCACCGGCGGTCTGCTGTAGAAACCCTCCACATCACAGCCCAGGCTGCTGTTGCTCAAATTTCCCTGTTTGGTTTGTGTTTTTTAAGGCTAAAAAACAAAAAAAAACAAGAGTTCTTTCACAGGAAATCATCGCCTCGTGTATGGAGTCACATTGTTTCCCCTCCCTGCTGCAACTCAAGTACAGTTGTGTTTTGATGACACAAGCTCTGGAATATGCAGGTATAATGTGGAAATACTTTAACAGTGGTATTTCTTCTAACACCCTTTGGAACGACAGCTCTCCACACAAATGTCCACTAAATATCATCAAGGCTTTTTTCCAGCTACTCCAGTCGATTATATCCAGAATGTCTCACTCCATAATTACATACTTTAACGTGGCTTCAGTCCGTCAGTAAAAGCCACCAGATCAACTCTCCCACACAGCACTCCGTACATGTCAACACCGAGTCATTCCTCGCTCTTCCTTTATTTGCCTCTGCCTTCACCTCTGCGTTGAAAAGCAGCGCGACACTAATGAACCACTCCTGCACTACACTTGATTTTATTTGGAAATGCAAAAATGTGAGTCTGAGGAGTAGAAGATTTTAAACACAACCACGTGTCTTGCATTTAGTTGTCTTCTGTTACTCCTTGTTTTCCTGCCTCAGTCAGCTCAACAGCTCAGAGTATCTGTTCCCTAATAATTTTCCCCTGTGCCTTTCATCCCCTCAGAAACCAAGGTCTTTAAAAAAAATGTAATTATATTTAGTTTTGAAGTCTAAAAAAATGGCTTTAAATGTAAGTACTGTAGTCAGATAAACATGTTTTTATCATTCCCATACAAGCAACAATTGCTTTTTATGACTGGTATCTCCTGGTCAATTGTTTACAGAGGCTCTGTACTAAGTGGTTTTATTTTCTGAAGACTGTGTATAGTAATACGATTCAAATGATGCCATTTACAAGATGTATATTTTCAATATTAAGTATGTAAGCACAATTAGATATAGTTTGGAAATCTCTAATGCAACCCAAACAGTGGGCTGTAAAACTCATTAGATGAATAAAGTTTCAACCATTACCTTAGGAGGATAACTCATGTCATAATCACAGACCTCTTTTACAAACACTGGAGACTGGATATAAACAATGGTGCTCTCAATTGATTTCAGTGCAATCTCCACCAGACTGTTTCAGATCACCATGTTGGCTAAAAATGTACAGAAAAGACCAGGGGCAGTGTTCTATCAACTGTTTATATTGTCTTTGAATCTTCAGTCTCATGCCATTTTCTAATAAAAAAATCAGTTTTCAGATTCCTCAACAGTGACTTTTCTCTGTGTGTGTGTTTGTGAATGCGTGTGTATTCGAGGACAACACTTAAATTAACTTCAGCATTTATTCACAAGCAAAAAGACCACAGTGTTCTCAAACTGTCTCTTGTTCTGCATGGGTGCCTGCATCAACTTATCAAACTCAGAAAGCCAATGTGGGATTACGAAAAAACATCTACCAAGGAATAAGAACGTCTTTTTGTTGTTGTTCTTGATCTTTTTTTTTTTAATCTTTTTTTTTCTTTTTTCTTTGCATTGGCCCAGGAGCGTGGGATTTTGAATCTCTGTGCTGTAACATGGTTAGATGGTGACAGACACCTAGAGCGTTGGCACTGGGCTGGCCCCACGACAACAGCCACTCATGACGAGGAGCACAGGTGTCTGTGGACCGCTGATCCTCCTCTTAGCGCCAACACAAGATGGAGCACCGAGCCTCCCTGGATCTTGTAGTCTGCTGCCGTCTTCTCATCGTTCCTGAGGAGAGAGGACGAGGTGTTTGTTTTTTTTAGGGGAGGACACAGGACTAACGGAGCTTCAATGCAAACTACAACAAAGCCAGACGGTTCAGGATGGAGGAACTCACATCTGTTTTCCACTGTAGATGAGTCTTTGTTGCTGTGGGGGGATCCCCTCCTTCTCCTCTACCCGCTCTTTAATTCGCTCCACCTTGACACACACACACACACACACACACAGGACATACAGATATAATACACTGTTGTGTCTTCATTCTGGCTTGTGAGAACAGTTGATGTCATGTCATCACCTTGTCTGTGGGCTCAATGTCGATCTCTATTTCTTTTCCAGTGAGAGTCTGAAACACAGTGTCAACATCATCACATCAGCACCAGATCTGCTTCCTCATTATTTCCAACAGGACTTTTCAGTCAACACAGGAAGAATTCAAAAATCAACTCAGTTATGTATGTATGAATTTGAACTATCTATTGTTAATATTCTTATTCTAACTGATAATGACCTCAGTCCTGCCAACAGCAGCCGGTGGATTCACCATTCATAAAGGCACTGGCCACCAAATTAACGAGGATGTACCCTGATGTTGACCCTTCATGTGATAAATGTAAAGGCTCACCTGCCTCACTCCATCACATCTGCCCTACAAAGGCAAAGTGCAGTATCTGTACAAATGCCAAACTGAGAAAAACAGCTTTTTGTGTTTTTCATTGTCAGGTTTAAGCATCAAATTATGAATAACTACCAAGTTTATAATTGATTAGATAAAGGTAGACTGAATTAAATGTATTTTGTAGTTTGTCTTTCTGACCAATTTTGACCGTTTTATGGCAGATACTGCACTTTGGCTTGGTATTAGCTACAGATACTGCACTTTGCCTTGGTTTTACTCCAAATTATAGAGTAAATTATAGAATGTAGGGAGTACAGTACTCTTTGCAGATACTGCACTTTGCCTTGGTTTCACAGTGCTTTTTTGGATAGACAGCAAAATAAAAAGCCCAATGACTCTGGAAATTTTAGCAGAACCAATATCAAATTCTACCAGATTGAAGAGAATATGCCACACTTTTGATTGGTCAAAAAAAAAAATGCAGATACTGCACTTTGCCTTTGTAGGGCAGACATGTACTGGACATGTCCCTCTGTAGGTAACTTTTGGACATCAGAAACCCTTCATTACCGAGCCCAATAGCCTAATCCATTGACTGGTATTTTTTGGCATTGCTCCAGATTTGGATTTGCCTAAAGCTATTACTCAACTTTCTGGTTTTTGCTTCTTTACTAGCTCGACATGCTATGTCACCTAAGTGGAGGGATCCAGCTCCTCCTTCCCATTCACACTGGCTCAGAGACATGATGTCCTGCATGACTCTAGAAAAGATCAGACACACTATTCGGGGATCAGAGAATAAATTCTATAAAATGTGGCGCCCCTTCTCGGTGTTTTATGAGAACCCCACAACAATAATTTCTAGCCCATCATGTAGTTTGTTCTCTGGCTAAAGACTCCGTGAGCTGGTTGTCCTGCTGTGGTGTTGTGTTGTTAGCGAGCTATCAAACAACACAGCGACTACATGACACAGCACAGCAGCCTGTTAGCGGCCGACTGGCTGCTCCTCTCAGTCCCCTGTCCTCCCCAGGCTGAAACCTAACGGTCCAACACAGACTGAGCTTCACCCGAGCCGGACAACAACCTCCCCCTGCCCCGGGGCAACGTTACATTAGCGCAGCGGTCAGTGCAGTTAGCGGGAGACTCAACAACAGAGGCAGCGACGGACCGGCGGGGGAGCGGTGGCGTAGATGAAACGGTGCTCTTACCTTAACTTTGATCAGCATGTTGAATACACAGTATACACTACAAGTTTTTTAAATCACACAAAGTGCTGACTGTCCGAAACACTTCATAAACTAGCGTTTTACAACCTGCTTGTCTGGCTGCTGGAGTTTACTTCCTGTGTCACACGCTAAACGCTCCGGACGTCACGGCCGCGCCGAGGACGAGGAAAAATGGTTCCGCTCAAACAAAACAACCCTAAACAGAGAGACCCCCTTCAGTGATTTATCATTATACATCGCATAGATGTAGCCTATATACTAGCTCTGGAAAAAATAAAGAGACCACTCCCAAAATGATCAATTTCTCTGGTTTTACTATGTATAGGTATGTGTTTGACTAAAATTAAATTAAAAAAAAAAAAAGTTTTATTCTATCAACCACCAACAACGTTTCTCCAAAAATTGAAATAAAAATATTGTCATTTAGAGCTTTTATTGGCTGAAAATGACTAAACTAGTCTAAATAACAAAAAATATCAAGTCTTTTCAGACCTTGAATAAAATGCAAAGAAAACATGTTCATATTTATTCCTAAACAACACAGCAAGAATATTTTAACTCAGGAAGAGTTTATAAATCAGTTTTTGTGGGATAATGTCAATGTTTAATCCCAGCAGTTTTTATAATCTTCCTATAAAATCAGATGTGGTTCATCAGTGTCTCATTAAGTAGAATGAGTTGTGTTTGTGTCTTTAAAAAAGAAAAGAAAAGAATAACTGTCATACATGTAGCGATGCTTTTAAGAAACATTTGTGAAAGTGGTCTCTTATTTTTTTCCAGAGCTTATATATATTAACGGTTATATATGTAAGCATCATTTAATGATGTAGCTGATCAAACAGGTGTATCATATTTTAGGTAATACTCTGAGTAAAATATTAACCAGTAAGTAATGACTAATTGTCTGTCAAACAGCAGTGGAATAGCTAGAGTAGCTGCCTCTGAAATGTAGCATAAATAGTCTAACCAAAGATTTTAGTCTTTTTTTTTTTTTCCTTTTCTTTTTTGTAAATATAGCCTACTTTACCAAAAAAGCAAATAAACAAACAAAAACAGGAGGAATCATCCACTGCATTTGAAAATTAGTAAAATAGAAACCACAAAGTGAATGTAGCCTATTAATGATGAGAATCTACAACTGATCAAACACCATCCTCCCTTCACAGGTGTTGCTCGTTTAGCTAATTAGGCAGGAAGTCTATAAGGTGAGACAGCTCCACTGAGCTTTGGATCATTTAGTTATGTTGAGTCATCACTACCTCGGTGTGTTAATCGTTGCTGTTTTTGCAACAACTCTTACTAATGCAGGTAGCCTATTTGGACCTACATGTAGAAATGTACTAATAATATGCAGAAATTGTTTTCTTCTTACCATGAGAGTGTATTTGCAGAAATCAACGTAGTCTGTGAGAAAGATGGGAAGAAGGTGAGAGTCTCATGGAGGATCTCTGCGGACCTGGTGCCGTACGCAGCTCGTCTCTTCCTTGGAAGCTGCATGCCATCTCAGCTGAAGGGCTTGCCCACCGGTGAGGGGGAAGCACTGTTCAACTACGGGCTCACTGACTGCAACTTCAAAAAACTGGTAAGGTGCCTGAAATGTATGCGTTAGGTTCTATTCAGCCACAAAGGAAATTTAATAACCGGTTTTCCCTCTGCACAGATAAAAGGAAAGCGACTTATCTATCAGAATGAACTGACTTTCAGGCCACAGGCAAAACCGAAACCTGCCACCTTTGTGTATCCCATCGAGTGTGTCTATAAAAGGTAAAGTATAATTTCTGGTTGAGCCTTTAGTTCAGTGGTTCCCAACCTTTTTGGCTCGTGACCCCATTTTGACATCACAAATTTCTGGTGACCCCCGTCAATCAAGATGCACCTGCTCAGATATTTGTATATGCCGCATTTTATTTGAACTCGATTTATATTTGAGAAAGTGAAAGTATAGATATAGTTGTTTAAGACTGAGTGTGGTGTTTTTTAATCATAATTTTAAAAAGACTAATAATAAAAATAAAAAACAGTAATTTTTTAAATCAATTACTAGACATTTCAGGCGACCCCATTTGAATTCCAGGCGACCCCATGTGGGGTCCCGACCCCAAGGTTGAAAATCACTTCTTTAGTTTAATGCTGAAATGTGAGAAATCTGACTCTTCTGTTTCAGACCTGAGTCGTGGATCCCTCCCTTCCTGAACCCTGGATCAGGTGTTTCTGACGGCCGGGGTGGGCTGGTCTTCCACATGGCTCTCCTTAATGGTGGGTCTTCTCACTGCCAAATACAACACGAGCACATGCAGAGACCCATTCTAACTCTTCTTTACTTTCCCCTACAGAACAGTTGACGGGTTTAGCCAAGACAAATGTCATCCCTCTTGGCTCTTTCATGCCACTGTGGGCAGCAGTGGAACAGAAGTCCCATCAACCTTTGCTGCTGCTGATGGAGGAATGTGTGGCAGCAACAACGCCAGAGCTGCAGCCTGGCAGCCAGGTTTACCCCGTCGTCGGCAACAAGGGGTAGGATACACATACTGGTTAGTGTTCAGTTGTTGTACTTTGTAGGACATCAGATGGCCAATATAATATTTAAAACTCCTCCAGATGTCTTATGGAAAGCAAGACAGGAAATGCCATGTTCCTTCCTCGATACCACTCGTCTGCCATCATCCTCTACCTGCAGTCCTTCAAGTTTGGCCTTGGACAAGAGGTGAGAGGTTGGCAGATGGTTTATAGCTGCTACACTGCAAAAACTCAAAATCTTTACAAGAATTTTTGTTTTATTTCTTGTCAAAATGTCTCATTTCTAGTCAAAACTGATCTCATGCCACTTACATAAGACTCATCACCTAAAAATGTACTTATCTTTAGATAATTTTCACTTGTTTCAAACAAATTTTCACTTGAAATAAGTAGAAAAATCTGCCAGTGAAAGCAAGTCTTTAAGTGAAAATATGCTTGAAAGATGTAAAAAAGTGTCTAAAAACAAGCTACTTTTTAATGTGATGAGTCTTATTTTAAGTATAATGAGATTGTTTTTGACTAGAAATAAGACAAATATTCTTGGTGAGATTTTGCAGTGTATCAGGAGTATGTCACTCAAACACACTGACTCCTTTTGCACTCCTCAGGTGTACATCCACTGTAAACTTGTTGCATGGGATCCTGAAGTTCTTGACGAGAGCAAGAAAGCCTGCCATTATGTCAAGGAAAGTGGAAGGTAATCATGGTTTAGTTGTGACATTTTGGAAAATACAAGAATTCACTGATGAAGAGAAGGATGATGCCACTCACTTGCCACACGAGCCGTTTTGCTTCATCACATACCCACTACGATTGTTGTTTCTCAGCTGGGAACTACTCGATGACCCGTTTCAGAGCTCCTTCTGTAGCTGCTGTGACTCGACCTGCACATCTCGCTCCAAAAGAGGAGCTGAATGGGGTATCATTTCATGGCAGTTTAGGTATTTCAAGTTTGTGTTCTCTTCCTTTCCATCAATTTATTTGTCTCCTCTCCCCTTTTGCAGAGTCCCACAGCTGGAGTCACAATTCTGTGTTGGGACCCCTGATCGTTGTGGAGCAGTCGGACACACAGGAGCAGCAATCTGAGGTGTAAAGATAAACTGTTTAAGGTTTCTGGTATGATAGTTGGGATTGGAAAACTAACATTAAGGATTAAATGTTCTGTTTCTTGACAGGATGAACCCACTCTAAGCGTATGGTGACTCTGACCCTGCGCAGTAGTGAAGGGCCAGTAGAAGATGTCTTCTGACTTACAAGATGTTGAGACATGAACTTTACATGATCTTGATTTTTCACATGTGTTAAAATGTACTCTAGTAATGGTCCAAAACATTTGTCTCATCCTCTGATGTACAATAAAACTGGTTAAATTCCTGTTATGATTCTTCTTCATTAATTCGTCTTTTTAGCAGCAGCTTTGTCCTCTTTCTAGTCTGCTATAATAAACCAGCCAAGAGCACTACAGCTGCTATTCATCACTTTAAGCAGATTTTGGCTGAAATTTTTAATGATGACTTCAGGCTTTACTTTTAAAAATGATATGCTGCAGTAGTGGGTTTTCTGTGATCATCCCACAACTCTAGGAAATGAGCTGAAATAAAATGTGATCCTTTCAGATCATAGTTGTATATGTCTGCCTGAGGTGTAACCTACAACCTGCCACACCAGTGCAAGTTGTCCAAAGCTTATAAAATCATAACTTGCCCCAGTTTATCATTAGTGTCTGTCTACACTCAAGGCAACTGACCCAACAGACTTCCAATTTTTGGTTTTGCACTTGAAGGACTGCCTGAATTATTTATATCTGTGACACTAGATGATACATTTATGATCAGTGGCCTCCAGGTCCTCTGACCCACCTCTCTTGCCAAAGATATGAAAGGATCTATCCACTAAATTCAGACACAACCATTTTTCTTTCCCTGAATTCCTCACAGGTCTCATCCATTTATATCTCAAGCACCAGCAGAGTCTGGACGCGAGTCCTTGAATTTTGATATGACTGATTACACACTGCGCTGTCACACATCATAGGTGTATCGAGATTCCAGACCACATACAAAAGTGACTCGGATCATTACTGAAAATGTCACGGGGATTACCCCGTTAACCCTGGCATTAATCAGCTGATTCTGAGTCAGGCAGGTTAATGAGAACTATGGACCAAGATGTTCTTAATGTATGGCCCTAAATCATCACTGGCCCTAGGATTTTGGTGGCCCTAAACAAGATTTTGTTTGTGGCCCCCAAAACACTCCAAGCACAAACACTACTCACACTGCTTACAAGTGAATGAACAGACACATGTTTTTGTGTCAAATGAATTGAAGCAGCTGTTTCCCTTAAACAACCACACAGAGTGTTTATGCCATACATGTAAATTGGATGGACACAGGCCCGAGTGCAAAAAAACAATTTAGTCAAAATATGTTAAATTTATAAATCAAATTTTAGTTCTCTAGTGAAGCTGACTTTTTTTTTTTAAATGCACAATAAATCATTCACCTTAAAAGTGCCACTTCACATTGTATTTGAATGAGCTGAATTAAAAGTAAAACAAGTTGTCTTACACCTGTTGTAATTAGACTGATGGCTGCTGCACCTGAGACTGTTGACACACCAGGTGTAAGATGTTAACTTGATTAGTGGCTGCCAGTCAGCAGTGAGAAGCCATAAAAGCAGCAGTAGTGTGAGTTTCCACTACTCAGTCATGATGGCTTTCCTTTGGGCAGGTGCTTTGTTCTCGATCCTGGTTGCTGCCGTTTCGGTTAATGCAGGTATTGTTGCTTCACGGTTTGTTCAGTCTTTTATAAACAAGTCTGATTCCAACTGTCTGGGTACAAACTTGAGTTTTGTTTTTTCCTGTGTCATATCCCTGACAGACATAAAGCTGGACTGTAGGCCCAACTTTGTGACGCTGGTGTGGACAGAGAGCAGAGCCCAGGCTGACCCGTCACTGTTTCGTCTCGGCAACTGTTTTCCCACCAGCTTCACAGCCAGGGAGGCTGTTTTCAGTGTGGACCTCGATGATTGTAACTTCAGGAGAATGGTGAGTAGACTGATTTAGCTCAGTGCTTTTTTAAGTAAACCATATTCTCTACAGCTTGCTGACATTTGTTCCCTTCATAGGTCACAGGAGATCAGCTGATGTATACCAATGATCTGACCTATGTTTCTTCTCCTGATTCTCACTTGGTCCCCTTCACTCACCCAGTTGTCTGTGCATATGACAGGTTTGTGTTCATTCTACTTAATCAGTGGATGTTAAAGGTTGATCTCAATCTGATCTTCTGATCTCAATCTGTTTTACATTGTGTAGGCCAAAAGACTGGTATCCACTTATCTATGATCCTGTGTTTAACACGTATGGTCAAGGAGATCTGGTGTTCCATATTGGGCTTATGAATGGTAGGTGTCGACACACACACTAAACCTCAATGGAGCTTGCAGAACAGCCACAATAACTCTGTGACTATATGTCTCTCTAGACGACTTCTCAGGCCCTGCTGAATCTACAAGTTTTACCTTGGGCTCCTTTATCCCAATCATGGCCAGTGTGGAGCAGAAAACCCATCAGCCCTTGCTGCTCCTTCTTGAGGAATGTGTGGCAGCTGCTACACCAGAGCTGCAGCCAGAAAGCAATTTATATCCAATAATCACAAATAAGGGGTACTCTCTCTGATGATGATAATTAGTGCAGACTTTTTTTTTTTTGGCCTGACATGGAAGAAACTAACTTTTCTTTCTTTTGCTTTGGCACAGGTGTCTTGTGGACAGTAAGACATCTCGCTCAAAATTTGAACCAAGGGAAATATCATCAGAGATCCGCCTATCTCTTCAGGCTTTTAGGTTTGAACTTGGAAATGAGGTAGGCTAATTGTGTGTAAATGCCTATTTCAAAGACGAACATTGATTCAGTGCCTTACAACCCCGCTTCTCTTCACTCAACAGATGTTTATCCACTGTAAACTTGTGGCTTGGGATCCCATCGATATTGACAACACAAAGAAGACCTGCCACTATGTTAAAGACCATGGGTAAAAAAGCTTGTAACAAACTGGGACAATTTATGCTTTGCACTTGAGTCAAATCATAATTGGTGACATTTCTGCTCTATTTCAGCTGGGAACTTCTGGACAACCCTTCATATAGTAATCTGTGTGACTGCTGTGACTCAAGCTGCAAGTCCAGGAAGATGAGGAGTACAGCCTCAGGTTTGTGAAGTGCAATGTCTGGACTGAACTGGTCTCATTGTAGCCTACTTGCTCTAATGGCACTCTGTATACAGGGAAGTTTGGTGTTGTACAAAAAGCTGTTCTTGGGCCATTTACCATCACAGATGTAAATTCCTGAAGCATCCAAGTGAGAAATGACTTGATTTTACTTTACAATACATCACTCTGCTTGAACTGCCTTTTATAATAAAAAAAAAAACTTAATCTTTTTTTTTTTTTTTCTTTTCCAGAAATGGCTCGACCTTATGGACTGGCTCCTTCGATCTGAATTGGGTTTTTATTTGATTTTCTGAGCTTCGATGAGCTTTGGTCTTTGTCTCTTTGCATTTCAGATCTGTGGCCATTAAACATTTATCCAAACCACTTAACTTCAGATCATTTGGTCTGTTTGTCTTGTTTTTGAAATGTATTGGGCTAGGTAAGACAACTTGTGAAGGGAAAACAAAAAGCCAGTACATGGAAAATGGCATCAAATTGTGACTTCAGTTTTAACATGGCCTACCAGAGGTTCAGATGGCACTGTCCGTTGGAGATGCAAACGGTAGTTATAGGCTTCTCCTTATTTTGCAGTTGATCCTGTAATCCACTCTGCAACATGTCGCAAGCTGGTTTGACAGAAAACTGGTCTGGCAAATATTAATGAAAGCAATAAGGCTATATGGTCACTTTTGGCCAAGAGGGAAAGGCATCTGCAACCAATTCTCTCAAAAGAAATGGTTGCACATCCACATTAAGGTTATTTTACTCGTCTCTTTTGTTTTCTCCTGTTAACATGCTACTGTGTGCTTGTTAATGTCAGGTATCATTGTAAAGCTCTCTCTCTCTCCCTCTCTCTCCTGAACAATTGTGTAGGCTTGTCAATTGTTATTTCCTTTGTCAATTGTTATTTCCTTTGTATCACAACCAAAGTATGATTTACATGAACAATCTATGGAATTTTACAGTTCAAGTCTTTGAGGCCTTTTTCTCAATTAGTTTTTCCCAATTAGTTTTTCCTCATACTGAGCCCGAAATCTCCACTTCAGCAGCACTTGCAGACACCAAACCTTAGTTTTATTCCTGTCTATATTCTGAAGGTTTTTACAAAGGGGATTGTTGATATATCATTCAAAGCCTGATTTATACATTTCCTTAAAACATTGGTGACATTTTCTCATTTACAAAGTGATAAACAGAGATATCCAAAATCCCCTCTGTAAAAACTTCTGACTTGTCAACAAAATAAAACAAGAATTTTGAAAGGGGCTTTAGTCTATCCATTTTTCAGATTTCAGTTCTGGAAATATTAGCACATAGGCCTATCAGATATTGCCTCATTTACATAGCCTATTTAAACAAAATTTGACAAAACTTGTAATACAAAAAATATTTGTCTTAAAGCAGAAGTAAGCGGAATGTTGGTGTTAAAGTCTTAAATAATATCTTCCGACAGCAATCACTTACATAGAGTGTTTGGTCCGAAACACTGGTCTGTCAGTCACTCTGCTCTGCTGTAAGCTGAGGAGAAAACTTCTTGTATTGTATCCTACAACCTTTATCCACTGAGGAGAGAGAGCGGCATGAAGGGCTGTGTGTGCAGCCAAGGGATGCGCTTGAATGTGGTGACGTAGGGACGAGGGCGGGGACTGCTAACTCCATCGGCTGACAAGAAGTTAGCCAAAACGACCGGATCGCTTACTTCTGCTTTAAGCATAGACTGTAAAAAGTTAAGTGATAAACTTGGGAAGTTTCATGATATCTGTTATTTAATTTAATTTTTTTACCCTATTCACCTGTACCTCCCCTTAAAAAAAATACTGTTTACAACCTGAGACCAAGGCCAGCAAGAGCGAGGGGAAAACACTTTTTTTTTTTTTTAGGGGAAAACACCGGAAAACACTTATCATTAAACCGTCCTCGTACGTCACTCATAACGGAAAACGCACGAGCCACACTTATTTGAGCCGTGGTGGACTGCTGAGCATAGAAACGTTTCTATATCTATGCTGCTGAGCGTCTGAAAACGTTTTGAAAGTCAACTTCTTCTGAGCACGGTCAGGGTAATGTAATAACTCAAAAAGGCAAACATTTCCTAAGTCATGTTGTGAAAGTTTCGAATGACCAACTTTGTTGTCTTGTCAGCATGTAGCTACTGTTGGTTAGCTAGCAAGCAAACTCTGCTAATATGTCATGGCAACCGCTGGACCGAAAAACATGCAAGCAAGCGGGATACGGTTGAGCTGTGTGTATTGCGTAGGCAGCATTTCATTTTCATTTTTTGATTTATTTCATTCATGGTATACATACTTCACATGGTGGCACATATTTACATAATGTACACATAGTCACCATAATTTAAATGGAGCAGCATGAAGAAAAATGTATAGTACCTGCCCCTCTCTATTTACATTGGCTTACTATTAACACCAATATTATACTCTATTTAAAAAAAATAAAGATGATGAAACATATAATAACAAGAAAACAAACAAGCGAAATAGCAGTGGACACCACTAGTCTATCTATCTTTTCTTTTTTTCCCCGCCCTTCTTCTTCTCTTTCTCCTTTTTTGTAGGCGCTTATCTTTTCTTTTTTAAACATTTTCTTTAACTGAGATATACTTGTACAACTTTTCAGTTCCTTGCTTTGTGAATGCCATAGTTTTACACCTGCAACAGAAATACACATTTGTTTTAAGCTTAGCCTTGCAAATGAATGTTTAAAATCAAGTTTCAGTCTGTTGTCCTCTTCCTCCAGTTTGAACAAGTTCTGTAAATGTTCTGGTAATGATCTGTTCTTTGCTATACACATTATTTTTAAGATCTGAAGTTCTATTAAATCGGCCACGTTCAATAAATAATGTTGTTGCATGGGGTTGCAGGGGCGGTTTATAAGCCAGTCAAGCTCTACCACACTAAACAGGGAAAGCCATTTATTAATACACGGTCATTATGCTGATGGAAAAAGAAAAAGAGGCTAGCCTCTGTTAGCATAAACAGCAACAGTACAAACAAGTGTTTTATGTAAACTATTATTGTTCACACCTAATTATGATCACTTATGAAATATTAATATTTCAGGCAACATTGAAAAATAATCACATATGTGAGTTTGTGCTTATTTGCAGAAGAGGCAACCCACAATGGACTGGTTCCACTGTAACGTGTGCTTCAAGAGGAGCGGGTCGAAGTTTGCTGTGTCCAGCTGTGGCCACATCTGCTGTGAAGCATGCATTAAAAGTACGACAATTATCTATCTGCTCTGGCTCCCAAGTTAAATTTTCGCCCACTTTTTTAACTAATTATCTCAGACTCTCAGACCACACACCATGTGATAAAAAAGTTCACCCCCCAGCGATGATGTCTTTTCTCTCAGAGCAGTGCAGCATATGTGGAGCCACCTGCAGTTATCTGACCATCACTGATCAGGTTGGTGAGTCTGACATATTCACTGTGGATAACTGTCTCATGCCACCTACAGAGGATATCGTCACACAGCCAATACATTATACATGCACACATTTCTATTTCAGATGAAGCCACAGGAAAAAGTTTTTTTCAAGGACCCCGTGAAGCTCATCCAGTCACGGGTGGAACACATATCACAGGTCTGTCTCCTCTGTGCAGCATGCACCCTGAGCTCCGTCACGTCAGTCCATTTTAATTGCTATACCAGGATTTTAAATGTCAGAGCAGTGGGTGAGTCATTCAGCATGAGACCAAAAGATTAAAAGCTTCACTTTAGCATCACCATGCTTTAAGATCATTTGGGAATCTCTGACCTCTCCTATCCACAAGGTAAAGTTGATCCATGCGGTATTTTACTTTGACTGAAAGAATCTTTAATAGTGATGTCTTCATGCTCCTCAGGTTGCACTGTTTCAGCGGACACAGATGGAGAGAGTCTCAGCACACTTCAAACACAAGTCTGCTGAATTGGATGTGCGTCTGAAGGAAGTCAGTGAGCAGGGCTACAGGTGATTTCAGTGTCTGTTGCTGTTTCCTGGTGGCTGTGCAATTAAAACCGTGTTTACAACAGTATCCTCCTAATTTCTGTTATCGTAAGGCAACTCTCCGAGCTGAAAAGAGAGAATACAATCTTGAAAAGGGAACTTTCAGAGCTGAAAAGAGAAACTGCTGAGTTAAAAAAGCCACTTTCTCAGAGAAGGGTAAATGTTCCAAAACTTTGTTGAAAACATTTAAACAGTCATTTTAAAGTTGGTGCATCAAATGTCTCATTTACTCTGAACAATTTCTGCTTGGAACAGGTTTCTCCAGGACAGTTTCAAACAGATGGGTAAAAAAGTCAAAGAACCCCCCGAATAATCATGTATTAAACACTGTTCAGCATTTAACTTGTTAAAATGATTGAATATACACTGAATTATGTTATTTTCTGTTATATAGTGCTCAAAGGACAACACTTCCCGTGGCTGTCACCTCCCCAGGTAAAAATTTAAGTTGAACTGTTGATTATGTTTTAAATGTCAGTCAATTTTATGTTAATTTGAAGAGGATGTATACATCTTTTTGTTTTACCAGTTACCCCTCGTTCAAGAACAATCAGGTATGCATTTCATTCTCTTTTGACTTCATTATCACATATCCCTACTGAAGAAAATATCTTCAGCTCAGATATGTTGTGTCTTCCTCAGTCAGTTTGGCTCAGCAGAGTCCCAGGGGTGGGCCAGAGACAGGGTTCCCATTCTCTCCTCCCACGCAGTAAGTCTTTATATAATGTTCTCTTGACTTAGATGAATGTTTTAGTTTAAAAACATTGAAAAATAAACACAGAATATACATGTATAGTTCAAGTCCTGTTCAACCTTTAAAGTCCCTTGTTGGCGTAATAATTACTGCAAAAAAGGAAAAAAAAAGCCTCATGGCCCACTTACTGGCTTTTGCTAGAACTACATCTCATTGTCTCCCTCTGTGGATACAGTTTGTTCCCTTCTTGTGAATATACCATGATCATGATACGTGAGGAAACTTGGACAGAGTGAACTTCATCCCTTGATGAAGACAATGGAATGAGGTTGAAAGTTTTATATATAAAAAAAAGTTAGCAAGTGGATCATGATTGGAGATTTCCTTTGTCAAATGGCTTTTTCTGGGGTCAGCATTGCAGCACATTTGATAAGTAATTACACATTTATAGATCAGGTCCTTGTTAGTAAACATGATAGACTGCTACAGACTGTTGTATGTAGAATTCTACAAACTTTTTAATCCTTTTAGCAAAAGATTAAAACTTTACACCCTCTTCTGTTTTTGCCAGACTCCTGGATCAGCTACATCTATTTCCAGCCATAGTTCTCATAATGAATATGCACACAGTAAGTCCACACAGGTTGCATAAATGCTTTTCTTTCTCCGATATGGGCTCTGTTGTTAAACTGAGTACACTCACTACATCCAAAACTGAAGTTTTCTTTTCTCCTTCTTCTTTTTTTTTTTTTTTTTTTTACAATTTTATAAAGGAACACCCACAGCCTTCAGCACCTCTACAAGGTAAGAAATGATGTCCAAATAACTCTACCATGCCAAAGCATCTTGATGTGAAGATTTCCTCATGTAGTTGCTGAGTAAGTACATCTCTGTTGCCCTCAGAACTCAGCATCAGACTCCTGTTTTCCAGTTCCCTTTCATGAGTGGATTATCAATTCGGTCTCCCAGGCATTGATAAAACAGCAGAGTGCCAGTGACGTTCTTGTTGTTCTTGTTGTCAGAACTGTCACAACATGTTCAGATAAATTTGTTTTCACCTAGAAACAGTTGGCACAAGTGATGAGACACTGTGTAATTTAGATATTTCATAATTATTAATCTTACATGGACATTGTACCCATGTTACCATGTCATTATTTTGTTGAGGAATTAAACTGTGACATGACGACACATTTTAGCAGCATTGTTTTCTAAAGCATTTGTTCACATTACTTTCAGTCACTTACTTTGTTTTGCTCACAACACAGAAATTACATTGACAGTTTGATCACTCATAATAAACTGGATTCACTACATCACACAAAAACCATTGCTGGCACACATGGTTATAAATGCAAAACCTTTACTGGCTTCCAGTGACACATTTGTGAAATGAGATTTTTTTTTCAAAGTGTGAAAAAGTACATTGAAACCACCTATAAAGGTGGAAACAAAGTGTTATGGACATTGCCTCACAGCATGACACTTGCATTAACCTTTCATGACTAATAGGATGACAAAATAGTGATGCACACTGCTTTGTCAACAGTCTGGTTGCCTAACCTCCGTCCAGACATTTCTAGGAAACTATGCTCCGACTCTCCCGCAGGTCAACTTCTGCCCTTCTGCGTGTATTTTTGCACCACACAGCAATGTATGAGATAACTAATGAATACATGAATAAAGAATTCATTTTTGAACTATAATTAATAATCTGAGTTGACAGAAACAGAATGGTATTTTTCCTTTGGATTAAAACCCATTGCTACTTACACAATATATGGACCCCCTTTTGTTATCTACTTTGCCTATGTTTTAAATCATCAAGTCACACTCTACACCTATTAAGACAAAAGAGAAACATACTGACTGAATCAATTACGGCTAATCAAAATTGAAAAAGTCAGTTCTGATATATGTATGATATTAATGTGACTGCTGCTCCCCTGACACTGCTAACCTTTACTATTAAAAGTAGTTAAATGTAAATGACGAGCAAATTATTCTAATGGTAAATCATATTACAAGACTAAAAGAACATCAGGAATGTATTTTAGAGTGTGCTGTAGACTGTCAAATTAGATGGAACATTATTTTTAGTTTTCAACAGATATGACTAAAAGGGTTTTCTTGTTAATAGATCAAGAATGACACTGTCTAGTTCTGAATTCATCTTTTGAAAAAGAATTGGTTTTAATGAACATAATGGCAGCAGGCTCTAAAACCAAAGTGCAAGATGTCATTTTAAAGTGTACATGTCCAGTGTGCTTCTCATGATAAGGAATTATTGGCTGTAAAGGAATGATGACACACAGTGATCAGTCAACATATTCATAAACATAAACATATTCTGGAGCAGTTACTTATCCGCTATACTCAGGTACCAAAAGTACAACCAGTTTAAATTATACTGCTACAATAGCATACTAGAAAATCTGTAGTAGTGATATCTAAACAAAAATAATAAGCTCAAAAATATCGCAAACCAGTGTACAAGTTACTGTTCTATTTACAGCAACACAGGCAGCACAATTATAATTCAAGTCCAAATATATTAGGATAAGCAAGAAATGCAGCATATATAAAAACGCAAACCTGATTTAGGGCTTGTACTGGGAAGACTGGATGTTTCAAACCTGCCTCAATTTAAAGCAATTTAAACCAAAGTAATAACTATGCTTGTTGGTGCAAAGGATGTGAGGAGCACTCCACCTACACTGATAAACGTTCTAAAGTCCTGTTCCAGTGTCTCAATCAGTAACAATAGGTTCTTGGTCAGTCTCCCCAACATCCTGAGTTGCAAACCAGTCTCGCACTTGCTGGTAGCTCATTCTTGATTTCTTGCATAGAGAGTCAAGGTCTTTTTCATGTAGTGAGCCTGTTGAAAGGTAATACGCTATCAATGGCTGGGTGTCAGGAGAATCTGTACTTGTTCCATTTGCTTGAGATTTTCGTTTGCGGCTACCCCCAACTCGATTAGATATCCCAGAGCCACTTCCATTAGTTAAACCACTGCTACTTTGCTGGGCAGCCAATTCTGCCAAGAACTGGTCACGGACTCCCTTCACCCAGCGTAGCTGGCCATTTTTGACAGCATACCGTGTGTCACCAAACCACTGAATGACATCTGCTCTGGGTAAACCTGTAAGCTTAACAAGTTCAGTGTAATCGTCACTCTTGGGCCACTGGCAGCGCAAGAAGTGCTGCTTTAACACATCCAGCTGCTCCTTGGTCTTTCTTGGTCGCCCAGCAGGAGTAAGAGCAGGAGATGTGGATGCAGATGAGGAAGCCCCTGAGACGCGCAAGGGTGTTTGTGAAGGACTTGCTTTGGCCGAGTGGGGTGACTTCTTTGATGTACTATTGCTGTTTGAAAGCGGTTTAGTAGGTGAGGCAGTCGGTGGTGGGGTGCCAGAGGTGGAAGAGAATGGGGAGGATTTTAAGGTGTCTGATGATTCCTGTGGAACATCTGGCTCAACCTTGCAGGTCTTGGTCAATTGTAAGGGTTGCTCCTCACTTTGCTCCTCATCTTTAAAACTGTCACCATCACCAGAAAGTTCCTCCATAGCATCAGACTCTTCTGCCTCAAGAACCTTATCCCCAAATGCTTCCAGGGTGTTGGACAAAAAGTTCTGAAAGAAATGTGAATTTTTAGCCCCGTTGCTACGGGCTCCCTCACTGCCCTTCACACTGTTAAGATGACGAGTCTTTTGAGTAATAAGTGGTAGAGGTTGAGTTTGTTGATCATGTTTACCCCCAACAGCAGTGTGTTTAGAATAGCTCTGGGCTGCTGCCAGGCTTCCTCGGCCAACCCTAAGCTGGTAACGGCTGTCACTGAACCATTTACGAATGTCATTGCGGCTCAGCCCAGTTTCTTCCTGCAAACGTCTTAGCTCTGCCTCTGCAGGCCAATTCTCTCTCAGGAAGCTCTTTCGAAGAGCGGCGAGCTGAGCCTTAGACTTTTTGTAGCGCCCATGGCGGTGCTGTTGTGAAGATGACTCCGAAAGGTCAAGGGTGACATCAGTTGCTGTACTTGCTGGTGCGTCTGCTGGTGGGCGGTAGAAGTATGAATCCTGAGGAGGTGGAAGAGTGGAACTGAAACATGGGACAGAGGGTTTGGCTGGTTTATAGGAATCTGGTGACTCACACTTTGGTTTCATTTTCTGGGGAGTTAAACTGGAGGGAACACTCTCCACTTCATTGCTCTCCTTTTCCTCATTTGCCGGTTCCTCACAAATTTCACTCTTATCCTTTACATTGGCTTCCTCATTTGTTTCAGTAGAGTCGGCACAAAGCTCAGGCACTGCCAGCTTCCGCCGTGTCTCCTCTATCTCCTCTGAAGACCAGCTGATGCCATATTTAATTCTCTGCACCATAAACCACACTTTGACTTTGTCCAGTGGCAAGGAACATAGCCTGGCCAGGGTGCTAACCTCACGGGATGATGGGTATGGAAATAAGTTAAAGGCTTGGACCAGCTCTGGGATTGTGTCAAGTTCACGGGTCTGATCAGACTGTGTCCATACTAATTTCAGTCCCTCTGACACCAGAGGCAGACACACAACAGAGTTGTGGTTAGTGGTGAAACTAGCCACACCGCTTGCGTTACTCTCTGCTGAGCTAGCAGAGTGGCGCAAATCCTT
This sequence comes from Trachurus japonicus, assembly GCF_045865225.1. Classification (NCBI taxonomy): domain Eukaryota; kingdom Metazoa; phylum Chordata; class Actinopteri; order Carangiformes; family Carangidae; genus Trachurus; species Trachurus japonicus. The sequence goes on from NC_140923.1 coordinate 30,509,696, forward strand.
GGAGGGCCGTTTAGCTATTAGCTTTCCTTCACATTCTGTCTTTGTTGCTTTTCCTTCAAAGGACTCCTTCAGGCCCACAAGTAGTCCATTTCTGCCATTGTGTTCAGTGTAGGTTGCCATCTGGGACGTCAAAATCTTTCACCTAAAAGAGAGACACAAACGGCAAGTTAGTTGTTGAGATGTTTTTCTTGTCTTCAGAATACATAGCTGCAGGGAAAAAACAAGATTTCTTCTGAAGAACACAGTCAAGTGTACAGGGTATAATGTTTTTAAAAAGTTTCTGTTCTCATTCATTCTCAAAGTCAATTATCCGACAGCTGTTTCCCCTTCCCCCCTACTTTACACCCCTTTTCTTAACTCCCAGTGAAACTAGTCGTATACTCTCGGTCCAGACTGGGTTCCCCTCCCCCCAAAGTGTGGTGACTGACTTTTGTTATGTGTGAGTGGGGGGATCGGCCACAAAGGGTGGGAGCGTGTGGAATGGGCATCTATGAAAAATCCATCACAGTCTACTTTCTCACCCCTTCCCAGTCGGGCTTTGTTCCACTTCCAAGTACTCAGTCCCAAAAGATAAGTGTAGCCTCCTCACAAAGGCCGACGCCACAACAGAAACCTGTGGAGGGAGAAAATTAGTTACATTAGTCATACTCAAGTTTAAGTCTAAACATGCTACAAAGTTAGTGTTGAATATAAAATATTCCCAAAGAAAAGTGGTTTGAAAAATAAAATACTTTTTTTTTTTTTTGCCTAAGCAACAGGTGTTGGACCAGCACCTCAACATATGACAATAGATACTCAGTGAAAGAGTCAGAAGCCTACAGGGAAATATGATTCAGATTTTACTTTTTACCCAGGAAAGACATTTTTATTCCCACTGCAGTCTTATCGGTACCTATTTATATGTTGTTTGTAACTACGGAGTGGACAGTGCCTTATAAATAACTGTATCCTCTTCATTTTTGGAAGGGGTTGTTGATTTGGTCAACAGAGGAAATGTTGCGCATTTAGTTAGGAGGTTACGCCATGGCCGACGATTTAGGTCGCTCAAGCCACGCAAGAAATGTTCAAGTGTACCAAAAACATAGCTAACAATCATGAGATTATTGTATTAGTCAGCCGTGACACACTGAACCCACAGGGATGAGCTCACTCGGCGGCCTCCCCCCTGCCTCTTTCATATTTTTTAATCGTAATTACGCTGCGAGAGTTTTCACACAGCGTCTTTGTTTTAGAGTAACAAAGCTGTAAAAGTTGCTCCCTGGGCCACTGGTAATAGCGGTCCAGTGTCTCCCCCCTTTATGGCGTACTAACTAAAAACGCTTCACACTGCACAGGCGCACTTCGCCATCAGACACGCTTCAGTGAAACATAAAAATAAACTTACCGAAAATGCCCAAAAAACAACCCTTTCTCCCCGAAGTCCGTTTGAGCGAAGGGGAAACAAAGGGAAGCCAGAGTTTCCTCTCTGCCTCGACGCTTTTTTATGGCCGAAGTTTAGATGAAGCCCAGGGAAACAATACCGTCTGTCTGTCTGTTTGACCCTTGTCTTATTTATCAAGCACCTCGACGATTTACGGGCGGAATACAAAGATGCGAAGCGACCAAGTTTGTCGCTTTTCGCGCGAGTTCAGTCGTCGGCTGATTATTCTCGCCGTGGAGGGTTTCGGGTCTGTAAATCCGTTAGGTTCGGGTTTGAATCGGAGTCGCCGTTACTTCGTCCTCCTCGGTCTGTCCGTTGTTGCTTTTGTTCTTTAACTGAGAAGTGTTTCCCCCTGTCCGGCCAGATCGAGGCGAGGCGGAGCTGAGGACCAGGAAGCCCAGAAGGCCCAACGACTCTCCCACAGTGGCGGTGGGTGGGTGTGCCAGTCTGGGAGAGCAGACCGTGGATTGGAGGGAGGAGGCGCTTGTATAATAAATCCGTGGCAGTAGGCTAAACATTTTCACGTCAACCACCCACCCGCACCCCCCTTTACCAGGGCCACAACACATCTGAGAGGGGTTTCAATGAGAATCTTTATCCTCTTGAATTTAAACACCGCATTCACTCAGCTGGAATGAATAACAGCGTTTTTCAGTGTTTATGTTGGGATCTCTTTTGCAAGACCCCCCCGAGGTCCTTGAATTTAAGCATTAGAGCTTATTCAGATTTAACAACATACAACCATTTCTAGCATTAAGCATAATTTTAGATTTCAAATACAGATTGCACCAATTTTGAAGCAATATGCATTTAGGCATGCTACTAAATTATAAGCAAAGACCAGAATCATTATTAAATGTAGTACCGTATGGCCTTTCAAACCTTCTTGTTTGGAAATTAAACTTACAAATATAGAATAAAATACAACACTTAAAAAAAAACTAACAAGAAATAGTTTCCATGGTGTACATTTCCTTTATCAAGTGTTCAGCGATACTGTGTCCCTAAGCAATATTCTGTAAATTTGTACGAGCTTCAGCTTCAGTATCATGATGTTCCGTCTCTGATGATATGGCTTCTAGATCTTAGTTTTCAGTATCTCATTCAATAGTAGTATTTATAATACGTTTAATGCCATATAGTAGAATATATGCAGAAAAGAATCTTTCTGTAAACAAATCCATTCTGTTGATGTACATGCCATTTACATCTACTTTAAAGGAATGAGAGATGTAAACAGAACCAAGTTGATATTGGTTTATTTACCAAACACAGTAGTGGTTATGTACATGTATGTGCATTTCATAGAAATATAACAAGGTTTTAGGTGTAAAAATACACAAACAACGTATGTTTCTAGAATTTAGCTTAACACATTTTGCATGCAAGAAAATACATTCTATGTAGTTATAATAATAACTAATTTTTCCACATTGTGTGGCTTAACTCACAGCTGACACTCATTAGTGTTAATGTTAAAAAATAGAAAATATGATTCTTCATGTTTACCTCAGAGGATTACATTCATTAAGTACTCAAGTAGGAATGGATATACACAGTTATTTAAATAATACTCCTTCAAAAAAAAAAAGAAATCAAGTGAGAAATACATAGAGTGATAATAGGTCAGTTTATATACTGTAGTTAACCCTGTTTGGGCTTGTTCGTTTTCTTGTCATCCTGAAGCCAGCCCTAATGAATTTGATCAACAACCATGAGATAGGCTTTTATAGGTTTGCTAGTGTTGGGATCTCCTGAAACACAACAGTACACCGCCACTTCAGTACTGATACAGGAAATGTTTAGAACCGGCTACTTGCCAGGGTGAGCACAAAGCGTGGCAGGCGGAGGAATCCTGGGACAACAACTGAGAGCCAGGAGAGATAGGGAACCTGGCTCAGGAGGAATTTTAGGGAAGTGTAATCAACTACACTCCGCCCTGTAAATAAACATGTTAAAAGTGTTAGAATTAAGTGCCTAGACACAATGATAACTTCAAAACATTAATATTCAAATATAATCAAATACAAATTTACCATCAACATCCCGTATCCCATAGCGTCTTGCCAGGTCACAAGTCATTATGATTTTCCCAGTCAGCGACATCAGTCTTTTATCTGTCAGACAGAGAACATTCTGTTTCAAAATAGGCCAAGATTGAAAATGAACAGACCTCTCTAAGATAATCAGTTGCACTGATGATGGTTTTCAGCATGTATAGTGCCAGTTTGTGAAAATCATGTTACACTGAACAGCAAATGTTTACCAACATTTACTGGACATGAGGTGTGTAACAGTATGTGTCCATGTGGCATTTTTTCCTTGAGTGCTGGTCTCTACTTTCAATTATTTCTAATTTGAAGATTCATAATGAAAATGTGTTGTGACTGCGACAGTTATACCCACTGGTGCTTAGGGCTGTCCACTTGTGATCAGATACATTGAGATTGTTGTTAAGGTAAGGTCAGAAAAGACCTAAAATGCTCCTTGTGGGTGTTGTGCTTTAATCGCTATACTATCAACAATGAAAAACAAAGCAACGTTGCTGTTCTATCATACAGTGGTGGTAGTAAAATGTTGTCAGAGAAACAAAACCCAAAGCCTGAAGTGTTGTCCACAGCCACGTGACACTTCCCTGCGAGAGAAAAATACTACATCAGGGCTTCAGACTAACTTTTTTTTTTTACTAGGAACACAGTGGCCCCTAACTTAAAATTTTAGGAGCAAAAGTAGAAAATGCTGGGGCGCACACCGTAACCTGTAAAGCAAATATTTACATTTCCTTTTCGTTCATGATCCTCACACACATTGGCCTGTTACCTGTGATGACAGATTCCAGATTCCACATTTCACCAGTGTTAAAAAAAAAAAAAGAAGAAGCAAATTTACTGGTGGCACATGGGCAAGTAAATCTTAGAGGCAAAATGCCCCCATTTAGGGGCAGTCTGTAACATGGACCCATGCATTTCATTCCATTTAACAATCTCACTGAAGTGAAGTGAATAATCCTACCTTTTGCCAGGTTGACAATGCACCTCCCACTCATCTCTGTGGTTTCTCCATTTGCAAAGACATCTTTATACTGAAGAGAAAGAAAGACCTGAGATTTGGCAAAAATACTTAAAAAGTAACCATGAACAAAAATGTGCTGTTAGAGAGCCATCTACCTTTGAGTTGACACCAGCCGGTGCTTCTTTCTCCAGTACCATCTGGGATATCAGCTCTGTTTGTACGGCCCCTGGCCACAGGCTGACTGAGGCCACTCCCCTACTCTTCAGCTCAACGGCCATGTCTGCTGCCAGCCTGTCACACTGGAAAGAAACCACAATACAAAACAGGTTCAGATAACACTGACAATGTGCCAAAATCCAACTGATGATTACATGGTTATATACTGAATATATGCTGTGTTTGTGTTGATAGCTAGGCCTTTATGAGTATAGTTCTTACTGCAGCTTTGCCAACACCGTATGGCACATTGAAGAGATACTGGAGCCCCCCCATGGATGAGATGGTGACGATCAAACCTCGACCTTGAGCCACCATCAGCCGAGAAGCATAAACTGAAAAGAAATAGTGGCCCCTGTCCCAGAGAAACAAATAGGATAAGTTGAATAATATTTATACTCTACTATAAAAATACCTCTAACAATGTGTTAATAAATACTGATGAATTTCAAAGGAAACATATCACATCTCACTCTTCCTGTTTTTCGGACACAGGGAATTCCTACTAAACATATCATGTAAACAGAGAAGCAAGTTGAGTAACAGCTGACGTCAGGGAAAACTCACTAGATACCAGATCATGACTAAACAGTTTGCAGACAATTACTCGGTCAACTCATCAGACATGACTAAGCGCATAAACATACCTCAGACCTGTGTTGTTGATGGAATCCCAAATAGACGGGTCAGTTTCCCAGAACTTCTTCCCCATACTCTCAAAAATAGCCTGAAATAACACATCATGTTTCAAGTTCAGGTAAATCACACACTGGTCCTCTTACCAGCTGCTTATACAGTGTCACTCTACATTACATGTACAGCAATTTACCCATTTCATGTACATACTCATGCTGCGTTCAAGACAACTCGGAAGTCGGAAAAAAACGAGCTCCGAGTTGTAAAAAATGAATTGAACGGCGTCGAACTCGGAAATTACAGGTCGGGAACTCGGGTATCATATCAGAGCCCCGACTTTCCGACTTGACGTCACGACAACATCAAAACATGGCAGCCCTCGTCTTAAACAGTTAGAATTTAGACATTTTTATTTATTTGTTGAGGTTTTAATGCATATTTTTGTGTATTATTGCAGTAGCCTATATGAAATACGTTTATATTAAGGTGTGATCGTTGTATGGTGTGAAATTGCAGTCCTCGTTTGTGACGGAAATAACGTTTAACTGTTATCAAGGCTGTAACATTATATGTGCACTCATCTGTGGCATCTCCTCTCCTCCAAAATAAACATAATTTACTGCTGCATTTATTTTTCATATTCAGCTATGAGCCACAATATGCCAAACTTCCTTCAGGTATCCATGTTTTTTTTCTCCCGAGTTCCTGCAGCGTGAACGCAATGATGTCGGAAGTCGGAAATTTCCAAGTTGGGAATCCCGACCTCCGAGTTGTTATGAACGCAGCATCAGTCTTGTTCCATGTCAGTGAAATAAACATACCTGTACTCCAGCATAGGCATTGTTGACCAGGACATCCAACCTGCCATTCTGTTCACGTTTGATCCGTTCAAACAGGTCTTCAATGTCTGTATCTTTAGTAGAATCACAGATGACTGGCACACAGTCGCCACCTCTCTCCTTAACCTGAGAACAAAGACACAACTACTTGAAACACATCTGCTATACCATAAAGTAATATATAATGTTTTCTAATCCATCATCCATCCATCCATCGAACACTGGCTGGAGGAAGGAGTTTATATTTTTGGGAGCTTAGCCTATTGATTACAAAGTGATGGCATCGTTGTCATCGAGAGATAGGTTAATGGGCATTGCTTTTCAATCTCTGCCCAATAACTGTCTGCTTCATCTCTACTGTCAAATTCAAGCTCAAAATTTCACCTCTGCCGCAGTTTTTTTCAGTGCCTTCTCCTGGCGCCCGGTGATGTAGACGGTGGCTCCGGCCTCAGACAGCTGGAGAGCTATTCCCCTGCCAATGCCTCTGGACGCACCAGTTACAACACACACCCAGCCAGACAGGGCCATCTCTGGGGGAGGAAAACAGCACATACACACAGTAAGCTCAAATACACATTGTAAACTCAAAGTGCACAACATGAATGTTGATATAAAGGGTTTGAATATGATTAGAGATCAAATTGGGATAAAGGGAAAAGGGAAGAGGAAAGAAAGTTGCTTAAATGGAACTGAGGTCACTGCCAATTGTCCATAGTTCACTTGAAATCTGTGGCTGTCTTACACAACTACATTTGGCTTACACAACAACTCGTTATTTGGCATTGGTGGAGTGAAACTGATACAACAAGGTTATCAAGGGAGTCATAGCAGTGATTAATGATTCACTAGTGACAGTTATTAACCACAGTAAAGACTGTTGCCCAAATTAGATGGACAACTTATTAAAAAACACACACACACACACACACACACAAATTTACCATAGAAGTCTGAGAGGTACTGATCCCAGCAGAAATACCTTAAATAACAAGGTCGATTCACCCACAATAAAAACACACCCTCCTGTAATTTTTTCTGGTACTTGGGTATTCAAACTCAATAATATTTTCAGTTACTATTATTTCTGTTGCAACTACAGTATGTTCATCTCATTACAACAAAATCTACTGACACAACTCGAGACTTTTCTAACAAGTGATTTAGTCAGAGTTTTCAAAAGAACTGCCGACACGCCTACACGACTTCATTAAAATATTGCACTGCAGCTGCTACATTAGATTGAAATTCATGCCTACCAGACTTCATCACCAAACAGTTGATCTATTTAAAGAAAACTTTACAAAGACCGCACGTGCTTAAGTGCATCGAGGGAAAAAAAGGGCAATACCTTACCACAGAATAAGTGCTGAGTGTAGTCTCTGAAGTGGAGAAGATATTTCTTACGCCGAAGCCGAGAAGGAAATGTATCGGTGACTGTATCAACGCCGTTTATATTGCTACTGTGAGTAATGCCCAACTGCCTCGAGCTACACTGTGATGACAATTGTTAAAGGCGTCCAAGAAACCATGTCCACCGTAGTATCGCGAGAAGACGAAACCATCTGACCGCCCCCCTTCCCTTTAACCTCGAAGAGACCAATATAACTTATACACCCACATTAAAAGATAAACTGGTTATGAAATGACCAAACGGTCAAAGACGTGTTGCGTTTAATGTCTCTGTGAACTACACCGACGCTCATGAACAGCGCGAGCTTCTTTCTGCTATCCTCTTGAATAGATCATATTTAAATCATGGAGCTGGCTTTTGTGGTTCAGCTGACCGCAGTTTACACAACGACTGGTTAAATCGGGCTATCGAAGGTTGTTTGAGGTATAGGTCACTACATTCATCACACGATGGCGCTGCAACCCTCCTGAACATCAGTGCATCGAGGGCAGTTTACAGACATAAAATACTGGTAATAACCTAATACTGAATGTTCCAGGAATATTTTAAGTCTCCAATGTTTTGTAATTTGTATATGATGGCAATTTGGTGGATTAAAAAGAAATGCTACACAGGATATTTAATATAATATATGGTTATATATTAATTAATTGCAGCGCATTACGTTTATTTAATTTAAAAAGCCTTACTACCCTTTAATAAGAGTACAAACATTTTAGATGTCAGGATTTTATAACAAACTAACAGACATGAACAAATCTTTTCTCATGTGCTATTGAAGGCTAACTTGTTTAATGCAGAACAACAGTTGTATATGTCTTACTATATTTTTTTGCATATTTGTGGCTGTTAAAATGTTAGTTATGAAAAAAGACAGGTCTGCACTATTTCTAGTGTAAGTATTGCTTGACTGACCAGTCACTGTATGCTGCTGTGAGTGAGCATGTAATTTCACAGCTGACTTTGCAGATCTGATATGAATTAGGTAATCATTTTTGAAACAACTGGTTTATCCACAGGAACGTGTGCTGTTCTTTCATTCTTTCTGCCAAACTCATGTTACTGCAGCCACCGCCTACGTTTTTTTTAATCTTAAGTATGCGTGACTAATTGTTCCCATGGTATCATCCCCAAGGTAGTGTTGTGTACAGTATGAATTGCCTTGGATAAGGCCTATTACAAAACTCAAAAAGGTCCATTTGAATCATGTAATAGGGCGCATAATACACTTGCTCACTTTGTATATTGTTTTAATATCACCAGTTTAATATATTGGGCAGTGAGCCCACACCCCCAAACAGTGATCACATGGATCCAGGTGTTTATAAAAGCATTAGAACTGCTGATAAAAGTAGAAAACTTCATTTCAGAGTACAGACAGACCAATGGCTAGAGGTTTTCACTTCATAAAAGGCCTCTGATTATCTCCTGTATCTTTAAAGTTTCTCACAGCAGAAATGATAACGAAGAGACAGCAATCCATTTACAGTATATTACATTAAGTTAGTAAGCCGTAAAGAACATGGACATTTTTTTTTTTATCTCCGACTATTTTATTCAGCTGATTGTTACTTTGTGTCCTCAGTCCACCATGATGAGGCGGTTTTCATCAAACATACAGACAGTTCAGATGTTGACTACAGCCATTCACAGATCCCAATGAGTCCCCAAAATTGTGATGTGATGTGAGTAAACTTTTTTATGCAATTTTATGGGCAGTCCTCAGACACCATCTATGTTTTCCTCAGATAAAATCACAGTTGATCCCAAGAATGTAAATGTATTTAATGAATACTTCTCGTGGTCAAGCATATCTCATATGTTGTGACTATACTAACTCATCACAATTCAAAAACTTTTTTTTGTCTCTTATGTAAAGTAACCTCTTAGGTTTTTGTCTGTAGAACACTATGAGCTTCTCAAACAATACAGCAAATTGTCTTTAGTTTGGCTTAATCCTTACTGTGGGTTAGGGCTGGCATGCAGTGATGACTATAACATTGCCAAACATAGTCTGGTGATGGTCTATTTCTTTGGATTTGCTGAATTTACATTTAACATCGCTATATTTCATTATTCCTTGTTTCAATACTTTCACTTCATCAGCATTACAAGAACAACTGGGCAGGAAGATCACTGAGCTGTGATGCACTGAAGTTGAAAACTTGGCTATTCATACATCTGTCCACGTCTGTCAATTTCTTCTTTTTAAGTATAACAGCAAATCAGGATCCCACATGTCCTGACACATAGTCTGTGGTGTATCCTTCAGTCCTGGAGCTGATTTCTGTGAGCAGAAAGACCACAGCAATAGTTTTTATTTAACTGCGTTTTTTCAGGTCTTGAAGTTTCTATATTAAGTGCAACTGAAGGGATTAAAGAAACAACTGCAAAACATTCAATCCAATGCCAAGATACTCAGTGTTCTTCACTGCCATAATTAAATGTAATGACCACAGTGAGGCTGATAGGGATGCGTGAGGAGCATTTAAGTTGAACACAGATTTGTCTGTTTTTTTGCAGAACAAAGGGAAAAGAATAATGAGCTGATCCAAAAACCTGAGGAGCTGACATCAAGAAGCGCTCAACCACAAAGAAGTGAGTATGATACACAATTTTTATTGATTGTTCATGTTTTTAGTGTTTCAAGGGCTTCATTCAGCGAGATGAAAGAGGCAAGAGGATAGTCAGAGCTGAGATCTGTTAGACAAGATTAAAGGTAGGAAACTGAAGGAAAATGTCTGTTTTACTCCTAATGGGTATTTAAACAAAACCTCCAACACTCCGTCTCTGTTTAAATTACAGAGAATGAACTGGAAAACATCAGAAACTGGAATAGTAGAAAAGACGCTGATGCTGGACTCATGTGACTTGACGATCAATAATCTGTGCGAGTGTTTTGCTCAGATTGGGTGAGAAGAAATACATAATTGGGGGGAAGTTATTAATTGCCTTCAGAATACTAAAAGCAGTTGTTTTTTTAAGCGGCTGATATCATGAAGCTTCACTGGATGAAATATCATACCTATCTGAAACAAATGCTGAGAAGAACAAAGTTTGTGACGCTAAGCACAATTGATGTCATTACTTTGTATTTAATAAATCTCTTAAATTTAAGAACAAAACTCTCTGTGTCTTTGTCTCTGTAAGTGAAGATCACTGACCTGAGGAAAAAAGGGCTGCTGAAAAAAATACCAATGGTTTTTCGACCTGTCACTTTCATATCTTTTAACATTTTGTATGCAAGAGTAGATGTTATAAATACTGCAGAGTTTGTTCTCTATTATAAACATCCTGGAACCCTGCTCTTTTGTCTGGAATCTGTTTGAGGATACCTATTTGGGTTTTCATCTGGTTGTGGTTATTTTTGTCCTTTCTCTCAGAGCTAGAGGAGTAACTTCAAACACAACAGAGTGAACAAAAACTGGAAAATACAGACATAGGTGAGTGCTGTTCACTGCAGTGTCTTAAATATATATGTTCCATTGCTGAGAATTAGGCTGGGACATAGTCTTCTTTAAGACTGCAACATGTTTTTTTACACTTTGTTTTTGAATAGATTAAACAAATGAGATACAACATATTAATGTGTCTTATCTACAGGTGCAGATTGGTTGGTTGTGTTACCTTTAGCTAGAACCAGATTTTCCAATTTATACGTTATCTTGGATTACTGGCAACATCTTTGTATTTATATCTTCTCATGTAACTCTCAAATGTTGAACAAGTACTGTACAGCTTGCTGCTTCAGTTTACAACATCGACTGGTATTTCTGTTTTACCCTTAAAGCAATAAGTCAATGTGCTGCAATGATGGCAGCACCCGGTGTGAGGTGAGATCCTCACTGCGACCTTATTTTCACTCTACACATACATCTGTTCATGGGATCCAATGAGAGTGTTTGAACTGAATATTTAATCAAACAGATTTACAAAGACAGCTGCCACAGAGTCAGGAGGATGCAGACAGCCTGCAGCTGAAAGAGAGGGAAACTGCCTTCAAACAGCTGCAGCAGGAGCTTCCAGACCAGACTAGGGAGAACAAAAAAGTTTAACTCTCTGTCTCTGCTCATACATAAAATAAGTGGATGCAATCAGGTTTACCAGAGGAAATATAATAGTGAACTTAAAGCAGCCAGTTTAACAGTGGGGCCCCTGCACCTGGAGGGCTTATGTTCTATTCTGTTTTTTATCTATTCATATCATCAAATACATTTCGAGAGACAAGCAGAGCGGACTGCAGACAGTGTTGATGACCTACAGCAGCAGCTGCATGAGAAGGGTGACTACGAGCAGCTACAGCAAGACTTAGACAATCAGACTGTGGAATACCACAGAGTGATGGACGACTACAACAGTAGTTCAAACCTCTGGAAATGCTCATACACACAATAAGTCAATTTTTGCAGCGTGATAGAGAAGATATTGCGGCTGATATTTTCTGTTTCAGTGCTAGACTTGCAAACAGAATATAAGGTTTAGTTTTGCTTTTATGTTTGTTTGTTTTCTTGCTTGTTTGTTTGTTTGTTTTTTTCATATTGTAACAATGTTGGGTAGCTTTACTTTTTTTTGTTTGTTTTTTCTCTGCTATTTAAAAATGGATTTACTACAATATATTTAAATACTGGTAACCTTATTGGTTCCGGTTTTTTTTTTCTTCCTCTGGTTTGGTTTAGTTTAGTTTAGTTTGTTCGTTTGCTTGTTAGTTGTTGTCTATGTCTTATTGTGAGTTTGTTTGTTTTTTATATTGTAAGAATGCTGGGTAGCTTAATTTGGTATGTAGGACAGGCATTAATATAAGCATTATGCTTCTGCCTGTGCCTTTTCAGTCACTATTTTGTCGATAATGTTTGCTATTGTGTGATGTGACTGAATAAAGAATTTCAAATCAAATCAAATCAAACACTCAGGTCTGTTCAAGATGAACACACAAACACACCATAAAAACAACACCAACACTAAAAAATACTGTTCTCTCTTTCTCCGCAGATCCTCAAAACAAACAAAACAATATGGATGATCCATAAAACTGAGTCACACTCAAGTTCAGTTCATTTATTTGATGACTATCAAGACCAGTTTAATGTCAGTCTTCCTGCCCTGAGCAGGTCTGGTAAACGTAACTGGGAGGTGTCTGTTGCTGGGATACTTTGTTACCACCTTGGCATGGCCAGTGAATCTGCTCCCAGAAGGTATTGATTACATTCAGTCCAACAAATGGCTTCTGGTCTATAATACTGAACAAACAGGACCAATACAGAGCTATTGTTTCTGTTTCAGTTAAGGTGTCAGAATATTTTGCTGGAATAAAAAAAAAAGGGTCAGGCCTCTTTTAATAATGCACACATGCATATTTGTGGATCAAAGGTTTACAGGCTAAATGTATCCATGCATTAGTTACTGTGTTGAAGATGGTGGAAGTCAAGCTCCAACTCCTGGATCACCTGATTGGATAAGATAAGGAACTGTGCATGTTTTAATGTACAAAGTCTCACTTATAATCACCCCAGGAGCTAATAATAGAATTGCAGTGAGTAGCGTAGGTCTTGCAAACACTTTTGTTATTACTGCTGTTGTATGCTTCAGACAATAAAAATACAAAAAGATAAACAATGCATTTTGTTAAATCTTCTTTGTATATCAAAAAAGATCAGTCTTTGTTCTCTTGTCTGTGTCGTTCCAGGTGTCTTCATCAATAGGCCCAGTACACAAAAAAGGCCTCTAAATGTATTTTTTCTTACACCCGGATGTTAAACTTGTTTATTTCAAGTAATCACCACTAAGCCCGTTACACACACTCACACACAAAAAACTGAGCTTAAAATGAAAGGTTTTACCTTTCAACAATAAGTCCCAGTATGGTAACAAACATTTTTCTGGAAAAAAAAAACAAAAAATATCTCTGGTCTAGTACAAAGTCCCCACCACATGTCATATCTAAAACACATTTTTATTATCATTACTTGCTTTTCTATCACAATGCAAACATTGGTCAGTCTCTTCCTGCTGTTCCAGCGACGCTGCTGTAAAAATGGGCAACAAATTCTGGATCCCTCTCCTCCAGGATGTGCAGGAAATGATTCCTCTCTTCCTCTCTCCAGGTCTCAAACCACTGGGTCCACAGGCGCAGCTGGCATTCAAAGATGTTCGGTAGCCTGTCTCTGACCTTGTCAGGATGCACAGAGAGGAACAGGTTGTTAAATATCATATAAGACACATTTTAAACCAAAACTATTAGGTATCCACTCAGTTAACTGTAACATAAGAAAGAAACAACAATTATTTTTTAGATATAGGCCTGTTGTTGGACAAAAGAGTCATTGCAATTGCTTGGGAGGAGGTGGATAGACCAAGGATAGGTAATGGCTAATGGCTTTCAGAATTAACATCAACTCTGCCCTTAGACAAGACCATGTATGCCATCAGGGGACAAGCAACCAATTATTGATTACATCTTAGAAATTTTCTTGCAAATAAATACGTATCTTATATAATGGAAGCATCTGGGGATGGCCTATAAGTGGCCCTCTGCAGTTCACTTGGAGAAGATGTTTACTGTTTGGTGTTGAATGCCAATTAACTATATGTGTAGTCAGTGTATACTTGTGAGTATGCGCAGGATACAGTTAGTAATGTGTACGTATAGCCAGGGGCGTTTCTAGACACTCTGGAGGCCCCAGGCAAGAGGTAACTTGGAGGCCCCCACCCCCAACTGGGACAACAAACATTAACTGTTAATGAATCAAAAAATCCCAAACCATTGATGATTCAATTCTGCATACTATGCCAACCCAGTCTCATATAAAACTTACCGTGGCTATGTTGGTCCAAAGTACAAAAACATAGAGGGTTTACAATAACGGCTCTTAAATTGTATGACTGTTACATTTTTTCTGACTATTTTTTTTGCGTCCACGTGCGTCACGTGACTTTCAAGTTTCTGGCCGATATTTTTTTAAATCATTTTTAGTGGAAAAATCAATATTTTGAGGTAGTTTCTGCATAAAATGTTCTTTTGATTATATTTCTAGCGAGAAATATATATTTTATTTTCAAAATATTCGCTCAGTGAATGTACATATTCACTTGATTGCTTGTTGTTGCTATGTCGCTAGGGTGGTTACATTTTTATATATGATACTGGGTTGACTAGGCACAACATTCGATGTACACAGCCAGTGGCAACATCAGTTTGTCACCGATATGGACCAATGTCAGCCGTCCCTGGGGGCCCCATTCCAGCATAGGGCCCTATAGGCAATTGCCTGGGCTGCCTGCCCTGTTGCAACGCCTCTGCGTATACCCCCTTTTTACTTATTTATTATTTATATTATCATTATTTTATTGTGTACTTAAGTTTTTTCCCCATTCTCTATTATTTACTTATGTGGCTGTTCTGTTGTTATGTCTTAATCATAGGTGTGTGGGTGGAGGTAGGTTCTACATGGTTTGGGGCAGGAGCATTATGTCCCAGTGGTTATATATGTGTGTTAATATGTTTGGAAAGAAATAACGATATTGTTGGGGGGAAGAAAATGCCACATATGACACTGTGGGACATCTATCTGGAAGTGACAGTGCAGTAGACAGCCTACCTGTAGGGTACTGAGTGAATCTAGGAGGGTGCACACTTTCCCTGGGACAGCTTTCCCCAGCAGGTCCTGGAGGAACCGCTCCCTCTGAGTGGCGGTCCAGCCCTGGAACCAGCTCAGGACGCACCGCTGCTCCTGGAGGGTCGCATAGGAGATGGGCTCTTCTTGACCCGCACTCGCAGAGACGCAGGACAGGTTCTCGAGGCTGGGGGGGCTGACTACACCCTGGGGAGCCGAGGGAAAGTCCTCCGAGCTGGGAGTGCAGCAGCCGCCGGCACCGGTCCAGTGTTGTGTCGCCATGGTCGGTGATCCTCTGTTGAACCTCTGAGCCTGGAGCGAGTTGCTGCACTGGATGTCTGTGGTTACGAGTCCGTGGCTGTTAGCGAGCCGCTGGTACTGCAGCTGATTTAGGCGTTGACTGACATACTTGGACCGTGAAACCTTTGGCTACATCGGTTTCTGTCGGCCTGGGGAGAAACAGCTACTCCTGTGCTGTTGTTTATCAGCAGCTCCTCTGGTGTGGGGATAACGATATGTAGCTTAGCATATGTCTACACACACACACACACACACAGCCGGAAGAGCAGGGATTTAAAGGTCAACATTACTATTAACGTCAACTAGTCATCACTCAATTTGGTGTGTGTCCATACTTATTAAGACGTGGAGTTAAATCACCTTAGCATCCGTGCAACTGAAGTTTAACGATGTTGAACGAGTGTTGCGCTAATCCAGCCACCAAACAGGAAGAGTGCGCAGTTAACCAGCTCTGTTGTTTGGGACATCAAGCTTGCGCACGTTTTGCGCAAAGTTCGCCGTTCACCAAATAAAAAATAAAATAAAACAATTATTTTTAAAACAATTTTATTATAATATGTGAAGAATTAATTCATTAATATGTTGATATAAATATAATAATGCCGTTTTTTTTTTAATGTTGAAACGTTTTTATTTATTTGATATTTGATTAGGGGGAAGTCGTCGACGATGACGCTGCGTGGAGGAAGGCGTTGCTCTTCGCTGCTAACTGACTAGAGGAACGGAAAATGGCGGACCTCGAAGACGTTACGCTGGACGGGAGACCGCTCCAGTCTCTTCGAGTTGCGGACTTAAAAGCTGCTCTCGAGGAGAGAGGGCTGTCGAAAAGCGGGCAGAAGAATGCGCTCATTAAAAGACTCAAGGGGGTGAGTTCGGCTGCAAACACGGGACCACGGTCGGTGCGAGCTAACGTTAACGAGGAGACGGGCTGATGCTCTCCTGAGGGCCGACAACTGAGTATCGTTACTGCCGAGCGGCGGAGTTATCGAGGTTGATGACCACAAGCCAGCCGAGAAATGCATTGATTGCACTAGGCTGTGGTCGATCGTTGTGTTCACCGCGTAGAGGTGTGGTAGCCGTAACAAGAGCAGGACTTCACACAACTTGGTGGCTAATTTCAAAGTGTGTGTAGGGTGATGTTGTCCTGTTAGCACGTTAGCTCCCCGGGCTAACGCAGTGAGTTGAGCGGTGGCCTTGGCTCGCTGCTGTGTATGTTCCCGTTAACGGCGTTTGTCCCAAACACGGCTGCTGTGCACGGGTTTAGCCGAGAGGTTGACGTTACACATGTTATTTAGTTAACTTCTATCAGCCAACACGTAGTGTGTAATGAGCAATAGTGCAAACTATCTCCGTCAACACATTTTGTCGTGTTCCGCCAAATATAGGACTGGTTCTGCTCCAAAATGTTCTCCGTGCCCATGAGCTGCCTTGGGTCCTGTCTGAGCCAGTTTGTTTACATTGCGGTGCTTATTCAGCCTTATCTACTCTGCCGTGAAAGTTGGGCCATTCTTTTCTTTTGTTTTTTTTTAACTTCTTATTTCGATCTCCACTGAATTGCCCCATGAAGGTAGAAAGTGGTTTTTACTTGTGTTTTCCAACGTTTGACGTCTTGTTTTCTGATGTGGCGCCATGACACCCCCTGTCTCAGTTGTGTAATCTGAACATGGTTATTCATTTAGAGAGGCATGTTGTTTTTACTTTAAAAAAAAAAAAAAAAATTCCCAGACTAAGGTCTGCCAAAGTCCCTGCTAAAATGTGGAAGTTATGACTGCACAGTTGTGTTCAGTTGAGGCCTGTTGGCTTCAAAGAAAGAACCAGTAATTTACAGGACATCTGTATAGTCTTGATATTGTAGTGTTGACAACACAGCAATATCAAGACATGGCAATGGTGCAGGGTGAAATGATTTAAGCAGCTGTGTTTAAGTGGTGGAAGATCAAAATATGTCAGATTTACACAGGGTTGGGTCACAGGTCTTTTCTCACATTATTCTTAACCTGCTTTGCTTTGGACTGTGGCTTGTAGGTTGACTTGCTCCTCAGGGTCTGATTGTCCCCTGAAAACGTAACCATATTGCTTGTTTGCTTCTGACCAGGGAAGTTTGCTAGTTGCCTTCCACTGTATTGAAGGCAAAATTCTCCACATCTAAAATTGTAATTGCAGTGATGCAGAGAGCTGTTTGTCCCTTCTATGTCGATGCTATGGCCCTCGGCGTCTCACAGTGCTTTGAAATGTTCGTAATTACGTATTACGTCGTAATTAGAATGAAAACTGTTTAGTGCACAATAACTAGGCTGACAAAAATGACATGGATGTTGACAAGTAAAACCGCTCTTGTCAGCTCTTCGACTCTGAAAAATACCTGCCTGTTATTTGCATTGAATGAATACAATTCCTTGTCTTAATAACAGGCTCTTATGCTGGAGAATCTCCAGAGGACCTCCACCGCTCATGTTGGACTGCAGCCAAACTCTCAGGTTAGTGATCCCAAAAATGCTTTTACTTTCTGTTCAAAAGCTAAAGCCACTTAAAATGACCTCCTACACAAAACTGGAAAAAATATTTCAGTATAATTAGCCCTTAACACTTGCAGCCTATATCTAATGTTCTCTCTGACTTTAGATTGGTGAGGAAATGAGCCAGAACAGCTTTATCAAGCAGTATCTGGCTAAACAACAGGAGCTCCTGAGGCAGCGTCTGGAGAGAGAGGCTCGTGAAGCATACGAAACAAACGGTAGGTGTTGTTTAGGCACTGCAGGTAAATGTGGCAATGCATCTATCTTTGGTCAGTATGCAAAATGTTTTTTTGATTTAATTTTGCTAACTTGTCTTTCTTAAACAGAGCAAGAGGATCATGCAGAAGTCAACAACAGCACCTCATGTCCTCCTCAAGCCCAGGTAGGATGTCATGTTTTTTTTCTAACCCATTGGAATCGGTAACATTTTGTAGTCCTTGTATCTAGAGATTTCCTAGATATAATTGTGAAAACTTATGACAAAACAAGTCTCAGTTCCCTTTCTGTTCTCATCAGGATGTTACACCAGCATTGGCTGAGCAGCAAAAACCACCCGGCCCCTCCGGCGGAGAGGCAATGTTCGCCGCAGGGAACGAAGGAGAGAGCAACAGGAACCAGGGGGCCGACCCTCCGGCTTCCGGCTCAGTGGCCATGCGCGGTCACGGCGGCGAACTCCGTCCAGAAAGGGTCTCCGCATCCAGCGAAGCCCCTGCCGACAGCGACGACGAGGACAGCGACGACGGAGAGGAGGACGGCGACGACGACGACTGGGACAGCGGTGCTCGAAGGAGAAGCCTGAGAGAGCCGGCCAGAGCCCCCGCCACCAGAGAGCGGTCCGGAGCGTCCTGTCAGCCCCAGCAGCAACACATCCCTTCCCTTCTATCTCCTCAGCTCCGCCAGCCAACACCTCCCCCCTCCCCGCCGCCAGAGCTGTCGTTTCCCCTGCCCGACACCCCTAAACAGAGCCCCCCTAGTCCAGATGTAGCCCCAGCTAGGCACTCGCCCAGCACCTCTAGCTCTGGTTCTTCCAGCAGCGGCAGCCGCAGTAGCAGCCCAGAGCCGCAGAGGAGTGGACATGCCGAACGCAAGCCCGGCCCGCTGACCCTCCTGGCGCGCAAAATGGAGTCTGAAGGCGCCTTCTCCGGAGCGGGATGGCACGGTGGCGACGGGGAAGGCGATAGGCAGGATAGCAGTTCACCTTCAGCCGCAGCGTTCCCTGGCAGAGGGCCGCCGGAGGGTCTGGTATCTGCCATCACCCACACAGCCAGCACCGCAGGCCATGCGCCATTTCCCATGATCCCCGGCACCAACCAGGGTGTCACAGGAGCACAGTCGGCCCATATTCAAGTACCCGTGAGTGTGCTCAAGGCCACTGCAACAGAAGAGAGGGACAGAGAGAGGGAATCCGAGATAGAACGAGAAAAGGCTTTTGAGTTGGAAAGGCAGGAGAAGCAGAGAAAACTCGAGCAAGAGCGCGCGATGGAGGCAGAGCGCGAAAGAGCTCTCGCATTAGAGAGAGTGGAAAAGCAAAGAGCTTTGGAGAAGGAGCGACTTGAGCGACAGCAGGCCCTAGAAAGAGAAGAACGAGAAAAAGCTTTGCAGAGGGAGAGAGAGCTTGCTCTGGAGCGCGAGAGGCAGGAGAGGGAACTCGCTTTGGCTAGAGAAAGAGAGGAGCGAGAGCAAGCCTTAGCACGAGAGAGGGCCCTGGAGCTGGAGAGGCAGAAAGAGATGGAGAGGCAGAAAGAGATGGAGAGACAGAGGGCTCTGGAGCAGCAACGCTTACAGAGAGAAAGAGAGGAGAAGGAGAAGCGAGAGAGAGAGGAGAAAGAGAAACGAGAGAGAGAGGAGAAGGAGAAACGAGAGAGAGAGGAGAGGGAGAGAGCGTTGGAGCTAGAAAGAGCCAAGGCTTTGGAGAAGGAAAGAGAGGAAAGAGAAAGGGCTCTTGAGCAAGAGAGGTTGGAGAGAGAGAGAGCTCTGGAGGCTGAGAGAAAGGAGAGGGAGAGGGTTGAAAGAGAGATGGCTTTGGAGCAAGAGAGGTTAGAACGGGAAAGGATAGAGCGAGAGAAGGCCTTAGAACAGGAGAGAAAAGAGAGAGAGAGAGCCTTGGAGCAAGAGAGACTGGAGAGGGAACGGGCCTTGGAGGAAGAGAGGATAGAGAGGGAGAAAGCGATAGAACGAGAGAGAATTGAGAGAGAGAAAGCCCTAGAGCGAGAGAGAGTAGAGCGTGAAAAAGCTCTCCAGCAGGAAAGGTTGGAGAGGGAGAGAGCTCTAGAGCAGGAGAGGTTAGAGCTGGAGAGGAAGGAGAAGGAGAGAATTGAAAGAGAGAAAGAACTGGAGCGAGAGAGGATGGAGAGGGAGAAGGCCTTGGAACGGGAACGGGAGGCAAAACAGAAGGCGGAGAGGGAGGCAGCTCTGGAACGGGAGAGGGTGGAGAAGGAAAGGGCTGAGAAGGAGAAGAAGGAAAGGCTAGAGAGGGAGAAAGCTCTAGAAGAGGAGAAACTTGAAAGGGAGAGAAAGGAGAAAGAGAGAGCTCTGGAGGAAGAGAGGGAGAGGGCCCTGGAACGTGAGAGGTTAGAGAAAGAGAAAGCCATACAGAAAGAGAAGGAGGAGCAGGAGAGGGCCCTGGAGCAGGAGAGAGAGAGAGCTAGGGTGGCTGAAAAGGAGAGGGAGAGTCACCTCCCTCCATCCAAACGTGGCCGAGAGCTTGGTCTCACCCCCCTGCCCACTCCTCCCCCCCTCTCCACAGGACCAGCTAGAAAATCCTCGGCTGATGCAGGAGAGCAGGAAGAGGTCCATGCTCCAATGTCCAGGAGTGAAACCCAACAAGCAGCAGAGTCCGGTGCGTCGGTGTCACCAACACCTCTGTCGCCACAGTCCTCATTTAAGAAGTTCCGGTTTTTAAGGGACTCACCGGTTCAGCCCCAATCTTCCTCCACTTCCATGGTCATCAAGCGGCCTCGTACCTTCTCCGATACCCCCCAGCCTCTGGCCTCGCCTGTCCTCCCCCCGACCAGCCTTGGGGAGCGACAGCAGGAAGGGCACAAGCCCCCCTCCGCCGAACAGGATCACGCACAGATGCAATCAAAACAGGAGGTTGTCGCCGGGCCTCCGGGATCTGCCGGGATCCAGCCTGAGAAGGAGGAGGCGGCCGCCGGCCCCACACTAAGTTCCACGAAAGAACGGGCCGCGGGCCTCGCGTCGGACGACAAAGTACAGGCGGGTTCGGCAAAGACTGAACAGGCTCCCGAGGAATCCACCAAACCCGTAAAAGAAGCGGATGACGGCAAACGTCCTTCAAGCCCGGTGGATGCTTCAGAGCGGAAAGGAAGAGATGCAAAGAAGGAGGCAAAACAACCAAGACAGAGATCATCATCTAATGAGTCCTCCTCGTCAGATTCAGACTCTGGATCCTCCTCATCTGGGTCCTCTAGGTCATCCACATCCTCTCAAGAGGAAGCCTCCTCCACCTCCAGAGGCAGAAGGGTAAGTGGTTTAAAAGGAACCTTTGACTGTCCTTGACATACAATGTCATTTTCCACTAATAAGCAGAAATAAAAACTTTCTCTCTCCAAAATAAAAACATGTGAAGATATAAAGTGCAACAAACTTATATTATTAGCCTGATTTAAATTAAAGTACAAAAAACATAACCGTAGCCTAATTTAAATTCAAATACAAAACACATAGTCCACTCCTTGATAAGCCATAATAAAAAAAATCACTGGTTTGTTTCTGAAACTGGCATAATAAGTTGAATGCCAAAAACATGAGTGAAGATATGACAAGTAATCTCCAGGACGTGGCTTCGGTGCACGTTGGCATTTCCAGCAGATAGACGTGTGCTGAATTTCCACACAGCGTGGATTAACAGCCTCCCAGGATGTAGACACGGCATGAGTTTTACATACAACAGGAAAGGTGTCACAGGGTTGGTGTTTGTGTATTCACAACCCAACAGGTCATAAAACTGTTGTGCCCAACCGGCTGCCCGGCATCAGCGTGCTACGCATAATGTTGCCTTATTCGTCGAGTCGTCATTCAAATCGCATTAACAGAGCAGGTGGTGTACCTGTGCTTCCTGCTGCACTTATTTGCTTGGAAACAAATATTGTGGCACAATTGGTGTTTAGACATATGACTACAAAGAAGCAGGCTGTCTTTCTGCTCACCAGATCTGCATTTTGACCCTAACCCTAAACAAAGAAACACAAAAATAAAGAGCAGCAGAAATTTGGGTATTTGATGCAAATTAAAGCAGAGGATAGAAGACAAAAGACAGACGGAGAGAAAAGCGGATAGAGAGGATTAAGGTAAATGCTCGGAGAGTTTAAGAGGACAGTAAAAATTCCTTCAGATCCTTTTTGAATATAAAGTGAGAAGACATGGACCTAATTCACTCCAAAGCTTGGGGCCTCTAAAGGTAATATTAAACTGGTGACTTGATGTTTGAGAGGACGGTAAGAAGAAACTGTTATTACTGAGCCTCGTTTCATATAAATGAACATCTCAATTATGTAAAGTAACTGAAAGACATTGTTTCCTGTTTACAAACGTATGTATGAATAGACATGTTTAATAGACATTCACTTTGTGAGTTGGTATTTTCTAAAAAGAGGCGCAGATGGTGCGTATCTACTCCAATGGGAGATCAATCTCAAAAACCTCTTATGAATTATGAGTACCGGTAGTCTTTTGAGATAAGTGGGGTAAGCTGCCCAGACAATATTAGGGGAACAAAAAGCTATAGTATAGGGTAAGATGAGCTGAGGAGTGAATTGGGGGAAAAACTCTTTCTCAATATGCCTAGCATCTTCGTAGATGTTTTGCATACAAGATCAATATGAGTGGACCAATTTAAGCGTTCATCTAATATGACACTTTGAAAATTTGGTTGACTGAGCTTGTGAAATTTCAGCTTCATTGATTAGAATTTTGGCTTGCTCCCCAGGATAGTACTTATTGATGTTAGAAAAAGATCATGAAGTTGCATTTCTTCACATTGAGGGTTAGCTTGTTACGTTGAAACCAATGGGCAGCTGTAGATAGTTCCTCAATAGCACAGCTTAGGGAAGGAGAGAAGGCTCAGGATTGTCTGCAGTTTCCAGTGCATTTAAGGCAAAGTGTGACTGGCACATGTTTCACCCCCAGAATGTCAGTCGTTACTGAAATTGTTTATCAGCAACACTGACTGGCACTGTGTAGAAGTGAAGAGTAAGTGTAAGGGCATCTTAATCTGTAGACGGGTCGTGTGACCTCTGCATTTTAAAACTTCACTGGCTCTTTCAACGGTTGTGTCCTACGTCTGATCAATATATCTTTTGTTACATACACAACACTCACTGGCTTTTAATGTGTGGACGCTTCTGAAGGTGTGTCGACAGCATAGCTAGAGTTGCATAAGTATTATGTAGATTATGTAGGTAAAAAAAACACTGCATACAAAGACACATGGTTGTTACATGTATAAGACAAACTAGATGGTTTTTTGTGTTTGATGCATTAAAATGTGTCTCTGCTGTCTGTCTCTGTAAGGATGGGAAACCTGGAAGAGATTCCTCGCCACAGCGCAGGGTGACAGTAGAGGCTCAGGCTGAGGGCTTAAAGGAAATCCCGAAAGCCTCCTCCCGCAAAAGAGAGATGTCTGGAGAGAGGAGTAACACTACTGCTGATGGAGACAGTCACACCAAGGTCTGTTACTTAGTAATTGACATGCCACCAGATAAAAAAAAAATATATATATATATCTGTGCCAACTGTGTGAAACAAAAAACAAAAAAGGTTCAAACTTGAGTTATGCAACTGACAAATCTCATTACGGCTTTTATCTGCTCTATTTTCTATTTAAGGGTGTTACCTTAACTACATCAGTGACTTCAAATGCAAGATATCTTTCACACCTAATTCATTTCCTGTCCCTTTGAATCCCCAGAAACCCTTCTCTGAAGCGCCATCCCAAGAGGAGACGCAAAGGAAAAGAAAGCACAGTGAAGGAGAGGACGATAAGGACAAGCAAAGGTCTGGTTGTCAATCTTGGACTTCTAAAACTCATCCTACTCATTGTCTTTGTGTCACCCAAGTGAATTCAAGTGCATCTATGAAGCACTGCAATCTGCAACAGGGTGTTTGGTGATGGTCGAGACTGTTGAAGTTTAGTTTTAACTCAGCTCTTCAACAGTCAGCCATGAGTCATCAGTATTATAGAACTTTTAAAACAGGCAGGGGCTCTGCTCATTTTATGAATGTTGTTTGTAAAATATTTGTGTGAAAATTGGTTTAGCATTGTCAAAACTAATTTGGTGTTCAGTATTTTCACGCTCATTCTGGATACTCTGTGTCTGATTGGTTGGTTGTTGTCGGCCTTGCCTGTTGTATAAATGCTACAGACCATGTTTGAAACCTTTTCTAGCGGTGTATGAACTGGGATCCATCCCTTTTATGAGGAGGGATTTACACTCAAGGAAATGTGCTTCCAGAGTGAATGGTTTATTCATTTGAAGGAACCGTAACATTTGATTATGTTACATTGTGATCAAGGTGACATTTTGTGGCACTGATACTTTTTCATGTAAAATGGCAATATGTATTTTATTTGGCTATAGTTTGTGTAGCATTTTAATGAAACCACTCATTGAATGTGTAGATGTTGACAATCGTACCATGAATGGCTCATAAGTCATAGCAAAGTGCTTCTTATTGGGCAGAAGCAGTGAGTCCAGTTGGTAATGAGTGTGGGCCAAATGATCTTTTAACTGTTCAAGACTGGAGCGAAGCCAAGTTTGCCATTGAGTGAAGGGGTTCAGCTTTGCAGATGAGGTCAGTTAAGTGTTGCAGTTAAAAGGCGTGTGTGAATAAATGATAGGAATAATGTGGTTGGATACATTCCCAGTTGTAAATTTGACACAGCGTCAAGTCCACACTGACGGATAGATTTACCACTCTGTTCTGCAGGAGTTATAGGTTGTGTTAATTAATTTTACAACTTAGCTATGACTCTAAACACCAGGCTTATCAAAACCTCTGGAAAAATCAATAAGTGTCTATTACATGGCTTCACTTTAATAGACTCCAGACCACAATGCCACTGGGGTCCTCCAGAGCTTATATTCCAGATGTGTAATATAATGAAAAAAGATGGAAAAGGCGTCACTGTTGTTGGGATGATCTTGAACACATGTAAAAGCTTGACAGTGTAAGATGCTGAGGTAATTTAGTGGTCATTGTTTCTATGACAAGTGTTACTTGACAATCGCTATGAGATCATAAGAAATCCCATCAGGCCGCCGTAATATGCGTTATTAAGACAATACAGTGGTGTCTCAGTAGATGCTGCTATTGAATTTCCCATCAGGCGATTGATGAGGCTGCCTTAAAGCCGGTGTGGCTGAGAAGATGCGGGTCCTTTTTAATACATGATCATTTTTTTCACTCGTTGCAATATGGCTGTGCTCCGTCGATGGTTTTAGCTGCCGATGCCGGCCCGTGGCTCCGTCCAGACTGCGGCTCGGTGAGACGGCAGGCGAGGCTTTGAACCGTCGCAGGCTTTGTTTGACAGCGGAGTGCGGACATGAACGTGTCCGAAGCGGAGTAGTCTCTGGTGAGAGGACGACAGGAGGGAGGGAGGGAGCAGAGGTGGCTCGTCGGGTTGCGACGCAGTCGTTTTTAGCAGCAGCAGCCTCAACAGCAGCCCGTGTGCTGCGTTTTTAACCGAGCACACCGTCTCTTTTGCTGTGAAGTCCCCTCCTCCCCCCACAACCCCCAAGTTAATTTTAGTCGGAACGAGTGGACGTGTTCACGTGTGCGCGCATGAGGCTGGCATGACAACGTGATGCTCGCGCTCATTTGTCAGGTGTTGTGTGGCTGTGGAAGAGCGGCGGGCTCGGTGTGGAGGAGGAGGACGGACTGCGGCGCCGGTGTTTCCCTGGACGCTGCTGCTGCTCTGTCTCTGTCTCTTTCTCAGTCACAGAAATGACTGTGGTCGACCGCGTGATGCGTTAAAGGCGCAGTTATCTTACCGTCACCTGGCTACTGTTTGTCTTTCACCAGACTAGTTTCTGCCGCAGAGATTTTTAATACGTCTTTTTTCCCTCTCTCTCTGGCTCATGTCTTGTCAAAAGGAAGTTCATATCCATATTAAGTGTTGCACTGCTTACATGCAAAATGTTCTTAAATAACTATTATAGTACTTTTCATTGCAAGTCAGTTAAATCTGAATTATGTGCACTTCACATAATTCCATTGGTCTATATCCTTAGTTCTGACTTAAATTTCATTTCAAGTTGAACTGACATGTGAGAAGTTCACTGTGTGTTTTATTGATGATATTATTATATATTTTGTTGTTACGGCCTATTTTTAAGAAGATTTTCCTCTCCTAACAATCTTCTTCCCTCTTCTCTTGCTTTTACGCATTTTGACACCACACAGGCAGGAGGAGAAGACTGCTATGGCAGAGCCTGAGAAACTCTCAGAGACCAGCGAGGAGGTAAGGCACCTGAAGAATCATGAATCATCTTGGTTCTCAAAGCTGCTAGTAGCCAAGGACATGGATGGGTGGATCCATTTCAGTCTATATAGTTGCATCTTTTTTTATTCACACATAGTTGTCTTTTATCAACCTGAATACAACACACCATAAGCCATTTGATTGTATGTCTGTATTCATTGTTGGAGATTTTTTGATTTACCTCTAAAGGTGTTTCACTTTGAAGGCTTAATGAGCCAGTCTCACAAGTGTTAGATTGTGTGTAGGAAGTTACATTTTTAAGTTGGCTGTTTGTGAAACCTTTGTTGCCACTGTCATAGGCAGAAACAGCAAGGGCATTTTCTTACTGTGGCTGATGTTTAAACCCCAAATGATTGCTTTGTTATAAAGGTGCTCATGCCTCTTCCATTGCCCCTATTGGTTACCTGCATACTACCTCTGAACTACTACCACTTCTACTTCTACTCCTACTACTGCTACTGCTGCACCTGTTCCACTGTCCCCAAGAACCCAGAGCTGGCCACAGCTAAGCCCCCGAGGCTGCACTGCAGAGGGACACTCCCGGCAACAAAGGCTGCCCCATTTTCATGGATATGGCTGGCAAGAGTAATTGATTGGACTGGAAGACTCAAAGAAGGTGTTGGCTAGTCAATGTCATCCACCTCTCTTGACCTTTTATCTGCTATGTGACCTCCAAGTCAACCTGGAGAAAAGACAGCTAAACATCTGCGCTCACATCAAGTCCAGGCTGCTGTGAAGCCCTGTGAACATCTGAGTAGTTTTTGGGGTCGTTCCACTTTGAGACACGTTCAGCCCACTTGCAAATAAATGTGGGACTAAAAGGACATTTCATTTAAAGCGGTGAACTGTAACATTCTCGTGCAACATGCATATGACGGACATTTTGGATTTTGTTGATCTCCTGGAATGGGATTCACCTTCCTCCAGCATATGCACTCCTCGGGTATGACAGGAGTTTTCAAAGAGGCCAAGTCTTTCATCTGGACTCACTGAGCCTGAGAGTTTTTATGTGAATTGAAGAAGGACTTATTTAATCTCCCATCTACCACAAGCATTGCCAGATTTCTGCTACTTTGTGACTCTCGGTGTGAAGCTACTGCTCCTCAGATACAGCCGAACACTGAAACCAGACTTCTGGATGTGTGTGCGCAGTGACTGTTGACAGCACTCATCATCTGGTCGACTACCGCCTCCACATCTTTAAAAGGACTAATGCCAAAACACCTGAGGATGACTGCTTTGGACTAAAGCATGTCCAAGTCCCTACCCCCAATGAACTATTGAATCCATCCAGCCAGCCAACCAGCTTTCAGATTTCCATCCAAACATCTCAGCCACCTTTGATTGGACCCTTGTTGCCTAGATACAGTACATGCAGTCGTGATTGGGCCATATCCAAACCAGTAAGGATCAGGTGTCAGTGGTACCAGGGAATAAGTAGATGTTTACCCAATTTTTTTTTTTTAATTTCATACAGTTGTTTTGAAAATGCTTAGTTTCCAGTCATTCCCTCAAGTAGTCTTTGGTGGGAGAAGCAGCCTTTTTTGAATGTTTATTATTGGGGTACTGCAGTTTAATCTAAAATTCTCCAAACCTTTGTTTTATAATCGTTGAACATAAAGTAAAAAAAGAAAAATGCTCAGGGATTTAAACTGCAGTATTTCCATCATATAGTTGTTTGTTTGATAGAGACTGCAACTACAGTTTACTATATCAGGAATGTATGAATGTAGATCATCAAATAATTATGAATGTCACATGATTAACTTAAACACAGAGCAGCACACTTTGGTGCCTTTAGTAAACCTGACTTAATACCCTGCACAGCAGTTTCTATCATTCACTCTCAGTCCCTAGTTGTCCCCCTCTCTATTATTATTCCACCTCTCCTCCAGCCTGTCCTTGACCATTTGTCTCTGCCCCTGGTGTCAGTGTCTGCCTCTCACCTCTCCCATGTGTCTTGGGTTGTTTTTTATCTCCTTGTGTTTCAGACACCAAAGGCCTTCTCAGCTCGTAAGATCTCTCTTAGCAGTAAGTACACTCTCCCAACTTAGTCTCTACCAAAATGTGATCGTATGAGATCATTAGTTTTCTGCTTTTTCCATCTCATCTTATTGACCTTATTGATATTTTAGGGATGTCACGATTACTTATTTTCCCAATTAATTGTGGTATTGAATTAGTTAATCATAAAGATTCCTGAATACCGTCACTTTCCCCCCCAAAAAAATGTCGGAACCATTTTGGCAGATGTGCGCCAAAGTAAAGGTAAATGCACAGATACTGGTCCATTTACCTAATATAACACTACTAGTTTGAATGTGTAAAATCAAATATAGTCGAAATATAATTACATTACTAAATTATTTACACAAAGTGTTGTGAAATTAATCAATGCATAATAATCGTAATACTGGATTATTTCTCTGACAATAATCTATAATTGTGACATCCCTAATATATTTATATTGTATTGATGGCCAAGTATGCTTATGCTGGATGTAACATAAGCCTGAGAATTAAATGAGTTTTTCTCCGTCCTTTTACTAGGCAACAAATTGTCCCCAGTCAGTGCAGAGAGTGAGCAGGAGTCTGGGGGTGCAGCTGGTCGCAAGAGGAGGTGGGGTTCCAGCACAGCTGTCACCGCTAAGAAACCTTCCATCAGCATCACCACAGACTCGCTTAAGGTACTTGCAGCCTAGTAATATGATTTTATGTTGTGGTTACACCTGCACAGTGTCTGACCTCTGTGTTGAGTGTGGGAGGTGGTGTGCATCACCTGTGCTCTTTGTCTCCAGTCTCTGATCCCAGACATCCGGCCGACTCTCGGCCAGGAGGCCATAGTGGACCTGCACCCAGAGGAAGCCGTCCTCTCTGGGATTGAGGATGAGGAGAGGGAGCGCTCTGACCAGGACCTCCAGATCCGTCGCACTGTCACGCAGGTCAGTCTACAGCTTCCTCTCCGATGCGATAGAATAAGAACTGCCTACACTGTGACGTCTAAGGTGCTCTTCAGGAAAGGCTGATGTTTACTCTTTGAGAATCGCTGATGTTGATCCCCATCTTCAATCGCAGGTGGTGCACTCAGAGAGCCAGGAGAACGGACAGAAAGAGGCGAAGAGGAGCAGACATGAGGACATGGACGAGGAAGATCTACAAGGAGAAAGAGCGCATGAGGAGAAAATGGACACCCCGTTTCCTGCAGCAGTGGAAACACACTCACCATCACATACCAGCCACGATGTAGAAATCAACACTGGTAATAAAATCATCACAAAATGGTTTTTATCTCTTAGATCCATGAAGCATCCTGAAGCGTTTTCATAGATTTAACTTTTATAGTTGTATGTTATTTAGCTTTTTAACTCACTGTATTATTTACTTTCTCCACTCTGTGCATCCCAGTGACCCCTGGCGACACGCTCATCCGACGCTCCATCAGCCAACAGAAAACAGGTGTTTCTATCACAATCGATGACCCTGTTCGCACGGCGCGGCAGCCTTCACCACCTCGTGGCAAAGTCTCCAACATTGTCCACGTCTCCAACCTGGTAAGATAACACTAAGCTGCTTTACACCCTGGTCACAGACATTAAAGTTGTCCTAAATAAGGTTAGAGTTTAGTAACTTTTTATCTATTCTGGATCCAGTATCAAATAAATGATAGAATTAATGTCCCAAACTGTAAAACTATCAGTCAACACCAGCTAGAAGTGAAAAACCAGAGCCAGAGTTGGGTACAGATGGGATCGGTTCTTAAAAACAATTATTTCAAATAATTATCAAGAAGAATACATTCACAACAGGATTAGCCAGTTATTCATTCATTGTCATGGAGGCGCTCATCCTGTTGGTTATAGGTTTAGAATAGTGCTGGCATTGTGTGGCACATATGCCGAGGACATCAGACCGTTTATGATATGATGTTGAACTTGTTGACAAAACTCTACAATCAGGCCACAGTTATTTTTGGAATTTGATTATTTCCAGGTTAATTTTTTGGGACCTCGGTATGTGTCGTCATCTGCAGGCCTAACCCACCTCAGACACATGCCTAAGAGATATCCATAGAAATAGTTTATATTTGTAGCTATATCAGGCTAATATGCCTTGTGTTATACATGCTTGGTGTTTTTATACTTGTTGTGTAACTGCTACATAATATTTCGTTTAGGTGAGGCCGTTCACTTTGGGGCAGCTTAAGGAGCTGCTCAGCCGAACTGGCACCCTGGTGGACGACGGCTTCTGGATTGACAAAATCAAATCTCACTGCTACGTCACTGTGAGTTACTGCCAGCATGTGTGAACCAGTTCGTCTCTCCTGTGGAAGGCTTGTTGTCTCATCATCCTGTCTCTTTGTTTAGTACACAAGCTCAGAGGAGGCGGTTGCCACGCGGGAAGCGCTTCATGGAGTGAAATGGCCTCAGAGCAACCCAAAAGTCCTCAGCGTTGACTTCTGTCAGCAAGATGAGGTAAGACCGTCTTTATCATCCGTCTGTTTTTTGTCTCTTGGGCCTGAGAATATCCACCGCCTCACAATACCTCCGCTTTGTAGCTGGACTTCCACAAAGGCCTGGGTGCAGCCGACAGACCTGGAGCCGAGGAGCAAGGGCCTGCCGCCGGCCGCGGTCGGACAGCAGGCCTGCCCTCGCTCCTCCCCGAGCGAGACCAGTGGGCCGAGCGCGAGCGAGAAATGGAGCGTCGGGAGAGGGCCCGGGCGGAGAGGGAGTGGGACCGTGACAAGGTGAGAGAGTTCGGGAAACCCGGAGAAGAGAAGGAGGGAGGTCCACGAAGGTCGCGCTCACGGGAGAGACGGCGTAAGGAGAGGGGAAAGAGCAAGGAGAAGAAGACCGACAAGAAGGGTAGGACATGAAGTCATGGGATGGGATTGTACTTACCTTAGAGTCAAAATAGACCTGTTTTAAACATTCTGACTGTTTTCTCTGGCAGAGAAAGCAGCTGAGGATCCTCCCGCCAAGCTGCTCGATGACCTATTCCGCAAAACTAAAGCGGCTCCTTGCATATACTGGCTGCCACTCACAGAGGAACAGGTGAGACGGTTCAGACTGTTCAGGTTAAAGTCCCCCTCCAACGACCCTTCTTGGTTATTGTAAAGCATTCTCTGTGGTCTTTAAATTGGGATTATGAAGTACCAGCACCAGTAGCTCATTAGCAATGCGCCTCTGAGTGGTGGGTGGAGACTTAATTTGTTTTTTCTCAGTGAGAAACCGTGGCGGACCCATACAGACTGTTGCGGGCCGCCTTGTACCGAGCTCTCTGGCCTTTCACCTCTGAACCAGAGCTTGTAGCACTATGCCCCGCCCTGGGGTTGTGACGCCGTCAACCCCAGTCTCCCTGCCACTGCCAGTTTCGTCTGCCATTGGTTCACAGCTATTTGAATCCAGAAAAACTCAGAAATGCAATTTTGTACTTACTTTTCTGCTGATATGTCCTCTAACATCAGAAAAATGCCACAGGAACATGTGAAAAGCACGAAAAACACGATGGAGGGGGTCTTTAATGCTGCTTTAATGTGTAACTGAGGTACATGACCTAGATGGTGCATTCATGTAACATATGGAAGTCTTACTCTGGGTGTCTTCTTCATTTTTAGTTTGTTCAGCGAGAAGCAGCCAGAGCAGAGCGGATGAAGGAGCGTGAGAAACGGAGGAAAGAGCAAGAGGAGGAGGAGGAGAAAAAAAGGGAAGAGGAGCGCAAGGAGAGGATGAAAGCCGGCGGCGGTGGCGGCGGCACAACAGGAGACCGGAGCGAGGGTGAGAAGGACAAGGACAGAGAGAGGGACAGGGACAGAGACCGGGGTAGAGACCGAGACAGAGAGAGGGAGAGGGAGAGGGAGAGGGAAAATGACAAACGCAGGGATGGCTACCGTAGGCCGGGTGGCAGCGGGGCGGGCGGGGGCCGGCGCTCACGCAGCCGCAGCGACCCGCGAGAGAGGCGGCGTTAACGGCAAATCGTCGAATGGAACTGTCCCAGAGACCACCCTCTTCCATTTGCCTTTCACTACATGTACTTTGTTACAACTAAGACCCAACAGAGGACCAACTGATGTCATCACCATCTCGCAAATTGTCACCTTTTTTTATTTCTAAGCACATCTACACCTACACCGTCATGCTTAAAAGGGGACCATGGTTTTTTGCAGTGTTGTTTCCCAGAGTGCTGTACGTCTTGCTCCCGTCAAGGTTTGATATATATTTTTCTTTATACATTTGCCTCTTTTTTTCTTTGGATTTTTGCTTTGACCGGCACAGCAGTATGGCACACTGGGTAATTTTGATTGATTCCCTCAACGTTCCCCACAAAAGTGTAGGTGCCAATTATGATTTGCAATCGATTATTGCCATCGCCTCAGTGTTTTAACAGCTCCGCAGTTTCGGATGAAGAATCCTTTTGTTGCTGCATGTAGTCCACGGTTCTCCTCGCCAGTCCTGTCTAAAGAAAAAAACGCCACCCTGCGCGCAGAGGCTGGCATAAATCTGAACATACTGGAATAAGTGTGTTTGGCTTTTTGTACAGACATATAAGATTAATCAAAATCAAGTCTTTTAACGAGGCAGCTCGGGGGTATTTTTGGACAGATGTGGAATAACTACTAAGGCAACGCAGTGTTTGTCTCTCCACTCTGCTTAGTTCATGAGATGAGACGAGTCTGCGGAAGAGAATATTTGTCTGTCACACCTGACACAAGTTATAATTATGTCCTTATCATTGATTCTCTTCTTCCTCCCTCCTTTCCTCCTCTTCCTCCAGTTCTCTTACCCTGTAGAGTCCATACAGGCCCAAGAGGGGAGGTTGCATTATGAGTTTTCTCACCAATGGTTTTAATATTGTTTTTTAATCGTTATTTTATCATTTAGTACAAAGGTTTGTTTTTGTTTTGTTTTTTAATTTTCTTCTTTGAGTACGCCTATCGTGGTGAATGTACAAATAATAAAAAATTGAAGTTTGAAATTATTGCAATGCTTCTTTTTCCGTTCTCCCTGCTCAGGGAGTTTGGAGTGGATTTTTATTTTTCATTTGTTCTCGGGGATGACAGAAAAAGTGTAAAAACTCTGGGAATAGCTTAGTTAAAACTTAGTACACATGTTGTAAGTTAAATAGGTGGTTGCACTTAAAATCCACAAGGTGTCAGTCACAGCACATTGTGGATCATATCAGCTCATGTCACTTGATTAAAGCAATCAAGTTAAACTCAAAATATGAGAAAATATTTTACACATACAACTTATCAGCAATATCCATTGTCTCTATTTTGGAAAATAATCTTTTCCCGCCAGTGCCATGTCAAGATAATGACCAGTGGCATTTTCCTTCTTTAAGCTGTTATCCTAACCCTGTGGTTTCCTCTGAACTGGGAGTGTTTACCCTCTTTACCTTCTCTCTGCATTGCCCACCCTTTCCTCCTTTTAGTTCCATGTTAATCATGCATTTGCCCTCTTCCCACTTCTACTGCCTTGTTCCATCTCTTCAAGTCTTGACGTTCATCCTGCAGAGCTCAGCAGTGCTTCTATGTAATTACAGCCCTATGGTCGCTGAGCATAACATTTTTCTGCCCTGATGCAACTCAGTGTGTCTGGACTGTGCTAGGACCAGTGAATCCTTACCCCTGGCATCTCTCTGGCAGCCCAAGAAGACATTTCTAAGTGGGGCAGCCTGGTTGGAACAAGAACACTTGAAAAAGACTTTGTCTTCCACCTCTAATGACTGTTTATCTGTCATCCTGAAGATAGTTTTTCGGCAAGAATAGCGTCTATGTGAGCATGTATGTGTGTCGCAGCATCTGTTGGTCGGTTTAATCCAGGCAGTTGGTGGTTTTGAAGATAGTTGAACTTGAGGGCAAAGTGATATTCTTGCCAAATATAAAGTTAGAGTTAAGATTGCTCCTATTGAGATCTAGGATATTGTTTTTGCACTAAGTAGAGAAGGCAAGATAATAATGGCTTATCAATGAGCCTCCGCTTCTCTCTGAAAGACAATGTCATCAGAGACAAATGTGAAAAGACCAACTGCAACTTTACAACACTTACTGTAAAAGTATGACTGGGTGTAGAATGTATAGATGAAGTGCATACTTTTAAAATAATAGTTGGAATGTGTCTGTGAATATGAGACTACATGAAAACAAATATAAAAGTCTCAGTCAGCTCCTGAGGGAAATAGCTGGCTCTGTGGTCTACAGCTAGTTGCTAACTTTTGTTGCTGGGTAGGTAGCTTTCTGCTGCGAATAGCTGTGCACACAGGAAATGATGCTGATTAGAGCAGTAGGAGTGAACCAAAACAGTTAAGTTACAGAGCCCAAAAAACAAAACAACCAGTTGAATGATGCTGAAACTCTCTACAACAGAGTGTAGCTGCAGAATCAGGTGATTAGGTTACTAACTCTGAGGGGGTAGAACCTCTCTGGGCTTGTTTATCACTATCATGTGGGTTTATGCTCTAAATGGGCAGAACCATATTTTTTTTGTACCGGTTTATTTGGATCCTGTTTTTGTATTTACTTTGAGCTGCTGTGGAAATAACAACCAGAAATGCTGTTCAAGTTCTTCCCAAGAAGCATGAGGTTTACTCCTCAAACATTAAACAGAAGTTAAATCTGCTTTATAAAAAGCACCATAGACCATAAACTCTGCCCTCTGACATTTATTTTCTCAAATTTGAATTTAAAAAACTGTTTTGAACATCTGCACAACTGAACTTTCAGATTACCACAACAACAAAAAAACTTTTATCTGTCATCACTGGGCCAGGCTTATCAAAAGCTGGACAAAGACTACTAATATCTTAAGTGTTTAAGATATTGACCGATTAACTTGAATGCAAACATCATAATTCATGCTCAATTTGTCCAGTCATCATAAATCTTGGTGGATATTTCCTGTCCATCTGTAGGAACGGGCTCTCCAGAGGAACACGAGCCCAGTCGTCCAGATGGTGGTGCTTTATTAAGGCTGAAAAATGCAATTTTGGAAAACCCCCCTCACACCAAAAGTGTGACTTCAAATTTGTCACAGCTTAATGTGCTCTACTAAAAAACCACTTAGACAATAAAACTACATCATGATGGATTTTCCCCGTTATCTTTTTCTAGGAATGACCTGGTTGATCAGCTGTTGATTGGTATTGGACGATTTTCATGAAGAAATACATGATCGGAAAATTTTAATTAATGCTTTGTGTAAAACGGATCATCCTGGGGTTAAAAGGTTCCTTAAAGCTTGACATGTTTTTGTAGTTTTGGCCAACAGACTTGAGCAGGTCATGTCTATAAGCTCAAACACAGACCAAAGTCAACAGCTGTTGATGTTTAGTCAGATGTACCACTAGGGAAGGCTACGAATGCAAAAAAAAAAAAAAGAACGAAAATAAACAGGTTGTGACACAACACAAATTAAACTATGAATCAGAAATTGTCCAAACATTGCACGATATGTTTCATGATAATGTTGAACCATGTTTGTTTAGAAATTGCTCAATGGAGTCCAGTCATTGCACAACTCGGCTTATAAAATTATCTTAAAATTGGTTAGCAGCTGCTTACTGAGCAGTCAGCGTTCAACACACTTCATTCTTCGACTCATCAAGAGCTGATGGAAAGCAATGCCAATGTTAACTCTGGTCTGGTGAAAATAGCAGGCTAACCAGCTGGCCACAGCCCAGCTCGGTACTTTCCGATAGCAACGGTAGCCTCCTCCAATCTGTCTTGAAGACAGAGCTGCTCAGTAAGACAATGATGGCTCAAGTTGTTGTGGAGCATCAATCACCACCACCGCCTGCCTCCAACAAGAAGCCACGTTCTGCAGCAGAAAGCATTTGGACCCTTTCAAAACCCTGCCAGTTTTTTTGCAGATGCTTCACCACAAGGATTTTGCTGAGAAGTTGCTTAAGTCTTTAAAAATTAGCATCAACAGCTATCTTACAACTGTTATTGTACTTCGTCAACATCTAAGCTGCAGCTTTAACCTCAGGGTGAACAACAGAGTTCAGCGAGTGCTGAACCTACCAGCTCCGTCCGATGCCAGACCTGGAACAGATCCATGAGCCCAGCAGATCTAAAGTGAAACAGCTGGTCAGCACCGTGTCCACACATGTAGAGATGACTCAAAACAATGTTTCCACAGTTGTGGGTCTTTTGACAGAACCACCGGTGGGAGCCGGGCAGGGAGGACCACCACCTGTGTACGGTGCAGATCTCAGGTCAGTGGTATAGGCCTCCGCCACCAGTCAGTCAGCTGAGCAAGGACAATCCTATGCTGAGGAGTGGGCAGTAAAAACCATATGTTTTTGCTTTGTAAGCAACCCCCCCCCTCCCCCCCATCCTCCGCCTCCACTTTACCTCCCCTCCCCTCTGCCTTCCCCTCCTCAGTGAAACCACATAGGTCTTTGTGTCCACCGCGTAGGAACGCGCTGCAGAGGCCCAACAAGCTCCACTTTCAAAGACGACCTCTGATGTGGCCTCTCTGATCTTTGTCTCGCTGACTTTCCTCTTGCCCTCCTCTGACTTGGAGTTTTTTTTAAATTTCTCTGTCTGTATCCTATTTACCCATGCTCTCTCTCTCTCTCTCTCTCTCTCTCACACACACATGCATGCTCATGAATTTCCTTTTATTCTTCACCGAGAGGAAGCCGGGTTGTGTCATGCAAACATATGTGAGAAGAGTTTGGAGAGATGATGAAAGACGGCCATATCTCCACAGTCAGTCTTAGCACTCCTTAAACTTCCCTTGATATATACACAACACACCCTCCCCCCCTCCTCCTCCTTCAGCCCCCACCTCCTCCTCTTCCTCGTGATGACATGTATGTGCTTATGGAAACCAGATGTGGCCTGTTGTGATGGAGGAGGCGGTGAGAGAAAGAGAAAAACCATGCATGAGGTTGTGTGATACTTCATTAACAAGCTGCAGGAGTTGTGGGGAGGGCGAAGAGGCTCTGGGCTCTCTTGTGGTCTCCAGAGTTCAGACAGTGACTCTACATATATTTAGATGTCAGATGAAAATGTGCCCACTATCCAGTCTGGGCCTGCAGCGAAGCAGGGGGGTTTCCTTGCGGATGCGACTGGGTCAGGACGAGGGTAGCTGGGCTTGTAGAACCTGATTCAGCATCTGCTGTGATGGAGGTGTTTTCCTGCAGCGCTTAGGAGAGAGAGGAAAAAAAAGCGAGCTCAGGAGGCTGAAATGTTGATTGTCCAACTTTCCTGCACCTGTATTTTTTTCTCCCACACAATACCCCTCTCCGACATTCAGGAGGGACTGCTCCCACGGCACCACACCCAATCCAAAGAGCACGTATTGTGTGGAGCCTAACAAAAACACAGGCATACAGCGTTTAACTGGCGGCTTTAAGCAGATTCAGCACGGTGGGGGCAGAGACAGACAAAACTGCACAGCAAAGAAAACAAAGATCTCAAACCAAGCACTTGATGAAACTGAGAAAACTGAGATTGGGACATCTGGGGTGCTCGAAGAATGTGTTCAACTAATAGTGTGTGTGAGGGGGGGAGTTATTTTCCATGCATAGCTCCTTGTGTAGCTAAATGGAATAATAAGATGCAGACATAACGGAAAAAGTATTAGTTATTGATCCCCCTGCTTCCACTGGCTGTGTACACCACAAATACACTGTGTGTGTGTGTGTGTGTGTGTGTGTGTGTGTGTGTGAGAGAGAGAGAGAGAGACAGACATGTTGGAGCAGCTCAGAAATACTACTGCACCCTTCCAGAGTGAGTAGCACTTTGTTTAAAGGTCAACATATCTTCTATTTAAAACGCCACATGAATAGAGGGCAAACCCTGCCCGGAGCCTGATGAGGTTTTTCACAGCATTTTTTGTGTGAGTGGGAAGCACAGAGTGACTAACAGCTTTAGTAAAGGCTGCATTAACAGTTTATCAGCCAGTGCGATGGTAGTGGTATTGGTGTTGGCTCTCTGGGGGTATTTACTGGCCCCTGAACAGGCCGATGACCACCGGGCTATTGTCCTGCGTCCTGACGTGTCACATCCAGTCAGTCATCCTGTTGTTTCTGCACCTTTGTTTTAAATGCTCTCTGTTATAAATTCCCACTGAACTTGCAGGTGGCAGAGGGGGCCAGTGTGCCGTGCACATCCTCCTGAAAACACGGCAAAGGAGCTGATTCCCACCGGGAGGCAGGTGAGAAAACATAGAGGGAGAAGGATGTGAATGTGAAAAAGCTGTCAGGAGTCTCTGATTTACTGAGACCATTCCCAAAATGATCAGTTTCTCTGGTTTTACTATAGGTATGTGTTTGAGTAAAATTAAATAAAACATTTTTTTTATTCTATCAACTACCAACAACATTTCTCCCAAAATTGAAATAAAAAATATTGTAATTTAGAGCTTTTATTGGCTAATGACTAAACTAGTCTAAATAACAACAAAAAATCAAGTCTTTTCAGACCTTGAATAATAATAATGCAAAGAAAACATGTTCATATTTATTCCTAAACAACACGAGAATATTTTAATTCAGGAAGATTTTATAAATCAGTTTTTGTGGGATAATGTCAATGTTTAATCCCAGCAGTGGTTTTTATAATTGTCCTATAAAACCAGATGTGGTTCAGGTGATGACCTCATCAGTGTCTCATTAAGTAGAATGAGTTGTGTTTGTGTTGGTATTTAAAAAAGAAAAGAAAAGAATGACTGTCATACATGTAAAGATGCTTTTAAGAAACATTTGTGAAAGTGGTCTCTTATTTTTTTTCCAGAGCTATATATATATATATATATATATATGTATGTGTGTGTGTGTGTGTGTGTGTGTGTACCCAGCTTCAGCTGCATCAACAGTGGATGTTCACTTTTCTCCTTCTATCTCACGGTCAGCAGACATGTTCCTTCATGAAGTGAAAACATGGCCTGACTCTGGTGGTCATTTAACAAATGTAACCTTTTTTTCTTTCCCCACCACAGCTCACGCTCAGCACTGAAAACAGATTTCATGCCAGTCCCTCACGTTTTCCTTGGACACATTCCAGCCAGCCAGACAAAAGGCCATGACATCACCTCCTCTCTGTGGAGGAGGAGGAGGTGGAGGAGGAGGAGGTGAACGCTGCTGCAAGTTCAAAGTCTGCACATCCTATATCTACATGTCTTTTAAAGTTGTGTGAGAGTGAGGGCAAACCCTCCTGCTCCCTGTTTGTTGTATTAGCGCTTGGTGCAGGATGTGGCAGAGCTTTAACTGATGCAAATGAAAGCCATGTGTAACCTATATAGCCACTCACCAGCTCCCCCAAGAAATGCAGCTTTCCACCATCCCACATCCTTGTTACCAGGCAGAGCACAACACCAACTGTTCATCATTCTGGTTTTTTTTTTTTATTATTTTGTTTTATGGGAAGGTTACTCAGTCCTCTCTCTGAGGTTGGTCCTGCAATTACTGTATTATATTCGTTTTGGCCATTTGGAGACACAATAGCCAAGAGCAGGACTTCCCCTATTGGGAAGTTTCCATTCATCAGCCTGCAGGCTACGCACATGCCAACTGAAACAGGCACAGGAAGTGTCCAGCACAAGGGGAAAGACAGGAACATAAAAGGAGCGGGCTAATGATGTTTGAATTTAACCAAGAGAGATAAAATGATGAGAATAGTAAGATGTGATGCAAGCCACTGATGTGAGTTTATGTTTGTCGCTCAGCTTTCGTAAACAGGAGGAATCAGGAATCAGAAAGGACCTTTTCATCTATCTGGGTGAAATGTGAGAGCGAGAGGAGTGGAGATGGCCGGGAGACGCTGGAACATGGTGGTGGAGTCCTTTTGTTGGACTTGGTGAAAAAAGAAGTGAGTCATTTCGCAGACAGTGAAGAAAAAGCTCTCCAGTTACACACAGAAAAGAAAAGAGAGGACTGTGGGGAGGAATTATGCTGAGGCGATCCTTTTTTTTCTTTTTTTTTTTTTCACTCTGCAGAATCAGCTGGGGGAAGACAGAAA
This sequence comes from Trachurus japonicus, assembly GCF_045865225.1. Lineage (NCBI taxonomy): Eukaryota > Metazoa > Chordata > Actinopteri > Carangiformes > Carangidae > Trachurus > Trachurus japonicus. The sequence goes on from NC_140923.1 coordinate 30,550,128, forward strand.
ACATCAAGTCGTGACCCACTGCTAAATTTCTGACTTGTGTGTGGGTCACAGCAACCAGTGGAGCGAGGAAAACATCGCACACACACTGAAATCTGAAACAAAAAACATGATTCCTACATGACGTATCCTCCATTGTGGCCCTGCAACAGTTGAAAAGGCAATTAAACAGATCCCAAGCAGCTCCCCTCCCCCCACCCCCTCACTGCCATGTCCTGCTGTTTGTCTGGCCCACATGATGCAGTCGGAATTCCAGATGTTGCTCATGGAATTCTGCTCCATCTCTGGCCTCCAAATGTGACTTAACCCTCCTCGCTCTTCCTTCATCTCCTCCTCCCTTGAAACCCCCCCCCCCCTCAAGCAAAAGAAAAACCCTCGTGACTGCTCCCTCCACAGCCCCAGCTCTTCAAAACACTGCAGCAAAGTGGAGACAAATGGGCGCCCTAAATCTTTTCGGCACAATAGGAAAATACTTCATCATTTTAATTGCATGAAGTCCCATTGCAGTAATCATAACATATGATAGAAACACTGACCCCCCCCACCCACTCACTTTCTCCCGCAGTCAGTCATCTTTACGGTGGGTCCAACGTCTGTATGGCAGTTGTTCATTAGTGGGATCATTAAGGAGCGGGGAGACGCCTAGCTCTGCTGTTCTGGCTTTTATTGGCTCATGGTGGATGGGAGTGTTCACATACACAGTGCATAATGCACAAATAAAAGCATTTATAGCTGTACAAAACATGAGAGCGTGTTTGTGATGCTATATTTGTGAGGACCTATGACTATGATGATCTAAAGCCTGAATCCTGAAGAAAAGATGTCCTCACTTTGCTCGACCCCCCCCCCTCATCATCCTGCTCTTCGGTCCTCACAAGTATGGAAGAACACACACACCTCTCCCTCCTTCGCCGTATAGCTGAGATATGTTTTCCTGCTGTGCAGCAATAGCTTTACACAATCGTCCTCATCCCTGTTTCTACTTAAGCTTTGGATCCAGTCCGTGTTTTCCGACCCAGTTTCTGGCCTGCCAGTTTCCGAGCCCCAGTAACACAGAGTGGTGCGGTCGGGGAGCAAGAAACCTGGAGGTCCAGGAAGACTAGGGAAGACCAGATGGAAGAGTGATGTGATCAATATGAGTGGTAAAGGAGAAGAGTCTAGGTAAGAGCTGGATTATTTGCGAACATTTAACCCTAAATTAAAATATTATGACAACCACCAGCAGTTAAAGGTCTGTATTTACACTCCTGATGCTCCGTTTGAAATGTTCATATCTATTACAGGACATATTTGTGGGTTTAACCATTGCAATGTACTCTAGTTTTATAACTCCTCTCGCTCTTCTCCCTGAAGTTCTGAGGGTTTTGTCTCTGAGCCTCTCTTCTGATTGGCTGACTGTTGTCTGAGTGACGCACAGCTGGGCGAACCACAGGTAGCGTGGCAAATGCAAATGTTGATGAATTGGACCAAACTGAGGTCAATCGAAGTCAGACTGAAATTCTACAAAAGAGTTAGCCAATGTTGTGTAGCATTACTACTCTTGGGAACGTTGTGTTGGCTTCCTGACATCCAATGATTATGCAGCTTTTTTCTCAACATCTCATTGGCTTGTAGATTTGTTAGCTCCACTGCAGAGTGACCACTTGCTGTCTATGCTTAATAAAGTTAAAACAACCAAAACAGGTTGGACGGCGGGGCCTGGTTGGACAGGAAGCATGGCTGTACAGCTGTGATGTCACAAAATTACAAAATCCTGACAGCTCATTGGAATATGTGTGCACTTTAACACTAAGACCTTCTCTATAATTAAAAACAACACATGGAAATCTCACTTTCTACAGTATGTGACCTTTAAGAGAAAGAGACAGAAAGAGAGAAAGATGAAGTGAACGGTTTACAAAGTGAGAATCAAAGCACAGAAAGCCTTTTGAAATTACTTTATTTTGTAAGAAAAGCTTAAAAATATAAGTGAGTAAGGACACACACACAATCTCGTTGAGAAAACTAGATCATTATCATTATTATCATCATGACTAGTATCATTATCATTGTCGTTAAACTACTTATAACCCCTGACTAGTAATGTAGCACCATGATTTGAAAACTGTAAACAAGTACAATGACAAAAAGGAGTCATTTTCAGATTGTCAATTTATTTTCATTTGAGATGGATTCAAGGTAAAAAAAAAAATAATAATAAACAATCAAGTTTCAAGAATACATAACCCCCTTCCCCATTCACTGTCCCCACATATAAAATTAAGGCCACTTTCAAAACTGAATGTCACTGTCCAGCAGGACTTTTTAATGACAATGTACAAAACACATTCTTTACACAGAGGACAACAACAATAATAGTAATAGTCAAAATAATAATGACAACATCATTTATAATAATAATCAGAACTAGACATTGATATAAAAAAAGGAGAAGACACAGTTGGATTTATTGCTTCACTCTGATATGAGTGTATCTCATGCTTCGTAAGGTTTAATGTTTTGTTTCCCTTTCATGGTCCATACTGGCTCTGACATGGTTCTTTACTGGAAGATTAAGGAACACAATGACTGTACCACTGTGGTTTTTCAAAATGTGTGTGTTTATGGGATTGCGTGCAAGTTTACGAGGGGGAAGAACGAACAAATCAAACACACAGTTTGCTTGCGCGAGAGAACATGCTAGAATGGGCGTCTCGATGATGCAGGTTCAAAGCGGAAATTCACGAGGACACAAACACTGACCACTGACAAAAACTAAAAATAAGACATTGAAAAAGGCTAAAACAAACAGCAATGAGCTGGCGTCAGTTACCGCGAGGAGACGGGCAGAGAAGGAAGGGAGAGAGAAAAAAAGAGGTAAAGGCCTAAAACATGGAAGGACGGAGTGGTCGAGAGACAGAGCAAAAGGAAATCTGGCAGTGGTAAAAAATATTTTTAAAATGCAAGTCTGGCGCTTTTCCTTCTGCTCTTTCTCCTGTTTCACCTCTTTCTCTCCTGCTCTGTTATCTGTGTTTGACATTTCCTTCCACTTTCTTTTTCTTTCTCTCCCTGGCTCTTGCTCCCCTCCCCTCCCTTCCCTCCTCCTCTGTCTACACCTTGTCCAATAAAGATCGTTGGCAGTAGAGGAGTCGGCGTGGGGTACCGTACCGGCGGAAAAACACCAAGGCTGCCAGCGTTGCGATCACACACACTAAGAGGAAGAGCGGCACCACCACCGCTGCTGCCCCGGCTCCACCACCGGACCCTCCTTCCTGATCCACTTCAATAATGATCACCTCTTTGTCCTCTCCCTTCTCCCTCTCTCTCTCTCTCTCCCTCTCCCTTTCCCTCTCCCTCTCTCTCTCCCTCTCCCTTTCCCTCTCTCTATCCCTCTCTCTATCTCTATCTCTGTCCTTGTCCTCCTGCTCCTTGTCTCTGTCCTTGTCCTTGTCGTGTCCACCTCCTCCTCTTCCTCCGTCCGTCTTGGGGTCTTCATTGGGACAGCCCATCCAGTCGCGAAGGGCTGATTTGGGGTATCCTGGCTCCACACGCATCATCTGGTTGTTGAACTTCCAGTACTTGTTGGCTTTGTAGAAGTAGGTGTAAGCTGAGGGATGGAAGCACACGGTGAGCAACAAACCGGTGGTGAGAAAAGCAACTTTCACAAGTATCGTCATCGTAGTAATAATAGAAACAGAATCCGTACCTTGATCTTTGCTCATGAAGGCTGCCTTGATGTTGTCAGGCACTCCCTGCCACACATTAATAGCTTTTGGATACCCATCGTCAACACTTCTCATGTCTTCATTGAAACGGTAATATCTGAGCAGAAGATGAGAGGGCAGAAGTAAAGAGAGTTTAGTTTATGGTCACATTCAGAGCCCCCAAAAGACTTGAGACAACAATGACTTTAGATTTGACTTGGACTTCCTCTAAAGGTCTTGAGGCTTGTTCTGACAAACCTAAGATTTTAAACTGTATTTCCATTAAAGCCAGCTTTAAAGGATGAGATTTGACTTGTCTTTAAAGAGACTTGTGAGACCTGACTTGGATTTGTCCAAAGGGACTTAACACTTAACTTGGACTTCTCTCAAGTAACTTGAGATTTGGCCTAGCGTCTCCCCAAAAGATTCATTACTTGACTCTGGCTAAAATCATTTAAAATGACCAAACTGTGTGATGCGTACGTCTGGGACTTGCCTTAAAGGGTTTGGAACTTGACTTAGGACTTGTTCTGACAGATGTGAAACTATATTGGGATTTTGCCTGTAGGTTTTGTGGTTTCGTTTGGAATGGCCCTAAATGGCGTTTGACTTTCCCTGAAAGACTCCTGAAAATACTTTATCCCTAAAGGAGTTATGAAGTGACTAGGACTTAAAACGCTTCACTTGAGACTTATTCCATAGAACTGAGACCTGATGTGCTTTAGAAATAAACTTGGTTGATTGATTTCAACTCTTCTCAAATGACACAAATCCAAACTGGCTCTTGACCCGGAAAACTTCAACCCCTACTCCGAATCGACGTGTGTGTTCCTGCTGAACCTAAACACTTGGCTGAATACGAAATGGTCTGCAGAGTGTTTAAGTGTTGTTTCCTCAGAAGCAGCAACTCTTCACCTCTTCCAATACGTCTGAGGACTCATGGACTTTGTTTAAGTAGGTGGCTGTTTGCACCATGATAATCACTGACTTCTGCGTATAACCCACCTTTTTTATAACAATGACTATGGTTTAAATATAAGGGGGCGCTGCACGCCTTAAAGTTTCCTCAGGGTTTGTTTTCATGTTTAAATGAGAAGCAGGTTTTGTAGCTCAGGGTTAGTGATTGACTTCATGTGTTTCAACCTTTTATGGTCAGCAGTCAAACATGCTGTATCTTTCAGTGAAGGTGACGCAAATGGACTTTCCTTGAAACTCCTTCTTGATAAACATCAGCACAGTTTCATCACAGCATGACACACACACACACGCAAGCGCAGTGAAGATGACTAACTTGTTGGCTCTGAAGAAGAATGTTTGTCCAGTCGGTGTGTAGTACAGAGCCGCATCTAGTCGGTCTTTGGGGAGTCCGCTGCCCATTTCCTTCAGACTTCTGGGGTAACCAGAGTCCAGAATAGATTCACTGAACACCCAGTACCTGTCCCCTAGAGACACAGAGAGACAGAATGAGGCACAGAGGGAACAGAAACAGAAACAGAACCATAACAGGTATCTGCAAGACATTTCCTGTTTGGCAAAGAGTAGTTTTAATGAGTTTTAAAGCTCTGGCTTACCTTTAAAGAAAGCAAATTTCCCATCTTCCCTTTCAAAAGCAGCATTAACATGAGTGGGTAATCCCCTCCAAAAGTGACCAATCGGCATGGGGTATCCATCCAGCACATGGTTGTTACGCACTCGCCAGAACCACTTATCCTGAGAGGGAAAAGGAGAATTTAAAACTGTCCAGTGGCCAAACTGTTGAATCAAAACTTCAACTATGAGACGGTGGGTTTACCTTGAACACAAACATCTCTCCTCTCAGGGTGGCGATGGTGTCAAAGTGCCCGTCACAGATGTTGGGGCCAAAGCGAGGCTTGTCTGGTGCATATGTGGGATCAGGGTTGTAAGGTGAACGGGGTGTGACAGGAGGGGGCTGAGGGCCTGATCCTGAGCCTGTGTGGAAAAAGGACACGAGGGAAATCTTTAGAGTGGATATTCTGTTATATTAAATGAGGCTTCATCACACAGTTTCACAAGGGTTTGGAGCAAAAGAGGAGTTTAGGTTTGAGCTAGTTTGTTATTTGGTCATAGATTTGTGATAGACTGTCTCTAAAGCAACTCGAGCTCCAAACCCTTTATAATGTAAACTAGACAACAAAACAGATAATGGCCTTTTTTCTGGCAATGATTTGAACCAAAACTTTGTTGATAACATACCATAGAGTTGCTGTATCCCTCTGCGGTCATCATCAGGAAGTATGAAGTTTTCGGTGTCCATCCACTGGTAGAAAGGAGCCATAATGGCTGAGGGGTCGTTGGAGTGCTCCAGACCCAGAGCATGGCCCAGTTCGTGCACCGCAACCAGGAATACATCATTACCTGAAACAATATCAACCACAAGACAATTTATGATGACTTTTTCTGGACAATCTGAGTAAAGCAGGAGACAGGAGAAAGGAACAAAAAAATTTCCTGATGAAACAATGAGTTATGAAGGAGGAGGAGGAGTAAATGCTCCAGTTTCCTCATTTTGAAGTGACTCACTCAAACTCACCCAATAACCTGACAGATTAAAGGATCAAAAATAAAAATAGCTGTGGTGTCACATGAAAATGTGCTGGACTCAAACAGCTGACACTGCACAGCCGTGTGTTTTCCACAATTCAGAAATAAACACGTCTCCATTTCTGCAGTATCAACATTCCCTGGAGGATTCACTCCTTAAAATGTACTGATACAAGACTGGACGTGTTGCTGCCTGTGTTGTGCTTGTGACAGCGAAATAAAAAACAAGGAGTCCTGTCTCCCAACATCATGTAACAACAAGTAACTCCCACTATTTGAGCTTTTTCTTGTGTTGTCAGTGATTCACTGAAGAAAACAAATCGTGTTTATCAGAAGGTCAGACTGGATGTATCCTTGTCCTTACCCATCAGATCCCGGTTTCCAACCGTCCATGGCTCGGCAGCGTCAAAGTGGGTGTCTCCGCCGATGCCATTACCAGGGAAATAGGCATGCGCCAGGAAGCCCCCCTCACCATCGAACGGGCTGGCGTCACCATGGAAACCCTCACCAAAGAAGAGCATGATGTCGGCGAACTCCTCTACCTTGTCCCGTATGTAACTGTAGGGGATTTCCCGGAAACGCAGAGAGGTGACACTCTCCCACACCTTGAAGGCCTTCCTGATGGCCTCATGGGTCTCGTACTCACCCACCTTAGGCGTGTAGTTCTGTATACTGAGGAATGTTTAAACAAGGGGGAAGGGGAGGATGGGAGAGATAAGAAAGAGTTATTTCCACTTAACTAGGAAAACTAATCAAAGTGTAAGAATAGTTTACACCGTGTCCCTGTAGATGCATCACATTCTTCAAAAGCAGCACTGTTGACTTACGAGAAAGTGACTTCATTTTTGTTCCATCTCAGGCCCTGGATGGCGTATCGCTTCCTCCTCAGGTTGCTCTTCAGCTCAGCACCAAACTTATCTGGCACTCCACAGCGCGGCCGCCTCATGGCCCTGCCACACAACACAACACAACTCCACTTACAACAAGTTGGGGAACAACTGTATCACTTTTGATATGTTTGACCCAAGCTCCATGAACAGAAAACTGCTGTCTGATACTCACGCAACGGTCTTGTCGTCGAAGGAGCCGGTGATGGTGAGGCCGTAGAACCTCTGCATGGCGGCGATGGCTGAGGAGACGGAGTGAGGGGAGCGGAGGGCGTGGGTCCTCAGGTCCCCCGGGGGCAGGTAACCATACTGCTGTAGCCATGACTACAAGACAAAGCAAAAAAAAAAAGAAAAAAAGGGAGAAAACATTGAAAATGAGGAAACTCCAGTCTTAGTATCTAAGAAAAAAAGGGCTTGGATTAGAAACAGATGCAAAAACATTTCCCTAAGTCACCTGATTTCTGTTGTGGTGATTCAGGGTAAACCAAGTGTCTGGTACGATGTTGATTATCAGACGCAGTGACCACAAGTTCAGGATGTTTGTGTGCGCTTGCAGCAAATACACATTTCTAACTGACATCAAAAATAAGCTCTTAAATAATGTCTCTCAGTGTTTTGGTATCTTGTAGCCAGCAGGAGCAACATCAGTTTCAGGCACCTGGCCCGACTCCACGCAATGACTAAACACAAAAGCTATTCAACCATCAACATTTGGCTCTCCGGCGAGCACCACTGAAGTCCAGGTCAACATGAAAGAACGCTGCCAAGTTTAAACCCCTAAGAAAAAAAAAAAAAAACTTCAAACAAAGGCAGTTCAAGTTACAATAAAACCAGAAACTGGAGAAGGAAAACCCCCACACAGAGTTAGGCTACAGATTAACTTCAGTATCGACTCTGAAGTTATTCTGTGACCACTTGTTTGTGTTTCAGTGCAGATTGTGACAGTTATAACTTAAGTCGCTGAGTTTGGACATGATTAAAGCATTTGTTTAAACCATTTGGAGCACATATTACGATGGTCACTGAGTTCTCCAGTGATCCAGATCCCTCAGTCTCCGCTATGATTGACCTTACTTTCCCCTGGAAACCCATTTCGCTGCGGTGCTGGTTTGACATCTGGACCGGTGCCAGCGGCTTCGCGCCGCACCCCCACACAGTTTCTCCTAAACTCTTTCCCTCTCAAAGTGGAGCTGAAAAATAACACTGAGGCCATTGTGAGTGCAGTGAAAACCGAGACCACTTTGATATTCTGCTGTGCACAGTGACTTTGTGCGCTTGTAATGCGCTTTTAGGATGTGTTTTATTGTTTGGATACAGTATGAGCTTGACTGATGAAAGTTTCCAGACTTTTTTGTGTCTGTGTCTTTATGGAGGCTGATTTTTTTTCCTTACACAGGACGACTTGATGTGATCTATTATGTAATTATTCCACGTTTTGTATAAGATTGGAAAAGCCATAATCCTAGTGAGTGTATATGTGCTGAGCAGGGGATTGGGAGAGAAGAGCGGAAGATAGGGAGTGTCCCAGGGTGAGACTCAGGCCTTGGGCAACCTCAGCCAACGTCTCCAGTCAAGCAGCAGCGTCAGTCAGTAATTTCACTGGGAATTTCTTCCTAGTCGCATCCAAACCTCAAAGACAAACTCTTCCCCCCACGTCCATGTCTCTGTCTTCGCCTCGTCACTCCTCCCTCATCCCTCTCTTATGGAAAACCCAGAGACTTGAGGGTAAATACTGACGAACAACCACACCCAGAGCCACTCCATTATTCCTGTATATCTGTTGCTAATAGCTGCTAAATACATTGAAAGTAAAAAAAACCTGCCGGCGCCCTTTTTCCACTGAGAAAATACAGCACAAGGCAAATGTATGAGTTCATAGACTATAGGTCTGTAGGTTTATACATGACTATACTTGCATGAATAGCCCTGGTGATTATCCAGCCTTGCACTCAAGCTTGGGCTGTAAGTGAATGGCAGTTTGGGAGCCCTTGAAGGTCTAATCTCTCCCTCTGTGTCTTTGGGAGACATGGAGGTCTCGGTGTTTAGACTTCACCCCTGAATGAGCCCTTTCTGGGTCTGACTCACCCATGCAGCTCCAGTGGACACATAAAGACTCACTGTTTGCCACTGTTACAGCACATCCACATAAGCAGGAAAGAGAGGAGCGCAAGGAGGGAAAGATGGACTTAGTTACATCTGAAGGTTGTAATTAAGAGCTATAATGAGGCTCCTGAAGTTTGTGGGTCTTCTAATAATTATTAATGTTGCTTTTCCTCTCTCTGAGTTCGACTTTAGCACCACATTCTCTGTGAGTATCACAAAGTGGGTGTTTAAGGCCTGATTTGACACATTCACTGTGTTTTCTTTTGGGCAAACTCCTGACTTTTCCCTCAGCAGTCAAAAGGCTGCTGTTGAATGACACCGAACACTTGTTTTAACTATAGGGCCTCCACGCCTCTTTCACAAGTCCCTCAGGTGACTTGACAAAGTCTTATTCACCGTCACACTAGACTATTTTTGACCACACTAATGGGGCTGAGTAACTAAAGCAGCAGCAGGAAGAGGAAATGGTCACTATTTACTGTGGCATAGGAGATGACTACAGGCTTTTGATGTAGACCGGTGGTTCCCAGCCTTGTTTGTCAGTTGGCTTTTAGACACAGATAAACTCACTTTACTGAAAGCCTGCAATTATTCATCCATGTTCAGTCTATTCTAGCTATTCACCCTTCATAACAATCTCCACTACTTAGCTATTACTTTTTGCAACTTCACCAACTACTTACCCATGATTCTTAGTACATTTTAAGTCTCTGCTTAGCTAATATAATATGTGATATATTTTCTTGCATCAAATCATTTCTATTTTTTTTAAATTCAGTTGAGCTACTCCACAGTCTTTCCATATACGCTCTGGAAACTGCAGCAGTAATGGCGCACAGAACCCTTGGTTGTGATGTGAACTGCTTCAAACCGCTGTATGGACACATGTGTGAGTGTTAGAGTCAATCCAGATAATACACAGACACAAAGAAGCAAAGGATCTTTGAGTTAAGTCAAACCCTGGGTTTTGAGGTCAAGGGCGCAGCTCGCTCGTACGCAGCCATGTGAGTTTATTGTTTAATGGAAGATCTAGAAGAATCAAACAGTGGTTGCTATGGATGTCAGTGGGCAGAGCGCTCATTTTACATAGGATGAGAAAAGGAGAAGGAGGGATTGCATTTCAGAAAAAGAAAAAGAGTCAGTTGTTCCGTTCAGTGAGGGCCAATGGAAAGAAACTCTGGTCAACAGCGATGGGAGTCCAACTGATGCATGCTGGGTATACAACACACACACACACACACACACACACACACACACACACACACACACACACACACAGCTCCTCATTACACATCCACTCACTCTGTCCAGAGGGCTGCACTATTATGTCAGATGATTCATAAACGTATGAAATTATAGCTCCCAATTCACTCGTAGAAGCCCGTTATTGGCTGTTAACGTGTGATTTTGTGTGGTTGTGTATGTGAGGGGCTTGGTGTGTGTAGCTACATTTGGTACCACACATAAAACCAAACTGTTTAAACTCTTTATTGAGTTTGCTTGAGGCTATTGCTGCAGGAGGACTACGTTTCGGAGCGTTCCTATCCACACGGCCCTCAGCACACATCTAGAAACCTTTTGCAGCATGTGTGTGTGCGTGTGTGTGTAATCCCCAGCTGCTGTCTATTAAAACAACTCCTCCATGGCCAACGACAATAAGAGCTGGTGACACAAGAGTGGAAAAACACACATCCCTGCGAGTATCATTTGACTAATGGGTCGATCCTGAACAAATCACGATGACACAGGTTTGTCACGGGGGGAAAAAAATAAAACTTCTCTGAAAATGTTGCTCATTTCTCACTTTCTTTATGATAGAAATGAGGCAATACCTTTGTGCATTACCTTATTTCCTGTAACACCTCCTGTCTGCTCTCAGGGCCTCCCACTGGTGACCATCAGGATGTGGGCTTTGTCTAAAAAGTACGCACCCTTCCTTCCTTACTCCCTGCCTTTCCTCCCCCTTCCTCTAAATGACTAGTCAGACAACAGGATGGGTCTTGTAAAGTTACTACTCTAACCAATTAGAATATTTCTTATGCTCGTTAAGGGCACGAGGGCAGATATCACACAGGATGTGTGCATGACAACTGTGATTCACACCCCATCCCATTCAGCTTCAATTTCCGACTGTTCCTTTTTTTCCCCAGATTGCATCACTCCCATGGTCACAATGCCTTCCTTTCTATGCATCAACAGCGTGCTCACTGTTCTCTCTGTCTCACCCTCATCATCTCAGCTCATGTCCATTTGTCTTCCTTTGTAGTGAATGATCTCAGCTTATAGCCATTCCTGTGTGCGTGTGCATAAGAGAGGATTTGTGGCCACTTTGGAGAAAATGTGTGTGTGTGTGTGTGTTAGGGGCAGGTGGCTGCTGACACACCAAGGTACACCAACTGCCCACTTCCTGTCTGCCACAGACCACAGGAAGTGACCTCTGCATCCTTAAAGCACCCGACTGTTTATCTCTCTCACGCAGACCCTCTGACCAACATGCAACCGCTCACTTAATTAGACTCAGTGTTAAGTGAAGCACAAACATCCCACTCAGTAGCTGAGTGGTGGTGAGATACTGCTGACTTGTGGGTTTGTGGAGGAAGCATGAGATCACGGACATGCGCTATCTGAACAAGGAAAGTTAAAACTTTTTTTTTTAAAAGACGATCATAAAACAGAGGAGGGAAATTACTAAATTAACATGAATTTAAATTAAATTCTCCCGTTGCCTCGGCTTATGTCTTACTTTAGTGCAAATCCCCACTGCAACCGTTAAAGCTAAGTTCCCTGTGTTGATACTGCTGTTGCTCTTGTCGACAGTGATGATCTAAAAAGTTCAACTTTTTTTAGATGACTCAACCTATTTACAAAGTGTTTAATATTTCGTAACTCATCTCTATGTTTCAGTTTCAACATTCAATTCTGTTTCTCTGGAACAATGGCAGGCAAAATCACCTTCTTCTTCCACCTGCTTTATTTTTATTCTTTTCTCCCACCGGCCTTTTTGTTGATATATTAAATAGGTCAGACTTTGTTTGAAGCGCTACATCTGCCCAACATGTTCAGTCTCATTTATGTCCTCCAGTGAAGCCTAGAAGATGCCTCGCTTGCTCCATTAAATATTTTTAGCTTGTACTGGAAACGGAACCAAAGGAAGTCAGGGCATTGCAAATTTAAATGAAGCCATATTTGTTATTATATCATGAATGATCTTTATGGGACTTCTTACATAAAAATCTATTCTTTAGTTGGACTTTGCCACAGTCATGGGTGACGACAGTAGCCTACGTCACAAATACTCTTGTTGTTAAAAAATGTGCTTCTGCTGTGTTATTCTTTAACTATCAATCGATTATTAATCATTAACATGTAAAATAGTCGGTAAAATAATTACTGTATGTTGGAGCCATTTCTTTACAGTAGAATATCCAGGTAGTGGCTATATGCAAAAGTGGCAGCTATAGTAATGAAGATTTCAAAGAATGTCCTTAAATTTACAATACTGATTGACATATATAGGCTATAATTGCCAAAGTGTTAGTATGTGTAATTAGATTTAGACGTGATGGCAGGCTCCACTCCTGTATTTTGAATTATGGCAGTGAGATGACTCTTGTGTTTACATTTTACAGAGTGGGCCTTTAGGTTGACAGACTAATGTAGGTCAGTGGAGTCAGCTCAGCTTTCTTCCACTGGCACAGCTGGAAATATAATTCCATAGTCGTGATTAGAGAGACATTTGGCGCCAGTGTGTGATCTAGCAGAATCATTTAGACCTCTCAACTCCCACACATGCACACACACTGAGTTAGTATTTACTAATTATGCTGAAGGAGGCAGGTGTGTAGGGGTGCAGTAACAGTCACTTCCTGTAACATTAATGCAGAACCTCCTAACACAGTTGGACTGGAGGACTGCTGATGCTGCAGACATGAAAGATCAGAACATAGCCAGAGAGAAAAAAGAACAAAGTAGAACAGAAAAGAACAGATGAGAGACAGAAAAATCTCTGACACTACTTAGTTCCATGGTGCTTCAACTCAGTGGGTTATTGAAAGTCTTTAATGTACAGAGCTGGAGTTCAAACTGTGGCGAGTGTTTTTCCACAGCTGCCCTTCGCTGAGATGCTGCAGAACCTCTCAGATTGTAAAACCCACTTCGCCCAAGTCCACAGGACACATGTCAACAATTACATCTCCCCATCCCTCAGAGTACATCTGTACCCACAGCTCTCTTGCCCCCCCTCCACCGGGCTCCTAACCCCCCCAACCCTCCCCTCCACTCCCCATCTCCAGTCCCACAAAAATTGCCTCTGTCTCTGCCCTGACCACAATACAAGCTCATGCATTTCTCCTCATTTGCTTTTTCTCTTGCTCTCGCTGCTTTTGCCCTCTCAGCATTTCTCAGTGTTTTCATGAGCGCTATCATCATTATGGGCTGCTTCCTCTAACCCAGGGTCACAGCCCTTCCCATGTTCCTGCGCCACCACAAGACAAATGCAGAGATTTGCAGTTTTAACTGTGCTATACTGGTTTTGTTTAAGGTGGCCACAAACACAACATAAGCACATCATTATGAGCAAATTTATCCTGAAATGAAATCAGACCATAACATTTATTGAAATGAGTTACTAAAAAGTTAATTCAGTCTTACAGGTAAAGAAAAGACTACTCAATAATTTAAACTCCACTTGTATTTTGTTATCTTGTGGCTTTTTCATGGTCACTTATTTTGTTTTATTTGTCAAGTATGGATTTATTTATCTATATTCAGTTATCTATTTTAGATTTAATGTCTTATTCCTCCAGTTGAGATTTATTTATGTGGCTTTATACCACAGATCTGGATTTATTTATGTGGCTTTGTCTGGGTTTATTTAACTTGATTCCTATTGTCAGAATTTGTTTATCTGCGTTTTTGCTATGGATTCATTTGAGACTCTCCTAGTCTATGTTTATGTGCCTGTCTTTAACTCTGTAATCTAGATTGATTCTCCACCTTTGTTTTTTCCCCCCTCACCTCTGGATTGACTTGTCGCTCTGTCGCTCCCTGTGCGCTCAGCTCCCACACCACCGCCAGCAGCAGCAGTAGGACAAGCGATTTCAGCTCCAGTGCCATCACTTGGTTCTCCAGCGGAAAAAAACAGTGAAAAACGAACAGATCTCCTCGTTACACTTCGCGCAACCTTCTCCTTGCTATTTGTCAAAACATTATCTGCGGAAACTTATCCCCATCAGCCAAAGTCCTGGCGCAAACGAGATCGACTTGGCGCAGAGCGCAAAAAAAGTTCCCCGAAGATGTGCAGCAGTGAGCCTCTGCAACTTATAACTTGTGTTACTTAAACCACGACAAGTATTTGTCCAGTCTGTGCATTCTTCTCGAGTTTTGGTGAATTTATTTAACACAATTATCGGACGTTACTTGAAGCAGGAAGTCAGAGAGGGGCTTCTGGAGCTGCAGGCTGCGCGTACACTTTATGTCCAAATTCGGCTTTGCGCTTTGCTCCAGATGTTGCAGCCGACTTTGTTTTCATGAAGCAATCTTAACTCCTCGCTGTCCTCTCTCTGTCCTATCCTTCAGTCGGCTTATTTTGATCCCCTCTCCTCTCCCTCTCTCTCCGCTGCAGACGTGGTAGTTTGATACTCCCCGGAGACCTTTAGCTGGAAAGTAGAGGGTTGTAAAGCTCCCCCTCCTAAATCAGCCCGCCCCTCTGACATGGAGGGCTGGAATCAACTTGGTGACCTTGGCATTAGACTTGGCACGGTCAGCCCTTATCCTCAGGCAAAGATTAAATGACTTAGCCTAATTCTCCCTAAAATGCAAGAAGCTGTATTGACAGAAAAGAGCGTAAACACTATGCTGCGTGATGAATCCCACAACAAATGTTTTTGCCAAGATGATTTTGGATTCTCTCTCTCTCAACTTTCTATAGGAATATTTTTAAGATGTGGTCATTTTTAGGTTTTATCAGTACTGTCCGTGTTAAGGAAAAAGAGAAATTGCGCCCTCTAATGCACACATTGCGCATACATTTAAATAGTAAATCACATGATCCATATTCCTGCATCCATACCTTCCACTGCTTTGTATTTTGCGTTGCTGCTTGCTTTAAAAGAAGAAACTTTGTTCTCTGACTGATATAGTGAAATCTTGTTGGTTTGGTTTCAGATCACAACAGTAAACTGCCACATGTATTATGTCTGTTGCCATGAGGTCATTTGTTCATTGTAATGGCAGCTATAGATTTCATGGCACATAGGATGACTGCTGTGGACATGATGCTTTGTAGCTGCATGTGCACAAAGTCTTTTAAAACACACATGTTTTCTGTAACCTACCTTATGTGTTCACATGCTGCAGCTCAGCTGTTGTGTTGGCCACAGCTGAGGAAAGACAGTTGGCCTCCTCCTCTTGGTCGATGTGACAACAACAGAAGAGAGATCAGATTGTCTTGGGAGCGATCAATGACATCGGTCCAGTTTGGACAAGACTCAAGTGTCTACAAGCATTCTTGCAAGCTGTGTTCATGGTGAAAGAAAAGCCAGAGCACAAGTTATGACACTTTTGAGTAAAAATTCTCTTCAACAAGATGAAGGGGGTTTTCTTTCCAAATTGTTTTTTAATGCAGATATATTGAACGTATAGCTTACAACAAACAGACATAGACTTCTGATATATATATAGTAACTTAAGAGTTTTAGTAACTTTAGTAACTGAAAATAGTGTTACAGATAATACATTTGGACCAAACAACAATCATAATATTCACAAAGCTGAAGGTCAAAGGTCACACAAAAGACCATGTCCTCACTGGGCTCACAAACACTGCAATTGTGCTTCTGGTTTGACAGGACAATATAGTGAAAAATAAACCACAATGACGAGTAAGTAGTTTTTCTGGATCACATAATGGGGGACAAAAGACTTACTATTCCCCACAGAAAAAAAACATTCATATCGATGGCCTTGATTGCCCAATTTTGTTGTGTTCACCTATTTCTTCCTTTTTATCAGTTCACTCTGCACTTGAAGGAGAGAATCCTTTAGTTATGAAATGGACCAAGGTCGTACTATTTGCAAAGAAATTTTCTTTTGGTTAGCTTGAGCCTCCTTTGGTGCCATTTGGATCAGATTTGGTACATGGCACAACAAGAGTACCAAAACACTTACACAATGACATAAAATCAATTAAAACTATTCTTTTAATACGTTCTGTTGACTCACTAATAATGATCAGAAATGTTCAAATGTAGTAAACTGTACCCACCTGGACCTGGTGGCAAGTACAAACAGATACTGTGAATTGTTAGGCCCATGACTGGTATGAAACATTGATACAACAGGAATACTCTTTCTCCATATCCAAACATAGATTCTTTATGTTAGACTGTGCTTCCAACTATTACGGACCTCAGCCAAAGGCAGTGTCCCTTTTTTTTTTTTTTTTTAACAAATCCAGGAATTAATGGACTCACTTTGTTACTTCATGAATATTTTCATTTGTATTTGTACAATAGCTGTCTCTTTTTTTAAACACAAGACCAAGCTGATTGACTCACAACTTTCACATACAAACATAATTACTCTGACTATCAAACTGACAGGCTACTTGAAATGTGTTAAGGAAGCAGTACTACGCAAAAGTTCATACAGTTTCACCAAAAGGTAAACATTGATTGAAAACACCAAAAAAGAATCCAGCCAATCACGTTGACTTGAGTTATGACCCTTCACCGGACTCCTCCCCGGCTTCAGAAACTCTTGGATCTGACAGAGACTGAGCAGGTTCTGACTCATTCTCCTCTTGGGGTCCAGCAGCTGGGTCATCATTTGGCTCATTACTGGTGTTGAGGAAGGCTTGGTACTGGTTCCAGAAACCGGTCGAGCTCCTGGTGGCAGGAATGTTCAAGGAAGTCATAGATGTGGAAGAAGGAAGCTGATCAGCAGAGGAACGGCTACTCCGGGCTGGTGGACGTGATGTTTTCGATACAACACCGTGGTGTTTCATGTGACCCTGAGGGTGAACAGAGTGAGATTAATTCTAGATGCAATCTCCATCCTGATCATATCTATTATTAGGTAAGAGTTAGTAGAGGTAAAACTATCAAACATGCCAAGGTAATGTAGTGTAATATTCATGGGCAGTTTCATCTGCCAACTGAAAACAGCATCTATCATTTTTATTTATGGGGCATATATGTCAACACAGTCTGCGTCTTCTTAATGTTTCATGATGAAAATGCCCATTATTATGATTTATTAGCCTCAAATTCATATATATAAAAAAGAATGTGTTAATAAACCTCTTTAATATTGGCTCAACCTCCTGAAAAAAGTACTGTTAATATATCTATACATCTTATCAATGGATAATAACCTCACCTTCAGTCCACTACGACTGGCATACTCTTTTCCACACTCAGCACAGCAATAGGTCTTCTTCTCAGGACGAGACAACGGAGACGGCAGGGTAGGGGCAAGGTTGATGGGGACAGAGGCATCCAGTGTTTCACTTGGAGCTAATCCGCTAATCTTGACACCTTCTGCCCGCTCTTCCCTCCGATAGGAACCAAAATGGAAGCTCTGACGTGTCTCCCTTGTGAAACTGGCAGCTCTCTGTGATGCAGCCCTTACATCAACGCCAGTAGATTCTGCCGTCTCCAAAGTGTTCATCATTTTGGGATCTTCATCAGGCACAGTTGCTGGGTCTTCCTTTGGTGTTGTTGGTGGAGGAGACTGATCTTTGTCTTCTTCCATGGGTTCTGGGGACTGGGGCCTTGGGGAGACTGAGTCTGATTCCAAGGTTGTTGTTGCATTAATATTAGCATCTTGACTCAAGCTGGGGTTGGAGGAGGTACTGGGACAGGTGTAAGCAAAGGGGGTACCAAGGGCAGGTGTGCTTTGTGAGTCCTCCAGGTTTGCACTGGGGCCAAGGAAAGCATCACACGAGATAGATGCTTCATCCTCTCCAGATTCCAGTGGTACCATGGCAGTAGGTGACACTGTGGTTTTGGTAACAGTGGAAGAAAGTGGTGAGGGGGTGGATTTAGAAGGATGGACATCAGCAGTGGCTTGATCAACCTGTTTGTCTTCTCCAGTTGGGGAACTTTGATCTGTCTGCTGAGAGGCTGGCAATGGGGCACTGACACAAAGGACAGGAGGGTCAGCACTGCCGGGTGGTGGAGTTTGTGTGGTGGGATTCATGAAGGGATCAGGACTAAGGTCAGAGGGGGGGATTGGGTCTGGGCTGCAGGATGCAGACTTGCTGGGAGTTTTTGTGAAATCAGCAGATTTCATACTGCCAGAGACAGGGACTGAGCCAGCTGCTGGAGTTTGAAACTGTGGGCTCTTGGAGTGGCTGGCTACAGAACTTGCTCTACTAGAGGCAATGTTTGGGTCAGAGGACTGGGACTGAGACTGCGACAAAGGTTTTGTATTAGTTTCAGTGGACAAGTCGTGTGCAGAGTCCTCTGTGCCATCTGGTGGCAACTGTCCACCAAGGTGCATACGGATGTGGTGCTGAAGCACTAGAGCGTTGGTGAACTTGCGCTGGCAGAGTGGACAAGAGTTCTGGACACGTGCATTTGGTGGTCGGGCATGATGAGTGGCCAGATGTGACCGCAGGCTACCTTTGGTGGAGAAGGATCGTCCACATATCTTACATGGGAAAGGACGTTCTCCAAGGTGTGTAGCCTGGTGCAGACGCAGCGCTCTGGGGCAGCTCAGCACCCGTAAACACACCCCACACTGATTGGTTGCTAGGTTAGCTGCTGGACCTGTGATGTTTACTGATGGTAGCATCCCTCCAGCCATGACACCTGCTCCATTGGCGCCCATGCCGAGGGCAGCGACCATCTCCTGGGTGAAGTTTGAAACAGAAGTGGTAAGAGTAGAAGATGGTGGGGACGCCATGACATAGGTGGTAGAAGTGCTGGCATTTGTGAAACGACTGTTGGCTGAACTTGCTGAAGAGGTAGTGGTACTGCTAGATAACATCTCCAGCATGGAGGTGGAAGAGGAGGAAGACGTCCATGTAGAAGAGGAGCTGGAAGGAGCCTTCTCCAGCTTCTCCACCAGCCTCTGCAGCTTGGAGGTTTCAGATGTGGGAGTGGAGGATGCCAGGGAGGACGGAGTGCTGGTGGTTGGACCTAGGGCTTTGGGAAAGGAGGAAAATGGGAAGGAGAGCTGAGAGTGGCTTGAAGAGGCAAGTTGGAGGGAGCCCGCAGTAGAGGGTAGAGGGGTGCGTAGCAAACCCAAGGCTGGATGGTTGTAGAGGGATGAGTGTGCTGCAGGGGTAGAGGAAGAAGTGGAGACAGATGGGAAAAGGAACTTAGGCAGGTGGGCTAACTGGGAGTAAGCCGCAGAAGAAAGCATTGGGGCATGAGGGGGTGTGTTCTCATCAAAGTGCTGCTGCTTGGCACCCTTGAATAATCCCGTGAGGGTGGAGGACGAAGACAAAGAAGGGTTCGAGAGGAGGGAGGAGGCCAGAGAAGAGGTGGTGGCTGAGGATGTGGCAGATGAGTGGGATGAGCCTGAGGCGATAGAGGCCGCAGCGGCTACAGCTGCAGCCCTATTCAGCTGCAGGATAGAGTGGGAAATCAATGCCAGATCCACAGTAGGGGGCAGGGGCAGGGTGGAAGGGGCAGATCCTCCAGAGGTACCCAAAGAAAAGCTAGTGCTGGTACCACCGGCCTCCAAATTATCTCCACACGTTTCATCATCAGGCCTACTTTTTCGCTTTTTCTGAATCATACTGACACCGCTGCTACTGCTACCACTGCTCATGGTCTGTCCCATATCTGCTCCCCCACTGACCCCTAACGCTACCCCAAACAGAGAAGGTGGCAGGAGTGAAAGTGAGAGCTCTGGGTTTTGCTCACGATGGCGTAGGAAGTGCACCTTGAGGTTGCCCCGCGTGGTGAAGCGGCTGAGGCACACCGGACACTGGTAGGGCCGTTCCCCTGTGTGTGAGCGCAGATGTATCTGCAGGGCAGAGTCACTGCTGAACATTTTCCCACAAAAGCGGCAGCCATGTTGGAGACGGCCAGCGTTGGAGGAGCTGGATAAAGGGGAGGAGTCTCCCCCAGAGACAGACTGCAAAGCATGTTGGGAGTTTGGGACAATAGATACTGATGTGGAGAGGGATGAGTTTAGAAAAGACAGGCCACTGTGTCCGGTCACTGAAGTGGTATTTGGAGATTTTTCGTGAAGATAGCGGTTGGGCAGAGCTAAAGACAGGGCTAGAGGATAGTTGGAGGAAGCCATGGAGATGGTAGCAGAAGAAGTGGTGGATGGAGCTGAGGACTGAGAGCTCATTCCCAGATAGCCATGAGTCCCTGACGTCCCTCCTGTCCCTTCTGCCTGGGGCTTGTGGGGCTGCAGGATTTGAGATGAGGAAGTGCTCGCCTTTGTGGGTTTGTTGGCATGAGAGGGAAGCAGGGAGGAGAAACATGCCAGGAGAGGAGCAACAGAGGTGGAAGGCTGAGATGGAGTTGGCTGGTTAGTTGGGCTGGCTGCCCCTTTGCTGCCTTCCAAGCAAAGCTGAGGCAGGGGGGGGAGGAGATGCTGGGAGGGTGTGTCTATGGTGTACGAGGCTCCACCAAGGCGTAGCACCTGCCTACAGATCTCCTCTGTAATCTGCATCTGGTGGATCTGCCTTTGCTGCAGCACCCGCAGCTCCTCCAGGATCAGAGCGATGCTCAGCTGGGCCCTGGACGGTGCAGCCGAGGCAGATGTCACTCCAGGGCTGGGAGTGGGAGTGACGGGGCTCGGGGGGCCCTCGGGCACACGGCTAGGGCTTCCAGGGTGAGGTGGAGGACATAGGGAGGCAGAGGATGATGATGAAGAAGATGAGGTGGTGGTGGTGGCTGACAGCCCCAACTTGGGAGAAGCCATGTGTGCACTTCGGGAAGGGTGGACGAGGGAACCTTCAGAAGACGTGGGGCTGCAATCAGACGGTTGGTGCACGGGTGGATGTTGAGTTTGGGAAGACAGAGAGGAGGAATGGCAGTCAGGTGGGAGGGAGGGCGGTGGGTCTTTGAGGGCCTGCTGTGAAGGCTGGCTCGGTGAGTAAGGTAATACTGGACCCTCAGGGGGCAGAGACGGGGCTGGACACCCTTTGAGGGATGAACTGAGAGCAAGGAACAGCTGGGAGCTTTGAGGAGAAGAAGATGGAGAACACAAGGGAGAATCCGGAATAAATGGGAGGGACTGCGACTTCACTGCCGAAGGTTCATCTAGAGAAATTGAAAGGAGAAAATCTAAATGTAATTTCAGCATTTATGATGACAAACAAATCTGTACTTTTTAAAATATATATATTTTTGCCATCAACAATTTTAAACTATGAATTTCCACAAACACCACAAACAAATCTGGCAGTGAGAGGAGCAGTCTTTCATTTGCTGACTCCTTGCTGTCTAGGAAATGGAAGCATTAAGGTGACTTTTAACCCCTCTGTTGAATTTCCACCTTCTTATCATTCTCCACTGCTTTCTTTCCCCTTTTGTCCTGTCCATCCTCATCAACTGTGGCCTCCTCTCCACTGTCGCCACACACAAATACGCACACACGGTGATGCATGAAGGAACACATGCTTGCGCATACACACACACAGATTTGACTGGTCTGCAAAAAAATATACTGCTTACCCTTAATGGAGCCTACCTTGTTTCTAGGGCAACATGCACAAGACAATGGAGAGATGCAAGACAAGACTTTACCCCACCCCCCACCCAAATAAAATAGAAGCCACATCCACACACTCATACTAAAACAGTCTTCCATCCCTCTCTCCCTTTCTTCCTCCATTCAATCTGTCTTTCTTTCATCTCCTCAGGAGCCCATCCCCCAGTAAACCCAATGAGGTGCTAAATGTTAAGGCCTGCTTGGGTACTGGACACTGTACTAGGAGCCTGATTGGCCGGTAGACTTGACCTTCCACGCTCCCGGGGTCACATTCCTGATATGTTTAGGGCCAGGCAGAGGAAGAGAGGTGGCGTGCAAAGAAAACAAACAGGCCTGCAGACAGACATGATGACTCACAGGCCATCACCCAGCTAAGTTAACTCAGGAAAGCAGAGAGGCACAGAAGTGAAAGCACATGCACACAGTATAGCTGTCAATACACAACACAGAGCCACGTTGTATGCACAAGATCTCTCATGCACACGCAAACACATACAGAACTTACAGCTGTGTGTGTGAAAGCTACAGTTTTATGACACATTGTGAGCTCTAGTCCCGTAACTGGAGTGGACTGACAGACACAAATACACACACACACGCGCGCACGGTCACATACACACTTCTTCGTGGGTATGTTCATGCCTCAGTGCCCGGCAACAAAGCTGAAAGCGGACAATAGGGTCTAATGCTATTGCGGTTAGAACACCTTATTCAGTGCCTCAAAGTTTCCTTTAACTTGACCTTCTCATGCTCATCCTTTTTGCTCTTAGCAAACATTTTCAAATCCCCTATGTGCTCTTTTTTCCACAGATATTTCTCTGTGGATTTTACTGTATGTCCCCAGATTCTGGGTGGTCCGTGTCTTTGAACCTGGCAGTGAGGAGGAGTGAAGACAGTTGGGTTTTTACAGGGCAAAGAAAGCTGCTAATGGCTGCAACCACGGAGAATGAATTAAAGACTGTGCAGGCCAGTAATTCCAACAGGCCTTAGTGTCTGTGCCTGCACCTAAATATAGACTCCCATTCAAATACAAATTAAACTTAACTGTTTGATGAATCTGGTACAGTCAATTTCTAAATGATGATTCCCATTAAATTATTAGGCTGAACCACTATTTCCCATAGACGTCTGGACAAGTCGTCTGAGGTGAAAAAGGTTAAAGCATTAGTTGAAGTGCAGTATTAGCACAGCATAGTAGAAGATATACCAACACTTTAAAGTATCAACTGACACAAACACTGAATACTGAGGATGAGTGACTATTTGAGGGCTGAATTTTCCATCAAATGTGAATGCCAACTTACTGCATAAGCAACACTCTAATAACACAGTCTATTTCTCACCATGCTCAAGTATCCGACAGGCACCGAGGGTCAGGCTCATAAGCTGCTGGGGTCGTTTCTGTTTCCGACGGGACATGCTTCTGCAGGACGGGACCGACGCAGGGGCGCATTGGCCAACACGAAAGTTTTACTCTGTCTCCCTGCACACTGAAAAAAGGTAAGTGTCTAAATTACTTCACGGGGAAAAGAAAGAATGAAGAAAACGTGAATATCATCTCCCCCCCAAAAAAAGAAAGGAGAAAAAAAAGTGAAACTGAATGCTCCGTGTGGATTAGTCCCAATAAAGTGGGTCCATGTTGGTGGCATTGTGGAGCAGAGAAAAGAAAAACAGCACTGAAGTGCCAAAGAGGCTTGTGTGACAGTTTCTCTCAACAAGTTTCCCTTTTCTCAAAACTCACCGCTGGCCCTCCTTCTCTTCTTTACACACACACACACACACACACACACACACACACACACACACACACACACACACACACACACACACACACACACACACACACACACACACACACACACACACACACACACACACACAGTTCACTTGTTCATCCACTACTTTGCATTCAAATGGCGAGTGAACACCCCTTCTTTTGAGCCAAGAGTCCACTGCCTGTCTTTAGTAAACCCTCATACACTGACGCTTCGTTTCTTCACATAATGGCCTTCGCTCCGACTTTCGACTGCTAATACGAAGCCGTAAAACCTCAACCTAAACCTCACCGGAGGGAATCCGTCTGTGCGTAACTGAGACACAGCGCGCACAGGTGAACGCTCAGGTTAAATGCGTTCTGCTAGACATATTATGTCACAGGCTACCATCTCGCACATGGACACACACACACACACACACACACACACACACACACACACACACACACACACACACACACACACACACACACACACACACACACCTTCAGGTCTAATCAAGGTGTGTGTGCGGGGTTTCAGGATGAACAGGCTTCAGCAGCCTGAGCTCAGTAAACAGCGACTGAAATGAGGTGGAATTTGCAACAATGGCGTTGAGGGGGCACAGCTGAGTGAACATCACCCTCTCAGAGCCTCTCCAACACATAAGGCCACTGACTGGAGGCACAATGCTCCCTTTTCACTCTCATCCCGACTGCTTACCACGTGGAGAGAGGTAGTGAAAGAAAGACACAGCCGGAGTGAGGAGGGGGAAAAAAAAAAAAAAAAAAAAAATCATTTTTCACCATGTGACACCCCCTCAAACACCTCAGCACCTCCTCTCTGTCTCTGCAGCTTGGACAAAATAAGAAAAATACATAAACACAAAGTCTGGATCATTTAGGTTTACTGTACAGAAGAGAAGCCAGGTGATGGTGAGAGTCTGAATTATTTAGACCAGGCCCTCCATTGTCGGACAGTGGGAATCCAATTCATTTAATTTACTGTAACAGTTTAACACCGTCTCATGTTAATTCTGTGTCGGGCCTGTAGACTATTGTCTTTGTAAACCAAGCCGTGATTGCAGAATATTATCAACGGATCAAAAATAAAATCGTTAAATATACTCGTTATCGCGTAATAAATCATAATCTGTCGACGAAATTGAAGTGATAAGTCAAATAGTTATCAAATAGTCCAACCGAGAGTATCGTTGCTTTTTTCCAACCGCAACTCTATTGTGCCAACAACGCATTCGTGTTTTTCGTGCCATCTTGCCAATATGATCGCGTATACGACCAGCCGCACGTCTGTTACACCAATGTTTGGAAACAAGCGCAAAATACGGCCGAGCGATGCGCGTTCCCGCTACTGTACGGCGACCTGTTGCACGCCACGCGCGCTCCCACATCATAACAAGTTATGATTCATAAAATATTATGACTTCTCCGAAAAATACAGTCCCGGATGTGCATTTCCCCCACAGGCCGCTCGTCGCCGACACAGCCCGGATAAATACAACATAAAAACAACTTACCATGTTTGAATCGATGATTTTTGGAAGCGGTAGTCTATTGTATAATGACAAGGGGATGGAAAAAGGCTCAGAGCTTATGTTGGGTGAGATCGGCTCCGTCTCTCAGCCGGGACACTGGCGCAGCATTTCCCTATTCACTCCCAGGGATGCGCAGTCGGACAGCCGCATTTTTTTCAATTATTTATCTCCGTCGCAAAAACGCGTTTCTTTCTCTTATGACAAAGGGTTATTATGGCTCAATGTATTTACTCATAGTCCAGTGGCAGCGGGAGCAGCAGGGGCGGTGCACGGAGCAGTGGCCGCTACAGGGGGAGGATTATTTTTCTTGGCCGTGCGTGCTGCTCTTCCTCCTCTCTTTGTATTTGTCGGGCCTGCTCCTGTCCGGCCTGTCTGCGCTCTCTGCGGTACTGTCTGTCTGTCTGTCTGTCTGGTTAGCGGGCTAGCTGTCTGTCTCTCTGTCGGTTATAATTAATGGCCCTCGCCGCCAGACGGTCCTCTGGGAAACGGTGACCACAGTTACCTCCACATTGGCTCTCAATGTGCATCTCACACAGGAGTGCAGGCCCGGGAGCACACACCTCTGATGCTGGGCTCAATCAGTCTGACGGTGATACACATTAGATTTGCACAAGTCAGGACGATCGTAGAGAAACCCATTATTAGGCTATGTATATATTTGAAATTAAATAAATAAATAAAAAAGTAGAAAAAAAAAATTTTTTTTTAGTGGCTTCACACTCTAACACAGGCATAAACTTCCTCTTCACAATCAGATTTTAGTTATTCAAAGACAATACACTGAAACAATGGAAGTAAATTAAGCTAATAGTAGTTCAGTATGGTGTCTTGGGTAAATAGTAAATAGTAATATTACAGTTACCTCTTGATGAAATGATGTAATATTAAATGTTTGCCTCCAGGTCAGTATCACATTATTACAGGGTAAATTATCCCCCTTCAAGATTTTTAAAGTAGCTACATTATTGATATTTTATTCATTCTCTTAACTCAGGCTGTACTGTATGGTGACATAGTCCTCCCCCTGTGATGACAGGTTAATGTCTGCTGAAGACAAGTTTAATCAGGATAATTCAGCCGGTTCTCCCTCTGCAGGACTGCTGTAAGAGGCTGCTAAAATAGCCCGTATGTGTCAGCGTGTAAGAGCAGTATTGTGCAGTGTAGAAGGTCAACAGCGTTTTACAGCGTGACAGGAGCACAGTGTCTCTTTGTCAGCTAATGACGGTGCTGTGACAGGACAGTCTTGTTACTGAGCGTTGCTGGGCCAACTTTCCAGCTTGGCATTTTTTATCAACTTGATCTTAATGTGAAGTCCTCTCATCAACTCACAGCCATGTCACTGAGATCATGGGTTTATGTCTTACATCAGGAACACCACTAGGTGTCTCTCAGAGACAAAGATTAGAGGCTTGTTGCAGGACGACACTAAATACACAACAAGTAGGCCTATATGATGTAGGCCTACATGTTTTTACGTAAAACAGGTTATGCCCCAAAGCTGTGGAACAGCCTGCCGGAGGATCAAACAAACATTGACACTCTCAAACGTAGGCTAAAAACCCATCTCTTTAATCTGGCCTTTATGTTATAGTCTCATAGTGATTTTATTCTATTTTACAGTTTTACATTCTTCTATTTTGTTACTTTTTCTCTCTTACTGTTTTTTTTCTTCTTTTGAGTGTTTTTTGTATATATTTTGTCCTATATTTTTATCCTGCATTTTATTTATTTATATGTTGTTGTTAAAAGTTGTTATTTTTTATTTTTTTATTGTTGTTTTTAATCTTCGTGCATTAGTCTCTATGTTATTTTTGTTTCACCTCTTTTATACAGTAGGCTATATACTTTTTCAATCAAAATGTAAAGCACTTTGAACGGCATTTATTTGCTTTGAAAGCTGCTATATAAATAAAATTTGATTGATTGATTGATTGATAAGCAAAAACACAACAGTAACAGATAGTGGTAATAAACTTATATTGATAGTCAGGTGACCCACTTCCTTTGGTTGAGCTGCTACAGTCAGAGGAGCTCCTGAACCTCTTGTTGCTGCTGTATAGCTGCTTCACCGTCCTGCCACAATGTTGTGGAGATGGTGGTTGAGATGTCCTGCATGTGTGACTCAGCAACAGTCCTAAGTGAGTCCAGACTCCTGCCAGTCACAGTCCCGGCCTTTTTTTTTAACAAGTTTGTCCAGTCTCCTTGTGTTCAACTCAGACATGCTGCTGCTCCAGCAGGCTGCAGCATTAAACACTTCACTGGCCACCACTGACTGATAAAACATGAGCAGCCTTTCACTGCAGATGTCAAAGGTCCTGAGCCTCTTGAGAGAAAAAACAGCCAGCTTTGCTCCAGTTTGAGTTTTTATACGTTTGTAATGCCATGTGTGATTTCAAAGTGTAATGGTTCTACACTGTACCTGAATATGAATTATTTGGTGCTCATTATTCTGTGACACATGGCATGCTGCAAGGTTTGATGCTCCACAGAAACACATGCAGCATCATTGTCACACTTTGAAAACGGCAGTTCAAATGTTTGGTCCATGACTCAGAAGCTCTGGTCTTAGGACTTTAACATGCTGGACTTGGATTCATCTGGTTACTGGACTGGAGTCAGCTGCATAACAGTGCTGATTAAAACAGCTGATAGGACTTGAAAAGCTGCTCTAGATTAGATTGGATGTGCTCTCATTTTTTCCACAGAGCATTCTTCACCTGACTTCATTTTTCCTACTTTGTGAGATCTTATCTAAGAACTGAAACGTCTGGTTTGTGACGTAATTCAAAGATTCAAAGGAGTCAGGCAGTATATGAGGAAAAGATAATTCAGCGAGCGTGAGAGATGAAAAACTTTCTCTTCGATGCAGCTCCTATCTTAAATTACTTATTAACTTAAGTGTAAGGCAGCTGCTGTCTGGGAAGTGTCGGTTAGCCTGTCCTAGAACGCTTTGAGCTTCATCGGGTTTTGTGGAGGTGTCGCGCAGCAAGGAAATGTTTTCACTGTGTTCTTTTTACGTCTCTCCTAATAAGAACAGACAAAAAAAGAGTTTAATGAGAGTTAAGTGATCAAAGTGAATGGTAAAGTTATTGGTAAATTATGCGTGCTCAATACCAACTCAACCTTCAATTTGATCTGAGCTATCACCTGGAAAATTTTGTGAAACCGTTTACAGTTGTGATGCTGGTGCAATAACAATTTCTGTCCACAGACATGATATCACCTGCAAAGGCCATAGAAGTCAAAATCAACCTCAGTGGTAGCGCCCACTAAACTAAAGGAGCTTACTGACAAAGTAGAAATTTTAAACTGATCATGTTAGCCTACTAGAAGAAAAATCCCTGAACAAGACATGAATGTTTGTACCAAACAATATTCACGGTAATTCACCTGATAGTTGGTGAGACGTTATAGCCTACACAAACCACCAATAAATGTAAAGATGGCACCAAAGGATGAGTTGAGGGATCTCCAAGATAGGTCATCTGGGAACACTGGATTTCTTGTGGGGGGAAAAGTGCAAAAGTGCCAATAAAAGAGTTTTGAAATGTTAATTTAAATGAACACATGAAATAAAAGATTAGTGTTGCTG
The DNA here is from genome assembly GCF_045865225.1 of Trachurus japonicus. Lineage (NCBI taxonomy): Eukaryota > Metazoa > Chordata > Actinopteri > Carangiformes > Carangidae > Trachurus > Trachurus japonicus. The sequence goes on from NC_140923.1 coordinate 30,578,945, forward strand.
CTTTTTATCCTCCCAATGCTCATCGCAAGGTCTTCCTCTCTTCACTTGCAAATCTCTTCAAACACCTCATTGAGACACTCTTCTTGCCTGACTCACTTGTATTTGTATTTACGTTGTTCTGTGCCACCATCCACTCAACATACCCCACAAGTCTTTTAACTGGAGCCAGATCACCAGCCTTGAAGCTGAAGCTGTGGTACTTTTTTGTGACTGGAGGGTGCTGCCTTCATTCTCTTAATGAGCTGTTCCACGGGGGCCTTCACGCCAGCTGAAAAACTACGAGACAGCCTCCAAACATCAGGAGCCAGAGAGCCCATGTGCTGCCTGATGGACCCCACACCCCACACTGCAATCTGGTTCCAGTTAAAACAATCCTCTCTGTAAAAGATCCTTCAACCATCATCTGGTCAAATGCAAAAATATCCCCATTAGCCTCAGTTGTACTTTGTGTAAACGTGTTAATTGGCACATGCTCGCATGCTAACATGGTGACGTATGGTGATATGGCAAACATTATCTCTGTTTTACCGTCAGCATTGTGAGTATGTTAGCATTTAGCTAAGTAGTGCTTCAGTGGAGACCACAGAGCTGCTTGCATGGCAGTTTCAATAATCATTGAAGATTTTAACCTTTAAAGTTGAATTAATCAATTTGGATTAGATAGGCTATTGTGACTCCATTTTTTTTAAATTAGGTGTAACCAATAAAATAGTATTAGGCAATGAATAACTAATTATCAGGCTGGCACTCTAAGGATAATTTCAACTCCTCACTTTCCTCCTACTGTCACATCCGTTGTTATGGAAACATTACCTTGTAACTTTTTAAGCGAGTGAACTCACCCATGAACCATAAGCATATGAAACTGCAGACTGGTGTGTATGAGTAAATGATACATTAAACCCCACAGCAGAAGAAAATGTTCCTCTAGTGTATGTAAATCTAGTTAACCACCACCCCACCCCCTCAGCACATAGCTTACAGCTCTCCACACCTGCCTCCACCTGTAGGATTCCATTATTTATGTTGACAGAATCAGCCTGAGGACGATTTTGTGGTTATATTTGAAATGCTATGGAAATATCCTGCCACCTATATTGAACATGTTAAGTTCATCAGTTTTCAAGCAAAGCATAGTGAACCACTGCTCATGTGCGTGATATCAGCTGTGGCTCAGGAGGTAGAGCGGGTCGTCCACTAACCGGAAGGCCGGTGGTTCGATTCCCGGCTCCCCTAGTCCGCATGTCGGAGTGTCCTTGGGCAAGACACTGAACCCACACTTGCCCTCCGATGTATCATCGGATGTATGATTGTGTGTGAATGATTAGTTCCCATTGCCTGTCTGCGAACAGTGCTGTATGAATGTGTGTGAAAGGGTGAATGCGACCATTACATTGTAAAGCGCTTTGAGTGGTCCAAGTGACTAGAAAAGCGCTATATAAGTGCAAGACCATTTACCATAATCTTTTTCCATGTCCCATATAATGTGTATAGACTTTCTTATGTTAATTTTATTTTTATGTTTAAAAATTTGAGCAAAAATTGACTAGAAATAACTAAAACAAGCCTTTTGTGTAAAAAATAACAAAACTAGTTTACCTAATAATTTTCCCCACTACCCACCTGCTCTCTCAGTGTCACATGACCTCTGTGAGTCCACTGCCATTTCTGAAGCAATCCCTAGGGGGGAGGTGAACCTGTTGGGGATTAGCCTACACAGTCAACACAGTGACCACACAACCTGTCCAGTCACGGTCACGGGCTGTAACGCCAGGGCACCGACAGGTAAGATGCATCACTTTTGTTTTCTCAGTTAGTTCAAATAATGAAACATTTCAGTTGCGATAAACATTTTGTAAAATGTTGTTAATACATGTTAAAGCCGAGCACGTGGAGAGCAAATTAGGCCAAGAAGCTGTCAAGGATGATCTCCTGATCCTTCTACCACACCAGCCTGGGTGTGAGTCAAGTTAACACCTGCCCAGGGTCAGTATTACTTTACATTTACACCAATATTTTCTTTTATTTTCTAAATAGCCACGCACTGTATGCCAATGTTTTCCCAGTAAATTATTTGGCCTAATTGAATCAAATTATCTCACAACACTCTGGTTTAGTTCAGTTTGTGTTTTAAATAGGCCCTGATTAAACATTATGTCATTTGTAGACATTAGTTTGTTATGGTGATGTGCTTCCTCATGTTAGGTCTTGAGGTGTTATTTTTGTCCTTCTGCACATTTCCTAGTAATGGTGGTCACATTGTTAAGTACTCTATTCATAGAGCACAGTAGGCAAAAGCCCAGTAGACAGGATTACTGGTCTGAGTGCACAGTTGGAGTGAAACAGGGACTTCCCACTTGCCAACAGCTCATTACTTGCTGTGTCTTGTACTCTGTCTGGGCCTTAGTGCTTCTGACATGTAATAACAGTATGTAACTCATCTGTCATTTAGAGCCACAACATGGCTGGTGACAGTTTGTCAGGGTGCCGTCAGACCTAATTTCTGTTGATTGGATTTTTATTTTTTTTGAACCAAGTATTTATTGACGTTCATATGTATTAACACATATCTTTTAGTTTACATCAGATTTTTCTTTCTGTTACATACGTACATATGAAAAAGGTTATTTATGAAATGTATAAACTGAACAGTCAAACAAATAACAGTTTGGCAAACAACTTAGGCTCACTGGACTGTTTCTGACATTCTTCTAAATCACAACTTTTACAGTTCTGAGATAGCATAGATTGACAATGTTTCACATTGGTAGATTGAAGATTTGCTTACAGGGCCCCATCTTGTTGTGAAAATGTCCATCTTAAGATGAAGGTGTGCTGTTATCTTCTCACATATACCTTTTTCACTCTCTCCTGCCACTGGGGTATAGCAGGAGGGAGCGGTTTTAACCACAAGACAGTTATCATCTTCCTAGCTATTAATAATAGGACATGTAATAGATACCGCTTCTTTTTTTTCCCCATCTTCCCTTAGGGAGTGCTCCTATAATATAAAATTGTGGGGTCAGAGGTCAATCAATGTTTAATATAGAAAATAATTCTTTTTGAATCCCTTCCCAATAGTTTTTCAACTTTTAAGCATGTGTTTATTAGTTTTTGTTTGCAGTTTACAGCAAATCAAACAAGACATTCTTACAAGCAAGAAACAGAGCAAACTTTTTCTCCATATTCTCCCTCCCTTCCCCTCCTCCTCTTGCTAAATAAGTAAAACATTAAAATAAAGCAAAAAGGAAGGCAAAATAATAATAATAATAATAAATAAATAGATAAATAAAAGTAGACAAATACTGATAACAGTTATATGATGAATTTCAAGGGTGTTTCAGGACGTTATATCACACATTCTACTCCCTCAGAGCCTCCTCCTGCTGAAGCAAATTACCAACATTAACATCATGTCTTAAAAAACTTATAAAAGATCTCCAGATGTCATCAAAAACATGATGTTTCTGTTTAATAATGTACGTTATCTTTTCCAATGTCATGTTTGATGCCATCTCTTTAATCCATCTTCCAATTCTTGGTGCATCAACGTTTTTCCAATTAAGGGAATGGACAGTCCCAATTAATTGGATTTCACATGTGTTTTTTTCCCCTCCCTCTCCCTCCTCTGTACAAACTCGCTTTATGTGACACCATCACACACCAGGATCCTTCCTTCCACTCACCATGGCGTCCCTGGAGGAAGAGCTGACCTGCTCCGTGTGCCGAGACATCTTCAGCCAGGCCCACCCCCTGCCCTGCGGCCACAGCTTCTGCCCGGCCTGCATCCGCGAGGCCTGGAGCGGCCAGGGCGAGGACAAGGTTCAGTTCACCTGTCCCCAGTGCCAGGAGGAGCACGGCGAAGTGCTGTGCGACTGCTGCTGCCCCTCCGAGGCAGAAGAAGGGCAGCCGTCGCTGGCCGTCAAGACCTGCCTGAGGTGTGAGGTGTCGTTGTGTGCTGAACACCTCCAGCCCCATCTGAGGAGGCCGGCCTTCAGCACCCATCTGCTGGTGGAGCCGCTGGGCGACCTGTCCCAGCGAAGGTGTCCGACGCACACAGAGATATTCCGCTACTACTGCGCCGATGAGAGGGTGTATGTGTGCGGCGACTGTCTGCTGGAGGGAGGCCACCTTCAGCACAAAGTGAAAGCGCTGAGACAGGTGGAAGATGATCTGAAGGTGAGCTGGAATAAAAATAAATGCGGCGTTCATAGGTTTTGTTTCTGCACCAATGTGAGGCTGCCAGAATACTGAGAGTGTGATTTCACAGGTCATTCTCCAGACGCTGCTCAAAAAAGCAGAGGATAAGCTGAAAGATGGAGAGCGACTCCTCAAAGAGCACGAGAATATTGATTCCAGTATGGCTGTGAGTAACAATATTTAAACTAAACACAGTGCAACATTGTCTGTCTCAGGAGAAGATGTTTTGGCTCATTGATAAGACTCAGACCGACCTGGCTCCGCTGATGATATACAGTATATATATGGTAACACTTTAGATTAGGAACACATATTCACCATTAACCAGGTGCTTATTAATATGCATAGCCTAAGTAGCTTACTAGCTCCTTCTTAGTAATTATTAGTAACCTTATTCTACATAGCCTTATTCTACCTCTATTACACCATGAATCAAGATTTTTCCTGATATTATCTCCTAATTATCGCTTATTCATTGTAAATGAATGCATTAATGCTATACTAATTCAGAGTGATAAAGGAAGAATTACTGTTCTTGTGCTACTGCCCCTGTACAAGGCCCCAATAACCCACTGGTTATTCACATCATTATTCAGAAACAACAATGCATTCATTTACAATGAATAAGCGATAATTAGGAGTTAATATCAGGAAAAATCTTAATTCATGGTGTAATAGAGGTAGAATAAGACTATGTAGAATAAGGTTATTAATAATTACTAAGAAGGAGCTAGTAAGCTACTTATATGCATATTAATAAGCACTAATGGTGAATATATGTTCCCTAATCTAAAGTATTACCGTTTATGTATCAGTCACTGATCTGGCACCGACCACCGCTCCTCCATTGCTGCTTGCAGGAGTCTCAGAATAAGGATGACACGCAGGTGGAGCGGCTGGGCTCGAACCTGCAGGTTCATGTGAAGAAGCTGGTGACGGCCCTGAGGGAGATCACCAAGACGGAGAGACAGCAGGTCATCCAGCAGGTGAACGAGGACTGCTCTAAAGTGAAAGACGACATGAAAAAGACACTGAGCATCCAGCACTACCTGGCCTCGCTGCTGGCTGAGACAGACCCCTTCCTGCTCATCTGGGTAAGATCAGCACCAGTGTATTCACCTGGAAAAGGTCTGAGGTGTCTAAATGAATTATTGATACAGTTAAGATTCTGAAATATTTCTGGATTCCTGCAGCAGCATTATACAAATGACAATGGTCATCCCTTGACTTTTCCTCACAAAAGCCTCAACAGATATTGGATGGATTACAATTAAAGTTGTTACAAACATTAATAATCATCTCGGGTTGAAACATAACCACTGTGAACCCTTAAAGCAGAAGTAAGTGATATATTTGTGTTAATATAAGTCTTAAATAGTTATATCTTCCGACAGCAATCACTTACATAGAGTGTTTGGTCTGAAACACGGGTCTGTCAGTCACTCTGCTCTGCTCTGAGCCGAGGAGAAAACATTTATCGTATCCTACAGTTTTTATCCAATGAGGAGAGAGAACGGCATGCAGGGCTGTGTGTGCAGCCAAGGACGCCGTGAATGTGGCGACGTAGGGACGAGGACTGTTATGGTGCGTTCAAGGAAACTCGTATTTTTCCGACCGTGAAGTGGTACCAGTTCGATCTGGTACGAGTTCACCGGTCGGAAGTTACGAGTGGCCGTTATAGTGACTTTCACCGGTAAAACAGGTCGGAAAAACACGAGTGGGTTGCCTGGAACGCTACAAAGTCGTAAGTTGTGACTTGAAGCTGTAATTTACGATTTCAAAAGCCTGCCTGGAACGCAGCATTAGCGAAAACGACCGGACCACTTACTTCTGCTTTAACTTTTTATCCAGAGCAATAATTCCACTTCATGGCCCACTAATATCTTCTCAGAGAACTTTTTAGAACAATATTTATCTTTTTGTTTGATCAAACTCAAACCCAAACTTTATTTATTTATATAGCACTTTCATACATAATAAAAATGCAACACAAAGTGCTTTACATGTTAAAAATGTCTCTTGGGGGCGGTGCGTGGCGCAGTGGTTAAAGCGGTCGCCCCATGTAGAGAGTCCTCAACGCAGGCGTCCCCGGTTCGAGTCCCGCGTCGGGCAGACCTTTCCTGCATGTCATTCCCCCTCTCTCTGCCTCCCCCTTTCCTGTCTATCTCTACTGTGCTATCAAATAAAAGGCGAAAAAGCCAAAAAATATACTTTAAAAAAAATGCCTCTTGATTTCCCCCCTCCCTTTTAATTCTTCCTGTTGCCAACCAGCTATTCCAGGTTTTGCCATAAATGTATGTTTTAGTGCAGGATCAAACTGAAATAGGTCTACAGTATGGTTATAGGAACTGAGGTCCTATAATTGTCTAATCACAGTGACAGACTTTGACGAAGTAAAGGTTTTGAAACATTTTGATGTTTTAAAGATAATTCCATCTTTTAAAATTCTGAAACATTAGCCTATATTTATTTTGAACACTTTTCTAAATATATATTTTTCCACCAAAACTGTACTGTTCTACCAATGGTTGTTCCCTGGAGTCGTCCACTGGGCCACAGTTCACAGGCTAAGAACCACTGTTCTGGTGCCATCACCTGGTCAAACTGCAACATACCAAATGCCCCACTGGGGAACTCCCCTAGCCCCTCCCTTCCCTAAAACCTGTTAACCTGGTCAATGCTTTTGCACTTTGACACTTACATTGCTTTAAGCCACATGCAGGTATTTGTTCATTATGTTAAATGAGCACACTAATGTTTACTATATTAACACTAAACACTAAATGCAACTGTAGTAGTTGATATCATTTTGCAGCAGAGTTACAGAGCTGCTACAGGATCTGTGGAGGGTTTGATTTAGTTTCCATTCATTCATGCTATTCTTGATACAGTAATGTAGCTTATATGTTGGCCTTCAGTAAACAAACTGATGACAGCCAGAGTGACGTGTACAGACAGTTGAATGACGATGTGAGGGTAAGACCTGTGAAAATGCTTAAATACTTTTAAATGGTACCAAATTGGTGTGAAAGTAGGATATAAAAACTGTTAGATAACTGTATGATACTACTACAACCATTCAGTTCACCTTGGTACACAAGGCACGTATCGGATTTTCTGGAGTGTATTTTAAGTAGGTGGAAATAGCACTGATGTTTACAATTTAAATCCATAGAGGATGCTGTCGTCAGTTAGAGCTTGTTAGTGGGTTTAAAAGAGTCCAAGCAGCTACAGTCTGCAGCATGACTGTTGTTATTGGTGCTGTCAAGGCCATGGTATCATGGAATAAAGACGGGGTTGGTTATAGTTTAACCTTGCCTTTGTCTGCTGTCTTGTCCCGCTGGGCTCATTCACAGGAATAACTGTAAGTCTTTCTTCAAATGAATCCTGTCATGTCTTATGTTTCTTAGCTGTTCTTGACTCTTCTTTCCTCAGGCCTTTCAATCAGATGACACAAAGTAAGTCCCGAATAAATCAGTCATGTTACGTTCGGTGTGTTGATGTGTGTATTTTGACAGTTCATGCCTGTCATGAAATGTCTGTGCTGTAAACGACATATAGGCCTTAAAATGACAAACCTTTCAATATGTGTTTTCTTTGCTCTCTCTCTCTCTCTAGGTTACTAGCTGACCTGAACTGTCCACTGTTCGTCCCTGACACTGTCAGTGTGGACAGGAAACATATCTTGGAGGACATAGAGAGCAAGTATCGAGACTTCATCACCTCCACCCTCCGCTGTCTAAGTGAACTCAAGAGGGAGCTCTGTGAGTAGCAGATTTAGTCTCATTTATTTAAGGGAGCAGTTTTATGTTTTGGGAAAATTTACTTGTTCACTGTTTAGTTAGATGGGCAGATACATCTTCATATCTGTTGGTTAATTATAAAGCTGCAGCTACTGAGCACAGCTTCGTTTAGCATAAAGGGTGGAAACAGAAGGAAACAGAATGACTAGCACCTCCAAAGCTCATTAATTAACACATCTAATCTTTTTTGTTTAATCCTGCTCGTCATCACACACTGAAACCTTAACTTGTTAATTTTACACTTTGATTTTTGTACAAACTAAATGAACACTGTGTGCAGGTAGATTTCTTTCTTTCTTTCTTTCTTTCTTTCTTTCTTTCTTTCTTTCTTTCTTTCTTTCTTTCTTTCTTTCTTTCTTTCTTTCTTTCTTTTCTACACAGCGCCATGTTAGCTGTTTCTACCTGTTTCTAGTGTTTGTGTTATGCTAAGCAAACTGACTCCAGGTGTAGCTCCATGTTTAACAGACAGACATGAGAGTGGCATCAATCGTCACATCTAATGAACACCATGTAGCAAAATTTCCAAAATATTTAAAATTCCTCCAATAATGAAATTTTATGTACATTTTATTTACTTATGTTTTATTACATTCTGTGATTTATATCACAGGTTTTTAAAGGTGTGATAATTATATAAAAATGCTTTGTTTTTATTTCTCCACACTGTGGATTCTGTTGTGTTCACCAGAATCATAATTAACTGGCAAAAATGACCACAAATAATGTGATATAAGCAAATAAATGATCATAAATATTATTTAATTTCCTCCTCTGACAGTAACCAGTCCTTTGACTCTGGACACAAACACTGCTCATCCTCTCTTGAGCGTCGCTGATGACCTTCGCTCAGCAACGCGCGTTAAAACCCGTCTGCCCTGCGCTGCTCATCCAGAACGTTTCGACCACTGGCCGCAGGTTCTCACTGTCCAGACTTTCTCATCTGGGACTCACTACTGGGAGCTGGAGGCTGAGGGATTCTGGGACATTGGTGTCTGCTATAAAAGTATCGGACGCAAGGGAAAAGAAGACAACGCCTTTGGGAACAACAAGGTAAACAGTATGTGTCTCTTGGTTTAGCTGCTAGCTCTTCGAGGTACTATATGCCATATTTTTTTTAACAGTAATTAGCTGTTTTCATAAAGAAATATATATATCAGTATGGATCTTCTATGCCAGTGGTATTTGAACTGACATGAACTCTTCTCTGGCACCTCTGAGATTGTTTTGTCTCGCTTCAGTGAAATGAAAAGGAAGTTTTGCTATAGGAGAAAGACAGAAGTATTGTGTTGTGAATCAATAGTCTGTCTGAGCCCTGAAGCAACAATATTTTTTCCATCAAATAGACCCTTGTAGAGCAATTTACAACATTTATACTAAGGTTTCAAAATTTGACACAGCACTGCTAATATTAAAATACACCCTTCTGTTGAAATATACAATATAATCAAGGTACACTATGGTTTGTTGATGAGCCTCTTTACATTTTAACCCAAATGTTCCTTGTGGTCACTTCACTCCCCAGGTGTCGTGGAGCTTGACGCAGCAGCATGACAGGAAGCTGGCGGCCTGGCACAATCGCAGGAAGACCCGCCTCACGCACCAAATGACTGGCAATCGCGTCGCTGTAGCTGTGGACTATGGAGTAGGCACCATCACCTACTCTGAGGTGGGACCATCTGGCAGCCTGACCCACCTCCACACTTTCTCCACCACGTTCACCCAGCCCGTGTGCTTGGGCTTCGGACTCTACAAAGCCGAGCTCAGCAGCAGCATCTCGATTGTGAAAGTCTGAGGTGAAGGAACCGGGAAGGAAAACCAGAGAGAAACCAACCCTGTTGGAAACTGTGCTGGTTTGACTTAGATAAAGCTACTCCAAGACAATTCAGTTCTGATTAACTTTCCACATTTGGAACCACACGAGTTTGTGCTGGAACTTTTGCCAAATGGAAGTTTTTAGCTGAGCTCGTCCTCCGAAACCACTGAAAACTGTGATCAGGTGATAGCGGCATGGAAATGATTTCCAACACACAACAGTGCGAAAGGACCACTGATGCATGAATATGAGGCGAATTTGATGAAAGCAAATGATGACTCATTTGAAAAAGGCCAGAAAATTGGTTTCCGTAGCAAGATTACAAGATTACTATGTGTTTTTCATTCCACAGTGATTCAAAATGTAAGTGACTGGCTAGTGAGGAAACACTCTGCTGCCAGCTTATCAGACACACCGAGCTAAAACTTGAGCTTAAATCAATAGCCCACTTCAGTATATGCTAATGCTGTTTTTCAACTTATTTGACATTTTGGATGCTCTATGTTATGGTGCTGTTGAATTTGTTTGCACCACACAACCTTTTCTTGCATAGTCATACATGTGAAACTAAATGACAGAAGTTTTTTTTTCCTGTTTTTGGAGCTGTGCACAGGCCTACTACCTCTGTTTGAAAGTTGAATTCTGTGTATTTTTTCCATTGATGTCTAGCTGTGCCTATATATTCTCCATCGGGCTGGTGAAGAACGTATAATCCAGCCTTATATATATCTGCTAAAGCGTCTGGTGCAAAGGTATAGTTACACATCCACAGAGCAGTGGAGCCGCAAATGTTTTCATTCACATGAAGGTGCACAAGCAACCTTGATCCTTTTTAACTCAGCTTGAAGACACAAGAGAAGGAATCACTGATTTGATTGGATATTAAAGAAAAAAGGGGAAAACAACTGCCACTCACTCTCTAACTGTACTCTTTGAAGTCTCTCAGATACCCAATTATCATCCTATTTTCTTTATTTCACTGTAAAGGTGAGTGGGCGGATGAAACATAGAGGGTGAGAAATAAGCAGACGGAAAGGGGGGTGGCTGAGAGAGAGAGAGGGAGCGAGAGAGAGAGAGACACACACACAGGGAGAGAGACAGAGGGATGAGAGCGTACTCCGTCTTGGTTACACTCAGTTGGACTGCCGTACGGTGAAATATCGTGATAGAGGAGCAAGACAGGAAGGATTTTTTGACTGTATTAAAAAATCCTGCTGGGACTGTTCTCACCTGATATGGAATACAAGCTTGTGCAGATGGAAAGAGGTGATCATCTCTATTTTTCATTCACTTTTAATACTAGAATTGTACTTTATAGAGCAAACAGTAGTCTGGTCACATTACATCACTTGTTTTTAAGGTTAATAATAGATAATATTGCACTGTGATCCCTTCCTTTTGCTTAAAGACTATCGATTGGCATTTCAAAATGTTCATTTGGAACTTAATTGAGGGCAAAAGTGACTCGTAAGTTGAATGTGTATGAGGTAACAGACAGGCTGTTGCACCTGAAGAGAAAATCAAATAAACTGCAAAAGTAATAACTAGTGCATGTGTAAGTGTGAAAAAAAAGGCAAGTGAGAGAAAAGTGTGTGTGTGTTTGTTGTGTGTGAGGGAATGCGTGTTGAACAGCGCTGGGAGGGAGGGAGTGGGGGATACGTGTAAAAGACAGATGGTCACTCAGTGGAGTTGTTCCCCTACTCCCTCTCTCTTTCTCGCTCCCTTCTGGGTCCTACATCCTTCCCCTGTCACCTCTCCAGAATCTTACCTCATCTGTTTTTTTTCTCTCCTCCTCAGCTCCCCTCAGCATCTTTTGCATCCCCGTCGCCACCATTTAAAAGCCTGAGCTGGGATCTTCACTTCCCTCTACCTTTATCTCTTCAGATCTTTCCCTCTCCTCCCCGCCCGCTTCCCCTTCTGCCTTCTTGTCTTATTTTTTTTTGCTGAGGAAATCAACTTGAAAATACCAAGAGATTTTTCTGTGACTGTCATTCTGGCCCCCCACTGACACAGCACGTAGGACACTGGGGAGATTTGGGATTTGTGGGGGCAGACACACACACACACACACACACACACACACACACACACACACACACAAACACACGAAACTGACAGAAAAACAAAAAGGCTCTGAGTGACAGCTATGGTCAACGAGCCATTCTGAGCTTCATTTGAATGTAAATTCATTTTGTGACACATCTGCTGTGTTGATGGCCACCTGAGTGCAGCTGACACCACTGACACCTGTGTAGAAGTTGATGGTCGAACAGATTTCTCACTTTCTCTCTTAATCCATCGGCTCTGAACTCTGAGAGAGGCTTAAATTTCCACAAGGACAATTTCTTTTCATCATAGCATGTTTATTTACACTTCACGTCGTCCTCAGTGACACTTCTTCACAGTAGAATCACTCACGCATATTAAACTAAAACAGCCAAGGATCAGTCATGCGTCCGTGGTCAATCCACTCTGACCTCCCTCTATTATTGCTGAGTCTGCTCGTGTTGTGGGGACCCATGGGCTCCAGAGGCCAGAATGACACAGAGCCCATCATCCTGGAGGGGAAATGCTTGGTCGTATGCGACTCCACCCCTTCATCCGAACCAGCCGGGAACGCCCTGGGTATGTCAGTCCGCTCCGGCTCTGGGCGAGTGGCCTTCTCCGCCAGCCGCCAGACCAACCACGAGCCCACCGACATGAGCAACCGCACCATGATCATCTATTTTGATAATGTGAGTGTGTGGATGCTATATACCATTCTTTTCTTTTTTCTTTTATAAAAAGGCCATTGTTGTTCAAAACGGTTTCAAAATAGTGTGAAAAATGTGGAAAGCAGCGTGCCACCAAGACAAAAAAATATATACATCACTTTTTCTCCCACTCAGCTTGGGTAAGCGGTTTGCTACTCAAAGTATTTTTAGTCTGAGGCCTGGTTTCTGCCAATAAGATGCACATGTAAATTGGATTCTGACAGTGAGGTAAACACTGATGTTTTGGACTAACCACAAAATCACTGGATTATACTGCATGGACTGTTTGCATTTTCACTGACTTTGTGAAAATGGGTGTATTAAAATATGAATCAGGAGTTAGGAGGAAGTCTGAGATCTAACACAATAATGTTCCAGCTGAGTCTGGAGGGAGTAAAGGTAGATAGAGGGAGGGTGAGGCATATTTCTTTATTAGGTCCATGTTTTTCTCTCTGTATCCTTCACTGTTTCATGTATAACATCCTGTATCGTCTCTTTGATCAGATTCTGGTGAATGTCGGCACTCATTTTGACCAAGAGAGCAGTGTCTTCCTGGCACCAAGGAGAGGAGTGTACAGCTTCAACTTCCATGTTGTAAAAGCCTATAATAGACAAACTATCCAGGTAAAGCACCTCAACTATGGCACTTAGAGTTGTTACTCCAGTGAAGCAGCACACACTCCCTAATTCCTCTACGTTGTCTACTCTAGGTCAGCCTGATGGTGAACGGCTGGCCAATGATTTCAGCTTTTGCAGGGGACCAGGACGTGACCAGAGAAGCAGCCACCAATGCCGGCCTGGTGATTATGGAGAAGGGGGATAAGGCCTACCTCAGACTGGAGAGAGGCAACCTGATGGGAGGCTGGAAGTACTCCACCTTCTCTGGGTTTCTGGTCTTCCCCTTGTGAGGAAGGTGAATGGGGAGCAGGTTGAAGTGTGGTGTGGGTGATAGGAGAGGAGGAGAGTGACTTATAGGAAGGAGTGACAAAGCAGAGAAGGAGAAAGAAGAAAAGTTTCAATCTGTAACTCATTATAAAGCGCATGAAAGAATGTGTTTTATGCAAAATTAAAATAATTATCACCTGAAAAAAAGAACAATGGAAAAAGTGGACAAAAGAGGTTTATGTGTGATTTTACTTTGCTCTGTTTCTGTGTATAAATATTTGATGGGTTGACATATTTTAATTGTGACAAAGTCATAAAGTAGCCATGTGCAATGTGGGCTCCTGTGCATTAGATGAGAACATCTGTCTTTTTTTCATTCAAAGTGTTTGAAACACTGCTGCGCTCCACATGGCGTCCTGTCTCGCTTACAAACGTGTCAGACTTACCTTTTGTTCTGCTGTTGTCATATGACTGATGCTCCTCTATATGCCTGTTGGTCTCCTGCAACAAATGTTTATTTACACAGAAATTTCTATTGAGGAGAAATATCAAAAATAATAAAGTTGACTGAATATATTACCTTTCATAAGTGTGCAGGAAATAATTCATTGTCACACATTTCTTTCCACAATAGACAATGAATCCATCCTATGAATCATTGCCTGATCAACATACAAAAATAACTAGGTTGATGCTGTAATATGCGAGAAAGAGAGGTGTGAAAGTTAAATATTCTCATGCAAAACAGTGCTTCTCCTCCCTCTCATGATAATCTACCCGGTGCCACGGCAGCTGTTTGTAAATATAGCTCTCACCAGCAGAGTCGGTGTTGGCGTGGCCCAAGCAGAGCAGCGTGGGGCAGAGAGTCAGCGTGGTGAATAGCAGATACTCCTCGCAGGGCTGCAGACAGATGGAAGCTTTGGCGAGCAGGCAGGCTCATCTCTGCAGGGCTGCTATGGATAAAGTGTGGTGCGCTGTCACATGTAGTCACTTACGCTTCCCTGGTTCATGACCACCACCTCTCTCTCTCCCACTCTCTCTATTGTCTCTCTCACTCTCCCTCTCTCTCTGCCTCTCACTCACTTTTATATGCACTCCCACGTTATTGGCATCATGCTTTTATGATTTAAGGGATGAACCGGTAAGTAGTTCTAAAAATGGAAAATCATGACTTTAATTCATGATGTCACATCAATGCACTGACTGAAGGAGACTTCATAGTAAAAGATGGCAGACTCCATAAACATATTCTATCTTTTCCTGATGATCTCCCTTCTAATGCAGGCAGTGAGGGCCTATATGATCCTTTAACTATATATGATCTTCAACTTGATACATTTTTGTAGCATTTAAGATGAAATGATAAATATGATATGAAAATGAAGACTGAGGCCTGAACATGCTGTGTAGCCCCAGATCCCAATGGACCTGCAGTATTTGCAGGTTTGCTGTGCAGCTTGTACCATTGATTGTAACATTAGGGAATTTACAGTAGGTACATCATCTGACCTGATAAGGACCTTCACGTGGACTTTATTACCTGATCTTGAGGCCGGTATAAAAGTAGTTGTAGTTCTAGTTGGGACATTAACTCTTGTAGTTTATTTACATTTCTATATACCCAAATCAACAGGGAGTTAATAGGGTCCCATTATAGCCCAGCAGAACAAAAACATGGGATTATTCTAACCATGATGAAAACAAAAACTGAAAGTCTGATTGAAGAGCTTCAATGGTTGATAATCATCATTTCAGTGTGTGAGCGCTAGAGGGCGCCAACCCTCAATTACAATCACTCATAAGAGCAGTCAAGTCATCACATTATCAATTACCACTCATCTCAAAATGAAGTCATAAATACCACGAATCCTCCCACTTACGAACGAATTATGGATGTATATTTATATACAGCAAGAAAAACCATTTAAGGAGCTATCTCTATTCATTTAATGGCCTCAATGGATTCCTGAGCTGAGGACAATGTAATAAAACGCTGAAAAAACCGATGGTGTGTCATTTACAAACAGGCCTGTTGCGCTGTGCCCCCCGTGAACCATTACACATGATTGAAACGCCGTGTTTTTTTCCCCAGTCAGCTCTACGGGGCCTGTGCTCTCTACCCTGAGCATCTGTGGCCGTAAAAACAGCGATGTTGAAGATCAGTCAGTCAAATGATTCCAGCTAGGCCGCATTTATTGTTTTCTCAACCGAACTATGGTTCCCATCCCGCCCAGTCGCGGCCACACGAGTGACGGACAGACGGCTCAGCCAATCGGATTAAGGTATGCTGCCGGCTCAGGCGGAAACGGACCAATCAGCGTTTAATAGCCACCGAGGGGCACGCTTTCTACGCTCTCTCTGGCAAGAATGTTAGTTCCTGCTCTTCCCTGGCCGTTTCCTGTAATCGTACAGTGTTGTGAGACGGAGAAAGCCATGTGTGTCGATGCAAAGGTAAATTTAGCACCCCGAAATTATTACTGTGAGAGTTTGGGCAGTTATTACGATGGTTATTTTCAGGTATTTTTGCCAAAAATTAGACGCAGGCCAACCGAAACAGTATTGCGGCCTAACCCGTGTCTGAACGTTGACGGGCAATGGTTATTGTGGCACGTTGCTTTGGTTTGGTCCGGTTTGTTGATGAGATTGAAGGAGTCCGGTAGACTGAATGGTTGGTGGTAAATGGCAGAGAAGCGAACTATCGGCTCCAAACCTTCAATGGACCGTGTTTAAGAGCCTCAACATGTTTTCGGTGCCACACACGCTGTTGTAATAGGTCACATCTTGGTCGCGGTACAAGCTAATGCTAACCGACGGGTTTGTGAGAAAGACTGCAATACGACCGGAGGGGAAAGCATCCTACCACTCCAGCATCAGTACCCTCCTCGACTGAGTTCACTAGTAACTATTTCCATTCACTGAATGTTTCCTGGCTAGTTTAACGTCGTGTATTAACACCGATGCTCCCTACTTTCTGTTGTGTGTTTATCTAAAACGCTTAATATCGCATCGAGAGCAATTTCGGTCCGAGACCATGTGTTAGATCATGTCACAATCAAAACGTGTGCTTTTCACAATCCAGTTGTAGTATCTACATTTATCTTAAATGTCGTTTTAAGTTTATTTTTCTTTCTAAGTTTATAATTGTGTTCATTGTGTGATGGTGCTCATCACTTACAGTAGCGTAAACTTGATATCAGTCACAGCTCTTCGGACGGAAGATGCGAGTGTGTTTATATGATAGTTGGCCGTGATAAAGTAAACTATATATAATGTGTTTGTTCATCTACAATCAAACTTAACTTAATGAACGGTGCTGTGATGTTCATTTATATTTGAGAGAAAAAGAAAATCCCCAAAATCTTGGAGCTGGAAAGAAAACCAGGACCTGACACAACAGAATCTGTTGACATTTGCCAAGCCTGTGTCTTCCTCTTTCTTTCTTTCTTTCTTTCTTTCTTTCTTTCTTTCTTTCTTTCTTTCTTTCTCATATTTAAACACAGTCTTATTGGTAACAGAGTGAGTTGTTCAGCATGTGTATCTACAGTGAACACTGCAGCATTTGTGTAAATAATGTAAAAGTCTTAATATTGTGCCTGCATGACATCACTATCTCTTTTCTTTTTCCAGCTGTTTACCTAAAAGTTGAGAAGAACTGGTCAACGACTACTTAGCGTCAATCTCGGAGTCTTTTTAATATTGTGCCCGTCTCCCTGTGTGGAGTGGGCAAGATGGCAGATCCCATCATGGACCTCTTTGAGGACACACCTCTGTTTAACCTTGATGCCCTGCCGGACGACTCCTTCTCTCAGGGCTCCACAGACCCTGTGGAGGAGGCCCTCAAGCTGGCGCTGGGCCAGGTGGACCCGCCGGCCGACTCGGAGCCCGCTCCTGAGCTGACGGTCAGCACAGGCCTCGGTGTTCCTGTAGCAGCCCCCGTCATCCCGGAACCTGCGCCCGTTCAGGTCCCCGTTCAGCAGCCGGTGCAAGTGGCGACCGCTCAGACTGTTTCCATCGCCGCAGCTCCTGCTACCGTCGATACCGTACCTCAGATCCAGGCCCAGACCACCACCATACCCATCGTCAGCCAAACCTCCAGTAGCACTGTCCTGCTGAGCTCACCTCTGACTGTTTCCACCTCCGCAGCCACCACCACCGTCACGGCGCCGCAGCTCACACAGATAACTCACCAGCTCACTCCCCAGCAGTTGGCCGCCATCACACAGCAGGCCGGTGGGAAAATCGTCATCCTTAAAGGGCCGCAGGGTCAAGCCCAGGTGCTGCAGACTGTATCAGGAGGCCAGACCGGTGGGAAGGTGATCCGCGTGTTGTCTGGCACTCCTCTCAAACCCGGCATGTCCATACTGCAGGGGGGAACTGTCTTGAATCAGGCGAGCCCAGGACAAGCTCAAGTCAAGGTGGGCGCCGGGGTGCAGAGGCTGCTGCAGTCTCCCAACGGGCCGGTCAAACAAGTGCTGCTCACGTCCATGCCCCAGGGGACGGCGGGCCAGCAGGTTCAGGTTCAAATCCCAGCCCAAGCACAGATGGCTCAAGGCCAGACTCAAGTTCAAGTCCAGCCCCAGGGCCAGACGGCTCAGATCCAGGTCCAGGGCCAGGTGCAGCTCCAGCCGGCCATGCAGGCCCAAACACAGGTAAGCAACATTTCATTTAATTTATTTAGATCTCCATTAGCTTTGGCAAAGGCCATCGCTATTCTTCCTGGAGTCTACCTTCACAGATGAACTGTCCATTGCAATAGATAATTACAGAAACACATCACACCATAAACACAATAACAACATCCATAACCACAACAACTCACAACGATCTACAAGACAAAACAAGACAAAACAACAAAACAAAAACAATACAAACAACATATACATATTACTGGACCTTATTCATTTCCACAGTGTAGCCATTACCATAGTTGTAAAATAATCAGATGTTCAAAAACATACGTTCCTCATAATTACATTAACTAACATTAACAGGTCGACTACAAGGTGTGACCACTCAACACAACAGCAGGGGATGCTGACTGGTTTATGGTTTAGGGTTCAGGTCATTGCCAAGTTTAACAAGTTGTATATTTATGTCGGTCTTCTCTTGACTTTATCTCATGCCTTGTGTCTGATTCCAGGGCGGCGAACCCAAACGGATCACCCTAGTCCTCCAGCAGCCCTCCCAGGCTGCCTCTGCAGGTCAAGGGGTGACGACCCAGCAGCAGGTCACACAAGTGCAGCAGGTTCAAACGACCCAAGGGGGACAACAAGCCCAGGCTCCAACTAGACTGGTGTTGGGTCAGCTACCTGGAGGCAAGTTGGTGCTTCAGGGAAGCCAGCTCGCTGCGCTGACCCAGGCTCGAGCCGCCGGCCAGGCTGGGGGACAGCCCAAAGTCCTCACAATTCAGCTGCAGGTGCAGCAGCAGCCCAACCAACAAGGAGGAGTCAAGGTGAGAAATCTGTGTGACGTGTGTGAAGTGCTGAAGCTTCCTGTTTTCCCGCAGGACATCATTTCTTCTCGTTCTCGGCTTTTCCTATTCTTCTGTTTTGTGACTAATCACTCAGATTTTTCTTGATTAAAATATCATGGTCTTATAAGAAATCACGAAAACTGTCAGATATTCTCTGTAACAGCTTATGGGGGCTATTTGGTGATCTTGAACGTTACCGGTGCTGATGGAGGCAAATGTGTTTTTTTCCTCCACATTGACTGGTTGAAGGCAGGTTTTTAATCATTCCCCAGTGGTCAGTTTTTGACAATGCTGTTATTATGAAATCTGACACACTGACATGTTGCAGTGACCACAACAAATGTGGCCTGTCACTGTGTAACTAATATTATTATGAATTAGAGAAGATGCATCAGATTTCCACACAATGTCATTCCAGGAGACTTACCAGTTAAACTGAAAATAAGCAGTGTTCCCCCTGCACACACTCATTCATTGTGTTTGTAACTCTACGTGTAACTGTAAATCATATTCAGCAAAATGATCCAACTGTAATGAATGAATTTACATTTTGCATGTGCTTCTGTTTAGCATGTTGTTATAAACAGCCTGTGTTGTATCTGCAACCACCTTAAAGCAGCATCATTGGACTTTGGGAAAATATGCATGTTTGCTGTCTTATCCAGAGTTACAGCAGAAAAGATCCATTTCTATTTACTTTCTATAGATTTAGAAGACGTTGGTGTTTGATCTTAAGCCTTTCTTAGCACAAAGAGAGAAAGCAGAAGAAAAAACCTCTGGCCAAGGTGCCTTTCATAATCTCTTAAACCATCAGCACTCAATACATCCTGGACCAATATCTGTACTAGAGCACAAATATGAAATTGATAATGATACAGTGACTTCAAACTAGAAGATTTAACAAAATCTTCTTTTGAATCCTACTGCTTTATCACGTTATAATCTCATTGTAAAGTTTCTAATCGATTTGTTTGGTTATTTTCCAAGGAGACTGACCTGAGCTCTCTCTTTCACCCTCACAGTACCAACTGGTTTCAGGAACAGGAAACACTGGCGGCCCCCAGGTACTGCAGATCTCTCAGGGCCAAGGAGGACAGAGAGTTGCAGTGCCCCTCAAAATGCTTCTGCAGCCACAGGTAAACCTCCAGATGTGCAAAGAATGTCTCATATTTTTTAAAGTGAAATAAAAATCAGAGAGAAACTGGATTAAAAACATTTGTCCTCTTTTACTCAGACGAGTGCAGCATCCTCAGTGGGTGGCACGGTCTCCGTGGTGAAGGTCATCAACACGTCCGCCGCGGGCCCCTCCGCCACCACCACCACCACGACGCCGTCCCAGGCCATCCGCATCACCAAGGCGCCCGGTGAGCCCGCCTCTGTCCGACGGGTAGAGATCCTGTGCAAGCAGGAGAAGGCGAACCGCATCGTTGCCGAGGCGATAGCTCGGGCCAAAGCACGAGGTGAGAAGAACCTCCCTCGAGTTCTGAACCAGGATGAGCTTCCGAGCACGCAGACCTCTCCTGAGATGGGCGGCACCATAACTGTGGTGTCCGCCACCAAGAAAAAGTCCAGTGGAGGGAGCAAGAAGAAAAGCCCCGTTGCTGGGGCAACAACGCCCAAATCTGCTGCAGCATCCGACAAAAAGAGCAAAGTGAAGACACCAGGAGGAACAGCTGGAGTGGCCGGAGGCACAGTAATACCCGGGACTGGGAACAAGAGCAAAAGCAAGACTAAGACGAAGTAAGTGATGCGTATGTGATGCGTCGGTGACGGGAGGAAATCAAAGTTTAATCTTACGGCTGAAATACACTGGGAACGGTCGCAACGCGAAACGTGTGTCTTCCGACACCCGCAGCAGCTCGCGCCCATTCAGTCAATGGAAGCTCCTCCACCGGCCATGTGAGCGACACGCACTCCAGCGGCCGTCGCGCGGTGTTTCTCTTCTTTTTCGCGCCGGGTCTATTTTATTTCCTCGTCGCGTGGCTACGCGGCCCTCCAACAGGTAGAAAACTACAGAGAACTGTGTATAAAACGAATATATTACGTTTAAAAGTGATTAAAATTAATGTCTCATGTACCAGAGGCAAAGCCAGTAGCAGTGCAACATTATGGGGTTTGTTTTTTTACATTGTGGATCCATGATCGTGTAGTTAAACAGTTAATTGATACCATTTAATATAGTCTGCACTTGCAAACCCTACATAGTCAGCAAATTACCTGTGAAAAAGGTACTGTCAATCCATTTTAACAGGAGGGATGTAAAAATGTGTTGAGATGCATAAAGTGCACTCATTTACTGCAGGCTTGACAAGGTGAAGCTGACAGCTGCAACAACAAACAGTGAAGCCGTGTCGCGTCGCGTCCGTGCCTGGTGTAGCAGGTAAAAAACTCCGCTCCGCCCCGCTTACGTATCGCGTCGCAGCCGTTCCCAGTGTATTCCTGGCGTTATACAACACAATGTTTATTGTGTTTTACCACAACTTCATTGTGTGCCTGTCTTCCCTCTACCCTCCTGCAGCACTATTACTTTAGTGGGAGCAAAGAAAAGAAAGAGGAACGCGTCCTCAGACCACTCTGATGGGGAGCTGAGCCCTGCTTCACCTGCTGCGCTGGACGATGACCTGATTATGGTATGTTCATACAATTATCCCAAGATTAGATCCCAATAGTCAACACCACAATCAGTAGAGCATTAAAGCAGCTTCTGCTTAGGTTCCCTTTATCAAAGCATGATGTAAAATGTAAAATCACAACTGTTGCAAACTATTGCATTAAATTTGCATGACATCCTAAAGGTTGTGTTTGATATTGCGATTGAATGTGTAAAATGTTCCACAATTTTGAAGTAGAACTTCCAGGTGAAGTGACAAGAAAAGATACTTAAAGCAAAAGTAAGCGATCCGGTCGTTTTGGCTAACTTCCTGTCAGCCAATGGAGTTAGCAGTCCCCGCCCTCGTCCCTACGTCACCACATTCACGCGCATCCCATGGCTGCACACACAGAGAGGACCGCCCCTTTATGCCGTTCTCTCTCCTCATTGGATAAAGGTTGTAGGATACAAGGAAACACTCTATATAAGTGATTGCTGTCGGAAGATATAACTATTTAAGACTTAGATTTATATTAACACAAATATTCCGCTTACTTCTGCTTTAATACAAACACAGTGTCTCTAGAGGACTTGTGACACGAGAGAACCAGATTTATAAAGACACTGCTGCGTGTTCTACACGATCTGCAACTCACACATCCATTTAGTGTCTGAATTGAAGGGGGAAAAATAGTGAACACGGTTCAAGTGGAACATGTCATCATATCCATCCCTCTCATTTGACAGTGATGACATGTATTGCTGGTGAACTTGTATTAAACTTTGCTTTTCTTTCTGGCCAGAAGAGGCGCTCCAATCGTGTGGTGAAGAGGAAGAAGTACACAGAGGACCTGGACATCAAGATAACGGATGATGAGGACGAGCAGGAAGATGTCGACGTTACTACGACCGCCGCCGCCGTGGCCTCCATCAGTGGTGGGACAGCAGCGCAGCTTAAGCAGGAACTGGAGCTGGATGTTGACGGACAGCCCAGCATGCAGTTCTTTGTGGTGAGTGTGAAACTAATAGAATATTTCCAATATTTCTTTTCTTAGGAGAGCTTGAAATACACACAGGACTTCTTCGTTAATTTGTCTTGTCAAACCTTGTAATAAGTTTGTTTTTTATGTCCTTCTCTGTTTGTGTTTGGTTCCCTGTAACTGTAGCACCTAATAAAAAAAAAAAATACACAAAGTTGTTTGCTTGCAGATTGATGTTGTATCGTTTTTTTTTTACAGGAAAACCCGAGTGAGGAAGATGCTGCGATTGTAGACAAAGTTCTGTCTATGAGATTAACAAAGAAAGAAGTATGTTAAATGTATTTAAAATGTAGTTCCATGACTTGTGTTGCATTTTTTGTTAATTACATTAACACCTGCTCTTCTCTTCAAGGTTACCCAGGGCCAGTACATCAATGTTGAAGAATTCTTTGTGAAATACAAGAACTAGTAAGTTTCCTTATCTCACCTCCACAAAACTTTGGCACTTGACAGTTTTTTATTTCTCGAGTAAACGTCCAAATGAGTAAAACTTAACTCTCTTGTCCTCCAGTTCATATTTACACTGTGAGTGGGCCAGTTTGAACCAGCTGGAAAAGGATAAGAGGATCCACCAGAAGATCAAGAGGTTCAAGACCAAACACGCACAAATGAGGCGCATCTTCCAGGAGGTGAGAGGAACATGCTGATAGAGTTAGGGTCAGGGTTAACACTCTAAATTTGTAGTTCAACTGCTTAAACTATAGTTTTTGGTTCTCTTCAGGACGAGGAGCCTTTTAACCCAGACTACATGGAGGTGGACAGGATCCTGGACGTATCCCACAGTGTGGACAAGGACAACGGCGAGGTGAGGAAACGCATTTCCAGTCGCTCCTCTCTTGCCTGTGTAGCTGAACTCTGGCTGCAGTAAATAATGTGCTTCCACTCTTTTCCCTCCAGCCTGTTATCTACTACCTGGTGAAGTGGTGCTCTCTGCCTTATGAAGACGCCACTTGGGAGCTGAAGGAGGACGTGGACGAGGGCAAGGTTGAAGAATTCGGCAAAATCCAAAACCGACAACCTCGCCTGAAGAGAGCGGTGAGTAGTCAAATTAGAGATATTTTTAACCACCTGTTCTTAAACACATTTGAATTTCACATTGAAAACAAACTGATGGACTGAAATCTGAAATATAAACAATGAGGTTGCAGAACCTGCTTTTGTTTCACGTTGAAGCCATGTCAATGTGTTGAGTCACTGTTTGCATGTCAAATACTATTAAAGGAGAATTGACTACAAGCTTCAGATGATAAGAGACAAATCATTAATATCTTCACTGGAGATGCAGCAGGACATCATTCATTGTAAATTAAATATAATTTTTTGTCAATCATTTTTATCAAATACATTATCTTAAAGAGGAACTATGCAAGTCTGGTCGCTTTTCTTCTGTTTTGCTAACCCTCCACTTGGCCATGTGCATTTGTTTTTAATGAAGCCGGCGAAAAATCTATACATGGAGCGGTGGATAACGGTATATAACATTAGACTAGACTTTAGACATTTATTGTCCCTCTAGGGAAATTCTTTTTCACATGACCATTTACATTTCGTTTCACCAGATACATACAAACACACACAGATTACAACACATTGCCACACATTTTTACACTCTAACATTAATGATGTTACGACATGTATGTTTATGTAGTCTTGGGCTACGTTTACACGGAAACGATCTGAACAGAAAACGCAAAAGTGACGTTGCGTTCTCACTTTTTATTTCGCGTTTAGACAAGCGTTTTTGGGGTGTAAATCTGCGTGCATACGGTGACGTAAAAGTCTGTGGAATCCGACATGTTTGTTGTTATTTTCCTTTGCTGGCGCATGCCTGTGATGAAAATGCAGAGCAGACTTTTGCGTTTTCAGCCCTTTTCATCCGCAAGCGTTGTTGTGTAAACAGGGCCTTAACTGTCATAAACAAAAGATTGCGGGTTACGGAGCGCGTTTTTGTTGCGGTGCACAGCGACAAAGTACTACACTGATGCAAGGTTGGTTTTCAGCCATGAGATGCCAGGTGGAAGGCAGAGAGCCTCCATTCTCACTCATAACAAGTCACAAGTCATGTAGTTAACTATCACAATCAGTCCAGTAAAAATGTAGCATAGCCACAGGAGAAATCCTACTTAGTTCCTCTTTACATCAGACAGTTAAAAAAGTGACCAGCATGAGTCAAGCAGCATGTTGTGGTGCAAGACGTTGAGAAAGAGTCAACTTAATGCAATATTCAATGGACTGGACTAACAACGGCTTCTTTCCAAGTCAGAATTACTAATGATGATGTCAGGATGATACCTCAGGTGTAGCATAACCAGCAGAGGTACTTTTCTTTTCATTGATTTGTTCTTCTGTCATCAGGCACGGCCTGCATCAGGTACATGGAAGAAGCTGGAAGAGACCAGAGAGTACAAGAATGGCAACACACTCAGAGAGTACCAGCTGGAGGGAGTCAACTGGCTGCTCTTCAACTGGTACAACAGGTAATAATCAAACAAGAAGGAGTGAGTGAAGGAGTAGCAGTAAAAGCATCAGGATAAGGATCATATGAGGTTGGCCTCGTTTCAGCTGTAAAAGGTTTGAAAAGATGTTTGTTACCGTAATTGCTTCATTATTGACATTCCCCATCTCTTGTGTCTCAGGCAAAATTGTATCCTGGCAGACGAGATGGGTCTGGGGAAGACCATCCAGTCCATCGCGCTGCTGTCGGAGGTGTACGCTGCTGGAATCCAAGGCCCCTTCCTCGTCATAGCTCCACTCTCTACCATAACCAACTGGGAGAGGGAGTTCTCCACGTGGACTCACATGAACGCCATCGTCTACCACGGCAGCCTGGCCAGCCGGCAGATGATCCAGCAGTACGAGATGTACTGCAAGGACGATAAGGTGGCGTTACCGTTGACATTTAGCGTCTTTTTAACTTTACTGATGTTGAACAGGTCTGATGAAAACTGTCTCTCTGTGTTACAGGAGCATTTAATCCCTGGTGCGTATAAGTTTGATGCCCTCATCACAACTTTTGAGATGGTGCTGTCCGACTGCCCCGAGCTGAGGGAGATATCGTGGCGCTGTGTCATCATTGACGAGGCTCATCGTCTGAAGAATCGCAACTGCAAGCTGTTGGACAGTTTGAAGATGCTGGATCTGGTGAGTGGACCACAGCTACTGGATCACTGCTGCTCCAACAGCCTCACTGTTACATGTTGCTGCTCAGTGTTTTGTTGTTTTTTTATGCATAATTGTTAGCGTTTCCTCATCTTTTATGCTCCCCTCACTTATTTCCTGGTCCTTCTTGTGTTAATTCATCGCCTCTTATTCCTTTTCTATGGCTTCTCCCAGGAACACAAAGTGCTGCTGACCGGCACTCCTCTCCAGAACACGGTGGAGGAACTCTTCAGTCTGCTTCATTTCCTGGAGCCTGCTCAGTTTCCATCTGAGACAGAATTCCTCAGAGACTTTGGAGACCTCAAAACAGAAGAGCAGGTGTGAAATAAAAATTCATGTTGGCACTAAAACATTCAAATTGACACACTTAAACCTGATCATTGTCTCTTTTGACTTTGCTGTTTTGTCATATCTAAAGTTTTACTATTGATGATCATCTGTAATTGAACAAGTGCTTTTTTTTTGGGTTGCTTAGGTTCAAAAGCTGCAGGCCATCTTGAAACCCATGATGTTAAGAAGGCTCAAGGAAGACGTTGAGAAAAACTTGGCCCCCAAACAGGAAACCATCATCGAGGTTAGTTTAAATGTCTTCTGGTCTCTGTGAACGACAAACTGTTGTGTTTGAATGTTAGACAACAATTTATCTGTCCTGTCTTTCTAAAAAAATCTTTTGAATGGGGAAATGTTTATGTTTTGTCTATGGGTTTACCTAAAATTCTAAATATGATAACAACATTCAGAAGATGTATCTAGACAGGTCTGCAGTAGCTGCATGCATGTTGGCTGCCCTCCTCCTCTCCCACATCTGTCTTCCTTAGCCACAGCGATCCCTTCCCGATCATATCTTACTGCCTCAGCTACCACAGCAGTGCTGCTACAAGCCTGGAAATATACCAAAGAAATTGAATTGGGTAGCTGTCCTCGTTGGTCTGACTGTTCATCTTTCAGTTGTGGTTGCTTTTAAGTTTTTAGGTACTATAATTTTCTAATATTCCTGGTCCACTGTCTCCACCCCTCCTCAGGATAAGCTCTTTGAGTCTTTTATAAATATTTGTCAGTGTTGGTATGGATTAAGTGAGCAAACATTCACGGTCAGAGTTAAAGAATTTACATTAATGAATCCACTTGCATGAACAGCCATCACTGATGACTAGCAGCTTTGCCAGCCGTCTTCTCCAGAGGGGAACAGCCAGTAACAATCCTTCCTCTTGCATATGATGTGCACAGAGAGGAGAGGAGCCATTTAGACTGTGTGCGAGCAATGAAATAAGATTTTACCCAAATATGTGGAGTGCAGTGTCATGCTGTAATCAAAATAATGTCATATGTCGTAAACTCTGGTGAATTCTAAAGTCTGACTGTGTTTTTCCTCTCAGGTTGAGTTGACGGACATCCAGAAGAAGTACTACCGAGCCATCTTGGAGCGGAACTTCAGTTTCCTCAGTTTAGGGGCAAACAGTAACAGCAATGTCCCCAATCTGCTCAACACTATGATGGAGCTGCGCAAGTGCTGCAACCACCCCTACCTCATCAATGGTATTGTATCACAATATTAAGTCACTCTCCTGCAGACAGTGTTGATAACTTAACATTTATCCTCTTCGCTGATGTCGGCAGTAGAGATTGTGTGGCTCTGTTCAGGCTTGCTAATGTACAGATCTGGATCCTTTTCCAGTAATATCTGATCTGAATTGTTCCATACTGCCCATAAAATCATTCAACGTCCAGTTCTGTGTATTATTATCTCTACACTTGGCTGACTGAAACGGTGCTGCAGATGGTGCCATTATTCTTTGTTCTGTGTATTTTTGGTACCAACTGAGCTTATGTTAAATCAGAGGAGGAATGTTTTCCCTAAAGCTGCCTACACATAAGTAGTCTAAGCTGCATTTGCAGGTTGGGACTCTGCAATCAAAGAACTGTGAATTAGTGCTGATAAAAAAATTAAAAAAAAAAAGAATTTTCTATTGGACTGCTGTTTTTGGAAACTTAAAATCACAAAGTCACATATTTCCTCATTAGATGCATTGATACTGATGATGTAAAATATAACCGCCACTCACTCTGTAGGAAACAATGGCTTTTTGTTTCAAGGTGATTTCTCTTGTGACCGTATTGAAAGCTTAACCCTGACTTTCTACAGTCATGGGTTAGTTGGAGCCGATTCCAATGTCATGCACATTTGTTCGTTTTTTATTTTTCTTCTGGAGGACCCATCTGTTTTAAGTGAAAGCTCCAACAATACATTTTAAATAATCTTAATACTGTAGCTGTTATTCATTAGGCATCAGTGCAGCATTAAATTATTTTATTGTGATGAACAAACAAGTTGATGCCTTATTAAAAAATGGACATCTGTCTCTCTTTTCCAGGCGCGGAGGAGAAGATCGTAGCAGAGTTGCGGGAGGTGTACGACCCACTGGCCCCTGATTTCCATTTGCAGGCCCTGATTCGGTCGGCTGGTAAGCTGGTGCTACTGGACAAGCTGCTGCCTCGCCTCAAGGCTGGCGGCCACAAAGTGCTCATCTTCTCCCAGATGGTGCGCTGCTTAGACATTCTGGAGGACTACCTCATCAACAAGAGGTACGAGGCGCTAAGTGCTTTTCAATATATTCATATTTCGTAATGCCAAGCAAATATTGGCAGCTGTCATCAGGTTAGGGACTTATGTGATAATTAATATAAAGGTGTTCTAATGGAACTTTATACTTTTTTTTTTTTTAACAGATACCTTTATGAGCGAATTGATGGCAGAGTGCGTGGGAACTTGCGACAGGCTGCCATCGATCGCTTCAGCAAGCCTGACTCAGACCGCTTCGTCTTCCTGCTGTGTACCCGCGCTGGCGGCCTGGGAATTAACCTCACTGCTGCTGACACCTGTGTGATATTTGACTCTGACTGGAACCCTCAAAATGACCTGCAGGTACAAGACTGTGCTAAACTGTCTGGTATTATGGGCTGTTATCGTGACAGTCGCGCTGAACTGAACATGTTTCCATCTAGACACATGCACAGTCATCGTTTAAGATGCTTCTCTGAGCACCTCTTTTTTTTTTTGTCCTGTTCCAGGCCCAAGCAAGGTGTCATCGTATTGGTCAGTCCAAGGCGGTCAAGGTTTACCGTCTGATAACCAGGAACTCCTATGAGAGGGAGATGCTGGATAAAGCAAGTCTGAAGCTCGGACTGGACCGGGCCGTCCTGCAAAGCATGAGTGGCAACAAAGAAAGCAACGTCAATGGGGTAAGGAAACTATGAATCACAATCTCAACCCAGGGCCCAGAGGTCACGCACTGTACAGTAAACACACATGATAATTATGCACTCATAATACTGATCTCATGTGGTATTCAGGGGCACTAATTGTAGCCCACTGTCTGATTGTTGGTGATAACACAAAAATTGTATTTTCTGTGCTAAATTGTTTCAACGAATCATCTGTACTTGATTGTGCTTCAGAAATCAGTATTTCTATCTGTGGGTGTGATGGGAAGCGTGTCCCAGTGAGATTCATTAAACCCTCGACACACCTGCCGAAATATGTGGCACAAGCGAACACTCGCTCACCGATACCTCAGTTACGACTGTAAATGCCCTTCTGTGTCTTCTTCAGCAAATCCAGCAGTTCTCCAAGAAGGAGATCGAGGACCTCCTGAGGAAGGGAGCATACGCTGCCATCATGGATGAGAATGACGAGGGCAGTCGTTTTTGTGAGGAGGACATCGACCAGATCCTTCAGCGGAGAGCCACCACCATCACCATTGAGAGTGAGGGCAAGGGCTCCACCTTCTCCAAGGCCAGCTTTGTAGCCTCTGAGAACCGCAACGACATCGCCCTGGATGACCCTGAGTTCTGGGAGAAGTGGGCCAAGAAGGCCGACATAGACATGGACACCATCAACCGGAAGGTAAAACTTTTGGTTTTTGTTCTCCCCCTTTTTGTCATCATCACCATGGTGACATTGCTGAATGCCATGACACATAAATACTGTGGATTTTTTCTCTGCTAAAATGTTCCCTCCCACAGAACACCCTCGTGATCGACACTCCCCGAGTTCGCAAGCAGACGCGTCAGTATTCCACTTTACGAGGCGAAGGTGGAGACCTGTCCGACCTGGAAAGTGACGACGAGTATCCACCTGCCAACTCCAGACAGTCTCGTTCCTCTCGACGCTCTGACCGCCACAGCGGAGGGGGATACGGCCGGACGGACTGTTTCCGGGTAGAGAAACATCTGCTCGTCTACGGGTATGTACACTTAAAACTCAAATTCAGCTTTTGTGTAATTTTTAAGTTAAGTATTTTGTCAATTTATACTCTTTATGCTACGTTCACATGGAGTCCGGTAAACTGCAGACGGTAAACGGCAAATGCCGCCGGACAGAATGGTAAAAACAAACAAACTGTCGGACGGCGCGGCACAACGGCAAGACGCGTCACCATGTTGCTATGGCACCGTCAACATACTGACGTACACGTCACGTTCAGTTGAGGTTTACCGTCGCGGCAGACGGCAAAAGTTAAAATATTTTTTATATATTTTTACCGCCGTTCTCTCGTCCACTAACATGGAGTCCGGCATGCCGTCTGCCGTTTACCGGACTCCATGTGAATGCAGCATTACTCTTGTTTTCATTGTGCATCCTGTTGTGTTCTTCTACAGCTGGGGTCGATGGAAGGACATCCTGTCTCATGCCAGATGTAAGCGGCGTTTGAGTGAACGTGATGTTGAAACCATCTGCCGTGTCATCCTGGTCTTTTGCCTGCTCCACTACCGCGGAGACGAGAACATCAAGAGTTTCATCTGGGAGCTCATCACGCCACCGGAGAACGGGCGTGAACCCACAACACTACTCAACCACTCTGGTAAGAAGCTTCACAGTTTCAAACTGCAACCTAAAACCTTAGATTAAGTGTCTATGAAGACTGAAGACTTTTCCAGTTTTAAGTTGTTTACATTCTTCTTTCACATATTTTACATCTGTGATATTTTCTTTCCTCCACCCAGGCCTGTCGATCCCTGTTCCAAGAGGCAGGAAGGGTAAGAGGGTAAAGGCCCAGAGCACATTTGATGTTCAGAAGGTGGAGTGGATCCGCAAGTACAACCCGGACACTCTGCTGCTGGACGACAGCTACCGCAAACATCTCAAGCACCAGTGCAACAAGTCAGTGAAGCTCAATCAGCTCGTGGTGTTTTCCTCTATGTCGACGTGTTTTCTTTCCTACTCAAACATTAAAACATCTTCTCTCTCCCCTCAGGGTGTTGCTGAGGGTGCGTATGCTCTACTACCTGAAACAAGAGGTGATCGGGGAACATGCGGAAGCCGTCCTCAAAGGGGCTAACATCCGGTATGCAATAGAGCCAAGCACACACACACACTCACTTTCTCTAGTTAATATTTTCAACATGGTTAAATGTGAACGGTTTTGCAGGGATGTCGACATCTGGATGCCTGAGATGGAGCAGCAGGAGGTACCAATGGGATGGTGGGATACTGTGGCAGACCGCTCCCTGCTCGCAGGCGTTTACAAACATGGTATGTTCCCACTCTCCGTCGAGGCCCATAACATTTTCATTAGTAGGTTCACTTGTCTGCTCTTTTGGTGTAACAGCCTCCACTTTGTCCGTATCACCAGGTTACGAGATGTACACCACCATGCGTGCTGATCCCTGCCTCTGCTTCCTGGAGAGAGCTGGTCGGCCCGACGACAAGGCCATTGATGCTGAGCAGCACACCGGTGACACCGAGATGGGA
The DNA here is from genome assembly GCF_045865225.1 of Trachurus japonicus. Classification (NCBI taxonomy): domain Eukaryota; kingdom Metazoa; phylum Chordata; class Actinopteri; order Carangiformes; family Carangidae; genus Trachurus; species Trachurus japonicus. The sequence goes on from NC_140923.1 coordinate 30,610,413, forward strand.
GACGAGTGAGTGACGCCTACATTGTTGATTTTTAGTTTCTACTTTTTACTAAATTCACTTGTTGGAAATGCTGTAGACATACAGATGTTTTATAATTTGTTATATTTCTTACATCTGTCTTGAATTAAATCTGCATGCACTTTTAATGGACAGAATGCACACTTCTATTTGACTTTTTATGGTTTGTGTTGTGCAGTGCTGACTACGATAAATACTCAGAGGATCCAGAGTTCAAACCCGGGTCGAGACACAAAGATCTTTTCGATGAGGTATGAGTCAAAGTCATCACATTAAAGTAGTTCAGTCTGCATGGGTGAATATTTTGGGATCAACTGTGACCGAATATTGAATGTGTCTCTGTTTGACATCGTCGTCCAGGCCGACTCTATGAACGTGGACGATGAGATATCGGTGGAAGACAAGGCGGGGCCGCTGATCACAGACAGCATGCTGAGCCAGAGCGGTGCTTCTAACTGGCCCTCAAGCTCGTCGCTCACGGCGCGGTTGCGGCGTCTCATCACGGCTTTCCAGCGCAGCTACAGGCAGGAGCAGCTGAAGATCGAAGCTGAGGCAAAGGGCGACCGCAGGCGCCGGCGGTGTGAACAGGCCAGCAAGCTGAAGGAGATCGCACGGCAGGAGCGCCAGCAGAGGTACAGGTTTTTTGCTTTTATAGCAGTTCTCAAAATGTCCTATTGCAGTCCCATTGTCAGATCAGCACCACCTCACCCTCTTTGTCCACTGCCATTCTCCTAGGTGGACACGTAGGGAGGAGTGTGACTTCTACCGCGTGGTGTCAACCTTTGGTGTAGAAAAGGTGAAAAAGGAACCAGGACTTCCTGAGGAAGGAGAAGCGGATTTCGACTGGAACCGCTTCCGAACCTTTGCCCGTCTGGATAAAAAAACTGATGAGAGCCTCAGTCGATACTTCCGCTGTTTTGTCGCCATGTGCCGGAGGGTCTGCCACCTGCGCCCAGGACGTGGGGAAGGTAACTACTGCTCAATGCATCATCAGCATACTAACTAAATCAGGGATTCCCAAACTGTGGTGCGTGCACCCCCTGTGGTGCGCAAACTTCTGCTAGGGGGTGCGTGACATGGAAAGGGTTATGGCAACGCTATGGTCTTATGTTTTTATTAATAATTAAATAACTCAGACATTATATTAAATTATGTTTAAATAGAACAATTCAAGAAGATTATTTGTTGAGCTGAATTAAAAACGTTTTAACTGGGGATGCGTCATCTAAGTCAGAAAGTAGAAAGGGATGCATGGCCTAAAGAGTTTGAGAACTAATATACTAAATCATAGAAGTAGTTATATTACCAGTACCAGGCTACAATGTTGGGAGCTCCATGTAGTTTGAGGTCAATAAAACCCTCCCATCTTCATTTGACTTACTGGAAACAAGATGTTTTAACTTCACTCTAACTACTAACTAAATAAAGCGGAGCACATTGAGTTTACAAGTAGCCTGACAAGCCAGACTATATCATTAACATGTATAGTCTGGCAGCGACCGGTAGACCTCGGCTCAATCCAGGGGGCGGGATGAAGGCTGTCTTTCAAACTGCCTCTGCACCAATAGGGTAGCGCTACGACTAATCAGAGCAAAGAGCAGGATGTCGTTAGCCTGACAAGCCAATTAAAATGTATGTCGTCATCGCGTTAAGCCCGCCCAACGACTCTCTAAACAGATAGAGCGCTGTGATTGGTGAACACAAACGGCGATCGAGACTCAAAAAGTTCCTATGGCTCGTTTCTAGACCCACCTACGGAGCAAATATATTTGCTGCCCCTAGGGTGCGTCTAGATTTCTAGGCTAGTTTACAAGCACTTCATCAATCTCTAATCTTGTACTGTTCTTTCCTTCAGATCCATCAGAGCAAACCCAGACCGTGGCCCCCATCACTGAGGAGCGTGCATCCCGTACCCTTTACCGCATCAGCCTCCTGCGCCGCCTCCGTGAGCGGGTCCTGCCCCACCCGGCCTTGGAGGAGCGTCTGGCTCTGGCCCCGCCCAGCTCGGAGCTGCCCACCTGGTGGAACATACCGGACCACGATCGTCAGCTGATGCTGGGCGCCGCTCTGCACGGCGTCAGCCGCACCGAGCTCTCCATCTTCTCAGACCCGCAGTTCACCTTCACTCAGACCAGGGACGAGTTCATCCAGAACCAGCAGGCCCCACCCCCTCCGCCCCCACCCCCGGCTCTACCCATCATGCCCCTCATCCAGCCCAAGATGCAGGAGGAGCTGCCTGGAGTGAAGGAGGAGGGAGCCGATGAGGAGGGAGCCGATGAGGCCCAGCTGCTGGTCGCTGAAATCAGCAGCAACCTCCAGAGCACGCCATTGAGTCACCACGATGGAAAAGTGCCGGGGCCAGACTGGAACTTCAAGAGGAGCAGGGGCAGGGGAGGGAGGAGGAAGGGAGAGGGGGGGTCCGATTCTGATTCAGACTCTGATTCGGGCTCATCGTCCTCAGAGCGATCTGGCAGCAGCGATGACAGCGGAGAGAGTGAGGAAGAGGGGGAAGGTAGAGGTAAGTTCATAGAGGAAGAAGAGAAGTGTTCAATGCTCCAAAAAAACATCTATCATAATTATACTGTTTTTTTTTATTTTATCCTTTGCAGGTCTGAAGGTGTGTGACGGGGATGAAGATAATAGTTTACTCTCCATGACGCCATCTCAGGATGGTATTCCTCCCCCTGACCCTCTCAGACTGGACTGGCCAAAGGTAATTTATTTACTCTTAAAACCAGACTTGTCTAAACTCAACACCGATTTCAAAGCCTTTATTTTGAAGGAATGAAACCACCTGTTTATTATGTTGTTGTGAATGGCTGTCTCATGGGACTCGTCCTCTGTCTCAGGACCGTGTGCTCATCAACCGCCTGGACAGTCTGTGTACGCTGGTGCTGAGCGGTCAGTGGCCCTCAGGACGGCGCTATGTGCCTGAGGCTCAGCTCAACCCGAGCTCAGAGCTAGTAGGAGATGAGATGGCCTACACAAGGGTGATCCGTAAACCCAGCAGCATGCCTGGTGGCTCTGGAGCAGAAGGAGAAGATGGAGAGTTCACTGTGAAACTCCTCAAGGTAAGAAAAAGGATAGAGGAGGTAGAAGCAAAAAGCTGTTATGTCGAGTTCACTTGTGTGTATTTGAGTCTGATGGTTATGAAGCTCTAAAGTAGAGGCCTGTCTGTCTCACCCTGCCAGGAGGAGGGGCTGAAGTTGACCTTCTCTAAGCAGGCCCTGATGCCCAACGGGTCAGGGGGAGAGAGCAGCAGCCGCAAGAAACGCAAGGACCAAGAGGTACATGTGATAAGGTTACATGTGTTCCTCTGTGACTGTGGCAGAGTTAGATTCAGAAACAAACTGCTTTGGTTTGGCTTTGGTTTGGTTTGATCAGTTTGTTTCTGTCTTTCTCAGTTGTCGGACCCAGATGGACTCGATCCACTGGAGCGCACTCCCCGACGCAGGGACCCTCCCACCTGGCTGAAGGAGAACCCAGACTATGAGGTGGAGGGAGACATGCTGGAGGTAAATTTGTGACACTTATCTGTTAAGGAATTGGACCAAACCTAAAATGTCTAAATTATCTTTGTCTGGCCAGAAAAACAAAACGTCAGTAACTAAATTTCTGCCTTACGGCACCACATCTGACCGTGTCTCTTTTCTGCAGCTTCTTGTGAACAGGAGCAAGAGGAAGAGGAGAAGGAGGGCAGATAAAGCCCTGACAGGCAGTGAAAAGGTCAAAATCATTAACATGCGGACAGGAAAGAAGGTCAGACATGATTGATATAATAAACACAACTCTCTTGATTGGATTTTTTTTGGCCGTGTCAGAGCTTACTAACTTAAATATCCAAATGTTCTGTGAAGGTTGGAGCTGCATTCTGTCCAATGCTGCAAGATCTGAGGGAATATCTGGAGGAGAACGCTGACAATGCTGTAGCACCCGAGTGGTCTGAAACCGTTCGCAACTCTGTACGTAATCATTATATTACACTGTTAGAAATTCCAGGCTATGTTTCTTTTACTGTGTTTTAAAGGGATATTTCAACATTTTTGCAAATTGGCCCATTGCCGTAATCCCTATAGTCATAGCAGTGGGTTCGTTACCTTTAATTGTCGGTGAAAGCTATTTTTAGAACAGCGGAGCAGAGCCGTGAGCTGCTCAGAGCTACGCTACAGAGGCTGGGATTTCTTGGTTTCCCTCATCACACTCATCAAATACACAATCCAACAACTCCACAACGCTCTCATGGACAAGTTGTGACCTGCACATTCACCACGCTATGAGATAATAACAGAACGTTACCAGACAGAGTTGTTTTCTCTGTCTTTTCTCATGCAAAACAGCTGATGTCCGTTCCTGTTGGGGGCAGTTTTTCATCAAGCAGTCTCTGCATTTGCCTCAAAAACAACTCTGTCTCGTAATGTTCCATTATTATCTCATAGTGTGGTGAATGTGCAGGTCACAACTTGTCCACCAGAGCGTTTTGGAGTTGTTGGATTGTGTATTTGATGAGGGAAACCAAGAAATCCCATCAGTCTCCGTAGCGTAGCTCTGAGCAGCTCGCGGCTCTGCTCCGCTGTTCTAAAAATAGCTTGCACCGACAATTAAAGGTAACGAACCTACTCTATACTATTAATACTACTACTACTACTATAAGGATTATGACAACAGGCCAATTTGCCAAAATGTTGAACTATCCCTTTAAGATGACATTAGGCTCTGTCGACTCTCTAAAATGTCTAACAACAATTCTCCCTCCTACAGGGCTTCCTGCCTGAGACCTTCTTCCACCGACTGTTGACTGAACACATAGAGATCCCCAAGAAAAGCCGACGTCACCATCATCATCACCACCACCACCACCACCACCACCACACACCAGAGCCCGCCCCTGAAGACCCCACCCTGGACGGAGTTGAAGAGGAGACCCTGGTCTCAGACGGTGCGTACATGATGGACGAGGAGGACCTGGAGACCACCCACCACTTCCTCACCAGTCCGGACTTTGACGTTAAAATGGAGGGCGGCGACAGCCTTTCCCAAGGCGACTACGACAGCTCGGATCAAGAGGCACTATTGGACGATGTCATCATAGCACAGAAGGACTCTGACTCCTCATCAAGCTCGGAGGATTGACTGAACCCCACTCCTCCAACACATCTGACTTAGTCCCCTTCTCAACATTGAATCATGTTATTCCTCGTCTTTTATTTTTACCATGTTATGTATCGAATTATGGATGAATGTGCGTTTTTGTTGCTACTTTTATTCATTTATTTTATATAGGATTTTTTTCCATGAAAGGAGCAGGTTTGCACCCATCCGTTTTCTTTTTCATCACTGAGAATTGTGTTCCATCTTTCTCCTGACCCTCTTCAATAACCTCTGACAAAATGGCAAAAAGCTGAGCTTTCTTACTTCACAACTCATCATTCTCCTCCTCTTCCTCAAAAACCTATGAATTATTCCCATCACATTCCCAGCCGTGACCAAAAGGGGACCCCTGCTGTACAGACCCTTTTCTTATCCAAGAACCTCAATGCTGGTCCTCTAACGCTACATGAAACTGGACATGTGTACTGAACAGAGCCTGGATCCAGATCCCACAATCCCCCTCTCATCTGGTCATACCCTCTGTGTCCAGGCAAGTCTGTGAACTAATAGGGGATCCAGTGTGTGGATGTACTGTTATTGTTTTCACTCTGTGGGAGGGGCGGGGATCGAGAGGGGTGGGGTGGGGGAAGTGGTGTATTAGTTACTGAAGCAGTACTAGGAGGATGGGTGTAATGTACAATGTAGAGCTGGTCAGTTGTGTACAATGGTGCAAATATGACGGCAATGAGTTACTATTCTTGTTTTATGATCTGACTGTATCTGTGATATGAATAACAGCAATCTAAAGTGAAAACATGCTTGTGTGTATTATTGTGACATTGGACCAAATGTGGAGGTTTACTGTTTGTTCACAAGTAGATGGTCAAATGTAGGAGCCACAAGTGCTCCTGTTCAAAATGATCTATAAATTATTAATGGCAGTAGTCTTCTAATGCCCAGCATTGGAGACTTGTTGTGAACATCATGCTCAGTGCTTAATGGTACTCGACAGGAACAGTTATTTAGAATCAGGTTGGAGATCCTGCTGTACGTACTTAGCCACTTTTCCACTCAGTATTTCATTACCTTATTTTTGTAAAATTATCTTTCTGAATGATAGTAAGACATGTTCACTGGATGATTATACTATATTCAAAACTAAATGAATATCTGTTGCTGTACTTTATTTTTTGACAGTGCATATGATGGGAACCCATTGTGTATAAAAAAAAAAACTAAATATAAAGTGTGAAAAATGATAAGCCCGCGCAGCAAGCAGCTCAGAATATGTAGTGCACCACTATATCAACAAATAACAGTAACATGGCGAGATACATGGGCCATGATACAGCAAGACATTATCCTGGAAATAATCCCAGAATTCACTTGTAGACTCAACAAAAGCCTCAATGTGAAGTTGTGCAAGTGAGTAACCCCTGAGGACGGAGGTAAGAGACTGATTTGTCATAATGCCATCCTATTAAGATACACTTCATTAATTTGACAAATCATCCATTCAGAGACCAACATATGGACAGATGCTTTTCACAGGCTGAGTGACTTTGCTCTTGATGTTTATTAATTAGTCCATATTGGAATGACATAATATTCAGCTCTGAAGAGTGATTAAGCCCAGTCTGATCCGTGCCAGCTGTTAACAGGCTGTAGCTGAGATGAATGAAGCGCTGATGGATGGTGGGTGTCCTGACGTGAAAATGAAAAACAAAGCAAAGCTCAGAAGATGGAGGAACATTAAATCCTGAGGCAGTTTGAAATATTAAACCAGTACCTGCATACACGAGGCAACAATACAGTGGGTGACACACACACCTGCTGCTGTACGATGACAGATGGCTTGAGGTGTTTCATAAAACTGAGCCCCAGGGTCTTTCACTTTAATAAAAGATATGACCTTAAATTATATATAGCAGCCTGGCAGCTTTGTATATATGTATTATTTAATTTCTTTATACTGGTAGTATTAGGAGAATGCAGTAGAGATGAAGGAGATGGGTTAAAGGTCAGAGGGAGCAGCCTGCAAACACCACGACAAACTGAAAATCTAGTTTGAATTGACCTTGAGTCATTCAAACATCGAAAAGCATTTTACAACCAGAAACTGGTGCATGATAATAATAATAATATCGCAACTCATTCATGTCAAATTAATTCCAGTAGGCAGTTATTACCTGAGGGCAAGACCAGAGAAAATTGTGTTAAGTTCAATTGTATGAGATTAGATGTTGTCCCATCAGTGTTAAAATGCCAGGATCAGGGTGTGTGATGATGCAACCACCCTGATCCTGACTGAAGAGTTATCACATTATATCATTATTAGCCTACATGTTGTTACATAATGCACTGTAATTACAGCCTCATCTCAGTTCACCTCTATCTGGGAGAGTGAAGGCCGTTGATTGGTTTCCTGACCGCTTGCAGTAGGAGGTACTGCTGCTTTCAATGACTTCTGTTTGCTCGGCGTAGAAGATACGAGAAGTTTTTTTTTCCTTTTTGTTTTTTTCAAAACTTGTTAGAACAATAAAGTAGATATTCTGGTGGCTGCTGTTTCATTTTCTCTATAAATGACATTAAAATCATCACAAGTTGGATATTTAACGTTTTAATTGCCCAAACCAAAAGCCAATCGAACAAAAATCTCTTAAAGACTAGTTTTAGCCTCATAGTCTAGAAAATGTCCACACTATTGTTTCTTGAACGTCTTATTTTAACATCACACAGCAAAAAGTTTACACATTGACCAAGTGTTTGGTGGTCCACAGTGTTTCGAACAATAACAGCGTCGTCACCGACGGCCCCTGAACGCAGCACGAGCCATTGTGGTTGGTTGAGAGGTGGTGCTAGCTTCACCGCAGCTTATGAATGAGTTTGATGCTGGGCCTCCAATAAACACCGAGGGGAGTTGTAGATTTTTAGCCACATTTATCATTATTTAGCTGTTGTTGCCCCCTTGTCCTGGACCCCCCCTCGGACTTTACAGCGAAACTAGCTCAGCCTCATGTCTCCGACCTTAACATCAGGCTAACCGACTGTAATGAGCTAGCCGGCTAACTCCTAGCATCTTTAGTTAATGTAGAGATATCTGACCTAAATGGGTTGTAAATCAAGAATTTACAACATTTCCCGTTTACAACAAAGTATACGACGTATGTTATAGTCTGTTGAGGGTAAACCTTTCACAAAAAATGGACCTTAATTTCTACTCTGACTTGTCGGATGGTTGCGCTCAAAATGTTGATTCGGAGTTTTTGGACTCTCAGGCATACGGTGGATACTCTGAGGAAAACAAGGTAACCTGCGGTCCGGTTTATTATTTAATCTGTTTGCTGAGAATACTGAGGGTGTTATAGTTGTCCGTTAGATGCTAACAGTGTGTTTCAGTTTCCAGAGGGCAGCGACAGTTACCTCACCATCAGTGGAGCGGGCCACCCGTTTCTGTCCGCTGAGGTGAGGGCGTTCATTGAGCAACATGGCAGAGCAGTGGTAATGTGTTAATGCATCCTCCTGTCTGGTGTTTACACGTGTTTCTGTTGTTCTCTCTGTCTCTAAACATACAGCAGACGTTTCACACTCCAAGTCTCGGGGATGAAGTTTTTGAGATCCCTCCCATCTCCCTCGACCCAGACCCGGCTCTGGGCATCAGTGATGCGGTGTCCCACTTTGAGTTGACAGACGGCTCAGACGGCACCGGGGGGCCTCCCGGTTCCCGGAGCCTCGTCAGTAACCTGGTGGTGGAGGCCAATGACCCGTCCTTTGCTTCCACCTTTGTGAACTCTGGGTCCCAGGGCCTGGAGCAGCTGAACCTGGGGGCCATGGGCCAGGCTGGAGGGGGGGCCCTGCTCAGCTCGTCTGCCCTGGTGAGTGCCCTGCCTGTGGGCCCTGGCATGGAGTACTGTTGGGTGTATTTAGATGTTCGTTTCTGAGTGTTTGCAATGTTTTGTTTTTCTGATCACTTTGCAGGAACTAGGGAATTCCAGTGGTTCACATTTCAGCAGCTCATCTCCTATGACCATTGATGTCCAGCTTGGGGACATCGGTCACGGTCTCCTGGGCAGCAGTCAGCTCAGTACAATCAACCAGTCAGAACTGTCCCTGGGTCTCGGGGGTGGAAACATGGGGCACCATTCGGAGACGCCAGAGCAGCCGCTGTCAGCGACACCGTCTCCAGCAGGCTCCCTGCAGGACGAGGACATGGATGACTTCAAGGTGGCGATGGCTCTTGTGTTACTGTACCTTAGATTCCATGCAACGTCTCAGATCCTGCAGCTAACCTGTGTTCCCCTTCTCTCTTTACTCAGAGGAGCGTGCTGGTAGACTCCCCCATGTGTCTGTCCTCTTCCTCTGTCGTCTCCCACATGTCCTCCCACCCCGCTCTGCCGTCCGCCGTCTCCCCAGCTACGGCCAGGCGGGGCGGAGGCAAGCCAGCCACACTGGCCGCAGTGAGCGGGGCTGTGGGCGCAAAGAAAGGAAGGAAGAAGAAAGATCCAAACGAACCACAGAAGCCTGTTTCAGCCTACGCCTTGTTCTTCAGAGACACCCAGGCAGCTATTAAGGGCCAGAACCCCAACGCATCTTTTGGAGAGGTGTCTAAAATCGTGGCCTCCATGTGGGACAGCCTGGCTGAGGAACAGAAACAGGTATGAGCACACACATGCTTATAGTATATTAAGTATATTAATGTCCACCTGTGTTGGTTTTGGTGAAGAAGCACACAGACAGTTGGTGCGTACTTAGTTTATTTGCACATTATATAGCAGTGGTTCCCAACCTTTTTTGACCCCATTTTGACATCACAAATTTCTTTCTTTTTTTTAAAATCAATTTACTAGACATTTCAGGCGACCCTATTTGAATTTCAGGTGACCCAACATGGGGTCCCGAACCCAAGGTTGAAAAACACTGTTATATAGCCTACGTTACGTAAAAACAATGAAAATAGTGAAATTAAACATTGTGCAGGAGAGGTGGAAGCCAAAAAATGCTTATGAAAATACCTCCCAATAAAGCAATTTACATACAAAATGAAAGATAAAGATGGACAGATCCAGAAGTGCTACAAATCTTTGCCAAAGAAAGATTTTTTCAGTTGTTTTTTGAACAAAGCCAGTGTAGATATTGATTTTAGTGCTCACTTAAAAATATGTTCTTGTTTTGTCTTCACAAGGTGTACAAGAGGAAAACGGAAGCAGCCAAAAAGGAATATTTAAAAGCACTGGCAGCTTACAAAGCCAACCAGCTCTCACAGGTAACATCACGTTGTCCTCCGAGGACACACACTCTCCTGGTGTCTTTTGCTTACATGGATTTCCGAACTTATTTCATTTGTTTATATTCCAGCCTGCGGCTGAGGAGATGGAGATCGCCCCTTCACCACCTCCACCTGTCGTCATCCCGACTCACACGGCGCTCACCGCTGCCGCTCTCCAGGCGAACCGCCTCGCTCCCAACAGCCTGGAGGAGAACACCATCACCAACATTTGCGCCTCCAACATCATCCTGGATGTCCCAGAGATGACCACACGCTCCCGCACCGGTGCAAACAAAGTCTCCGCCCCAGCAGCAGCGGCTCCGCCAGCCCAGACCATCACCAAGATCATAATCCCAAAGCACATGCTGCAGGCGGGGGGGCAGGTGGTGACGGTGTTGCCCGGGGGGGTCCGCACCTTGCAGCCCACGCTGGTGGTGTCGGGCGCCTCCCGTCAGCCGCCCCCGCTGCAGCAGATGCAGAACGCTCCTCCGCCGCCGCGGCTGCAGCAGATGGCGCCAGCACCTCCACCGCTGCAGGCCAAGCCCCGGGAGGGAAGCACGGCGCTGGGTCTCCCCCTGTCCGTCACCGCTACGCCCCCGCCTCCGCTCCAGATAAAGATAGTACCTGCCTCCTTGCAAAGCAAAGAGGCCCTGCCAATCATTGTCCCTAATACGGCCGCTCCATCGGGGACTATGACTGCTTCTGCCCAGTCTGCACCCATGGTGTCGGTGCAGGTGATGAACTCTGCCGATGTGTCAAGCAGTCCAGACGAGGAGGACGTTACAGAGCTGCTGCACTCAGAGGAGGTAAATGTTGCTGCTGTCATTTCTTTAAGGTAGTTTTTTCCTCAGCTTCATGTGATTGACTAATTGATATAATTTGGGATATTTATTTTCTTCGAAAACTGGCTCATACTTTATCTCTAAACAGCTCCAAGCTGTTGTCATAGCAACTGACTCCCAACTTTCAGACATTATTCAGATCTGACTTTGGTTAAAGTTTTAATGGAAGTGCCAAATCTTTCCCATTTGCCGTTTCACACGTCAGAAGAAGGTACATTTTATTCCTCCTACTCAACTTCATAACAGAGCCGAATAATCTCAGAACTGTTTTAGTTCACAAGCGCTGAGTTGATTTCATATGCCATGTACCATTTCATAGTCAGGTCTGACTTGTAGTGTTTTTTTTTATTCAACATGAGCGGCCTTGAAGTGAGAACAATCCCATATCTGCAGCAAGCAAGAATGTGGGAGTATCCGCCCCCTGGCTGACAGTTGATGATTTCAGGCAGGTAGTTGTAAATTCCCACGAGTCAAAACTCAATGTCCGGGGAAAGAATGCAGATAAAGAGTTACTCCTCTACCACGGTCCAGTGCAGCACAGCTCTAACCGGAGCTCCTTCTCTCTCTGGACATATGATAGGTTACATTTTTCCAATCACAATGAAAAGACAGGCCGCAAATGCAACAGCACCAAAGTTTTCCAAATAGAGTGGAAATCACCTGCGATTGTGAAAGTGTCATTTTTTTTAAGGTTGCAATGCATACACTGGATTTAAAAAAGTCCAGTCCGGTTAGTACATTTTTTTTTTATAAGAAAAGAACATCTGTATAAAATCTGTGAAAGATTTAATGAGAAGTGGCGCTCGGTGGAAGGCTGCGGGACGAATACATGGCCAGTGAATTGAGATGAGAGACGCGCTGCGGGCACAGACGCTGTTGCCTGGATGTTTCATCAGTTTTATGGCAGAGTGGCAGAGAGAAAACCACAGCTGAAAACGCTGGGGAAGTGAAAATCACTGTTGACTTAACCCAATGCAAATTGACGCAGCTTCAGCATTTTCACAGGGGGAAAATTATACTTTCCAGATGTGTGTGATAGACTACATAGACTGCAACTGCTGTCACACTGAGTATTGAAGTGTGTGGGTGCTTATGCAGTCAGTTATGTGTGAAGTGGCAAAACATGCATGAAAAAGTCAAAGAGGGGCAAAAGATTATTTTAGTCCCACTTTTGCTTCCACTGTGTCAATATTAATGATGCTCTTCTTTCTCAGGACGAGATGGAGGTGAATGGGTCCAGTGATGTTACTAAGAGTGTGTGTGTGAGGGCGGGCTGCAACAACCCAGCGGTGGAGAGCGATGACTGGGACAAAGAGTACTGCAGCAACGAGTGTGTGGCCAATCACTGCAGGTGTGTAGAGAGGTTTCAAGCGTTCGCTGGTATAATGTATATTTCCCTTAAAGCCCCAGTGTGTAATTTATTTGGCTTTTTATTAGCAAAAATCAAATATTGCTTTCATAAATACATATTTCACTGAAGTTGAATCACACCCACATACAAATGAAAGCTTTCTTGTACCTTAGAATGAGTTGTTAGAAGTCGCACTGATGTTGCATTCAGGTGCAGTCAGGCAGACGGCCGTCGGCAAGCCAACCGGATGTCATTTTCCTCCAAACGTGGGTCAGGTAAACAATACGACATCACCATGACAACATATTGTCAGGCCTGTATTGTTTTGCCTCGTGCTGGCGGACCACTTGTTTACATAGACGCTTGTTTATCCTGTTACATGCAGCGTCTGTTGTCTGTCTGACTTCTGCCCGATTTCACGTGAATGCAACATCAAGAATACGCTCCAATATGCAACCGCACCGCTAGATGGGGGGAATTCCTACATATTATACCTTTAAACACTCAAGAATGTTTTATAAAATTGGTATTTTGTGTTTTTCAGAGATGTGTTCATGGCGTGGTGCTCCATCAGGGGTCAGAACATGGGGACGGTGAAGTAAAGAGCAGCTACTACCAGGCTCACCAACAGGAAGTTTATTTTTCATCAAGAGCCACTGTTTCAAAACAAACAAACAAAAAAGGACAGATGCAGAACTGATGCAGCCCTGAAATGTCAACAGCATTTTGCTGCAGGTTCCTACGTGTTGTAAATCTCTCTGTTTTCTATATGTACTGTAGCTTTCACAGTTACTGTTTATGGTCAAAGACGAACAAGTAGTATTGCTAAACTGGAGCAGAAGTTAAGAGTCAAGACGTTCTACGCTGGTATTTTTGTACTTTTAATGACAGACATGTCTGTGTATTATTATCTTTGAGGACGTACACAGCTTTTAGTCAGGCATCACAGGACTTTATGGCAGCTAGAGAAAGGATCAGCACAATGAAGTGTAAAAGATGTTCAAGATAATGGGATTCACTAAAGTTTTTTTTTTTTTTGAGGCCAGCCAGGTCAGTTTATAATTAACTGGAAATTGTATCGTGTTTTTGACAATGGCTACAACAGGTAAGAGTAGAGACAGTCTTGTGATGGAATCACACCAACTTGTCAGCATGTGACCCAAAAACATAAATATGCCTGGTAGGCTTTGCTACATTGTTACAGTAGTACTCAGTATTCATGGGTTGTTAAAATCAGCCTTCATTTTGATCTTAACTACACACCTGTAAAGTTTTCTAAGTGCATCAGTTGCTGTCGTGCTGGCAAAGACATTTTTACAACAGTTTTAAGAGATGAGTGAACAGTGCTTACTATTTCCAAATCCAAGTCTGAAGTCTTTTGATGTTTAATCGAGAGGAGAGAAACCAGAAGGATTTAAAAGAGAAAAAAACTGACACAACTGAGAATGCCTTGGTTTGAAGACAGAAGACAGTTTGTACCACCGTATACCTTGTTTTTGTACTGAGAATATTTGGCCGGTTCGGCTCAATAATGCCTTCATTTTTGTAAAACATTCTATTTCGATCATTGTCAGTTGTTTAAGAAAATGCTTGACTTTCATGTTTTCTTAATAAATGAGAAAAAGAGCTCAATCTAGTGGCTTTTTGTTTTTTGCCATGTCCCTTAAAGGAAGAACTTAAACCGACTACTTTATCTCTAAAGACCAGAGGAGAGAAGTTGGAGTACTCCTCACACTGAGCTTACTCATTAAACCTCAACTGAAACACTGAGAAAACCTTCAGGGTTCAACATCATGATCACAGCGTCTTTGTTATTCTGATGGAGACAATCCTAAAGCATTGTCTACTGTCTATGTTGTTATCATAGTTACTGCAAGAATAGTTTGTTTGTTTTCCATTTTAAATTAAAAGGGGCTTTATCTTTACTGATTGTCATTCATTTAAATAGCTTCTATATTGAGATTGAAATAATTATATCATATACTATATATATATATATATATATAGATATAGAGAGAGAGAGAGAGAATAAGCTATTTTGTTTCAGTGCAGTCATAGCTCCGTATTGATTTCCCACTTTGTATAAAAAATACTCTATATTGCACAGTTAAATTAATGCACATCCTACAATCAAAGGAAAAAACACTTGATTAACATACAAATCATAAAAGACTTTGCAATATAAAAATATACCTGAGGCAAATGTTCCATTTCATGGCTGTGACTTAGTTTGGTCTCTTCTCTTAGACTGACTTAAGGCAGTCTGGGTGCAGTAGTTGTATCAGGAGTTTCTAGGATTATTCAGGAAGCGCTGAGAGACAGAATGGAGGCTCTGCTGGGCGGATCCACACGGTACAGCCCCAAACCCAGACACACTGGCTGAGTCAGCTTGGCCTTGAACTCGTGCAGCTTGGTGACGGTGGACTCCTTCACAGCGCTGAATGTGATGTTGCCCTTCTCAAAGTGAACCATCACTGCTATCCGGCTGCTCTGCAGGGTCCCAGGGAGGATCGTTTTTCCTCCATCATGATAAGCAAACAGCTTGCCTTTGCTGTTGTGTGTTAGGCTCCACGAGTTGTCGTTGTTTCCGAAGGCGCTGCTGTGTTTGCTCTTGCGTTGGATGTCCTTGTAAGAGACAGCGATGTCCCAGTAGCCCTCGGCCTCCACCTCCCAGATGTGGGTGCCGGAGGAGAAGCACAGGGCGGACAGGACCTGCGGAGCTTCAGCAAAGCGCTTCTTACTGCTGGGATAACCCAGCTTGGTTTTCACTCTCTCCACCGTTTTGAAGTCAGCAGAGAATCCAAGGAACGGACTCGCGGTGTCCACGTCCAGCATGAGGATTCCTGAGACACAGACACACCAATGGGGTTCACATTAACCACTTTGATGCAACTTCAATACACAACTAGTAATTAGCATGACAATCACTTTTTTATATATAATTTAACCAATTTGCTCAGAATTTTCTGTTTTACTTGTGTTTTTGATTTGTTTTTTTGTCAGTTCAGTAATTCACAAACTCTCCCTCTCAAACCACAACAATTAATCTGTGTGCAGTATATAGTAATTAGAGTTATTTGTGTGTTGTCCTGCATATGACATGTGTCATATGTGTAACAGTGCACTCTAGTGTTCCAGTTAGTTGTGTTTAAATCATATTCAGGTTAAGAAAACTGAATATTTCAGTTCTGAGAAACCAGGATTCTGGTAGACTGGAGTTATGTGATAGATACTGATGTCAGCCAGGTGATGGTCAAACACGCTGAAAAAAAATGGGAGACTGACGATGGTGATACAAATCTTTATTGGTGCTCTCATGTTCTCTTTACTGATGATAAGTCCAGAGTTGTTCAGGTGAGAGAGTCCAGAGAGAGAGAGAGTTGATCAACTATTGGAGCAACTTTTGAGCATTTTAGAGTCTTTACTGACAGCTTCTCCATCAGGCTCATCAGTGTTTGTGGAGCACAAACACACTGCAGTTCCTTCTGTTACCTTGAACATTGTCATTCAGATGCCCTGGTTTTAACTCATCAGTCATTCGTACCTTTATCTTCAGTTTCTGGAGGAGTGCGGATCTCCGATGGACGCTCAACCAAGATTTCTGTGTAGGGATTCAAAAAATTTTAATGGAAGAATATTCATTGTAAAAAAAAAAAACAACAACAACTGAGTGATTATACTAGTTTGACCTCTTCATATGAGCATCCCTGAATATGTAAAGCATACAACAGTGCTGGTTTTCTAACCCACACGGGTTCAGGTGCATACATTTGTATATTCAATCTGATAAGCCAACAGAAATATCATTACACTATCGTTTTATTAGCATCATAATGTATTTATTCATTTATCAAATGAAGTATCTATGTAAAAGTTCTAATTTGATCCCTGTTGTTTAACACATAGTTGCTTGTTGTAAAATAGGTTTTGGGAATATTACATACACATCACATTTTATATTTTTGTCCATTTCCAACCAGTTTTATGTCTCAGTATTAATCTCATTAACTTGGTTGTTGACACTTGACCTCCTACCTGCGATCTTGGAATAGATTTGATGCAAATTGTTCTGCTGCTTGTCCAGTGCTTCTGTTAGCATCTGATTTTCCACAGAATAGTTGTAGGCTGGCGGGAAACAAGGACAGACATCACCGAGTGCACGTGCCCACGCAATCATATGACAAAGGGAATCATTCTCTTACCATAATACAGAACTATGAACCACAAACAGAGCAGCACCACGGAAACGCTGCTCAGGCCGGACGAGTTTAGTTTCTGTTAGAGGGAAAAATTTACAAGATGTGAAAAGTGCACAGATGCAAATCCCTAAAAATCACATGTTAAGGACGTAGTCAGCGTGACTCACATTGAGTTGGATGTCTTCCTTCAGTCTTTTCACAGACTTGGTGGATTCTTTCATTTGCTCCTTGAGCGTCGTGAAGCGTTGGTCCATGTACTCCTGTTGAATGCACACACAGTGTTACCTTTAACAAACGCTCACATCCAATTCTACCGTGCCATTTGTCCCTTAGTTGACTTTAAAGGGATAGTTCACCTAAAATTGAAATTTCACTCATTATCGCATTATTCGCATTTTGGGGCTTCAATACAAGACGGACATTACATATGAGCAGCATGGAGGTATTTGGATGTTTTTTGGTGTGTCTTTTTGTTACGAAGACAGTTGGTATCCATTTGCAACCGTTATTATGGACATGCACTGCTACGCCGAGACCCTCTGTAACTCAGAGAAGCCACGGAGCACTCTGAAACTTCTCCCAGTACAGCCCTTAGTCCACATGAGGGTGAGTAGATAATGAGTGAAATTTCAATTTTGGGTGAACTATCCCTTTAAGTTAAAAACATTTCTTAAAGTCTGCATGATAAAGAAACAATCAATGAAGCGGTGTGAATGAGGGTCAGACTGTCAAAGACCAGAAAATCCAGTTTCTCCACAGTGACGTCAACAACACAACTTCCCCGCAGTGCTTTTACAAGAAACTGTTGCCACTACCACTTTCTTTTTTTGTAAATGATAAGACGTCTCCTGGATAGTTAGTTATATTATTCAAACTCACGGTTAACTGTCTCCGTAGGACAGTGGAGGCTTCACTTTCATGGTTCTGTTGCTTCTTCTCCAGGGCACACAGGTTGCAAAGGTAGCGCCTGGATGAGTTGCAGTAGTACCTCAGCACCTCGTCGTCATGCTGAGGGCATTTCCTCTCCTGGAGGTCACCCAGAGGCCGGACCAGCGGGTGTCCCGTGAAGACCGGCAGCTCCTGGTGGTCCTTAACGTGCTCTTTGCACATCGACACCTCACACTTCAGACACGTCTTTATGGCCAAGATTTTTTTGTCTGGGCAGCAGTCACAGTACACATTTTTTGTCTGGTCCTCCTGGTTAAAAACATCCAATGTGGAGATATTTAGATACATCAAAATACATTTTTTAAAAAACAGCTCTGGAAAAAAAAAAAAAAAAAGAGACCACTTAAAAGCATCTCTACATGTATGACAGTCATTCTTTTCTTTTCTTTTTTAAATACCAACACAAACACAACTCATTCTACTTAATGAGACACTGATGAGGTCATCACCTGAACCACATCTGGTTTTATATAAAAACCACTGCTGGGATTAAACATTGACATTATCCCACAAAAACTGATTTATAAACTCTTCCTGAGTTAAAATATTCTTGCTGTGTTTAGGAATAAATATGAACATGTTTTCTTTGTATTATTATTATTCAAGACTTGATATTTTTGTTATTTAGACTAGTTTAGTCATATTCAGCCAATAAAAGCTCTAAATGACAATATTTTTATTTCAATTTTGGGAGAAATGTTGTCGGTAGCTGATAGAATAAAACTAATTTAATTTTTAAATGTAATTTTACTCAAACACATACCTATAAATAGTAAAATCAGAGAAACTGATCATTCTGGGAGTGGTCTCTTAAATTTTTTCCAGAGCTGTATATATTTTAATTATAATGTTAGCACTGATTGTGGGTGATAATGTGAAGAAAGGCAGGTACCTTCCTCTTCCTGGTCTCCCTGAAGTTTTCTGCGATGTTAGCCAGATTGTAGCTCTTCTGGACCTGAATGACCTGTCCAAAAAAAGACCTGCAGTCGGGGCATCGGAAGGGAAGGTCTGAGGTGTGATCCCTCATGTTCTCCAGACACTTCATACACATGCTGTGACCACAGGGCAGCTGCCGGGGATCTTTGAAGATGTCCCTGCACACTGTGCACGTTAACATCTCCTCCAGTTCGGTTTTATCTGCGTCTTCCATTCTTGATCTCTTTCTTTCCCTCGCAGAGAGCAGGTGAGGACTGTAACAGCAGAGAAGAGAGGGGTAACTGAGCTGCTGTTTTTTATAAACACGTCATATTGTTATCAATAACTCATTAGGCTCAACACAAGATCGTGGATACAAAAATAAACCCTACCGTTAAGGTTAAAGCTGAGCTCAGGCCTCGGTGCTGTTCGTCTCCTGTCTGCAGTAAACACATTTCTAAAAGTGAAAGCACCGCTGAGTTGAAGTTGGTACTTCCTGGTGGGCGGGGCCTGACAGGAAGAGGCGACCACGAGCCTGCAGAGATGAGATAAAAGTTTAAAGTTGAATACAGGATTACATCATCGAAATACTGATATGGGCTCATAAAATACGCAACATTTTTGAATCCTTATTTTATCATCTTAAAACAATAGCCTAAGTAAAAGAAAACAACCACCGAACTGACCGAATTCGGACCGTTCACACAGCAGGTGCATATTTTTTTATAAATGAATACGGCTGAATATATTGTCCTGGCTAAACTAAACGACAAACATTAATCACTTTTATTGTTTCCACATGTGTGAGTGCACACGCGCTGTAAACATGTAATTAAAGAACCCGCAGTAAAGTGTCTCTGTAATAAACTAGAATATCAATTTGTCTGCGATGTTAAATACACGATTTAGAAAAGACATTTGCTCATATCTACAAATGGAATAAAGCAGTCTGCAACATACTCTTTCCAATTTTCCGACGTTTATAGCGTTTAATTTAAGCATTGTCCTACCTGCTCAAAGTTTCACAATAGACACCGTTTCCTGTGTCATCTCTTTGCTTCCATGGTTACATAACTAACAGGTACTTGGTCTATGATCCATGATTAGTAGCCTAATCATTGCTTTCTACATCGACCAAATGTAGATAACTTAAAGACTGGAGTATTGGGATAAATATTATATCATGGCGTTATTACTCAGATCTTCTATGCTAAACGGAGCATGTCTAGTACAAACTACTGTATTTTACCATGGAAATAAGGCAAACTTATTTGTGCCATGGGGGTCAAACTATTTCACAAGGCCTATAAACTGGCAATAAAACTAGGTAAGTCAGTTGATAAAGTCTTACTTAGTAATGAACCACAAGCCTGCATTTATAAAAGTTAATGAGTAACTGACAATAAACCTTAAACTCTACTATCACATTAAGTCGTAAATAGGGAAACATTTTGAGTTTTAATCTTACAAGCAGTGAAAACGAGTGGTCTGAAGATGTCCAGTCACTGTTTCCCAGAAGGAGAGGTCACATTCATGTTTTAACCACTCATTGAGAATGCCAGTTTAAGGGCAGAGGATATTGTAAAGCCCTGAGACAACCGGTTTGTAAAAATGGGCAAATAAACTTGCCTTGCCTTATGGAAGAGGATTCTCTCAGGATTCATGAAACAAATTCAACTTTTAATTTTGCCAAAGTTTTTTTTATTAATATAAGAGAAAAGTGTTATCTATCATAAGTTGAAAAAGATGAAGACAGACATGTGTAAGTGTAATATTAAGGAATATAAACCCTTTAAACCCGTCTTTAAAGATAGAAAAGTGACAACATTTGTTTCACCATGTGTCCTCATCGTATTACAATCGTTATTCCAAAGTGTTCACCCTGAAATCAGATTTCTAATAGAGCCAGCATGACCACTAGGTTGTAGGAAGAAGTATACATACATACATTCAGTGATTAAAGTTGGAGCACAAAATCAGCAAACACCGGGAAATAAGAGACATGACAAAGTGAAGTTTCATAAGAAAAAATAGTGACATAAAAAGGAACAGGGAAAAGAAATGCCACTGACACTTTAAACCATTTACAAAACAACAACATCCAAACAGCAGCAGAGGACTCATTGTAGTACAGAACCAGTTAACTTTCTCAGACGATGTAATGCTAAAACGTGTTGGGCCATCGTAAGACTTTTACACACTGCCCCAGTCCCAATACTGGCTCACAGTCACATGACAAAAACAATACGGCAAGATACAAGAAAAGTAAGATAAGACAAAACATCAGTAGTACATGTTACTTAAAAAAAAATGCCACCATTGAACTGCAACTGATTTTTGTCCTTAAACATTAATCTCTCTAGAATTGCTCTAAATCTCAGCAATTAGTCTTGGTCCTTTCATAGCTTTAACTCTTCTCATCGCAACTTTACATGGCCTTTCTTCCAGAAACAAGCATCAGTGATTTCAGTCTGAGGTAGAAAACACCACTGGCCACTGACAGCTGTTTTCCCACAGCTATTTGCCAGCAATCGTCCTGAATGAAGGGACAAAGAACCCACACTGGCTCAAGTTGTGCTGCTGCAGGTTCCTCATGATCCTGAACGTCTTCCCACACGCCACGCAGCTGAAAGGCTTTTCTCCGGTGTGAAACCTCAGGTGTGCCTTCAGATTGTCTCGCAGTCTGAAGCTTTTCCCGCACTGCGTGCAGTTGTATGGCATCTCCCCCGTGTGGAACCTCACATGGCGGCGGAGGCTCTTCCTCAGCGCAAACGTCTTTGAGCATACTGAACACGAGTATGGCTTTTCTCCGCTGTGGAAGCGCTCGTGGCGCCGAAGAATCTTTCGCCGTTTGAACGTTTTCCCGCATTTGTTGCAGTCGTATCCATCTCGTGAGTGGGTGACGACCCCCTGCAGACGCCAAATGCCATCGTCGGACGGGGTGAAGCAGCAGAGGCGGTGGCCCGTGTGAGGACCTTGGTGGCGTCGGAGGTCTTTTGGCAGACGTGGAGCTGCAGTTTTGCAGTTGGCGACATCGTCCTGTAGCTTAATCTCTGACTCGGACACTGTGAGCACGTTCACCAGTTGTACTGCACATGGACGCAAGAGCTTCTCATCTGGAGAAGTCAGTTTCAGTTTCATGTGGAGGTCGTCATTCATCTCCTTTGGGGTGTGGATCCGTTCCCAAACCCCGACCTGAACGGGAGTGGCGGCTCCGTCAGATGGAGACGGGCTGTAGGCGGTTCCCTTGGCGACGCTGACGCAGGCCGGCTGAGGCTCGGCTTGAGCAGGCTCCTTTAAACTCTCCAGTTTGGGAGTTGGTGACTCCGTCTTAAGGATCAATGGGCAAACAAAGTTCACCTTCTCCTCGGAGGTGACGCTGCTTGTGTCTGCCTGGATCACCAGAGGCTTTTGTTTTGTCGGAGAACTCTGTGTGTCTCCGGGCCCTAATGCGTCTGTCCACGTCTCTGCACACACTGAAAGAGATTTGATCACATTTTTAATCATAATTCACAATCCCACATCTTTTCATTCAACTTCAACATCCCCTCACATTATTTCCATGAAGCTCCTGGTTGAGATGTAGTGCTATGATCCCCATTGTCATGTTTATACTGTATCTCTCTTATATAACCAAAGGATGCTAGTTTGATATTTACAACCCTAATTCCAGGATCTAGCAACAAACACCAGCTAATGGGAAAGACACCACTGCATAGATCTACTTCCCCTAAAAACTGTGTTTTTTGTTTGTTTGTTTTTTTAAAATTAATGGCTCTTTAAGCGACACAGTTTGTGACACCTGTGAGAACACTAAATATTGGATTTGGCATTTCTATGTAATCACGTGTATATCCATCAACCATGCTTCCTCTTTCTTAAGTGTGTCTGCTGCACAGGACTTCCTGGAAATGAGGCCAGTGAGATAACTGCCAGTGTACCACAGGGGTATATATTATCTCTTTCAACAGCTCCATGCGTTTTAAAGCAAAATTAAGTACACATATAAATTAATCCAGATTATTTCATGTCACTTCTTTTTCTCTGACCACTGACTGACTATAAAATAAATCCTGATCTGGTGGTCCTTTGCTGCATGTCATTCCCCCTCTCTCAACTATCCTATCAATTAAAGGCAAAACCCCCAAAAATATTAAAAAACAACAAAAACAAAACACTAACAAGTACATTAATACTGGACCGAAGTGTTCAGTATTTAAGTATCTTCTCCTGGTGACGTATTAACTAGTGCCACGATGCTCCCGCTGTGACCTCTAGAGTTAAAGGGATAGTTCACCCAAAATTCAAAATTCAAACTTCTTGGCGTTACGGGGGGGTCCACGCAGCAGTATTTGTCCATATGATGGTTGTGAATGGTGCTCACTTTTCTTCGTCCAAAAAGACACACCAAAACCCCCCCCCCGTAACTCCGAGAAGGCACGGAGGACTCTGAACATTCTCCCAGCCCTTAGTCGACATGAGGGTGAGTAGATAATGAGTGAAATTTGAATTTTGGGTGAACTATCCCTTTAAACAGAACAGTTAAAGCTTAAAGAATGGTTACCGTCTCACCAAATCTGCACCCATGAATAAATGAAATACTGACTAGCACTTTAATACAGTACTATTGTAGCCCCTATTTCTTACCGTATCTTATTTTGTATTGTAATTTATTGTGAATCTGCTGCTAATTTTCAGTTTTTTCTTATATTTATGCAGATAACAATGCCATGCAGTGCTGCATGGCATTATCTGTTTTCTTATTTCTTATCTTTTACTGATATACTGTAAATGCTGCTAGTACTCTGTCCTCTCTTATATGTATGCAGGTTGCTATCTGTTTTCTTATTGTTGTAACTGCTGCTAATACTATGGTTTTTCATACTTACGCAACTAGCTTCCTGTTATCTTTTTGTATGGTATGCCTGTCTGTCTTTAAATGTGAGGACTACAGATGGAAATTAGCTTTGAGCTCAAGATAGAGTGTTTTAAATGAGATTATTATAAACTACAGCAAAGATGTTTGTGGTGTTTATCATCTACTTCCACTTAGAGACAGATAACTTCATTACAGTATAAAAGTATAGTTCAAACTAGGAGTGTTCAGTATTGTTTCATCTGTTCTCAGTAATGCAAACTGTCCATGAATAAAAGAACAAGTTAGACTGGTTGTTTCTGGTCTGTCAGTTTTGTAACCCTCATTGCTGTTATTTCTTTCCTTACCATGCAAAACAACTTCTGTTTGGGCATCGCTATCAGAAGGACGCTCTGTTTCAAGGATGCCCATCTCTACCATTTCCATAGCTTCTGCTAAAACCTGAGGAAAGAGGAGACACAACACATTTACACATGTTAGAACAACAGGGGCTTGAGGCAACATAATCTATTATTTAAAAAAAACATGACACAGAGCACTGGGCCAGGCTGTGGTGACCTGCTGATGTCTCAGATTTACTATTCATTTTTATATGCTAGTGAGGGTCTTATTTTGTCTCATTTGCTCAAATTATGTTATGGTTTTTGAATAATTTTCTATGTGATTTTCTAGTTATCTTCTATATTTATTTATCTATTGTTCCAGGTCTTTAACAATTTCTTTGCGACCTGGGATTTGAGCTGTCATGGATATGATCCAGTTGTTTGTATGTATTGCTTGTCAAGATGGGGTTTTGTGATTGCAGCAGGTGAAAATTATGAGTCACTGCCCACCTTCATCCTCCCCCACCCCAAACACCTCCAGATGACCTGAAGAAGACCCATAGGTGGTCGAAATGTTGTTTATTATCCATTTATAATAATAATAAAAAAGTGAGCTTTATTTAGCAGTGTTCTGACATTTGCTCTTTTTATTCTACTACTTTTTTCTCCTGCACCTGCCTACTTGGATGTGCGTGCACTTTCCTCCTTTGCTTTCAGTCACAGAGCCGCCCACAGTTTGACTCTGGCCTGGTTCTTGTCATTCAGGACTGATTTACAGCCATGGAAATCCTCACTGACCTGGTCCTTCAGAGGAGACCAGTCGAGGTTAACGGGGACATTATCCTCAGCCAGGAGGATTTCGGGTGGAATGAGGCACTCCTCCACCACCGACACCTCCCCCTTGCCCTCCCGAAGACAATCACCATCTGAAAGAAGAGGGGGACCTGTGGACAAGAGTGGGGGGAGGGGTCAACACACACATACACATTCCTTTGCACTAGGTTTAAATGGGGAACCACGGGGGTGCAGCAGTGCATGCACGATTTTAAAAACACGACAAACACAAACACGTTGTGCTAAATGTGTGCTGACTTCTTTAACACATGTTTCGGTGTTTTGTTTTTCTTTCATGCATTTCAACTAACTGCTAGTCTGCACTGTCCTCGTGCATCTGTCCCTGCAGTCTAACCGCGGACGTAAACAGGAAGTCGTAGCGTTTAAATGTCCAAAATCACATACCCGAGAGCTCCCACAGCGGAAAAATACCGTCGTCCACTTGCACTCCGATGCTGCGTTTGGTGTCCGCATAGGAGACACTGTCAGCTTTCTCAAATGTGTCATTCTCCTCACTTTTGACTTGACGGAGGCCCACATCCACAGCCGAGGCTTGGTATCTGCTCTCGAACAGTTTGGTCAACTCCACCGTGGCCGCCCGGACCAGCGCCCCCAGCACCGACTCCACCTGCGTCTGGAGGTTCACGACGGACGCAGACATTTTGTGCGTGTGCACAAGTCAGAATTTGCGCCAAAAAATAATTCACGACACGCAGAATGTGCAAAAAAAAAAATCTGTGCAGGTCTTTTATTTACTAGTCACAGCCACATGGCTCTCGCACAGAGAAGGGGCGTGTCTGTCAGTGGCGCAGGCGCGGGAGAGGCCTGACCGTGTGACCAGACTGAGAGAGGGGAGGGGGATGGAGCCAAAACAAGAGAGGAGGAACGGATGGAAGCCGTGTGATTTTCAATGGCTAAAACCAAACACATGTCTACACTTCTTCCACACTTTTCTCAACTCTAAGAGCGCAAAACCCAATTTGTATACAACCATTCACCAAACCCCTGACTCTTCCTGCAAAACCAAACAACGGCCTCAAAACTTTCCATCTGTCATTACACAAAACAATGCTCTGGACATGATGTTATAAAAAAAAAAAGAAAAAAAAAAGTTAGTTCACAGTAGGCTAGATGCATTTTTGTTCTGACAGGCAGTTGGTGTTGGTGTGGTAAGAACAGTGTCATCACACCTTCATGGCAGTCTTGCAAATAGCCTACTGTATTTTATAACTGCATGTATGCAAATATACAGTAGCCTATCTGATGTCAGGATGAAAAAACATCAAAACTGACATTGCGTGTTCGTTTATTCCAAGAGAGGACAAACAACGATGTTCCAGTTAACTATTTATTAAATTGGATCATCAAAGGAAATCAGATACAAGAAACTCTCCTGTTCAGGAAATTGCAGTCTGCAAGCAGTTAGCTGCAATCACCATCCCAAGAGAGCGAGAATTCTCTGTCATCTGCAATTTGCATCTGGCCAAGACAAAGGCGTTACATTGGTTTTTAATATTTCGCACTATGTGTGTGTAATTAACTCTTACTGGTCAAAAAACAGGTGGGGAGTGGCTGTGGTTTAGACTTCGCCCTCCCTTCGTTGGTGCCCTCTGGCTGGCACGGGTTGGCCCCATCTTCCCAGCACACAAACCTCTGGGCCTGAAACACAACAAAGCCCTCCCTACACTGACATAACTTTCCACCCAGGTGTCTGAGGGGTCAGGGCAGATAATACAGACCATTAAAACTCTTCCTCACAATGCTTCATTCAGCAGCCCACAGGCCTCTCATCCTCTCCTCCCTTCGGCCTGGGAGATGTTTTGATTTCACTCTGTGTGCTCTCAACTTTGCCTCTGAATGATCAAACAGGTTACTGGTATTCATTGCATTATGAATTAAGCTGAACGCAAATCTATATGGTTTGCTTTAAACAGGGGGTTAGTCAAGAATATAAGACACGATAGGTTAGTTAAAACATGAGACTAAACTTTACTACTACTTAAAGTGAACGCATAAACAGGTAGGCTATATAAAGGCAAATGTTTCACACCACGCAGGATTAACTTGTTTAATTGGGTAAAATGAGTAAGTGCTCAGTCTAATAAAACAATCATCAGTGAGATATATTCAGTGTTGATCAGTACTGTCAAAGTGGAGAATATATCAGTGTTAGATGAGGTAACTGTGTGCAGTTTTGCAGTCTCCAGTGTAGAGACACAGGTTCAGCTTTATTTCATCAGTCAGTAAAACATTGTTCTGTTTTATTTATTAATCAGTAAGGCACAATATCAACTTCAGTTAGTAAAAGGCAAACATTCAATGTTAAGACAATTTTCACCCTAACACTGACTAGGCCGACAAACTGTGTGACTACCCTCTTACAGTACAATACCACTGGCAAGGTGATGTTCTGAAAACATTTGTTTGAGGGTATAGTCAGTCATCCTGTGGACATTTTTTGACAAAAAAAGCTATTTCAGTTTTCTGCTCTGAATCTCTCGACTGGACATCACAGGTGACAAGACAGGCAGTTAAAAAAAAACGCATGGACAGTGGTAGGAGAGTAGGCTATGCACAAAGTACAGTAAAAGCAGCAGAGCATGAGTAAAATGGTTCAACTGCAGAAGGAGGAGGAGCGAGTGGAAATTAATTGCTCTTGAAGAGCTTTACAGGTGTGTTTAGGAATTTGTTATGGCAAGTCTGAAAGAACTGATGGAGGTGAGGCCAGCAAGGCTTTCCAAGCGCAGGGTTTTTTGGAGTTGTTTCCAGCTGTCGGCAGCTGCAAAGGAGGAGTGTTCCTAGGCCTTTAACAGAATGAGTGATGTAGACTCCGCTGAAATGACATGTCCAATTGTCTTCCTTGATTCCGCTGCCCTCCTCTTCCTCCTCTTCCTTTCTCTTTCTCTCAGATTATTTCTAGGCCTATCCCTTCTACACCCTTCAACACCCAGTGCCCTATGAACTGGCTTATTGGTTTCCTCAGTGTGATCGGTTTTGAGTCTTTGTGTCAGTTGTGCTTTAATTGTGTTTAACTTTGTACAATTATGCAACACCAGTGCATCACAGTGTTTAAGTCCCTTGCCATCATAATTGTGATTTCATTTGTGCAGCCATTAGCAGTCATGGGATGCCATGCCACCTTGGGGCCGTCTACAAACTAACATCTTGTCTCATCTCTGGATCGTCTTTGAGATGTCTTGTTTGCTCCTGAGCAGCAGTTTCAAGACAGATTTGGGATAATGTCAGTTTTAATTGTGCTATCCTGGTACATGAGTGGTTCAACAGCAACCCAACTTTCAACTTCTATTTACTGTACCCAAATAAAGATTTTTTTTTCTCTGCATGGCACTGGAAGCTGCATGACTGACAACCCTGAAAACCTCCTCCAAGCCATGGAGTTGGCCTGTGGTGATGTTAGTGTGGAGTCCTGCCAGGGCTGAATCACACCAGAGGTTGCTGACTATGGAGAACAGAGCCTGTTCTGATCCTAAGGTAGAATAAATCACCTGAGTTTGATTTTGCAGTTACATTACAGAATAATATGCATTTCATTTCTCTTTGCCCTTTTTTGTTTTACTTTTGCCAAAGCTAGGTTTTACTGCATGCAAGTTCTGCATTCAGACGTTCATTGCTGTAACTGAGCTGTAAATGTTTTTCCATATTTACTTTATAAAGAATGAAAGATGGAGCTATTTTATTATGTATTGTGATATTAGTTTAGAAATTATTGGGTTAGGTCCAAACTATAGGTTAGAAATGATAATAATGATGGAGATGTTTTTATTTTTGACACTTGATTGACTATTTTGAGCACAGATAAGAATGTTTTGATGTATTTTGTTCGAGTTTTGCTTAAAGAGTCAGATGTTTGGCTACTGAGTTTTGTCTCCACAGTTTTGAGGAAATCACAGAAGGTTTCAGGAAATTTGTCAATCTGAAAAACTAACAGATGTTTATTAAAAACGATGCAGTCTAATTACTGAAAGTCGGAGAAGAACACTGATGTCATGGTTGTCTGTGCATGTGAAGGGCATCTTTTTAAAAACTGGATATGTAGCCTACAGCAAACAAAATTGGTAGAAAATTACCTTGTGCTGCTGTGTGCCATTTTGTGTGTACTACCACTAGAGAGCACCAAAGACATGGTAATCTACTAGCGTTGGGACATTTCTGTGTTTAACTTTCTGTCCCATATACTGCAAGATTATTATGGCTTCAAAATCACAGTAAATTAATATATTTTTGGCTTAGAATTCACACATGCACACAGCAAGAAACTATACAGTGGTGGAGTTTCTGTCCAAGCTGTCATTTATTTAAGACTTCACAGTAAGTTAAATTTCTCTTGTTACAAAAATAGAATATTCAGATGATGAATAGAATCCATCATCATAGAAAACATCCATATGATGTACAGCACTTTCAGTGTACAACATTACATTGATTTCACAGAGAAGGCTGGTGATACTAAAGACCCGTCAGAAAAGCCTGCTAGCACCCTCGGATCTGACTTCACCTGTTTCGATACTGGGGCAAACAAAAAAGAAATGTGAACATAAATAAAACACATTCGAACTGCAACAGACTCCACAGATGGACTCAGACATAATGCATACAACATTGCAACCCCTCCAGTACTTTGGAAAATAAAAACTTTAATAATATAAAAATCAATAGCAGTTGAAGGTTTTGAAAGAATTTCTTTTTTTATTGTACCAGACAGTGTTACATGTGGGAATAAAGATACTGTGGGATCTTATAAAGTACTTTGTTACATGGAGTATTAGTGAATATGAAGGGGGGTGGGGGGCTGGGGGGGTAAATGAATAATGGAATATTGTTCTGGCGAGATACAGATGGAGGATGATGAACAGATGAGATATCAAAATGAACTGGTGAGTTCAACATAACAGAGAGTTACAAAAGAAGATGTTTTGACACAGTTAATGATGTTGACTCTTGAAACGGCATTGGTCAGACTTTGAGAGAAAATTATGACTTAATGATTTAATAATCGTCATCATCATCGTCGTCATCATCGTCATCATCATCATCGTCGTCATCATCGTCATCGTCGTCATCATCATCATCGTCGTCGTCGTCGTCATCATCGTCGTCATCATCATCATCATCATCGTCGTCATCATCATCGTCATCGTCGTCATCATCATCATCGTCATCGTCGTCGTCATCATCATCATCATCATCATCATCATCATCGTCATCGTCGTCGTCATCATCATCATCATCATCATCATCATCATCAGGATCGATTTCACCAGACAGGACATCCTCAATCCAGTCCTCCAGCTCATCTTCAGAGGGCAGGTCGTCCTCGTCGTCCATGTCCATCCACACACTGTCACCCTGCAGAGCCAGAGAGAGACAACAAACTGAAACAAACCGACCAACAAGCTCACTACAGAACCACGTTTGAAGAAAAGGCGACTATTTTTCCTTCCTCTCTGACTTGTGGTTCATTTGGCAGCTTTTCCTGCTGCGACTGATTCCACTAATTGCATTGGCACTGTACAGGAACAGACGTGCGTCATTTGTGGTTAAAAGCCACAAATTCCCACAAATATGAATAAAACGGCAGAGGTAGGCTATTACTTACATCATCAGCATCGACAACACCAATTTGTGGAGAGGACAGGTCAATGTCAAAGATCTTCTCCCAGTGTGGCACCAGCTGCAGAGGAATAAAGAAAAATGCAGGAATCAGTGCTGTCAGTGCCAATAATAACGCACATGAAAAATGTCTTTTAGTGTGCTTCAAGCTCTCACAGATTCATAACTTCATCTCATTTCAGTTGAGTACAACTCTCCCAACCACACTCTATTTTCACTGCTTTGTATTGTTACCAGAGGGAAGTCATCAGGGTCAATCCAGACAATGCTGAGGTCGGGGTTGTGAGTGTTATCTTCAGCCACTTCTTTCAGGATCTCCAGGAACTCAAAACCGTCTGTGGAGAAGACCACAGAGAAACTAAAGGTAAACTATTACAGGGTGGTGGTGTTTCTGTCAGTAGTGGGTTCATTACAGTAAGTTTAGGGTTCCTTTACCTGGGTCAGACTCCTCAGCGAAGGCAATGATGTGTTCACCATCGACATCATCCTCCTGCGAAAAAAAAGGAACAATAATGAGCAGCCTCTGTACAATTTCATGAATCCATAACTTGTTCTGGAGCTGTAATCCAATCAAAGCTTTTCACAGAAGAATAGCCCAACAATCGCTGGCTGGGTGTGTGTGTGTGTGTGTGTGTGTGTGGTCTCTTACCCAGATCTCGTACATGTTGTGAGGCTGCAGCTTCCTCAGGGTTGGTCTTGAAAAGAAAACGAGATCAAGTAGATTTAAGGCAAGCTGCTGTTATTTTGGAGGGACCAGCTTCTTCTCATGTCACTATTTGAGCATAGCACCAGTGAGATTTACCTGTCATTACGTTCAATGAATTTTACCAGCTCATCCTCAGTGTAAGGCTTTCCAGGGATGACCACTGGATCATCCATGAAGGGTTCATAGAAGTCAACTTCATTAAGCTTCAGATCCAGAGCCTTGGCCACCTGTAACCCCCCCACCGAAGGAAATGAAGAGGTGTGAGGATATCGGTATATGACAATAAGCCTACAAGCTAGTTTGTGGATAAAACGCCCATCGCCTGAGCCTCGACATCATGCATGTAGGTTCTGCCATTCCTCCCTAGCCAACATTAACAGCTACAGCAGGGAAAATAAGTATTGAACACGTCAACATTTTTCTCAGAAAATATATTTCTAATAGAGCTATTGAGCTATTGACATGAAATTTTCACCAGATGTCGGCATCAACCCAAGTAATGCACACATACATGCATGATGGCCAATAGCAAAGAGCTGTCTAAGAGCTGTCTAAAGACCTACGCAACCAAAGATTTCAGACAGAAGAGTCAAAACAATAATCAGAAGGGTTCCCTAACAGTCCAGGACCACTGGTGGAGAGCTTCAGAAAGACCTGGAATCAGCAGGTACAGTTGTTTCAAAGAAAACAATAAGTAATGCACTCAACAGCCATGGCCTCCATGCACGCACACCATGCAAGACATGGAGGCCATGGCGATACTGACAAACTCCAGCTGCTTTCTTGGCTTTACATACCTTTTTGCCCCTCCTTTTCTTCATGTGTTCAATACTTATTCCCTGTGTCATTTCACTTTATTACACATATCTTAATTTATGGACATTAATGTTCGGATTTCTTTGTATGTGTGCATTACTTGGGTTGATGCCGACATCTGGTGAAAATTCCATGTCAATAGCTCTATTAGAAATATATTTTCTGTGAAAAATGTTGACGTGTTCAATACTTATTTTCCCCGCTGTATCTACCAATCTTCCGAGGAGCCTCAGCACTTGCTGACAAGATGTTATAGGCTAATGGGTCCATCATAAGGGCAGCCTGGCGGCTTCAGTGACTTGTTATCAGAAAGTACCAGTACTGGACCAGAGCAAACTGGTTAGCATGCTAACTTTAGAAAAAGAATAAAATAGAAAGAAACAAAACAAGAGGGTCGATTTACAACTCTTGAACCAGGTCTAGGTGACTAAAGGAAGATGCTTGCTGCAGTGTTTCTGATGAGCAAACAGGTGTTTATGCTAACATTGGCGTATGTTCCCACAGCCTTATGTTCCCACAGCCCTATGTTCCCACAGCCCTATGTTCCCACAGCCCTATGTTCCCACAGCCTATATGTTCCCACAGCCCTATGTTCCCACAGCCTTATGTTCCCACAGCATATGTTCCCACATTTGAGATTTATCACATGGTGGATGCTCTGCTATATGTGGAAAGATGTCTATGGGTGTAATGTTATGGGAACATAATTTTTAGTGGGGAAAAAAAGTTAGAAATGTGGGAACATAGGGCTGTGGGAACGGTTACATGCTGTCATTCCGACATCCCACCATTCCAACATAGGCCTACCGCTATTCTGACATGCCATCGTCCCGCCATTCTGACAAGGCTTTATCAAAGGAAATGTACGTTTCTCAGGTGACTCCCTCCTACTTCTTTGGACTCTACTTCTGGACTCTCTCTTATCTATCTGGCCTGTCTATCCTCTACTTGGTCTTTTTACTAAACTTAACCAACTCCTTTCATCATTGCCTAAACCCAACCAGTGCAAAATCTTCTGGGGAAAAAATACGCTAAAGGATTTTTTGGAAAGGCAGGATGTTTAAAAAAAGGGAAAAAATACTGTCATTCCGACCATAGGAGGTAGGAATTGTCGGAATGATAGAAAAGTGTTGCCATTTAGACAATAGAGGCCTATGTCGGACTGGTGGGACGTCGGAATGGCGGTTGCCCCCCTGTGGGAACATAGGGCTGTGGGAACATAGGAATGATCATCCTATGTTCCCACAGCCCTATGTTCCCACATTTCTAATTTTTGTTGTCACTGAAAATTAGGCCCTATGTTCCCACAGCCCTTTGGTCCCACCATTGGTTGGGTTTAGGCAATGAAGAAAGGAGTTGGTTAAGTTTAGTAAAAAGACTAGGTAGAGGCTAGACAGGCCAGATAGATTAGAGTCCAGTGGGAACATAGGGCTGTGGGAACATAGGCACGCTCCCACGTTTACGTAGCAATAGCTAACTTAAAAGACCCCTTTTACTGGCTTTTAATCACTCTTTTTGCATTAACCATCATCAGTGTTAATTACTTGTCACTTTGTACAACCTAATCTGACTGTTAAACTAAGAGGATGTATGTAAGCGATCCAGTCGTTTTGGCTAACTTCTTGTCAGCCGATGGCATTAGCAGTCCCCACCCTCGTCATGGATCTATTGGTCCTCGTCCCTATGTCACCATATTCACGCGCATCCCTTGGCTGCACACACAGCCCTTCATGCCGTTCTCTCTCCTCATTGGATAAAGCTTGTAGGATACAAGGAAAGTTTTCTCCTCAGCTCAGAGCAGATCAGACTGACTGACAGACCCGTGTTTCAGACCAAACACTCTATGTAAGTGATTGCTGTCGGAAGATATAACTATTTAAAGGGATAGTTCACCCTAGAATGATATTTCGCTCATTATCTACTCACCCTCATGTTGACTAAGGGCTGGAAGAATTCTCAGAGTCCACCGTCCCTTCTCTGAGTTACAGGGGGTCTTGGCGTAGCAGTGCATGTCCATATAACGGTTGCAAAGGGACACCAGAGCTCTTCGTAAAAAAACACACACAAAAAAACATCCAAATACCTCCATGATGCTCGTATGTAATGTCCGTCTTGTGCTGAAGCCCCAAATTGCGTAATTGTCCCGAAAAAAATTAAATAAGTCTATATTTTAAGCTTGTTTGTAGCGGAAGCTTCTCAAAGCGTGATTCGCAGTAACTGCACTGACGCCGGCGCAAATCACACGAGATTTGGACGGACCAGGAAGAGGAGCTTCGAGAAGCTTCCGCTACAAACATGCTTGGAATGTGGACTTATTTAATTTTTTTCGGGACAATTACGCAATTTGGGGCTTCAGCACAAGACAGACATTACATACGAGCATCATGGAGGTATTTGGATGTTTTTTTGTGTGTGTTTTTTTACGAAGAGCTCTGGTGTCCCTTTGCAACCGTTGGACATGCACTGCTACGCCAAGACCCCCTGTAACTCAGAGAAGGGACGATGGACTCTGAGAATTCTTCCAGCCCTTAGTCAACATGAGGGTGAGTAGATAATGAGCGAAATATCATTCTAGGGTGAACTATCCCTTTAAGACTTATATTAACACAAAAATATCGCTTACTTCTGCTTTAAACCGTGACAATGTCCTGTTTAAACATCAGTACCTATAGGTTTCAGAGAAAAACATGTGCTCAAAGTCAGTTACTAAACTCAGTCAGTCTCATCTACACTGGATAAGAAAATAAACTAATGGGCTGAATTTTTTTAAATCTATCAAAAGCCTCTTATTTGGCAGTTTAATGAATTAAAGACTAGAATGTTAGGTATATGTTAGGTATAAGTTTTAAATACATCCAATAAATATGGAAGAGGATTAGGGCCAAACTACATGTTTTTGACGCACGTGTGGCCCTTATGTTTTAGTCAGATCAAACAGAATAATCACTTACCTTGGGGTTGAATGTGGCATAGAACTTGATGTGAGGGTGGAACTCCTCTGCAGCGTCATCAAACGCCTCAAAATCTGAAATTGTATAGACAACCATCAAGTTGTTTCAGTAGGTCACCTCCTGTATGAAATATCTAAGAATGTCGACTTGTTGTTCTCATCATTACTGTTGCTCTGTGTGTGCTCAATTAAATCTGCTTAAAGGTCAAAACAGCAACTGAGGGTTAAATTGAGCAGTATGAGCCTGATCGCTGTTGCATTTGTTTGATTGGTGCAATTATGAGCAATAGTTTTGAAAAGCAACTGTAAAAAAGAGATTGCAACAGGTCACCATACCATCACAGTACAGATTCTTACGTTCTGACTTGTGACTCTTAAAGTAGCCCACCAGTTTGATGTCCTCTTCGATGTGTTTAAAGCCTTTCAGTTCCATAGTGTTGTCAATAATTTCCACTGGGTCATCAAGAACCTATGAAAGAAATGGAAAGGAACACGGAAGAGAAAAGGGGCAGACAATAGAGATGGAGATGACAGAAAAAGGATAAAGCCACAATAAGATTTAGTGGGTCATCTTTATAGACAATAAATGCTTATTTGGAGACTTTTTTTTGCTTAAACAAGGCAGGCTAACTGGGAGATTATATCCTCACGAACATCATAGATGAACTCCACAAGAGTGTCTGCTGCAAGTTCGCCATCATATTCTATGACCTCGTCGTCAGTGAAGATAAAGATGCTGTCGGACTCTTCAAGGCCTGAGGAAATGGAGAGGACATTAAGTGTTTTGACGCCAGCGGACATAAACAGAGCGATATTATCTTTTTTCAGACTAGTACATTCAGAATATTAGTGATTACACATGACTTGCCAAGTGGCTGATAATGTGATACCGGTCTGATATGTTTCAAGTGTCTGCAGCTGTATTTACCTAACTTCTTTGCAACGGCCTTGTCGTGCTTTACATCAATGAGACCGACTCCGATATCCTCATCATCAAACTCATCCAGGACCTGGGCTACAAGCTGTAAAACAAAGACACTGTCACATACATGGAGACATGTCTCTGATTTGTTAGTTCAGTATGAGTGGATCTCATGTGTTCAAGGACATTTTACACTGATAATACCAGCTTTTTTGACAAAGTCATCCCACTCAGTCATTTCATTACCATAAAAGCCTCCTTTTCAGAGCGCTGCTTATGCACTTTCTAAATCTGTATGAAACTTGAACCTCATGACTGACAGTCAGTTCTACCAATGGCAGTTGCACATTCACGGCCTGACTGCATTGAGGAAGTGGTTTGAGGGTGGGCTCTGTGTGTTTGCTGGGTAAAAAGTACACACACACACACACACACACACACACACACACACACACACACACACACACACACACACACACACACACACACACACACACACACACTCTGGTGTCAAAGATCTTGAGCAGCTGCTTTTACTGGCATAAATAGTTTGACTAAATAGACTGTCTTGCAGCTCGTTGTGCAGATAATTCTCGGCATTTCTTTTAACTTGATTGGAGTTGCAGATGGGTGGGGCTTGGTAAAGCATGTTCAGAGTTTTGTAGCGTAGTGAATGGTCAATTGCAAAATATATAAAAAATCTTCTAAGCAGTTATATGCATGAACACGATCAACATTTTATGAAAGCACGAATCTTGTGCTGAGTGTGGTACTTTAGTTTTACTGTGACTTAGACATTTTTGCATGGGCCTATATTTTGTTGCAGACCCCACCCTTCTGGCATTTAAGCAGCAGGCTAAAATAAACTTTTAAAGGGCAAGTGATTGAGGTGACTAAGGCTTGATGCTATCCAAGCAACTGAGGATGGTACATTTGAGGATAAAATGTAATAGCAGATATGCAACAGGGGTGTTACCTTATTGACAGATTGTCTCATACATTCATATTAATAGACTGGATTAAATTATATCATAACTTTTCAGAGTATCTATTTCATAGTCTTTTTCACTCAGTTTTCCTCATGAGAGTTCTGTATGTTAGATATAGATCATAGACCATAGATCTACTGGTGATTGCTCTGCATAGATGTACCGTATATAAAAAAGAAATAATTTCATTTTGATCCATTAAAAGTAAAAATACAGAAGAAGTAAAGAAACTAAATAACATAAAAAAGATATTAGATAAAAAAAATTAATATAATTTACATTTGTTTATCATGTCACACTTATTTTTCTTTTCTTTTTTTTTTTTTTTTACAGAAGTTTATTCTCTATTCACAAATAAAATATGAAAATGATTTCATATCCGTCCTCCAAATATAAAACATGAGTTGTCTTTGGACCGTAGTGTTCAGAATGTGTATCTGCAGTAATGTGCCTGATATCATTTCTCTGGAGTAACTAAACCCACTTAACTGCATGTGAAGTTAAACCTACAGCCTCGGTGTATGGGATGGGATTTCACAGCTTGATATCTGCATGTTTTCCAAGTATCTCTCACTAATGGACAGTCCTCTCCATTTTGATACACTAAGTGAATACAGAGGAAACATAGTACATCCATGTATTTATCTGTAATCTGTTTCTGGGCAGCGAGCCATTTCATGTGCAGTGTGTTTAATTTGGAGAATGCCAGCCCACAAAAGTCAATGGAGAGAGAAAAATATTAAGTATTAGATCTAACGCATATTTCTGACACACATCAGTCTCAGTGTTG
Organism: Trachurus japonicus; assembly: GCF_045865225.1. NCBI lineage: Eukaryota > Metazoa > Chordata > Actinopteri > Carangiformes > Carangidae > Trachurus > Trachurus japonicus. Next base: position 30,647,877 of record NC_140923.1, read on the forward strand.
CACCACCTAAGCGATCAAATCGGTTTTCTTTGACTGAGGAAGAAAAAACACAAGACTCCCTCACTCTCGTTCTGTCGTATTTCATTGGATTTTCATTGACCCCGAAAGGTCATCCTGACCTCTGAAAGCCTTTTTGCCACTGTCTGTTGCTAATAATAAAACCTCATCAAATGTAAATCATAATACATTCATAAGGAGACACACAAGCCTTCAGGGAGCTCGGCACACCACAAAAGCATCTTGGGATAAATATAGCACCAGAAGCCACACCAGCATCAGGGACTATTTTGGTGAGGTGGGAGTAATGTTCAGCGATCTGGGATCCGCTGACAAGTACAGTACTGCAAGTGTCAATCACAGTGCAGAGCTGAGCCGGCACTACTGCAGCCAGCCTGAGGCCAGGTCCACCGCCCCCCCACGGAGACTCAACAGGCTGATGAAATGCTACTTTATGCCAAGGAGAGCAGCCCCTATCATTCACGCTCTGTTTTGATTATTAATCTTTTACTTCCGATTATTATCCATAGCTATTATTTCTCCTCTCCTCTCATTTGGTTTTTAAATATTTAATGATATTTTATGACAAATTCAATCCAATTTGTTCATTGCCACATGTCAGTGATAATGTATACATTTAGGTGCACAAAAATAATATTGATATGTTTTTTTTTTTTTGCAAATAATTAGAGTATGTAATAAATCAAAGAAAGAGTGTGTAAAAGAGCTGCCTTTGCACTGTACATTTGCCATGCAAAATGCCATACAATATTGTCATAACACAATCCAATAATATGAATGTAAAAATCTGTTATTACTCAAATCACATTTTTATAGAACTGCATCGCACAGTGCAATGAAGCAAAGAGAGGATGCCTCTTTAAAAGATCAAGTTGTACTAACATGTCTAAAAAGTAATCCACCCTACACAGAAAGTGAGGGCTCAGATTTGGAAATATTTCTTGAAAAATCCACACACTGTCTACATCAGCTGTAACTTTCACTTCCACCACAATTTTTTTTTGTTTTTCTTGGCTTTAAACTGTCCACCCAGAAGAAAGAAAATGAAAGGAACGATAACAAATAATACAAATGTAACCTTTCTGGGGAAAATGGTGGTGTGCTATGGAGTATGTGATGTTTAATAAGCAGTGTTTTTCTTATGTAACCAGAGAACCAAAGTAGGTCAGGTGTGGTTCGATGTGTTTGTGAGCTGAAACTTTGTGGTGAGGGAATGATGTCATGTCTTTCTGAGAGGAATGTGATGGAACTGCTGATAGGAGGCTGAAGGTGTGAGTGGCATCCTGGTGGACGTGTATTAAGTGCATCAGCTCCCACATACACACCCACACACACACACACACACACACACACACACACACACATACACAAACACACAGGTCATATGCATTGCCAGAAAAAATGATATCTTGGGCCTCAACAGCTCCGCGTTGACGACACTGTCGACACACTGCAGACTTGGGACATATTTTTAAAGACTTAACTTATCAGCATTTCTGGATTCAGCAAAGCTATTTTCTGCCTTGTAGCATCAATTTCATATGATAACACCTCCTGTTGTCAATTACACATTTAACACTTTTCAGATCTGGAAAAAATATCCCTTCCCCCAGCTGTGAATAAGAATCTGTCTTAAAAAAATGTATATCTTAAGGTTTTATGTCAAATTCAACCAGAATTACTGTTGTAAAATTCACATCTACACAATTTAAAATCTAGTAGTAGTAGTAGTAGTAATGTATTTGTCCCCGTAGGGAACAAATAAAATCTATGCAACCAAACTAAATTAAAGAAATATCAAAGTCCCAACCTTACTCCAAGCAACAACAAAACTTTGCATGATGTTTCTAGTTCTTCATCAGTATCCTATCATACTTAATGACTTCTATACATAATTCCCATCTCAACCCACCTCAAGGGCCAACTCCTCAATTTCAAACTGTCTCTGGGCGACGCGGCTGGTTCCGGGATGGTCATGGTAGTACACCACCATGACATCGTACTTCTTCATCACGGACTTATAGTTCTTGATATTGAGGTCGTGGACACGGTCCTTGCCATCATACTCTGGGAAGTCCAAGCAGTCCTTAGACAACGATAACCCCCCAAAGGACAGCAAAACCGCCACAAGCACCCAGGTCCACTTCATGGCTTCTCTCTAAGATAATGCAGATGTACTTGTAGTTTCAAAGTAAACAAAGAAAAGGGGGGAAAAATAAAAATAGTTTGGTAAAAGTATGGAGAACCCCTTCCAATCCGCGTCACCCAGAAGAGAGCAAGACCAACTCCTGCATCCACCTTATTAAAAACCCCACATGGGCAACTGGCCGTGGGGCACAGGGTGCAAGAGGGGTTGGGCTAAGTTTGACATAGGTGTTAGTGTGTGTCTATGTGGGGTGTAATTGAGCATGGGAAAGATGAGGCGGGGGGTGGGCAGTGTGGTTGCTGGGGTGACAGCTTTTCATGTGTATGTGTGTGTGTGTGTGTGTTGCAGACTTGTCAAAGTGGGTGGAGTGACGAGACGAGGACCAACCTTCTCTCCTTTTCTCTCCATCCATACGACCAGGGGGATGGGGATGGTGACGGCGCTGGAGGTGAAGGAAGATGGTGCATGTCAGGGAATAAAGGTGGGATGTGTCACAGACGCCTGAAAACCTCTCAGCTTCAAAAGAAGGAGCGCAATGATGGATTTAGTGGAGGCTGTGAATACGAGGCACTCTTTTCCCATATTAAGTGTAGACGGTGGCTTGGATCCCAGCTAAAAATAATGGATGTGGGACAGGGAAGAGCATATCAGGAGGTGGTGGTGGGGGGGTGCTGGTGTCTAATTTGCTTCTGCTGGCACAGTGGTAGCGCTAGAATGTAGAGCTGGGTCATACAGGGACATGGAGAGGGGAAGAGAGTGGTAAGGAGCGGGCGCTGCACCTGCTGAGGATTGAGTGTATAGGTGTCACTTAGCCCTGACTCAAGGAGAAAGTGAAACAGAGTTTTACAGTGTTTGGAGTTTTGAAATAGTTTGCAGTCTGAGCCTGATACATATACAGTACACGTGTGTCCTGTAAGACGTGTGCATGTGCTGTATGCCTGAGATGATCGCATGTGATATTACTTTACAAATTGAAAGGGAAGAGGTAAGCTATAAATAAATGCAGTCAATCTTAGTACTTCTTTCAACCCCTTGCACACCCCAGTAACCCCCCCCCAACACACACACACACACACACACACACACACACACACACACACACACACACACACACAAGCATCACACAATTTTTTTTCTTCTGTTGCAAGACCTGCAGACCTACAGTACCAAGGTGGAAAGATTGTGTTTGAAGGTAGGACAGATGCACTGACAGCATCTCTCTCTCTCTGTGTGTGTGTGTGTGTGTGTGTGTGTGTGTGTGGTGGGGTCGGTGTCTGTGACTGTGAAAAGTCAAGATGAATAGTGGCTCACTGTAAACATCTAATAAAATGACATGAGAGCTCAAAAGGAAGGGGAGGTGTCTCAAGTGACTTCATTTACACCTCATGTAGTGACACTACGTCACACCCTCTACATCTGAACCCCCCCCCCCCCCCACACACACACACACACATCGATCTACACAGTATATTATGTTTTTTTTTTAATTATCTGCCCTTCTGTTCTCTATGAGCTTATAATGGTGATTTAGTTTTGCAACTTGCCAAACAATAATTAGGCTACTAAAAGATGTATAGCCTGTTCATGGAAAGGGGATAAACCTTGTACTACTTCGCAATGGTTAAAAGGGATGTCTTTTTACTTGGCTTTAGAAAAGATAAGCTACATCACGAAAAATAAGCTTGACAATTTTGGAAAATCTGGAAGGTTTTCTGTAATTTCCTTGAGAAAAATGATATTGAAGTAGATGGCTGGAATGATGAGCTGAACTGAAGATTTATCTATCTTTTCATTTTATCTTGATTTAGTATACTCATTTAGACCTTTACATACATTTATATGTATCTCTGTGTGTATATATATAAATGTACTCATTTATTTATGTACTTATGTTTTATTTATTTATCTTTCTACCAACACGATTCTAACACATGCAATGATATAGTGTCCTTTCCCTTTTTTTTCTCCTTCTTTCAGTTATTTATTTTATTTTCATCATTATTATTGCTATTATTATTGTTGTTTTCTTGTATGTGCCTTCTTGTTTCATGTTGTTCACTGTTTGTAAAGTAACAAAATGTGCAATAAACATATGTTTTAAAAAATAATAATAATTAGGCTACTATCAATAATAAAGACACTGACTTCTGTGAGATGACTCAGTAACATAATTTTAGAACTTTTATGATCAAGAAACCTTATCCTGGTCATTTTCAACAATACTATATAGGCTCCTTAATTGAGTCAACTGTCTGTCCTCTGACGTGATTTTTTCCTGATCATTTATTGTAAACTGTTTGTGTAAAGTGACTTGCTATTTCTATTATTGTAATTAATTTTGTAAAGTGTACCGAGACCATGTTGCACCATGGTGATTTTACACTTTAAATAAACTAAACTAAACTAATAATGGTTTGTTCATGAGAGGCAATTCATGGAGTCATGGAGTCATTGCTGCGATTACCTATCCTCGTCAGCAGATGGTGCTTTTCTTTCTTCTTTTTTTTGTAAACTCAGAGTTTAACAGTCTACCACTTTGAACATGTGTGACATTGTATGCACTACATGGGTCATCCTAGTGTCCTTCCTCTGCCCCCAGGTTTATTGTAGTCAGTACACAAAATGTCTCCACTAATGGAGTTAACAGGATTGCAACATGGCCTTATAACTACTTCAAAGACTATGTTATCACTTATTACAAGGAGAATACCAATCACTGTAAATTTTCCACCACACACTTTTTAAAAAATTGTCATTAAAAAAAGTTACTGAAAACTGGCACTATAAAGGACTTTACAAACCTTTACACTGCTCACCTTTTCATTCACTGGCTAAAGGCAATACTTCACTGTCATTGTCATCAAGTGTATTCAGAGGGTGACCACAGGGGGGCAGGGTTCACCCACCAAAGGGAGCTGCTTTCTATTTGTAGAGAGCTCCAACACCTCATTGAGGTCATAAAAACAAAAAATCATGATTTTGAGCCCTCTTCTTCAAAATCACCTGGATTTTTGTAGATAGAGGGTTCTGAGTCTGTCTGACCAATAGAAAAACAGGAGGCAGGTGAAAACAAACAGTTGTGTAAATGCATCAAGTATTTACCTGCAGCTGGGGGCTGGTGAGCCAGTGTAGTGGCTCACGACAGAGTCTGCCCAAGACTCTTCTCTCCAGAGGTTCCTGCAGGCTCTGCTCTTCTGCTCCCTCTTTCTCTTTGTGCTCTGAGCAGCCCAGAGAGACAGACAAAGGGATGAAGTGAAGTACAGTTCAGTTAGTCCTCTCAGCCCGCTGCTCAGTGGACTCAGTCTGTTACCTGTCTGACAATCAGGGCCGTTGTATAGGGGAGAAAGGTGATGATAATTCTAGGGGCCCAGCGCCCAGTATAGGGCCCACAAAAAACCCCAGTAGTCTAATCTTTGTATGACTGAATTATTCTGCATAAGACCCTAACTACTCATAGTAATGCTGCATTAGCATCAAAACAAAGTAGGCTAAATAAAAAATGATAATATAAGAAAAAAAGTGGAAAGGTTAGGGGCCCACTTTAGTATTCTTTCAGGGGCCCCAGAATTCCTAGCAACAGCCCTGTCTGACAATCATTGCATTTTATCCACAATTCAGTATCACCCTGCTCTGGTGCTGTCAGAGAGAGAACACTGGTTATAGTAGCAGCCACTAAATGATTAGGCTACTATGGGTTCACCTTGATACTATTTGATTTGTTATAAACCCGCTGTTCAGATAGCTATTTAAAAAAAACATTTCTTTGGAAATATTTTCTTTTGATAATACAGCCTAATATGCTGCTATAATATAATATAATATGCTATAATATGCTATAATATGCTATAATATAATATAATATAATATATCTGTAGATCTTCTAAGTAAAACCACAGACCCCTAACATCAGTAACTGTTATGTCATTGTCTCCCTGTGGGCGGTGCTAAAGAGGAAACACTTGCATAACATGGCGCTGGATCAAAACTACACAGGGTGAATGTTAGCAGTGGATCAATCAAGTCGACATTAGAGGCTGTCGAGAGGTCGGGAGGACGCTGTGTTTCAGTGTAGTCTCTCTGTACATTTACACCAACTGGACTGAGTCCAAGGTAAGACTGTCAGTGTCAACCAGCATGTCTGATAACGTTAGGTCAGTTAGCTGTCTACAACGCGGTAGGCTACCGTCTCTGCAGCTGCTACTTACATTAATCTAGTCTTTTGTTTTGATGAATCTATAAAACATTTAAAATGTAATAATAAAAAGGTGAATAATGCCCCGGACAGGTGACATCTGCAGACGTCTTCTTCACGTGATCATAACCGCAGAGTAAACACCAGCTGAGACGATCAAGTTGATTTGACTGACTATCCAGAAAGTATAGCCTATTATTCTAGATTTCTTTTTCTAGTCTGCTCTAATAAAGTAACCAAAACATCGACGAAAACCTACTTCTCCATTAATACTTCCTGTATTTTCCACAGATGGCCTCGGCTCTGGCGAACAGAGCGATGGGAGCCATTGTTGGATCAGCTGTTGCAGATGCAGCAGGTAATAAAAGTCTAAAGTCCATCATACTTATTAATGCTATGTGTTGTCATGTTACATATTTTATGCTTTGAGTAAATATCACTCTATTTAAAGTAAAAATCCTATCTTCACATTTCAGCTCAGGTATTTCCCTGATATAATTATTAAATCCTTTAACTTTAAAAGCTCCACCAGTGGTTTGACATATCAAACACAAATCACATGCAGTTTTCATTATTAGTCAGCCGTTCAGTTTCTGGTCTCCAGTCTTTTAACTGACCTGATGACTTGACCCCTCAGCGCAGCCTCTCCACTGGGTCTACGACCTCCAGAAGCTGCAGGGGATCCTGGCTCAGGATCCAAACCCTGAGTTCCGCTCCGAGTCCGCCAACCCGTTTTACAGGAGGCAGACGGGCCAGCAGAGCTGCTATGGAGACCAGGCCTACGTTCTGCTGGAGTCCCTGTCTGAATGTGGAGGTGGGTTTCATCTTACTGGTTACGCTTAAATGCTACTTGCCAAACCATGGTAAGGTGTGTGATCAAATGTGCACTTCCTTCCATTGTTCATTTTTCAATACTCAATACTGTACCTGCTTGGAAACTTATATTTAAGAATGAAGAGCAGCATGAAGAGTAGCTGCTATTTTGCGCTGATTAATTAAAAAAAAAAAAAAATCAAGTAAAGAGGTTTCCTGTGTTTTTCTCCATGTGAAAACCCTTTTAAACAGGACTGGACTACTATGTTTCTCTGAAACCAACAGTACCAGTCAAAAGTTTGGACACACTTTCTCATTCAACTGTTTTTCTTTATTTTGAATATGAAGGAACACATATTTTCTAGTAAACCCAAAAGTGTTCATTAAAAATAAAGTGTTTTCTGTCACCTGACCTAAACCCAATTGAGATGGTTTGGTATGAGTTGGACCAAGTGAAAGCAAAACAGCCAACAAGAGCTCAGCTCCTCTGGGAACTCCTTCAAGACTGTTTGAAAACTGTTTCAGGTGACGACCTGATTGTTTCTGGTGGGACTACTACAACATAGCAAACTTTACATTTGGGCATACTATTTAAGCTCTATGTAGGCTTTAACAAATTATTCTGATCAAATGTATGGCTAAACAGTTTGAGTTGTATGCTTGTCTTTGCCTGTCCTCTCTGACCAGGTCTAAATGTTGAGGATCTGAAGCAGCGCACGCTGAAGTTCTTTGGGCCTGGATCAGAGTATGACACGCCCATCAATGATCCTTACAGAGAGAGAGGAGGTAGGAAAGTCTTCCAGTGTTTTTTTTTTTTTTTCTTTTTTTCAAATAAAGAATAAATTCACCTCACTGGTGGGTGCTGTACTTCTGTGTATAACAGGACCAAGACCACAGCTGCCCATTGAGGGACCATGGAGACATGCAAGTTTGAAGGGCTTCCTGAAAAACGTGGATGCGGGCAAAGAGGAGACGGGTAAAGACCTGGATTGACTGTTGCAACAGTGCAGTGTAATTATAGCATTTTGAGAGATAAGCATAGTCAACCAGTGTATTTGCTGTCGTATTCGTCACAGGATGTGAGAACGACTGTCAGATCGATGGAATCACCAGATTGGCCCCTATAGTGGCTTTCTATGCAGGAAAGCCTGACATGCTGGAGAAGGTTGAACTGGCCACTCGTGTCACCCAGAACAATGATGAATGTGTGGCTGAGACTCTGGCAGCAGCAAGGTCAGTGTCTCTATAATACACTGATTCACTCTCCAACTTTCATATGTTCACCAAACTAATGCACTGATGATTTAGGTACTGTTCACTTACAAATCTGGGGTTTGAATGCCTTTATTTCAAATTAAAGGGATAGTTCACCCAAAATTGAAATTTCACTCATTATCTACTCACCCTCATGTCGACTAAGGGCTTGGAGAAGTTTCAGAGTTATCCGTGGCTTCTCTGAGTTACAGGGGGTCTCGGCGTAGCAGTGCATGTCCATATAACGGAAGCTTCCGCTACAAAACAAGCTTGAAATATAGACTTATTTAATTTTTTTCGGGACAATTTCGCATTTCGGGGCTTCAATACAAGACAGACATTACATACGAGCAGCATGGAGGTATTTGGATGTTTTTTGGTGTGTCTTTTTGTTACGAAGACAGTTGGTATCCATTTGCAACCGTTATATGGACATGCACTGCTACGCCGAGACCCCCTGTAACTCAGAGAAGCCACGGAGGACTCTGAAACTTCTCCCAGCCCTTAGTCGACAGGAGGGTGAGTAGATAATGAGTGAAATTTCAATTTTGGGCGAACTATCCCTTTAAAGAAGGACACCTTCCAGTCTGGAAGTTTATCTTATAGTAGCTAGTATCCGCAACACGCTTCTTACTTCAGCAGTGACACTGAGAGAAGATGAGACCACAAATGTGAAAATAAAGTGCAGACTTAATGCAACCAGATCACAGCTATGACTGTGATGGATAACACACTTAAAACATCTATACATTGTTAAGTATAATCTATCTGTCTGCTGTTTTTTTTTGGGGGGGGGGGTTAAATTCTAGATTTTGATAATAAAATTGTAAATGTAATCTAGAGAATTTAATTGAGGTTTGTTGTGATTTTCTGTCTTCTCATCAGTAATGTGACTCATCACTGTAAAGGGTACACAGCAGAACTTTTAGTATTGTTTTATTCCTCACAAGAGGTAAATCCAGTTATTAATTTGATTATTATGTATTGTAATGCATCGTAAAAAAAAGAGAAGAAAATAATAATTTTTAGCATGTAAAGCTCAATGTACATATCTTAATGCTCTGTGCTAAGAAATGTTGATGTTTATCACTGGACGTGTGTTTGGTCATTGGTTGGTGAAACTTGGAGGTTTTACTTTTTAAACAAGTAAAACTATACACTCTAATTTAATCATAAAAACAAATAGGAGAAGAAAACCATGTATCAATTGGAGATAGGGCTTCTCTAAAATGAAAAAGTAGGTTGTAAATGTACTTATTTTCCAGGATTCTGGAGCATTTCATCCTGAATGGTCCTGATCCCAAAGCCTTGGACACAGTGCTCAATCAGCTCAGTGATGAAAACAGAAAGCAGCCACAGGACCTGGACAAAGCAGTCAGTGGTATGTGAGGCCTGCAGCATTGTTGCTTCAATATGTTCCAGTCATGGGACTGAGTCATGGGATTAACAGATTTAACCCTCCTCAATCTCTTTCTTCCTCATTTCACACCTCTATACTAATTTGTTACAAATTGAGTGATTAACACATTTAAACATGGTCAGTCAGACTAATTCCTCAGTCTGAAATCAAATGATAATGAAAAACAAAACATGTTTGTTTAATGTAATAATAAAGTTCACATTATTTGTCTGTTTCAGGCCACATTCACCAGGTGAAGGAGAATCTCTCCAAGACTCCCAAGGAGCTGATCCCCACTGTGTTTCCAAACACCTGAGGTATCCTCTTTAACCTCTTTGATTAACAGATCTCACTTTTACTGAGCAAAGATAAATGATCAAGTTCAACCTGTAACTCAACAACCAACCTTCATGTCATCCGCCCCTGGTCGTGCTTCCTTCAGGTTTGCCAGGTGCGTTCCAAGCAGCGCTGCATGGAGTCCTGACGGCTGAGCAGTATGAGCAGGCTGTCAGAGACACCATGAGCTGTGGGGGATGCACCTGCAGTCGGGGATCCTTCATTGGGGCATGTCTTGGGGCTCAGGTAAGACGGTGAATCTTGCTTTTGTTACATTTAGCAGTATACCAGTGTTGTTAGTAGGACGGTTTGTCAAATGGTACTTTTGATTCTCCTAGGTTGGACTGGAGGGAATTCCATCGGCCTGGACGTATAAAACCCTGCGATATGAATCGGTGTTGGCACATGCCAAGAAGATAACCAAACAGCACCAATAGCTTCCGGGCAGTGAGTGTGTTTTACTGTCTGGAGCAGCCAAGAACATCATGAAAAGCTGTAGAGCTTTAACAGAGCAGTGAATGAAGGTTCTTGTCTAAACTGTCAAACGACAGGAGCCAGATGGTTTTGTCCCTGTTGAAGTTAAACATGTTGGTTCAGATGTACTTGTGAAAGTGTACCTACAATAAAAACATTTTTTAAAATGCCTCAAGTATAAGCTTTTGTCCACTGTGCAATATATGCACTGTTTGAACACCAGTGATGGTAAAGGAAGATTTTACCTTTTCACCTGGAAAAGTGTACAGTAAATCATTATCTTCCTTGATTATTTAATAAGCATAATTTATAGTGTCTTTAAAGAATTGAATGAAGATCACATCCAATACTGTTCTCAGTTCAAATAAACTTAAAAATAAATAAATATATATATATCTGAATAAGATGCTTTTTAAATTATTTTCTCAATTGACTTTTTTTCTTCAATAAAGTAAGAATGTATATAGTGTCACAAGGATCTTCAGTCTATTGGCAACGTATCAATCAGAAGATGTTTACACTTTTGTGATAAGGACTGTATTTACTCAGTGGAGGGACCCTAACTCTTGCTAATGGTAATAAAATATATAATTTTGATACCGCCTACCATAATGCCCATACCTTACCCTATTGATACATATTAATATCGGACAGATATTAACTGTGCTGCCATTGTCAGACTGCAGTGCAAGACTCTGTGCTTTTTGCACGGTAAGTAAATTGATAATTTAACCATAGCTTCATTGTTTACTTTCCTGCCACTCACCAAACGCGAACACTAGACACGCCGAAGATTGTCCGTCGCCGCCACCGTAGTTGTACCTGACGACAGAGTTGGACAGCAGTTGGGGAGTCAGGCAGAAACATGGCCAGTAAAGGAGGAAAACAGAGCCGTGCGGCTCCTGGTCTTCCAGGTAGAAAGGGTGCAGGGGAGCAGGAGGAGGAGGAGCAGCCGCTGCAGGCCGTGTTGGTCGCTGACAGCTTCAACCGGAGGTTTTTCCCGGTGACTAAAGACCAGCCGCGGGTAGGTAGCGAGCTAGGCTAACCGAGATGCTAACGGCAGCTAACTTGTGTCCACGCTGTAAACAGAGACAAACAGGGACATAGCTGCACTGGCACAGAGGAAACCACTTCACAACATCTAAACATTAAACATTTAAACAGTTGGTTTATGTTGTTTGGTTGTTTTTGTGTATTAATGCTGGTGGAGCCACCCACATGTCATGTAGTTACTTTGACTCAGACAGCTAACGTCATCTGTCACATTGTCACTGATGAAGGCTTTGCTGCCGCTGGGTAATGTTGCCATGATCGACTACACCCTGGAGTTCCTCACGTCCACCGGGGTCCAGGAGACGTTTGTCTTCTGCTGCTGGATGGCCAGTAAGATCAAGGACCACTTACTGTAAGTTTCTCTCTGACACTTCTTCTCTGTGTGCGTCCCAATGAATGGTTTTAACCGCTGACTCTGTGTCTGACAGAAAATCAAAGTGGTGTCGGCCCACCTCTCCAAACACAGTCCACATCATCACCTCAGAGCTGTACCGCTCCCTGGGGGATGTGCTCAGAGATGTCGATGCAAAGAACCTTGTGCGCTCAGACTTTGTGTTGGTTTATGGAGATGTGGTGTCGAATATAGATGTCAGCCAGGCGCTGCAGGAGCACAGGTGAGATTGTCTCCACTCTTTTTATACAATCAGGATCCCCCCAGGGCTGTTTTTGTCTCAAATCTAAACATTTGTTGTAATTTTTCCTTGCTCGCAGGCATCGTCGAAAGGTGGAGAAGAACATCTCAGTGATGACGATGATGTTTAAGGAGTCATCACCGGGCCACAGGTCTCGCTGTGAGGAAGATGATGCCATTGTTGCTATGAACAGCAAGAGCCAGCGGATCTTACACTACCAGAAGACACAAGGGCTGAAGAAACTCCAGTTTCCTATGGTAACGGAGCGTTCCAGTAGTGCATCACATCTGTCACATAATTTGGACTGATGGGTGACAGTTACTCCTGTTTGTGTCTTGCAGAACATTTTCCACAGTGGAAGTGATGAGTTTGAAATCAGACACGACCTCCTTGACTGTCACATCAGTATCTGCTCCCCACAGGTCAGGTTTGAAACCTGACATAATACTGTTCCATTCATTTTAACTGTCTGTTGTAACAATGGCTTTTCACAATTCTTCAGGTTGCTGAACTCTTCACTGACAATTTTGACTACCAAACTAGGAATGACTTTGTCAGAGGGATCTTAGTCAATGAAGAGGTATTACACAGCCATAATTTACTTTTACTTGAATATTTACATACACATTGATGTGTTCGGATCAGATCATGGTTTGTTTTCTTGCTTCAGATCCTGGGAAACCAGATACACATGCACGTCACCAAGGACGGTTACGGTGCCAGAGTGTCCAACCTGCTCATGTACGATTCGGTGTCGTCGGACCTGGTGAGACGATGGGTTTACCCTCTTACGCCTGAGGCCAACTTCACGGACCAAGAGGGACGGAGCTGCACGTACTCTCGCCACAACGTCTACAGAGGCTCCGGGGTCAGCCTGGGCCACGGCAGCCAGATGGTGGAGAACGTCCTCATTGGCTGTGACACCAGCATCGGCGCAAACTGTCACATTTCCAATAGCGTCATCGGCAACAATTGCACTATAGGTGTGAGCTCGCTCGTCCAGCACCGTTGAAAAAGTGACAGCATGCATTTTTTTTTTTTAAACATGTGTGATTTACATGCATCTTGTTTTCATCACGACAGGTGACAATGTAATCCTGAACCATGCCTACATCTGGAATAACGTTCACATTGCCAGTAACGTGACGATCAGCCAGTCTGTGGTCTGTGATAAGGCTGATGTCAAAGAAGGTGTGATGCTCAATAAACAGTGTGTCCTTGCATATAATGTAAGTATTATCATCATACTGAGGTCAAATGATTGTTATGACTATGCCACAATATACTTCTTATGTCACTGAGTTTGCATTTTTTTGCCATGTTAAAGGGATAGTTCAACATTTTGGCAAATTGGCCAAGGTTCGTTACCTTTAATTGTGACCTGCACATTCACCACGCTATGAGATAATAGCTGTGTTTCCACTGCAGGAGTTCCTGGTAAAGGGAGGGGGTGGGAACTTCTACAGGAACCGTCCTCTCACTCGGCCCTCTCAGTGGCCGTGTCTCCACTGCAGAGTAGGACCCCTCGGCGACGTCATGAGTTTCGATCGCCGCTTAATCGTTGTGCGTCACCCAGGCAGGTCACAAGCACATGCACAAAAATCATAACAACAACGAAGAAGGATGGAAGGAGCTGAGGCGGTAGGCGTGTTTCTGGTTTGTGTGTTTGTGCACATGGCGGCTGATTGTAATCCTGCTTGAGTTTTTAAAAATTTTTTTTTACTTTTCACGGCATTGTTTTGCGGCGTGATGGATCCCCAGTGTGTCGAGGTGCGCTGATATTTTCATTTCGCCGCGATGACTCAAACCCTCTGAAATTACCCCGAAGTTCCTGCAATGGAAACGCGCCTAATAACGGAACGTTACAAGACAGAAATGTTTTCGAGGCAAATGCAGAGACTGCTTGCTGAAAAACTGCACCCAACGAGAACGCGCATCATCGGTTTTGCATGAATTCACCTCGAAAACAACTCTGTCTCATGGCAATGGGCCAAAATGTTGAACTATCCCTTTAACGCTGCACAAAGCAACTTTGCATTTGGAATCTCTAAAACCTCATGGATAGTTTATTAGAAATTAGAAGTGAAATTTACTTACTATTACTATTTACTACCACAAGAGTTTGGCAGCAAATGATTTAAAGCACTTTCTTGGCTATTTTGAATACCATCTATTTTCACTTATGGCAGGGAGACAAGATATTTTGGTAACCCTTTAATTTACAGGCCATTAATTACGTGATAATATCAAGAAATAGCCAAGAAATAACAATTAATTGTGTCATAATGTCTAGAAATAGCCTAGAAATCATGCTCAATTTCATAGTAATGCTGAGAAATCTAGCCAAGAAATAACGATTGATTGCGTCAAAATAACCCAGAAATAACGGTCAATTGCAAGGACTTGGTGGAGAAAGATTCTGGCCTTTCCTCAAAAATTCAAAGCATGAAAACCATGTGTAATCTTTTTCCTTTATGAAAAACATGACATTACTATGAATTTGACCGTTATTTCTTGGCTATTTCTTGACATTATCATGTAATTAATGGCCTGTAAATTAAAGGGTACCAATATTTTATGAATATGCCTTCTGTATTGCTCCATTTAAATTTCTGTGATTCTGTGACAGGTGGTGATTGGACCAAACGTGTCTCTACCAGAGGGCACAGTGGTGTCCATGCACCACCCAGAGGAGGAGGAGGAGGAGGATGACGATGAATTTCTCAGTGATGATGCCGAGGTCGGTCAAAATAAAGACAAGACCAAACAGAAAGGTGTGTACTGACGAATGCATACGTTGTCAAAACTTCTGAAATGTTTCTGGTCGTGGTGTCACAGAGCGTTTTGTTCTGTCCTCCAGTTTTCAACCCAGCGGAGGTTGGAGCAGAGGGACAGGGCTACATCTGGAAGGCCAACAGCCTGGACGATACAGAGGACGAGGAGCTGTTGCAGTGTCTCTGGGGTAGGATGGCGTCTTCGTGTTTGTAAAAGTAGCATTTCCCAGGATGCTTTAGTCCTCATCACAGCAGCAACTTGTCATTTGTGTCTTATCCAATAGGTTTGGTGTTGAACCCTGATGTTGAGAGTGAAAGCGAGGACAGTGAGCCTGATGGTCCAGATGATCCAGTTATTCCCTCACCTGAGATGGACGATGTTAAAGGTGAGAGGGGTCAGGAAACACATGAAAATGAGAAACATCACACATGATTTACAAATGATTTTTGTCTATATACAGAAAATTCAGCCTCATGTGATTTCTTCAGACCACATGTTATAATTAATGTATTACATGACTGAACGGCACCATTTTTATGTCGTTTCCTGGTTCTGTTCCCTAAACTGCTCATTCAGTTGTTGTGAGTTGGTCTGGTAATTTGAGGTGTGTATGAATTGCTGTTAATTGCTGAGTTTCCTGCTAAAACCAAAGTGTACTTTGATGTTAATTAGAAGGAAATATAAGATAGCATGATATAGTCTGACAGTCACTGCTGAACATATGGAAAAAGAAGAGACATTTAACTGCAGTAAATGAATTATAGATGAATATTTACTGAGGTTTAACTGGGTCTTTCTGATGGAAATCACCAGCTGTTTTTAAACTCAAGACAACCAACAGCCTTTGTCACTTCCTGCCTGTCAGATTACATCGTCACCTATAATACATAAAACCTATAAAAACAGTCAATAAGGATCAAAGTTGATTCTTCTGTATATCAGAGTCAGAAGAATGTGCTCTTAAAGTCTGATGGAGACATCCTCCTGTCTGACTCTGTCCTGCTCATGTTTAGTCTTCCAGATGGAGGTGCTGGGGACTCTGCAGAGAGGCTTGGAGGAAAACATTGGCTGTGACAATCTGGTACTGGAGATTAACTCTCTAAAGTAAGGGCCGCTTTGTAATGACCTGCAATGCCTTTTCTGTCTTTTACCACTATAGCACATTCAGACTGACACCCTGTCTCTCCTCAGATATGCCTACAACATCACTCTGAAGGAGGTGATGCAGATTTTAACCAGGGTGGTCCTGGAGTACCCTTTCCAGCAGCAGGGACCTCAGCTCACTGCAGCACAATATGTTGCTGTGCTCCTGCCGGTGAATAAACTCCCAGATTTGTAACATAGATGTTGTTTACATCACATTGTTTAACCATAGTCTAGATAGGAAGAGATATTCTGAATGGATAAGTCACAGTTATCTTTGTCCTCCTCTCAGCTGTTGAAGAAATGGGCACCGGTGTTTAAGAACTACGTGAAGAGAGCTCAGGACCATCTGGACTGTCTGTCAGCCTTTGAGGAGCACTTCCTGGAGCAGGAGAGCCACTGGCCCGCCATGGTCAAGGTAAGAACCAATCAGTGACCCGCTGATTCTTAGAAACATCAAACCTCGGTTACAACACAAGACGTGGCTCGTCAGACCGAACCAGTCGTGTGATCCTGGTTGTTTTCATCCTTCAGGTGCTGATGAACATGTACCAGCTGGAGATCCTGGAGGAGGAGATGATCCTGCGCTGGTTCTCCCAGGGGGCCACCACCGACAAGAGCAGACAGCTCCGCAAGAACCAGGGGGTACGTACAGGGTTAACTCACTCACACGCAACAGTTACACAGTAGAAGGTTGACGTGTGGTTGCTGTAGTCGGAGGTCTGTGTAAAAAACAGTGGAAGAGTGATCTGTCTCCACCTGGTCCAGTGGAGAATTAAAAATAAAAGATTGTTAAAGAGGAACTAAGCAGGATTTCTCCCGTGGTTATGCTACATTTTTACCTGAATTAAAAAGCTCCGGAGTGATTGAGATAGTTAGCTACATGACTTGTGACTTGTTATGGGTGACGGAGGCTCTCAGTCTTCCACCTGGCGTCTCATGGCTGAAAACCAACCATGCACCATCAGTGTAGTACCTGGCTGCCGCCCCGGTGTCTCGTCTTTGCACACCACAACACAAACGCGGTCCATAACCCGTAATCTTTTGTTTATGACATTTAAGTTTTTGTTGTAAACAAATGCACATGGCCAGGCGGAGCAAAACAGCGGAAAAGGACTTGCATAGTTGAGTTGAGTACTTTTATTGTCAGAATCACTTCTGAAATTTTTCTTGCGTCCAAGACACTTGTTCCTTGTGACAAAGAAACATTACAAAATATAAACACAATATAACATCAAACAAACATCAAACAAAATATCACATCAAACAATGCAAAAAAAAACAAACAACAGAATATAACACAAGACAAACATCAGACATGTGACGTGCTATACGTACGTATCAAAGTGGCTGCAGTGCCTCCAAGTCTCTACACTAAGCTGTTCAACATTTTAACTGATTGAGGAATAAAATAGTTCCTCAGTGTATTTAATCTAGCCACAGGGACTTTATATCTCCTGTTGGATGGCAGCAACTGATAGTTTACAAATAAAACATGTGTCCGGTCGGACAGAATATTGTCTGCCAGGGACAGCATTCGTCTAGTGCAGAGTTCCTCTTTAAATCCTCCAGTCCTCCCATCAAACTGGCCTGCTCTCCCTGCTTTCCCTGTGTATGACCCAGTCTGCCCACCAGAAGCTCTTCCTTGACTGAACAATCCCAGTTTCTTCCATATTCCATGTTGCAAACAGTTTTCCTGTCAGTCAGCATCTATTGCATGTCTGCCCATCCTAGGTGAGGAATCCCTACTCTGTTGCTCACCCTGAGGTTTCTCCTGTTTTTCTTGGTAGTCAGTGGATGTGAGGATCTAAGTGTAGGGGATGTTGTTATGATGCTGTGTAAAGACCTGTAAGACAAACTGTTTGTAAAAATTGGCTATACAAATAGACTTGCTTTGCCTTTAACAGAGATAACCAAGTAAATTTCAGAATAAAGGAAATGATTCACAGATTTCAAATAATGGCTGTAATAGATATTGATGGATATTTGTGATTAAAGACATTTTTTAGTCTTCATTAAGTTTATTAAGGAATAAAATAAATAAATGAATGTAAGTTGTATCAAACCTGACTTACCTTGGATAAGATAAACAGATAAATGGACACCATTGTTATATCACTGTAGTGATTAATTTGATCTGTATCCTTGTTTAAATATGTAAGAGTGCAGTTGCTCCTATCTGACCTGTTCAGCAGGATAACTGCATGTTTAGTAATGATGAATTCCTAACTGCTCTGTTTGTGCGTCTGTTTTTCCACCAACAGCTTCAGAAGTTCATCCAGTGGCTGGAGGAGGCTGAGGAGTCTTCAGAGGACGACGGAGAATAATGAGGAGCTCTTGAGAGGACAAAGAGGATTCTGTAAAACTTGACGACTGCTGTGTTAATGAAGGGATTCAGGCTGTTTGACCCTCTACGGCAGCTTTCTGTCCCCGGTAACCATCAGGATCTGCTCCGTACAGCTGAAGCTGACATACAAAAACATAAACATCATAGTGCCACGTCATATAAGGGCTGTGTGCTGCGAATGTCACTTTCCAAATAAAGCAGAAAGACTCTAAGGCTGCTTGGAAATATGTACCATTTAAAAAATAAGAACCATCTGTCTCACTATTTTGTCAACTGCACAAAATAGCCACTCAAAATAAAACAGCTGATACAAGGTTTTGAAAAGACGTTTTATTACCATTACTCCATTCAAAACTAAAACCACCACCTTTGAAAAAATACCAGTTATCTTTTTTTGTTGCCCTTTTTATAATCTAAAACAACTGAACACTGACTGCAGGTCAGAACAGAGTAAAGAGGTAGAAGATTAGCAGCTAAACTGATATACACTGAATCATAGTTATTGTGGATTTCATGCCATCTGGTCTAAATACTGACTGCAATCTTGGACTGATAATTATTTCTCTGATCAGATTCACAGTAAAAGCCTTGTAAAGTAAATGCAAAAAATTATCAAAATAAAAGCCTGGTTATAGTTTTTGACATACAGTGTAAAATTAATTACAAAAGTGACATGAAATTTTTTGGCTCTTTTGATTTGATCAGAAAACACTGAGCCAGAGACCAGACAGAAACATATGATCATAAACAATCATACAAATCTCACATTATCTGGTTTAAGGTTTTGGTTTTTAGTATTTTAAATTCTGACAAGTGGTTACAAATATATAAAGTGGTCCATTAAAACAATCCTGAAAAGACACAACATACAGGGAACATGATGTGACGTTACTGAAAACACATGATTTACCTGTTCACATCTTAATGTATCTTCTTTTAAAGGACAATTCCAGGCGAATTCAACTCGGGGGTGTATTTTCCTATCATTTTAGGTCTAAAAGAAGGAATCTGAAGATTTTCAGTTTAATCGCTCCTGTTTTGCGGTAGCTGCGTCTGTCCCCGCATCGCCACGGCAGCAATAAATGGGAGTGGATGTAAGTTCCGCTGTTTAGGCTGTTTACATCCCTCAAAGCCGCAATTTTTTTCCACAGACAGCGTCAGATGGCTACTCAAACATGCACCGAGAAGTTTATTTACTTCAAGCAAGCCGACATGTTTGTAAAACTAGATCTAATTCAAAGTCTTCCGGAGTCTCGCGCGAGACCCAGTTGCCGTGCTCGGTGTGTTCACATGAAGTGGGAAAAGCTACCGTTTGTGTCATAAACACAGGAATATCAACTCTTGACTTGCTTCAAGTAAAAAAAACTTCTCGGCGCATGTTTGAGTAGCCATCTGACGCTGTCTGTGGAAAAAAATGTACACTTCAAGCAAGTAAAGAGTTGATATTCCTGTGTTTATGACACAAGCGGTAGCTCCGACTGCGCCTGAATACACCGAGCACTGCAACTTAGGGCTCGCGCGAGACTCCGGGAGACTTTGAATTAGATCGACTTTTACAAACATGTCGGCTTGCTTGAAGTAAATAAACTTCTCGGTGCATGTTTGAGTCGCCATCTGACGCTGTCTGTGGAAAAAAATTGCGGCTTTGAGGGCTGTAAATAGCCTAAACAGCGGAACTTACATCCACTCCCATTCATTGCTGCCGTGGCGATGCAGGGACAGACACAACTACCGCAAAACAGGAGCAATTAAACTGAAAATCTTCAGATTCCTTCTTTTAGACCTAAAATGATAGGAAAATACACCCCCGAGTTGAATTCGCCTGGAATTGTCCTTTAAGAAGTTGTTTTAATGTCTTGTAAAATGTTGTGTTATCTATTTGTGTAATATGTTGGTTTTTGCGTTGTGCCTCCATCATGTCCACTGTACAACATGATGTAAATACTTATCGACAGCAGAAATGAATCTAACGACCTGGACTGTGCTGTGGAAGCTACGTGGACGAAACAGCTGATGCAGTGGATTCCCTTCCTTCAGGCCTTCTTGGATCTGTCATCCTTCCCTAAGTTGTAGATGAGGCTGGCGAGAAGCGACGCCCCCGTGAGGCCGGTGACAGCAGTCAGCACCTTCCACATGCTGGCCGAGCTCTCGTGTCTGTCCATAAAGCTCCTGTAGTCGGAGGGCA
The DNA here is from genome assembly GCF_045865225.1 of Trachurus japonicus. Taxonomy (NCBI): domain Eukaryota; kingdom Metazoa; phylum Chordata; class Actinopteri; order Carangiformes; family Carangidae; genus Trachurus; species Trachurus japonicus. Next base: position 30,668,644 of record NC_140923.1, read on the forward strand.
CCAGGATGAACTTGCGTCCGTCCTGCGGGGCCTGCAGCCTCATCACCTGGCCCCCCTCCAGCACCACCTCCCCAAACCCGGTCAGGGTGCTCCCCACCCGGAGCATCTCCTCGCTCTCCTCCATCGCCTCGGGTTTCTCCCCGGCGACCAACTGCAGCGTAACGTTCGCCAAGCTCTCCTCGGCTTTTCTCAGTCTGTAGTAAACCCTCTCCAGGAAGCAGCCGGACGCCTCCAGAGGGTTCTGCACCTTCACGTATAAGTCAGTGATGTAGGCTCCTGGGCTGACCAGGCTGAAGGCCACTGAGTTGCTGCTCTCCTTCCTGTTCATTGTCCGAGAGTTCCTGCAAAATTATTATGACAAATAACTGTTATTTATTAGAGATGCACCGATCCGATACCCGGATCGGATATCGGCTCCGATATCGACTAATTAGCTGGATCGGATATTGGATGAATGAGGCCGATCCAGCATTCCGATCCAGTCATTTTTTAATCATTAATATTATACACAGCAATACAGTTACAGCGGTCTAGTGCTATTTATTTATTTTTGCTGCTAATGTACACTTTGTTATTTGTTAATAAATAATATTAAAGGAACAACAAGGAGTTTTGGAAAAGCGAAGCGTTTTCACTAGGGGTGTCACGATCGAAATTACGTCACGATCTCGAGCATCGAAGTCAAAGAGAGGATCTGGGACTGATGCACTGTGGGCCACCGCCAGTCTGATCAGGTCCTGATCATCAGGTCCATGGCAGCACAGCAGCTGTAGCTCTGCCCCGCTGTCTGTCACATGACTTTCGCGTATCAGCGCAATCTCGTTTACATTGCATTAAGCCGACATCAGGAGAATAATGAGACACGACGGTAAATTAATGAAAATAAAATTATGATAATATACAGATATAAATATATTTGTTTCAAAACCTTGGGGGCAATTTTGGCCCCTGGATCATGATTTTTGGGGGCATGTTACCTTTATATTGTAAAGAAATTATTTAAATGTGACCATTAGTGCCTAATGTGATACATTATGGAAATTGCATCACTTATATGTATCCCGTCTTTTGAAATAAGATTTACTGTACAAAATTTGATGAATAAAACCAATGATCGTAGACTAGACTAGTCTGAAAATAGCATAGGCATCTGTGCTGTAAGAAAAAGAAAAAAAATCGAGAATCAAATCGAATCGTGACCCTAAAATCGAAAACACACCCCTAGTTTTCACACTACATTTATGAGCCTCCGTGAACTGTGAAATTCTTTGACCGGCGCAAGACGGACTCATGTTTTCATTCATCAAGAATTAAAGTCAGAGGTTCAAAGACGATCACATACCGTCGTAGTTCCGACCATTCGGCTGTGTTATTCTCATGACTCGCCACGAAATCGAAAGTAAAGAAACGCTGGTCGGCTCGACCAGCATCTCCGCCACCACTAATAATAACAAAATAACGATGGAGACAAAACGATATATTTATCGAAAATGGGCCCATTAACAAGTGCGGGTAGCGTAGATTCATCCACATTAATATGAGACTTTTAAATAACCAAATAGAAACTCCTCGTTGTCCCTTTAATAATATTACTATTATTATTATTATTAATATTAATATACATTTATATCTGTGTTAATTTGTTACCTTTTTTTTTAACAAGGCTAAATGTTTATGTCAAGCCTGATGCCTTCACTCACATGGCAAGGTATACGGTTCATTCATTCAACAGTAGTATCGGATCGGTATTGGGTATCGGGTATCGGGCGATACGCTCAGCCCAGGTATCGGTATGGATTGGAAAAAACTGGATTGGTGCATCTCTATTATTTATATGTTCACATGATAATAAAAAAAACATTGTGCTGTGTGCTCATTATGTACCATGTCTTAGTGAGGCTGTTCCAGTATTTCCAGTGCTCCTCCGTGGCGATCTTCTGAATCACACCAAAGCATCGTGGGACAAACTTGCTGGCCAGAGGCTCCGCTTCTGCCTGAACCATACCTGCAAACACACAGTAAGAGTTATATTTTTTAAACTCATTCTTTATTCAATTTTAAGAAAAAATAACACAAAAAAACAACAACAAAAAACAGCAGTAGGGATACATGTCTTTTGTTGTGATATTACAATGTTTTTAACTTCATTCAGAGTCTCCAGTGGCGTCTCTACGGTGAGATTTATTTATACGTTGTCTATTTGTCCCATTTAGTGTTGAATTCCGTTTGTTGGAGTCTCTGTATATATGTGAGTCTTTCCATGTTGTAGTTAGTATATCTCCTCGACTGTGTCCAACCAGTTCCTCAGAGTGGGAGAGCCTTCACTACACCATTTCCTCATGACTGCTTTCTTGGTCACAGCCAGAAGTATTTTGACCAAATATTTGTCCTCACACTGTACATTTTCCCTTGTCAGGTTACATAGATATAACCAGAGATGGCAAAAGTACCCAGATTCTTTACTTGAGTAGAAGTAAAAGTACCTGTGTAAAAAACGACTTAAGTAAAAGTGAAAGTACTGATCCAAATATCTACTCAAGTAAAAGTAAAAAGTACAGGCTCTGAAATTTACTCAAAAGTATTATTAAAAGTAAAAAGCATTTCCATTGCACAATTCACTGCAAAGCAAATAACCACACGATAATTTATCTTGAATCCATTTCATCAATGTTATTGTTTGTTGTAACAAACATTGTTCACATAGCCTAAGTTTACCTGCCGGACACAAAATGTATCCTAATGTACTTCACTATGGTCAATCGTAGGCATTTGTATTGTACACTTCAGGTTCACACATCACACTTATGAACATTCAATTTTGGACCAGGATTGGCTTCTAAACTGTGGTGTCACAAATCATGCTTGTAGTCCCAATTAATAATCTTGTGGATTGAGACACTTTAGGGGGGTTAGCCTATTATTTTCCACTAGCGCGACTCGGCTCGACACGTCTCTTAGTTTTTTTGTTTTTTGGGGGGCTTTTCCACTAGTACTCAGCTCAAGTCGAGCTGTAATTTTATTTTGCCACGGAAACCCTGATATATTAAAAAAAGTAACGAGCATTTGGGGGAAATGTAAGGAGTAGAAAGTACCGATATTTGCGTTAAAAATTTACTGAGTAAAAGTAAAAAGTTGTCAGAAAAATAAATACTTCTAAAAGTACAAAGTACCTGACAATTCTACTTAAGTACAGTATGAAGTATTTGTACTTCGTTACTTGCCATCACTGGATATAACACCTCAAATGACATTGGTAGTTTGTGTGGCAAGGTGAAGAGGGCCCGGGCGGGGATTGAACCCGCACCTCCCGGGTAAGAGAGTTACATCCCCTTGGCCAAGTAGCCAGGGCGCATGATCAATTGGGGGCATAGTGACAGGAACCTCAACTGTCACATTTGTATCCCAGTATTTTCCCCAATTCAACCCATATATCATTCCAGTATTTTTTTTTTTTTTTTTACCTTAGTACATTCCCAAAAACTATGAGTATGACCTGCTTTTTGCTCCAGCATGCTTGTTGTATGGATAAGAGAATTTCTTTTTAATTTCAGGAGTGATAAAGAATCTGAATAGAAAAGAATCTTTTTCCAGCAGAATTCTTTCCACATCCTGGAGCTTGTGGTGGTTCGCTGTACATCACATATGTTATACCAGTCTTCTTCTGTTAGCAGTGTAGTAAGAGATATTTTAATCAGCCCCACAGCTGACCCCATTGATTTAGTTAATTATCTGTTAATTATCTTGATTTAATTATCTGAGCAGAGTTTGTACCTTCCACAGCAACATACTGGAGCCGCCTGTAGGGAGTGGACCTCAGGACCCGGACCAGGTGTTGGTCTGGTTTGAAAATGGGGATTTCCTGAAGAGAAAAAAAAATCACAAGGAGGAAATATTGACAAGATGATAAAACTTTGTCTGAATTAGAAGTGTGTGTGTGTCCTGATGGTGAACTTGCCTTCAGCTTCTGCAGCTCCTTCTTCTTCTCCTGGTATAAATGGTAGAAGAGGCCGGAGAAGGCGAAGCTGGAGCCGACACCGATCAGCACCAGCGGGTTTACAGGGAGGTCACTCATCGTGTGGGTGCAGAGGTGCTAGTACACTGACAGACAGAAGCACAGCACACTCATTATCTGATTAAAGGGCCTTTCACACCGAACGCGGCAGGCGGCGGAAGGCGGCAGCAAACCCATTCATTGTGTACGTGCTACCGCGGCGCACCGGCGAACAGCTCTGCGCCGAGCTGAGCGGCACGCGAGGTGGGCGCATGCCGCGGCGGCGCGCTGCGCCCGAATTAAAAAATGTTTAATCTGGGCGCAGCGCGCTGTGACGACATCTCGGCGCGTCCAATAGGAGAGGATGTAGTGGAGTCTGAAAAAAAATCAGCCGCTTGCAGAGAGAAAACAAACGACCAGACGTTCAGTTAAAGTGACGGGATGCATGAAGTGAGTTGTCATGGATCAGACCAACTCTCTCTAACAGGCTGTTAAACTGCTCCCTGCTCAGCCTGACGCTAAAGTTCACCTGGAAGCGGTCGTTTTGTAGCTCCTGGCGAACATATCTTTGCATATACCCCCCCAAATCCTGTCTTGTTTGTTCGGTTGCTCAGCAACTCGCGCCATATGTGTACGCGCTGCCGCCCTGCTCTGCGCCTGTCTGCGCTGTACCTCGCGGTGGGCGCAACGCATACCGCGCTCGGTGTGAAAGGCCTTTAACGCAGATCCACGTCGCGTGTTTTACTGGAATAATCAGATGAAGCGCACGTGAGGAAGAGGAATAAAATTTACCTGTTGGCGTAGGTGGGTGAGAAGGTGACTCATGAGTAGTTTGGTCCCAGAAAACGAAAACAAAACCTTTGAATGTTTTATTTCCTGTTTTGCCAGTGCTACGTCATGTGTCAACAGCCAATAGGAACTAAGCTTCGTTTTGCCGCTGAGGCCTGTGGCCGCCAGGCGGCAGCAGCGTCCTGTTGTTACAGCAGACACATGAAACCTGTTGTCTCAGTCCCAGTTTCAGTAGCTCAACTGGTTTCTGTCACTCATCCCGTGCAGGGCCGGCTCTAGGCATAGGCGAGATAGTGTTAGTGTTTTCTGTGTAGAAAAAAAACCCCAAAACAAATAAATAAACAATGACAAACATAAAATTGTGTATAGTCACACACACAGCAGATACCTGTCTGCAGCAGGAATGCTCTCCAGCCGTTTTCCTGTTAGAAACGCCGCATTTTTAATTAGATGTGTGGCACAAATGCCGGCGCGTTTGCGCGACCGTCTCGATATGTTTTTTTGTTTGTTTTCTTTTTCATATTTCGGTCATTTACGCAGTAGAAATGCGGTTCAACTACTGTGATCGGGAGACTCTCCTCTTTCAAATACGCACGGCCGCACGCCCTTGATGACCTGTCAATCAAAACAACTGTGAAGCACTTCGAAACAGCAGAGTCGTTCAGAGGGATAGAGAGAGAGAGAAGCAGTGAGGATGATGACGGTGCTTCAGAGGTTTAAAGTTCTGACTAATTTGATGAGGAAGATTATGAAAAAAGAATCGAGAGTAGATATTTCAGCCTGCTCAGACAGCAGGGCCAGTGGGCCACAGCTCCAGATCAGCTCCAGCTCTGTATTCAGACCTGCTGAGCTCTCAAACTAGTTTTTTTTTTTTAACCTCTCAAACAGTACCACAGTGACAACACATATAGGGTACATTATATAGGCTAAATATTGTAAATCTTGTGTGTTTTTTGTCTATTTAGTTGATATTTGGAGACAATTTCTCATTTCGGGCTACACACATCTCATGAAGTTTGAAATGTGTGAAGTCAATATTTAGCTTCTGTTATCCCACATTTGAGACATTTGGTGAGAATGACAGGTAGGCCTAACATTTATGCTCAAAAAACAATTTCACACATTTTTTCTACACTTATCGCCTTTTAGAACACGGCTCTCTTGAATACTCGATTCTGATTGGTCAATCACCAATATTCTGCGGTGTTTATTTCTCGATAGACCACCGCTGAGCGGACCGTTGCTAGGGACTCCATAGCAACGGCCGACTCTGCATGTCCGGTCACGGCCGCTGTTTTGCTGAGCCTCCTCCCGTTCGTGCATTTGAAGCCTTTGATAATCAAACAGTGGATCGATGGATTACCATACACGTTACGTGTATTTTGTGTAGTCCTATCTGTCATAAACAAGAGATTATGGGATGCGTTTGTGTCGCGGAGCTACAGAGAGGAGAGGAGCTGTGACACGGTCAGAAGTTCTGATGCAAGTTTACTTTTCAGCCACGATGTGGAAATAACTTAGGAGCCTCCACTCTCCCTGTAACAGGTTACAAGTCGTTTATCTAACATCACTATTAGTCCGAAGCTATTTAATGACGGTAAAAATGAAACATAAAGTAAATATCCTGCATACTTTCTCTTTTCTGTGCTGCGCTGGTCAGAGCGGCGTCCCGAGCAACGGTCTAATTTTACATGAATAAAATCTCTTTTTATCATTATTTTGTGTTACATTATTGAATGATTTAGTTGTAGGCCGTGTTCTAAGCGGGATAATGTATAGTTGTATGGAACCCCTCCGCTTCGCGTCGGGGTTCCATACAACCTGTCGGGGTTTATTTCTCCATAACAACCTCCGAACTATACATTATCCCTTACATATCATACAGTATATTCCACTGCTTTTGTGAAGCCCAGACTTTCGTATACCCATTTCAAGCACCACAACAGTTTGTTCTCATGATTGTGAAGAGACTGATTTTTTCATGTCTTCACCCAGGATTTACTCAATGCAATTTTACTGATTGTATGTGCAAGTTGTGTATCTCAGGGTCAGAGGGGACATAGATACACTGCTATGTTATCGTTATGATCATTATGATCATTGTTGGGGGGGGCGGGGGGGGGGCGCCAGAGAGTAATCTCGCCTAGGGCACCAAAATGGCTAGAGCCGGCCCTGCGTGGAGGAGGACGTTTTCAAATTGTTTACTTGTAGTCAGTGAAAGTAACAATTTACCAAAACCATAAAACACTGTAAAAACAAACTTCAACAAAACAACAACAACAAACAAACATCCCATGACATGAAAACCCCCTGAAGATGTCCATCACATACCACTGACCCACCGCTTCCCCCACAGTTTGGAAAATTACTTTTCAACATTTATAAAAATGTGTTAGGCTACTTAAATCTCTCATTTCATCCAATTTATTCACTATTATTGTTTTTATGGGATAGGACAATTTTATAAGTAACTTATCATTATAGATATTTTCACATTAGTCTAATTATGAGTTGTGCATAAATTGAGTAAATGGGTTGAAGAACTAATTGCAGTAAATAGATACACAAAAAGATTTATTCGACAAAAATACTACATTAGAAAAAGATTTAACCCCAAACATGTTAATTTCTCTCTCTCCCTTTCTGGTTCTTTCTTTCTTTCTTTCTTTCTTTCTTTCTTTCTTTCTTTCTGCTTTAGGTCTCTTTTACAAAAGAGAGGACTTGATGCAGGCACCCAAATAAACCAGGTTAGATAGCCCAAGTTGTTGAATGTTGAAATTTGAACGAGGGAGTAATAAATGGTCAGTGGTGGGTTTTACATTTTTTTTTTAGATTGGCTTGTTTATGATCAGAAAACTGAGTTTGGTTTTCGCCACAGATGAAGCAGTTTTTAGGTGTAAGTCTGGTTCTGCTAGAAGAGCCAAAGGCTTGGTATAGGCCTAAGTACTATTGACTATTAGTTTTGTGGTTAGAGTTTTAGAAAAGCATACAGGGTTTCAGGAAATGTGTTTCAGCAATTCTGAGAAACAAACAGAAACTATAACATTGGAAAATAAATTAAAAATGAAGAAGCAAAAAGGGACTACCTGAAGTTGTACTTAAACAGTAAAATAAATAAATAAAACAAGTTGTTAATTAAATATATTTATATATAATAATAGCTACAGCATCTCAGCAGTTAGCAGTAGACCATACATCTCATATAGCTTAGTATCTTATATAATTATTACAAACACTGATTTCAGGAATGACAACTCTAATTGTAATGTCTTTACTGTTTAATACCTTCTGCACGTCATAGTGGTTTACTGCCTGTTGTCATGGTGTGATATTGATTAACGCTGCCAATCAAAATGATGCAGCCATGACAGCGATGATTTGCAGGCTGACTCATCCTCCATATATGGAGGGTGTGTAACCTCGTTTCACTGTGGGCTGTCTCCATGAGGTGTGAGCAGTTCCTCCTTCATTTAAACCTTCACATATTGTTTATCATAATGACCTCTGAAGGTCTGAGGAGGTCAGTGTATACAGGAGAAAAGCCACAGAGAGAAGTATTGAATAGCAGAATGATTTCTTCATGACCTCTGACATTTATCTTGTTTCCATGTGGAGAGGCCTTGATCATCAAGTGATCATCTCTGCAGCAGCGAATCCGGATCACATTGTTTTTAATTGAAAATTGCTTTGACGTAATACATGTGTGAATCATAAAGCACAACTCCACACTTTTCTTTTTCTCTGCCGGTCTCTCTGTGTGTCCTGACTAGCAGACATTGCTCTAAACAGGATTTGACATGGAATTCACATGTTTTTAAAGTGTATATTTTCCTGTATTTCAGGTGCTGACGTCATCTGTTTTTTCCAGACTTTCGTCTTTCTGCGGGTCGTAAAAGAGTTGCTGAAACTGACGATGCATCTGCACGACTGGAAACACTGATGAAGTAAATCTCTGCTGGTCCATGAACACTCAAGGACAAGTCTGACTCTCCAACTTTCATTCTGTTTATTTCAACAGCTGACGCCCAGAGGAAGAGAAGAAAGAAGAAGTGAGGAGAGAAGGTAAGAGAAGAGAAGAAAAAAGGAGAGAGGAGAAGGAAAGAAAAGCCAGGGAGGGAGGAGTAGAGAGAGGAGAGAAGGGATGAGGAGACAAGAAAAGAAAAGAAAAGAAAAGAAAAGACAGGGGAAAAGGAGAAGAGATAAAATGAGAAGAAAAGAGATACCACTATAGAGAGCTGCCTTTGTCCCTTTATACTTCTTCTGCTCGTCTTGATCCAGGCGCTGCCTGTCTCTCCTCAGTCCGTCTGTCCTTGGCTGCTGCTCACTGAATAAAATACAATGGCTTTTTTCAGCTCAGTTCAAAATAATGTCATCAGCTCTCTTATTGAACACCTTTCACCGAAACACCCACTCCCTTAGGCTATTGCAGCAAACCTGCATGGAACAAACTCTTGTGATGACACACGACACTGACATGCGTGTTTGCAGGGCAGTATGGAAATAGTTCACCTATATTACCTGGCTGGACAGCAGCTGTGGTCCAGATCTGATGTGTCTGTGTGGGAACGCAGTGGCTCTGCAGGAAAAACACAACAAAAAAATCAGGACAAAATAAGAAATCTGTTCTTAGGCAAATGAATCGTAGTTATTCTTGTTTCAGCAGCAAAATTCCCAGAATCCTCTTTTCTGTCTTTCGAAGGCTCCAGATTCTCTGATATTTGTTTTAAAGATGCAGTCATAGTTTTGGCCCTTCCCCTCACTGATGAGTGACAATGGAGAAAAGACACACTGCGTCAGAGCTGCAAGCCAAGGTGTTCATGCCAAACCATCACCTACTCTGTGAGACAGCGGTGAGTGGTTGGCAGAGGAGCTTTAGGCGCAGTTATCCCATTATGATAGATGGCTAATACAAATGCTTCCATTTTTATTGCGTACGTCAGAAGCACCTGACAGTAAGAGACTTTGTGGCCTTGAAAAAATGTGGCTCTGGTATTTCAGACAAAAAATCAATTTACTGTAACATGTTACCTCAGTAACACTAGCCTACCTTTATTTGTTAAGGAAAATTGTACTGTGGATTTTTCCTTAAAGGGATACGCCAACATTTTTTTTGTGTCTTACCTCACTCCTGAGTCCATGACCAGCAGATAGACACCATCCTTTCGACTGTGCATGCAGTAACAAGGGAGAGCCTGTATCGCACATAAGTAGCTTAGCTCAAACGCTGGAAGTGCATAGGTAGTGTTAGCCTGCCTCCACCTAAAGTCATCAGAGACACTTTTCAGCAACTCTAAACGGAAACCAGCGGGCCAATCTTTGTCTCAGAGCTGACAGAACTCTCCGCTAAGGCATCTTGAGTGGTCAAATGCCGGTAACGGGACGAGATCGGTCAAAACGGAGGGTTCAAGCAAAGACGGTTTATTTTGGTTCAAGCTAGCTACATCGAGGGTTAAAGCAATAGTTCACCCAAGATTGAAATTTCACTCATTAGCCTATCTACTCACCTTCATGTCGACTAAGGGCTGGGAGAAGTTTCAGAGTTATCCGTGGCTTCTCTGAGTTACAGGGGGTCTGCTGTGTCCTGCTGTTATTGTTGGCTGACTACCAAGATGCCAAAGGCAGATTTCCACTGTGTTTTTAAACCATTGGACAATAAAGTCTTCTTATCTTATCTTATGTTATCTGTTTACAATTTTGTTCTGATGAATTCGGCGCTACTCAAGCTAGCCGTTGTGACCAACGCACTTCCGGTTACTTTCACAAAATAAAACACCCGTTGCCCTACAGAAAACCATGACGATAGAATTTGTGCTTTTACTTTGAAATAGGAAGTTAAAGGGATGGTTCACCCAAAATTGAAATTGCACTCATTATCTACTCACCCTCATGTCGACTAAGGGCTGGGAGAAGTTTCAGAGTTTTCCATGGCTTCTCTGAGTTACAGGGGGTCTCGGCGTAGCAGTGCATGTCAATATAACGGTTGCAAATGGATACCAACTGTCTTCGTAACAAAAAGTCACACCAAAAAACATCCAAATACATCCATAGTGCTCGTATGTAATGTCCGTCTTGTATTGAAGCCCCAAAATGCGAAATTGTCCCGAAAAAAATTAAATAAGTCCACTTTTCAAGCTTGTTTTGTAGCGGAAGCTTCTCAAAGCTCCTCTTTCCGGTTCGTCATATCTGGACTAACTGGGAAGAGGACAGAGTCTGTCTGGGAAGACGTCCAGAAGAGGACCAGGGTCTGTTGGTTCGTCCAAATTTAATGAACCGGGAAGAGGAGCTTTGAGAAGCTTCCGCTATAAACAAGCTTGAAAAATAGACTTATTTAATTTTTTTTGGGACAATTTCGCATTTCGGGGCTTCAATACAAGACGGACATTACATACGAGCAGCATGGAGGTATTTGGATGTTTTTTGGTGTGTCTTTTTGTTACGAAGACAGTTGGTATCCATTTGCAACCGTTATATTGACATGCACTGCTACGCCGATACCCCCTGTAACTCAGAGAAGCCATGGAAAACTCTGAAACTTCTCCCAGTCCTTAGTCGACATGAGGGTGAGTAGATAATGAGTGCAATTTCAATTTTGGGTGAACCATCCCTTTAACTTCCTATTTCAAAGTAAAAGCACAAATTCTATCGTCATGGTTTTCTGTAGGGCAACGGGTGTTTTATTTTGTGAAAGTAACCGGAAGTGCGTTGGTCACAACGGCTAGCTTGAGTAGCGCCGAATTCATCAGAACAAAATTGTAAACAGATAACATAAGATAAGATAAGAAGACTTTATTGTCCAATGGTTTAAAAACACAGTGGAAATCTGCCTTTGGCATCTTGGTAGTCAGCCAACAATAACAGCAGGACACATCTAGCACAGTAACAATAAAATAAATAAACACATGAAATAAACACATGAACAACAATACAGTATCATACAACAGCTGCGGTTTCACTGTAGCTCAAAGTTCACCTGAGGATGCTCTGGTTCAGGATATCCACTGCAGACGGCACAAATGACTTTTTGTACCTTGCTTTTTTAGCTAAGGGAACTCTGAGCCTCCTTCCCGATGGCATCAAAACAAATGCGGAATTGAGAGGGTGGGTGGCGTCACTGTAAATTTGAGTGGCTTTTTTGGCCATAGAACGATTGTATATTTCCTGAAGCTGCATTTGCTTGTCTCCTGTTATCTTACTGGCCTGGTTAACTACCTGGGTCAACTTATTCCTGTGTCTGACTGGGAGGTTCCCATACCAGGAGATGATATTAAAGGAGAGAACACTCTCAGTGAGTGACCGGTAGACCATGGTCAGGGTTTGTTTACTGGCGTTAAAGCTCTTCAATTGTCTGAGAAGATGGAGCCGCTGTCTTGCTTTTTTGTAAATGTTGTCTGCATTTCCCTGGAAGGTGAGGTTGTTGTCTATGGTTGTGCCAAGATATTTAAACTCACTGACCTGCACCACACCCTCCCCTCTCATGCTAACAGGCCTGAAGATAGACTCTGTGCATTCTGCTCCTGGTATAGACAAATTAACGACGCACTGCTGATCTAAACGGCTACTTTCTCGCCTAAAAATGTTTGAAATGTCGATAAAGTGATATATTTACAGAGTTTAGAGCTAAAATGAAATCAGCTTCTGACTGCTGATTTTGGCTCGGGTAGGAGGCAGGCTAACACTATACACTTCCAGCGTTTGAGCTAAGCTAATTACGGGCGCTACGGGCTCTATCTCCCTTGTTACTGCACGCACAGTCGAAAGGATGGTGTCTATCTGCTTGTCATGGACTCGGGAGTGAGGCAAGACACGGAAAAAAAATGTTGCCGTATCCCTTTAAAATTTTACATATTTGCATTTACATAGACTTGAAGAAATAGACACATCTGTGTGTGTGTGTGACAAGAGTCAAAAGCCTGGCCTGTGGCTCTGTGAGGTCACAGGGGCAGCTGCTTTGAGCCAAAAGCTTATGTCAGCATGTCAACTGCATGTTATGTTCACAATGTATGTTCACCATTTTACTTTAGCTTGTTAGCATGTAAACACTGGAGCATTAACACTGAAAACAAAGAATAGCTTAGACTGATGACAATGTCATCTACGTATTCTGCAGGTATTATTGACTGTGTCATGGCCTGAATGGTAGAGATGGAAAAACAAGTGCCTTACCAACTGTTATATCATACTGTGAATTGACAACACACACTACAATAAAAATTGTAGTGAACTTTATTTTTAAAGGTTGGGTTGTAGCAAAATGTAGGAAATGTAAATGTAGCATTGATTACATTGAGAGAGACTTGAGCAATGTTTGTTTGGTTTTCAGGCAGCAACAAGTTGGACTTAACAGAAATTTAAATTCTATATCTAATTACAATTTGAATGCTGATGTGAACTAGGCTATACTTAGGTGATATCTTAGCCTATTATTTATTTTTTCATTAATTTATTTAATTTTGGCCATTTTCATTAGTTGACAGGATAATGGATGGTCAGAGGAAATGGGGCAGAGAGAAGGGGAAAGACATGAAGAAAACAGTCTGTCTGGCTGGCTGGGGGTCAGACTGGTGACTTGTCTGTATATTACATTTGCGCCCATGTGGTACACACTTCAAGCACTCTTTGGGCTATTGGGCTACAGCTATTGGGTTGCTTGCGAAAGTAGGAAACTTGCAACTCCAATATGATATGAATACAGCATTTCATAAACCTAAGTCCTGGACAACTGTAAATTTGACCTGATGGCACTGAAGATGGAACCTGGAGGGCGATCAAACTTACTGCAATTCATCCTCACAGGATTCATTTTCACGATGATCTGAGCTTCAATACTTATTGTGGCATTTCACCTCAGACCACAAATGTCAGCCTCATGATGGCGCTATAGGGAAAACTGATGGAAGTCATAATGATTCATCCTGTGGGACCACGAATGTAAAAACCATCCTTCAGTTGACATTGATGAAAAAATCGAGGCATGTTTTTATCAAACTCCTTCAACAGCGGCGAGACAATACCAAAAATGCATCTTTAACGAAATAAAATCAGAGCTGTTTCTTTCAGTTCCTGAAAAGATGACATTTTTGTGACTTCATGGTTGACAAGATGGAATAGTAGGCGTGTTACTCATCTCGTTGTTTCATCAGGATTTATGGACACTCACATCAGGGTATTAAAGCAAACACACACAGACACTGTGCACACAAACAGATTTACATTGCTCTCTGGTTCCCTGCTGGGAAGTTAATTTCACTCTCTGATCTTCATTTCGATTTGATGAGTTTGTTGCATCTTCATAATCACCACCGCCGCCTCTATTAAACGTTCAAATTCAGGTCGTTGACTGACAGCCTGTGTTTCAGTTCAGACTCTACAACGTCTCAGTGGAACCAAACCCGTCAGTTCTGCTTCTGAACAGGCACGCAATGACATTGCTGCCTTCATACAAAAGGTTACAATTTCTGTAGCAATCACTGACAATAAATTATTCCCACATTAATTTGGAGCAATCAAAGCTTCTGTCAGTAAATGAGCCCCTTGTAGCTGTTGATTAGCATCATATTTCACACTGTTTGTCATCATGTGAAGAGTTTGTGATCATTTCATCATGATCCACATCAGGGAGATGTAACAGAAATGAAAACATGCAAATGATGTTAACATTATAATTCTCAACAACAGCAAAAACTGTCTTTATGTCTGAGCTTTATGGGAAATATATTTTTAATTCTCAAACATAGTGGCAATAAAACTCTGCTGCCAGGTCGTATGAGGGAGTAGTAAACATTAATGTTTGCAATGATGACACCTTTGACAACAGAGGTAATATTATCCCTTCTCTGGTGTTCGGGTCACCACTGACCTGTTTTCAGGTTTTAAATGTACAAGTAGCCTACCACATAAATTTGTTCATAGCATCAAGGCTTTTTGACTTTGTCAGGAACCTCAATTTAAACAAAATAAAACAAAAAAACTTTTTTTCCACAACATTCTAAAATGCTCTAGTTAAAATTATGACATTTGTGGTGTTAGGGTCAATTTTGACCCAGTTATTACGATAAGAACAATAATGAGAGTTCAAACAGAATCATAAGTGCAAAAACCTTTTCATGGATAAGGAAGCCTAACAATGTAACCAAGAGAAGAAAAACAGATTGGATGGAAAAAAAATGTTTTTAGTGTATTTTACAGCAGATTTAAAACACGGGTCAAAACTGACCCTAACACCATAGATGGTAGCAGAAAGTTAACACAAGATGAAGGTTAATCTTGTACATCGCTAAGAAATTAATTCATTCTGCATTTTTATGTCATACAAAAGACAAGGCCTTTATTTGATCAGGAAGTAAAAAGGCTTTTAAAACATTGTCATAAAGAGGCTGGAAATATGTAAATGGAGCTTGAGAAACTCAAAATGAAAAGAAGCTTCCCATCGCTTCTGTAATTGCATGTGATTTATTCAGTAAAATTAAAAGAAAAAAAACCTCAAACATCTGACTTTCATCCTGGAGGAAGGTTGTTCTGACACCCATTAAAGCTTTTCTAAGCCTCGGTGAGTCACCCGCTGACAGTGGAAACCAGGCCGGTGAAGCTCCTGGTGAGAGAACATGGTGCCACCGCTGCACAGGCAACGCAAGGGAGACAATGGGCAGTTGTGTGTGTTGTTATCAAGTTAGATGTTTGTGACATAATCCCCATTTCTTAAAGCGTGTTGACAGAGCGACCATCTGACCGGAGACAAACACACACATGCTGCATGTTTTCCACTTGCATTGTCAGAGATCCTGCAGCGAGCAGGAACATTATTTCACTCTCTAACATTAGTTTTGATGGAGTGTGAGCTGTTCTCTGCTCGCTCCAGCCTCTTCACATGCATTTGTGCACTATGCAACACCCTCACAGTAAACGCAGTAGCATTATCTTATCTGCAGTGAGTCAGCTGTGACATCAGCTGTGTTCATATCTGGGAACTGAAGAGGGAGTCAGATTTTTATGGTGTGTAACATGACAGATATGGCCTGCTATATGGTCTGAACCCATAAATTAACACAATTGTCTCAATCGTCCTGGTGTGTAGTTAGTCGGTCTGTGGATGTTAAGTCACTGTGGAGTGAAGCTGACGACCTAATGTGTCAATACAGTGTTATGTTTTTTTTTTCTAATAAGATATCTGTAATATTGTCTTTGAATTATATCATAAGATGCAACCCAATATTTATCTGTTCGGCCTGAGATTGTCTTTTTTATTCATGTATGATATTAACAGAAGTATATTGTGACTTGTAATGCTTTTTGCTTTATGTTATATCCACCTGAGGATTGTAAATTAGTATGTTTACGTTGTTTGTTTTCGGCTCATGTTCATTCACATGCACTGCCCCCAAACAAACAAATAAATAAATAAACACACACACACACACAGGAGTGACATAGTGATAATAATATGGAAGGTTCATTACTCACATGTGTAAATGTCTTTAAGGATTTGTGTTTGTGGTGTGTTCAGTGATATGGCAGGGGGAGTATATAGATGCTTTACTTAAAAGATGACCTATTAACTACTTTATATTCAGTTTTGGCCGTTAAGATCAGGGGCCGGTCTTCCATGGTGGCCAATGGTCATTGACTTGTGGCAATGTCAATCATTGTGTAAAGCTCTTTCCCACTGTTCACTGTAAAGAGCTATAAGCACTAACTTCTGACTAAGGCTCAACTCTGTACAGCAAACATCCCAGTGTTTTGTGTAGGAAATAAATAAAATTGTGTAAGATTGTTATTGTTCTCAATTTGACTTGATCTGACTCTTACACAAAACACTGAGATGTTTGTACAGAGCTGAGCTCTAACTACTGGGTAAGAGTATAAGATATTGATGTTCACTTTGAGAATATTGTGTTGCTTATTCTGCTAAGACTTCTTATTTACAAGATAGAGTTGATTATTGATTGGTTATAATTTTAATATTTACAAGTGGAAAATGGAAAGGTCATAGGCATCTTCCTTACAAGGTGAAAGATTCAATGTGGCCAATAAAAGCAAGATGAAGACATGTAAACAGTGTGTAACTGTACAATATAAATATTCAAGAGAGCGGTTAATGGCAGCCTTCATTTTTGTTACTTTTGGGTGCCCCCCCCCCCCAAGATTCACTGTTGTTGTTGTCCAGACACTGAACAGTTATTCCAGTAAAAAACACCTGAGAGGTGGAACAGGTAACAACTCACAGAGGCTGGTTTAATCTTTAACACTGCATTGTATAAATGTGCTTATCTTGTTTTTTTAATG
Organism: Trachurus japonicus; assembly: GCF_045865225.1. Lineage (NCBI taxonomy): Eukaryota > Metazoa > Chordata > Actinopteri > Carangiformes > Carangidae > Trachurus > Trachurus japonicus. The sequence continues at coordinate 30,685,703 of NC_140923.1, forward strand.
CAAAGTCTTAATCCACAGAGCAGCTCAGTGGCTCCCGTGTCATAATAGGCTACATGATTAATACTTATCCATACAAAATGATACAAAGGCCCGGTGGTTTTCTCACTGTGGTTCTCCTTTCCTCTCTCTGTGCAGCGACGGCGCGTTTACGCCCTCATCCATTGACGTCCGCAGATGTTGTTTGATTGGTTACTTGCTACTTGTTCAAGGTAAAAGCCAGAGTGGGAGGAGGAAGAGGAGGAGGAGGGGGGAGGAGGGGGGAGGATTTCAGGAGCGGAGCAATTCACTCCAGCCAGAGCGCAAGAACGCACCGAGTCAGGGAAGGGACCACAGACACTCATCTTCACTCTCCTACTCAGTGTCGCTGTAGCTTGTTATTATCTAACACTTTTTATTACTAAAAAAAAAAGAAAAAAAATCGTACAAACAAATCAACTACTTTTCCGGATATGTTGGTAGAAGTTTTAAGGGGAATTCTCCTCCTTCTCTCCTGCATGTTGCTGAAACCCGTGAGTATATTTCAAAACTTTCATGACTTCATTCAGTCTGGGCTCGTTTTCAAGTATGCAACAGATGCTCTCGCCATCTAAGGTCGATCACTCTAGTGGTGAGTTGTCTAAATGTTGATGCTTCTGATGCAGTGTGAAGCCACTGAAGCTGTGGAGAGCAGGACTTCATTAGTGACAGTCAGGGATGTGTCAAGCCAGTGTTTAGTTTGAGTTTTGTAAGGCTTTGGTCATTTAATTAGTTTAGTGAAGAAACGTTTTTTTTTTTCAAAGCAATATTTCAACTGGAGCTTATGTTTGCAGTTTTTTTTTACTTTTCAAAGTGAAGACTCCTTCAGACTTCCTCTTGTCAACATGTTCAGCCCCCTCCTCCCCAGGTTCAGCCTCTGCAGTGTGTGTCAGTCTCCTCAGGCACAGCAGGCGAATCCAGCAGCGTTGTTTTTAAATCACATTTGGCACCAAACAAAACAGTGCGGCCAGACTCTGATTGTTTTTTAGTGACAGTCATGTGCTTTATGCTCTCCCTGATCTCTTGTCATGATCAACACTAAAGTGAATTGCCCACAGAAGACACAAGGTGCTCACTGGTCTCCCATCAGGACACCATGGCAACGGCCTCCTTTGCTCTCTGGTATCCAGCGTCTTTATCCACCACTGTCTCTTGTTGACAAGAATGTATGATTCATACTGGAATCCAGTTGGAGGTCAAATCCCTTAGAATAATAAAAAAATATATATATATTTTTTTATTACTGCATGTGCACTCTCTCAGACTGTTTCAGATAAAGAATCAAGTGAGTACAGAGATGGAGAGCTTCGTGCTGGTGGGGAGGGTAAAAGGGACGATGATGATGATGATGGAGTGTAGGAAGTTTTCTCCTGACACTCCAGCTTGCACTGCTGAAGGCGGCACTGATCCATCACTGACAGCATGTAGTCCAATCACAGTCCAGCAGTGCACAGCAGGTGAACTAACACCGGACGTGCTGGGCAGCCTGGAGAGTGAGATCAATCACAACCTAAATGAAGGAGTCACCTTGTGTGGGGAGAGTGGCTGGAGTCATATGGGCTCATTTTGTGGCTAACAATAGCCACGTACGTACCACCAGTCTGATTAATGCCCACAGAGAGGAGACTCATCCCCCTAAGTAACGGCAATAAATCTTGTAGTCGTGCAGAGGGTCTGTATGTTCTCCGCTGGTAAACCCTCCTGGATTCAGCTTCGCATTGGAAGCCATTCATGCCCGAAGACTCACCCAAAACACGCAAAATCTCCGAGATATGACAGTTGAAACACAGAGATAAGATGGAATGATTCGGCTTCTGCTATTTGCGTCTGAGAGATTAATGGCAACCCAGATCAGCTCATCACAGGAAGACCCCAGCAGAGTACAGTGATATGTGAGGGGACTAACAGAAACATGATCTGTGGGTAATTGAAAATGTCACTGTGACCACAGAGATGCAGAGAAACATATGAAATTTTCTTTTCACAGGTGTTTGCAGCGCAGAGTCAGATGTGCGACATAATGAGGGAGATAGAGAAGGAGAGAGGCATGTGTGAGGCTCAGATTGAGAACAGTACAACAGGTATGTGCTTTGTGTGTGTTTGTTTTTTATTTTCTTGGCTGCACATTCTGTCTCTTCATAATTTGCTCGGTTCACAAACTCAGGCTCCGATGGAAGTGGCACAACGAGCTCTAAGAACAACAAAAGCTGTTCCAACCTCGTCCTCTGGCTTTACATTACAACTTGCATGGTTGAACACCGTTTGCCTCCTGGAGCCTGCCACTTGCCACGTGCACTCAGTTCAATTTCAAAGTAAACTTGCACATTGATCACATCAATACCTCGTGGTCGTACCTTTCCACCTGTCAGCCAAGTTGCAGGGAACACTGTCTCACCTTCTTGAGCTACAGGTTGAGTCTGAACTCACTCACTCATCCTCTTCTGACCGCTCACTCTGCAGGCAGACGTTATGGTGAGATCATCAGTTAAATGAAAACACACTCTCAGGTCATTGTCTCTGCACTGTTTGTCTGTTGTTCAGCACAAGTGCAGTGCATGATGGTATATATTGCTTACATTTTCATGATGCATTGTGTGACACATGGGTGTAATTTATGGGGGTTTATAACTCCCCCCAAAATCCAATCCACTCCAATATAACCCTTAACCTTTCTCTTGTGTTCGGGTCACCACTGACCCGTTTTCAGGTTTTAAATGCATAAAAGTACCACATAAATTTGTTTATAGCATCAAGGCTTTTTGACTTTGTTAGGAACCTCTATTTAAACAAAATAAAACAAAAAGTTTTTTTCCCACAAAATTCTATTATCCTCTGCGGTGGTTAAAATTATGACATTTGTGGTGTTAGGGTCAATTTTGACCTGGTTATTATGATCAGAACAATAATTAGAGTTAAAACTGAAATCGTGCAAAACCAACCTTTTCGTGGTAAAGGAGCCTAACAACATAACCAAGAGATGAGAAACAAATGGGATGATAAATAATAGTTTTAGTGTGTTTTACAGCTGATTTAAGACTCGGGTCAAAACTGACCCTAACACCATATAGTAGCAGAAAAGCTGACAAGAGGAAGGTTCAATTTAAGGGTATACTGACAAAAAAGGCCCAGGCCCACACCAAAAAATATTAAAACCAAAATTTTCATGGATAAGGAAGCCTAACAATGTAACCAAGAGAAGAAAAGCAAATTGGATGAAAAAAAATGTTTTTAGTGTATTTTACAGCTCATTTAAAACACAGGTCAAAACTACCCGAACACCACAGATGGTAGCAGAAAGCTAACACAAGACGAAGGTTAAATAATCTTATAATTGCACTGAATAAAAATATCTACAAGCTAGTATAGGAAGTAGTTGTCATTTTTACTGTTTTAAATTTATTTGCAAGCAACCAAAAGTAATATTTTTTAATAGCCTTACAATGTGTAGGTTGCTAGTTTGCTAGTGGCTAGAGATAAAGCTAGGGGAGGATGCCACAGAATCAATGTGCTGGTAGGAAAATCTTTTACTCCTGTTACTAATATGCCAAAATAAAGAGTTAAATTAGCCATGTCCTTTTATCAAAGTAGAGTAACCCCCCCCATGAGTCCATTATATAGATATTATAAGACTACACTCAGACAACACTATATAGTGGACTATAATAGTGAGAACTTAGTGTGTTTGTGTGTGTGTGTGTGTGTGTGTGTGTGTGTGTGTGTGTGTGTGTGTGTGTGTGTGTGTGCATGCATGCAGTACAGTGTTGAAGAACAGCCAGAACACTAATGATGTCACTGTGAAGTTAACCATTGACTTTTGGATGTCATCACCTCTTCTTATCCTTATCGACATTCATTTGACATTGGGTTATAATTAGAGCATGGTTACATGAGTTATGTCCAAAGACACAGTGACCTTTGACCTTTGACCTTTGACCACCAAATTCTAATACAATAAATTCTAGTTCATACTTGACTCTTTGTGAGTGTTTGTGCCAGATTTGAAGAAAGATGTTACAGAGGCCTGGAGTTTACAGGAATGAGACAGACAGCCTGAAAACATAACAGCTCTGACTCTGTTCAACTCATTTGTTGTTTTTAATTTATTGTTAATGAGGCTTAAATTATACGTTGCTACCCACAGCACGCAGTACATAATTACAGTCTACAGAGAGGTAATCGTGCTTCATTTAGCCTCCACTACCTGTGTATGCGTGTGTGTAACTGAAACCTTGTTCATCCTAACTGCAGGTGTCACGAGACTGTGTTTGCTTTCACATGTTGTACAAGTCATTAAACAGTCATTACCTTTGTAATTCACACATCACTTTGCATAGATTCCATCAAAAGTAGCTATGTTGTAAACATTGCTCGGCAAACTTGAGTTTTCACAGTGACTGAACGGTGAGCAGCAGGTGTGTGTTGTAGAAGCGCCGAGAGCTGCTCCTGTGTCCTGACACCAAACACACCGTGGAGAGTCACAGTGATCTGATGAATTCAAATAACAGCGTGTAACGAAGGGCAGGGAGCTGTTTTATTAGTCATGTTGGCAGCGTGTTAACTCGGGTCGACTGCTGTTATGAACCCAGCGCTTTAACGACAGCTGACCTCAGCTTACACGTTCTGGCTCCCATGGGAACCTCAGGGCACCGCCTCCAATTTAATCAGAGCGGCTGTTTGCACCAGGAATTGATTAATGCTGTAACTATTTCTGTTCAAAAGTTTGTTTCATGCTTGATCTCTTTAATTTCATGGTATTTCCACATTTGACTCTTTCTCTCTGTCAGGTTGCAGTGGGATGTGGGATAAGATCACCTGCTGGCCCAGTGCTGATGTTGGAGACGTGGTCACCATCCCTTGCCCCAAATTTCTCTTCTACTTCTCTGGTGATTTCCTTTCACGTAAGAATCAAGTTTACATAGTGGGTTGCACATTTGTGTGTAAGAAAGGGGAGGGAAGGGAAGTGACTACTGTTTTATTGACAGTCAGGTATCTGATTACTCTGTGGGGCAGTGATGTGAAAGCCAGGGGTAACTGGCATTGAGACGCCTCATTGAGATACAGTGGCGTACACAGACTTTTTGAAGGGCAGGGGTGAAAACAAAAAAAAAGGGCGCATAAGCGCATCCTCGCCACTGAAGAGGGCACTTTAGCACGCGACTTCGCTCCTAGAGGGCACTTTAACACACGTTTTGGCTCCCAAGAGGGCACTTTAGCATGCGTTTTGGCTCCAAAGAGGACACTTTAGCACACTTTTTGGTTCCTAGAGGACACTTTAGCACACTTTTTGGCTCCTAGAGGGCACTTTAGCACGCATTTTGGCTCCTAGAGGACACTTTAGCACGCGTTTTGGCTCCGAAGAGGACACTTTAGCACACTTTTTGGTTCCTAGAGGGCACTTTAGCACACTTTTTGGCTCCTAGGGGGCACTTTAGCACGCGTTTTGGCTCCTAGAGGGCACTTTAACACGTGTTTTGGCTCCCAAGAGGACACTTTAGCACACTTTTTGGCTCCCAAGAGGACACTTTAGCACATGTTTTGGCTCCCAGGGGGCACTTTAGCACACACTTTCAACAATTGGGCCCCTTGTGCATGCCACTGTTGAGATATATTGAAATTTACACATATGCTTAATAGAAAATGATGAAAAATAATGCTCAGTGACGTGTTTCTGAAAAAGAACAAAAAAGTACAGATGATGTCATTCTCTTCCCATGACCACCTGTTGTGTCTATCTATCCTGATGCCCCATCTCATATATCACAAAGAATTTATAATAACCCTTAACACATGGCACGGCTGAATCACAAAAGATAAACAGCTCCCCATCCGAGACCATCCTCTCATCAAAGACACACTGTGTTTATTTGTTCCCCTTTAATTTATGAGGAGCCTCACAGGGAAATGGTGCTAATTATGTATAAGGGAAACCACTCTTGGGAATTTACTGGCTGAGCTGCTGCGTGTTTGTACAGTAGTTCCTGTGATTATTCCCCTCTGACTTTCCTGTATGTTTCCATTTGTCATTAATTACCACACTGAGTCTCCTCCGTGTAATTATGCTGGAATAGTTAGATGAGTTATTTATTTGTGTTCAGCTGGATGAGACCCGTCAGTATCAACCTGGAGCCGGAACAACCTCATATCTAGGAGTTAAAGCAGATTGAAATGAGTTTGTACGAAGTTTAAAGTAGTGTAACGGAGGTGCACTTACTCACCCATAAAGGACGTGCAAACCGGCTGCCAAGCGCTCTTTGAGCTCTTGGCAAAACGGTTTGCATTGTTGCCTGCGGTACAACGCAGAGGGCCAGATAACATCGGCTACAGTAGCACAGATCTTAGAGTGGATCAGATAACTCCTGTATGTACCTTTAGCATCTTTTAGCTTGTTGTTTTGGTTTTCTGACCTGCAGCTCTGCTGTTTTGCTTCACTTCCACTGCTCTCACAGCATTGCTTTTGCTCTGATAAGGTCAAAGTGCACTACGTGACCAACCCCAAATGTCAACAGACAAATTGATGAGCACTAGCAATTAGGTTCTTTAGAGTTACACTGTAAAAAATAAAATAATCCACAGGTTTTAAATTGAGTGAACGAAAAATGTTAATTTAAGAAGGGTAGGCAAAATAAGCTGATGCTTCAGCCTACACCTTTTCGGTCAAAGTAAATTGATTTGCTTGTTGTGTTTTTTGTTCTGATTTATTTTGTTTTGTATTTATACCTTTATATTTGTCTACTGTATTTGTTTTTATGAGACCGAAATAAACATACTAAACTAAAAAAAAAAACTAACAGTCAAATCTGGGATTCTGCAGTTCACTGTAAAAATATGGTGACAATCTATGACATTATATTTTGCATTTCAGCCAAATATAAATTCCATAGATGAGAGCTGTTGTTTGCTTACAGTGACAAATAATGTAAAAATAAACCCAAATGTACTGTAAAAGATTTTGGGTCATTTGTTTAAACCTGTTTATAGCAAACAATTATAAATACAGCAGCTACATCTCAGTGGTAAACACAGTACAATTGTATATTTTATTATAGTATTTTATTGCAAACCTCAACATAACATTATTGGCAGCTTATAGTACAAGTGTGCTGGTCGTGGTCGTCATGGTTAGAACAGAGATTCAGTATCTCGGCAATTTTTTTACATATAAAAGGAGACAAAACGCCCAATTGATAATGGCACTCACATACTAACACAACAATATATGGATCTTATATTGACAGTGGCAGGGGAGAGAAGCTGGAGGACCACAGTTTGAATCCCTGTGAGCCAGAAAAACTCATTTGCTCCTGACTGTCTGCACATGAAGAGTAGAAACTGGTTTCCTTTGTTTTCTTCTATTCTCCTTTAGTGAAACCCCACTGAGCTCTTGGGAGTGGGCTGTCATGCCAATCTCCTGCACCAATAAAGCCCACTGCTCCACGAGGGACCACAGATCTGCTCCCTTGTTTATTTTTTGATCTCAGGAGTAGCAGGTGCATTTCATTTCAAGAGTTTTCACCTCATCGGGGCTGAAGTTAGTTTTCCATTTTGTCTTTGTTCTACTGTTGGCTTTCTGGTGCCTCACTCTCCACCACGAATTTCATGCTCCACTTTATGCAGCCAGGTGTCCTGAACAGCTGCCCTTTGTCCGCCAGGGATTTTCTCCGAGTCAAACTCATCTCGGCCTCTTTCGTGCTTCATTTTCAATGCGGGATTTGTAACTGCTTGACTAGTGAGTGATGTCCTGGTCCCTGATCCAGCTTCTGTGATATCTTGCAGCGACTGCGGATACTTGGCAACCGTCTTTTTTGCCCATATCTGTGCAGCCTTGTTTACTGGGAGAAAACGCAAGCATTCATCATGTAAGGACTCATTTCTCTCTGTCAGTGTGAGCTGTGCCTTTTCCCTCCTCTCCGAACACTGCATCAAGGCTTGAGGAAACTTCTCCTGTGGAATCTGGAGGCTGTTCACCCATAGTAATTGGGCGGCTGGCGAGAGGGAGGGAGAGAGTGAGGAGTGTGTTGAAGCTGATTAGCTGTGGGTTTCTGTGCTCTGCGCTGGAAAAACAAAAGTCACGACATCAACAATACACTCACTGATGTTTTATCCTTGGTGATTATTACATAAGAATATTTTTTATTGAAATATATATTCTGGTGCTGAACGCAAATCAGCCTCCTGGATGACGTTAAAACCCACCATAGTGTGACCTTATGGCACTGCTCTTGTTGCTTTGCTCCTCCTCATCCATTTCAGAGTGAAGAAGTGATTAAAGCTCAGTCAACACAGCCCAACACTGTCTACAACCATGTGTACAACCATCTGGTTTCCATCCTTCATGTGTCAATCAATCAAGTGCACAATTTCAAACCCAGTAGAAATGTGATGTATAGGCCGACACCACAAAATGAACAGTCTTTCTTTCTTTTTCTTTTTTTAATCAAATGAAGCACTGGTTCACTGACTCTGTGGAGTTCAGTGAACTGGATGTTCCCATATACAACATTTCTGCTGTGACCTTTCTGTCGCTCTCAGTGAAGCACAGTCGTCTGACTGCATCTTGAATGGCTCTGCTGAATAAAATGTAGAACCACTTTTAACTGGCAAGACGGCTTGACCCCTGTGATCCCGAAGAAAGAAAAGCTGCAACATCTGATGTGTCTCAGACAGAGCAGAGCAGAGGATTTTGAGATCATATCAACTTTTTTTTTTTTTACACATCTCTTGAAATAACTGTGCTTTCTTCAAAGTACATAGTCTGATCGTGGGGTTTGATTTCAGGATCAGTGCTGGGTGATGATTTATATATTGATTTTTTTTTTCAGGTCACTTTATGGGCCCTCTGCTTGACTCTTACATAGGAACATGAGGATAGGATAGGATTTTTTAAATACGTCATGTCCACAATGTCTTCCAGCTGCAGGGTCAACTGTCACGCATGCAAACCTGGTGTCACACATGGAAGTCTTTGAAACTCTACTCCTTCCACATCTGCTCTAACTTGAATCTGGAGGTGATCAACAGCAGAGGTGTAGGACCATCACCCTGACAACATTATTAATATCTACAGTGACAGAAAGTTTCAGTGAGGCCACCAAAGGGATGTGAGTTCAAATGAAATAGATTCCTTTGAATACTGTTTCATCTGATATCACAAAACCGCTCCCTTCCTCCTCCTCCGCTTTTTAGCATTAGTGTGAGGATAATGCACCATATTTGGGGACATGTCAGTACTTTTTTTTTTTTAAATGACAGTTATAGAAAAGGCAGATATGCGTTTTGACTACACTGTGGTGCTGTAGGATGTAGCATTTAGCATTTAGCAAGCATTTAGCTTTATGTGTAAATATTCTTAGTGCGTGGCAACAGTTTCACAAGCTCATCCAACAGGTGTCCCGTCACCTTTTCTGTCTTTTGATCAAGTGTAGACTTACAGATTTCAGCTGTAACTGGTTACAGTGCCATTACTTTCAACCAGTGGGACCAGAGTTCCTGCCCCTGTAATCTATAGACAGTGTTTTCATGAGAGGAACCCAGCCAATGATTTATCATTAGTATGTGACGGCTCCGTGTGGAGAAAAGGGTTTTCCTGGAAGCTGTGATGTGACCCAGATGGGAGATAGTGTGACCTGAGAGGAGAGAGAGGTCTCCTGGGAAAAGATGTGGGGATGAGGAATCATCAGATTTGTAGAGACCAGCAGAAGAAGTTATATTTCACTGAGATGTCAGAGGTTCACAGGATCACCGACCCCACTGTGCTCCGGGAGCAGCATGAAGCAAAGAGGCCTTTAAAGAAAGAGGGGGGATTAGAAGTGATCTGCTGCACCGATGTGCATGATATCAATTATGCAGTAAATCAGCAAATCAGTGCAGGTCTCTGCTGGTTCAACCCGCTCTGCTCTCAGGTCATGTAAGGAGGACTTAATTAAGGGATGATAAACGGTCCGGCACTCTGTGCATTGTAAATTACTCTTGCAGACAGGTGAAATCCCTCTGTCTCCACATGTGAGGGAAGCAGGCTTGTTTGTGCTCCAGTTCAACCGCTGTGCCTTTTTTTTCCCTAAGTTTATTAGTTTTATACAGATTTCAGGACTTTAAGTGGGTCAGAGAAATATGATGTTTACTTTTCTCGAAGGTACCTTTTTTTGTGAAATTATTTTGGTCCCCCCCCCCAAAAAAAAGTCAATTTAGCTTCTTTTCAAATGTCTTCACTGTCAGTTACAGTTGTGAAAGAGTTATTGACACATGCTGGGCCATTCATTTTACAGGCTTCACTAACAAAAAAACAAGCATTACGAAACATGGCGCCACAGAGATTCAGGGCCAAGTCATAAATTTAGTTGAGATAGAGTTTGCCATTCTCATGAACTCTTTACCTAGTAGGTCTAACACAAACACACAGTCATTCATCTCTTTTAATAACACAGGCGACTCGCCCTCTCCACAGGCTCTGAGTGACAGAGTGCCTGTATGTGAATGGTTTCACCTACATGCCATAATATTCAGCCAAGCCAAGGCTATTCATCGCATGCTAATATGAATCTTCCTCTGAGATATAATTAGGAAGGATAAAGCATTTGACTGTACAACACTGACAGAAAAGCCAAGATAAAAAAAGCCTGGAAATCCAAACGATGATGGGGTGATTAACTCGTTTGAGCTCCCCTCGTTGTCGTGCATGACACTGAAAATCCTTGCAGTCATGTTTTGGGGGATGATGAAAGCATTCTTCTGGCAATCCCTCAAACAAACCAAAACCAGTGGTGGCATGAGCTGAAACAGCAGTGGCTTATCAGCGCCTTTGTGTCTTGTCATGTTGTTTGAGGTGGCTAAGCCTCCGTCTTCTCTGCAATACGCCACTCAGGTATTTGTGAGCTGACCATATTTTAATGCCAAATACATTCTAAGACTTTGGATTGTTGGTCATTTCCCAACACGGTCTTGATTTGATAGTGCTGCGGAGCGATATGGTTGGGAAATGCGAGGAATGTCCCACATTTCGATTTCTACAGCAGCATTCAGCGCACGGATTAATTTGTTGCCAACACACGCATTGTCCTTTCTTATATTTACAGGGAAGGAGATAGGAAATGCTACAAATAAATATTACACAATAAGAAACTGAAGCAAGCAAATCTGAAAAATATCACCCTGTGCTTCTCCTGCTGGTGACAGGATTAGATATATTTCATGGAGGTTGTAAAGAAGGGTTTTAGTCTAATTAATGATTAGTGCCTTGTCTGAATAGTGATGCATTCGCTTGTTGTTGAGGAAAATTCTACCGTTGTATTAAAGTCTGAAAACTATGACCTAAATATTAAATGCAGTTTCAAAGAATTTCATCATTTGAATTAAAGCTCCAGTTGGTAAGTTGACGAAAGTGAAAGTAAACTCCGCGACTTGGTTGGAAATTTCAAGACAATACTCCGTCAGGTCCCTTTATGAACCTCTGCCAAGCGCCCCACACACACACAGACACACACAAAGTAGCCATGAACGCACCCACAGAGAAAAAAAAAAAAAAAAAAAGATGTACCGTATCCATAGCACGACGTGTAGGAGCGGCGATTGGCTGCTCCTCCTGCTCCCTCTACCTGACTGGTGGAGAATCGTCGGGCGCGGTGGATTTTGGCAAATACGATTACAGGCTGTAGGTGGAGCCAGAGGAGTTGGATTTTGTCCTAAATTACTCATTTAATGTCTGACCATCAGAATATAGTGACAATTCCAGCAAATATGACTGAATAATTGTTACCAACTGAAGCTTTAATTCAATACATATTTGCACTCAGCAGTTTGCTACCAGAATCCATCATTTGGTTTAATTTATTTTATTTTATTTATTTGTTTATTTATTTATTTTTTACATTATTGCAGGTTTTAGACATGGACAGACAACATGGGCAGAAAGAGCTGCCAGGAAGTCGCAGTGTGCCAGCTGATATATATCGACTAAAATAGCTCTTACGTAAGACACAGTGCAATTTACTCAAGCCAATTTCCTAAAAAGCACAGGATAGAGTATAAACAAATAACAGTACTCTTGTATTTTGATGCTCTTAAATGACAGAAATGAAATGATCCAGACAATAACAATTGTCCTCTCTGTAAAATGCACTGATTGTGCAGTTTTTACTTACTGAGCTGTAGATGTTTGTGAATCACTTTATTTCTACTCTAGCCAGGGCAAGTCTGTCAAACTGTAGCCTCTCTACCCTACTCTACTCTACTCTACTCTACTCTACTCTACTCTACTCTACTCTACTCTACTCTACTCTACTCTCCCCTACCCTACCCTACCCTACTCTACTCTCCCCTACCCTACCCTACTCTACTCTACTCTACTCTACCTACTCTACTCTACTCTACTCTACTCTACTCTACTCTACTCTACTCTACTCTACTCTACTCTACTCTACTCTACTCTACTCTACTCTACTCTACTCTACTCTACTCTACTCTACTCTACTCTACTCTACTCTACTCTACCCTACTCTACTCTACCCTACCCTACCCTACCCTACCCTACCCTACTCTACCCTACCCTACCCTACTCTACTCTACCCTACTCTACTCTACCCTACTCTACTCTACTCTACTCTACTCTACTCTACTCTACTCTACTCTACTCTACTCTACTCTACTCTACTCTACTCTACCCTATCTCTACTCTATCTCTACAGAGCTGACATCTGATGAACCCTAGAAAACTTAAATCTGTAAAACTTCACTCTGTGTTTCATTCTACTACATCCTACACACCTATCCTATGTTTTTGTACACTCACTCCAAGGATTTGAAGAGTAGCTCCTTTCTTCTGAGCTCTAGTCTGCTCTACTGTATTTTACAGAACCATTTAATACTCTACTTTGCGCCAGAAGACTCTACTGATCTCCACTCTTCTCTCTTGAGCTCAGTTGAACTGTATTCTCCTGTACTCTGGAGAGCTGTAGTCTGTTGTACCACCACACAGAGCTCTACTCTGCTGCTCTCAGATGGTCAGTCTAATGCACTTGGACCTTTCGCTTCTGCCCCGATGGGCAGGCCAGAGTAAAAATATCTCCCCGCTCAACCACTGCCCTCCTGGTGTGTGTGAGCAGCCTGACAGTAATTAAGAAACAGATGGAGGCAAATACACATGGGAACGTCCCGGCAACTCTGAGCCGGTGGGACAACTGATCCCCTTCAGTCATTCCTTCCATTTCCTTTTAGTATTTGGGAGTATTCCAGTGAGACACATTCATCTCAGTGTGATATAATTAAGTGTGAGTAAATGAAGAGGAAATTCTTCTTGCAGCTTATGCAACTTCCCTCCCAACACACATAGATGCAAAATTGCATTGTATTATTTTTAATGACAACACATTAAAGCTGGCACAGCAATGAGTTGTATTCTTCTAAGAGTAATGTAGTGATTATTCCCTCTGCCCCTCTGCTCATTAGGTAACTTGTCAAAGACCTGCACTGAGGATGGCTGGACTCCAGTCAGCATCGACTCCTACATAATGGACTGTGGATACAATCCTAACAACACCATGGATAACACGGTCAGAGCAGCAGCCACTCTGGATCTGCTTTCCTGCTGCTGTCTGTGGCTCCTTGTTAAATGTCAAACTCTGTCCTGATGAAGTGTTTTCTGTCAGTCTGACTGAATGTGTTTTTGCAGGAAGAATTCTTCTACGCTATCAAAGTGGGTTACACCATCGGTCACAGCGTGTCGCTCGTTTCTCTGACGATCGCCATCATCATACTGTGTTTCTTTCGGTAAGGAGATCCACTTAACCTCCCTGAGTAAAGAAGATCAAACACCTTTCCCCCTCATTTAGAGAGATAATAATCTGACCATCTCTCGTTTCACACCATGCTTCCTGCTTTTTATAGAGATTTTACAGTGTTTCACGCTGTAATGTGCCTAATGTGCCAGATTTTGTGAGACGTCCAAATTTGACATTATCTGCCACTGTAGCATTTCTCAAACAAAGCGGTCAACTACAATCAGCCATAAAGTGAAACCACTTAACACCAGCTGCTGTCGTTCAGAGCATGTTCACATTTTTTGTTTTTTTTGTTTTTATTGTGACATAGGACAGTACAGTGATATGGACAAAAACATATTGTGAAAAACAAACAACAACATTTGTGGTTTTATGTATGTGTGAGTGTGTGTGTGTGTGTGTGTTGCTTCAGAATATAACTAGCAGTAGTTGTAGTGTTACAAAAATCAATATGATAATAGTGATAGTTAATGATATAGAGTTTGATAATAATTAGTAGTAATAATACTACTACTAATAATAATTCAAACCTTTATTTATTCAGGGAAGCCAATTGAGAGCAAGCTCTCTTTTACAATGACGCCCTGATCACAAATATAGAACAACACACACAACAGCAACACCAATCAACACACACAACAGTGACACCAATGAAGCATCCAGCATAAGAGCAAAAATAAAACACAATTATAAACAGTCCACAGTGTAATCATCGGGTGTCAGATTTTAAAGATACCTTAAAGATACCTTAAGCAGACACAAGGAAAAACAACTTACAACTTATGGTTGAGGGTCTCAGCTTCAGGAAAAGCAAGTACATTCAATATGAAAGACAAGGTCTAAAAGACTCCTGAAGGACTCCACAGAAATAAACTGTTTAAGTTTTAGCGAGTCCTGCAGTTTATTCCACTTGTCTGGGGCAAAGAAACTGAATGCTTTCTTTCCTCCCTCTGTATTTACCCGTGGAATATCTAACCTAATGTATGATGCTGATAATAATAATAATTGATACTACAATTAGGCAAAAGGGAAAAAAGTAAATAAATAAATAAATAAATAAAAATAAAAAATAGACATGAGAGAGAGGAGAAAAAAAAGAAAAGAAAAGGGGAAATGCCGCACTGTCATCAATAGTAATAACAATAGTCTCAACAACAATACTAATAATGATAATCATAATAGTTATAATAATAATGATGATAAATAATGATAATAACAATATGGAGGGAGGATGGAGGAGGGGGGATCTGAAAGACAAATCTTATATGATTTTTTTTTATTATTAAAAAAAGAAAAAGCATGTTCACATTTGACCTTCAGTCCTCAGCCTGCACAGAGAAAATGTGTTTGTGTGCATGTATGCATGTTGGCATGACACAGCACTGATCATTAGTGTCAGTGTCAGTGTAAGTGGCTGGTGTGTGCGGCTTAACAAACAACCCACTCTCCTCAGTTGGGCGTGTTTGCATTTGGACTGTTTGTGTGTTCGGAGCTAAACAACAAGGGATGTGTTTACTCCTCAGGCTTATGAAATGCCAGTGGTCTGCACTCTGCAGCACAGACACAGGATGTGAATAGCGGTTGCTGTTTATGTTCAGCGTTCAGGCAGCTGGTTGATGTTGTGTGTCATAGCACCTGTCCTTCTGCGATGATGACTACAATTTACACAGTTCACCCCCAGATCAGAAGCTCACCGCCAAGGCATTTGTTTGAAAACACCCAGAAGAGAAAATTTACATTAGAGACATTTTCTCAGCTAAAACCCCCAATTTGTTCTTGTTTACTTCTGTGCTGAATGTCAAGTCGGCCTTTTTTAAAACTTTTATCTCTGCCTGATAAATATATGTTTCACTGACAGTCCATAACCATATAAAGTATGAAGCAACTATAGATAGCCTGACATTTAGAGAACAGCAGAGGACAGTAGGAGCACGTCACCGGGCAACAGGCATGTACATTAAGTACGTACTGTATGATGACTACCCTCCTCAGCTGAAACGCGCATTCTTTCTGTGACTGTTTGCTCCTGTAAATTAAACCAGTGAAGTTTCTGGTGAGTGTTTTCTTGATATTTATTCCGATTCCATGCTTTGGTGCCAGAAACACACACTTTATCAGATGATTTTCAGGATAGGTCACATAAACAAGACATTCAGGGTCTTTAATCAGAAGGAATTCATTAAGAGAATTATGTGTGTTGCTTTTTCCTTCATGATTTCAATCATCTCACAAGTTCCTTTTCCTGTTTTTCTGCAGGAAGCTGCACTGCACGAGAAACTACATCCACATGCATCTCTTTGTGGCTTTTATTCTGAAAGCTGTGACTGTGTTCATCAAGGACGTGGTTCTGTACGACGTCGCGGAGACAGAAAATTGCCAGCCATCTGTGAGTGCACCGCACACTCGCCAGCATGCCCATTTTATTAGCAAAGCCATACAATTTATTGATTTTTTTTTTTTTCATCTGCATAATCGGAGGTCCTGCATCGTAGATCACGTTAAGTCATCCGTCTGATGTACAAAGCAGTTAGTGGCTGTCAATTTCTTTCCCCCCCAAACTGCATCTGTTTAATTACTCACACAGTCTGTACTGACTCTGAAGCTTTGACTCAGAGTTTACTCAAGGTGCACGCGCTCAAGTGCCTCCGGGTGTGGCAGTGTTTGCCAGGTCCCTTCCACTCCTAAAGCGACATTTTCCCATTCATGTGTCCAGCAGGATGTTTTGAGACATCCTGTTTGCTTAAATAGAACGCTGTACCACGGGTGGCATTGTCGATAAATCACATTCACAGATTTCAGAAGTAGTTTTAAACACTTTGGTTTGACAGTATGATCACTGGGACAATATCTTAAGTGCTAATGTAAGATAAGGAGCTAGATAAACTTCTTGACTGTGGTGCAGTTTCACATAATGAGGCTATTTTCTTTTTATTTAATTGATCGAGTCGTCAACATCCGTGGTGTTTTCTCAGATCTTGCTCCAGCTGAGGCCGCTGCTTTATTACCAGAGAGGATTAGATCAGCAGACTGTAAATCACCTTTACTATCTCTAAGTGCTGATGGTTAATGGCTTCGCTTAAATGTCTCCTCTTCAGGTACACAGATTGTCCCGATCCAAACACAGCTGTTAACTCTCTCAACTGTTTCTAAATTCTGTTTCGAAGAAAAAAGTTACATATAACAGGCGAACAGTTTTATAGAGGGCACTATAGTGAAACCACAGCACCGAGCACATTTGCTAAAATGCAAATCCCTTTTGCTGTGTAGTCGATTTTTTAATGAAACA
Organism: Trachurus japonicus; assembly: GCF_045865225.1. Classification (NCBI taxonomy): domain Eukaryota; kingdom Metazoa; phylum Chordata; class Actinopteri; order Carangiformes; family Carangidae; genus Trachurus; species Trachurus japonicus. The sequence goes on from NC_140923.1 coordinate 30,702,773, forward strand.
ATAGGATATAATTGCTGTTCTTTACAGTTTACTATAGCAGCCATTTCCCATAAACCTCAGAGTGTCTTGGGGACTCCTTCAGCTCAACAAGCAGAGAACCACACAATGTTTCAATCACAGAGCAACTAACGTGTGCTTCCATGTTGGACATTGTATTCTGTGTTGTGACCTTTGTTTCGCAAAGGTTTCAGTGGTTCTCACCAATTTTCCCAGTCAGGACTGACTTGAAAATCACAGAAATGTTGGGAAAGCCTTGGATGTTAGTTATAATCTGACATAGCAAACAGGCATTGGATGTGATCTGGCAGCAAAATGTATCAACGTGATTGGCCTCAACCTAATAAATAACAACGAAACATTATTTTATTTTAATTTCTTTTCTATAACTAACATAATTTAATTAACCAAATCATTTGTGCTTGCAAATGATTTATTAGCCCATTTGTAATGCTTCATGTCCCATGGTCTTCAGATTGGGACCCACTGCTCTATCTTACACTGTGATGTTTAAACTTGAAGAAGATGTTTAACTTTTTCTGGAAGAAGAACAAAAGAAACTCTTGAGTATTGACTTACACATGCTGGTGGAGCAGACACAGTGTATTGAAAATGCCAAACCATATCCAGGTTTTAAAGAAATATAATGTTGAGTTAGGGTCAGCATCAGGGAATGTGTATGGGACTACTTTTAGCCCCCCCTATTCATGGAAGTGAAAACCAACTCAGGACTGTGTGACTTCTGAATGAAGACATAAAACCATATCCTTTGCATAAATGAAAAGTTAAATTCTCAAGCAGTAAAAACAACTGTGGCAACTGTTCATTAAACGTTAAATAGTAGACCTATTCAGTAACATTTACAGAGCAGACATGATGGATCGGTCTGCTGCTGCTACTTACATCTACGGAGCCACCAACCATACAACAAGTGTCGTCCACACACTGGTTGAGGATTTAATCAGTCTAGGAGTCCATTAGTGTAATCAGCATTTTCATAACCTATGTAGATTTTCCTCTAATTGTATTATGTTATTATTAATTGTGCTAATGACTGTCTCTTCACGGTTATTTGCCAAGTCTCACAGAATTGTTTTCATATAAGTAGGTCATCAATACTAATTTCAGAGTAATTTACTCAAAACATTCTCGGCGTAGCCTCATCCACTGGCAACGAGATTCGTCTTCGTCATTTGACTTAGAAGTGCATATACTATACGTTCCCTGGCAGTGCAATAAGCCTGAACTTACATTCTGGTTGATTTGTAGGTGGGCTGCAAGGCAGTGATGGTCTTCTTCCAGTATGGGGTCATGGCGAGTTACTTCTGGCTGCTGGTGGAGGGCCTCTATCTCCACACCCTGTTAGCCGTCTCCTTCTTCTCTGAGAGGAAGTACTTCTGGTGGTACATCCTGATTGGTTGGGGTATGTGCTGGCTTCTATACCATATGTTGATGAATAACAGATTGCTCACAGAAGCTCATTTAAAATTGATCTGTCCATTTGTCTTAAGTGGCAGCTTGAGATCATCATCGTCTGTTTTGTCGCTCGTTCAAACATACATGATCATATGTAAATGAATTTAGAAGTGAGGTTTCATATGTGCAGTAGCTATGGGAAAATGCTGTGCTGTGCCATCTGCAAATGAATGAGTGTCCTGCTGCCAGTTTTATATTAGCAGCAGCAGGCAGCTGCCACTCTGCCCCTGTTGCTATAATTCAGCCTCAGAGTCCTGCCATGCTCATGGTGCTTTTAATTTAAAAAAAAAAAATGTTAAAGGGATACGCCAAATTTTTTTTCGTGTCTTGCCTCACTCCCGAGTCCATGACAAGCAGATAGACACCATCCTTTCGACTGTGCGTGCAGTAACAAGGGAGATAGAGCCGTATCACCCGTAATTAGCTTAGCTCAAACGCAGGAAGTGTATCTAGTGTTAGCCTGCCTCGTACCCGAGCCGAAATCAGCAGTCAGAAGCTGATTTCATTTTAGCTCTAAACTCTGTATATCACTTTATCGACATTTGAAACATTTTTAGGCGAGAAAGTAGCCGTTTAGATCAGCAGTGTCAGTGTGTCGTTAATTTGTCTAAATACCAGCTGTTTACAATTTTGTTTGGACGAATTCGACGCTATTCAAGTTAGCCGTTGTGACCAACGCGCACTTCCAGTTACTACTTATAAAACACCTGTTGCCCTTTACATTCAGAAAACAATGACGATAGAATTTGTGCTTTTACTTTGAAATAGGAAGCTAATCTACCCTCGATGAAGCTAGCTTGAACCCTCCGTTTTGACCGATCTCATCCTGTTACTGGCATTTGACCGCTCAAGATGCCTTAGCGGAGAGTTTTGTCAGCTCTGAGACGAAGATCGGTCCGCTGGTTTCCGTTTAGAGTTGCTGAAGAGTGTCTCTGATGAGGCAGGATAACACTACCGATAGACTTCCAGAGTTTGAGCTAAGCTAATTACAGGCGATACGGGCTCTCCCTTCTTACTGCACGCACAGTCAAAAGGATGGTGTCTATCTGCTTGTCATGGACTCGGGAGTGAGACAAGACACAAAGAAAAAAATGTTGGCGTATCCCTTTAATTCAATAAATTCCTACATCTTTGGCTCACATTATAAGTGAATAAAATAAATTCCTGAGATGGCACAATGAAGACTTGAACTGTAAATATTTTTTTCCAGTGAGAAGACGTTTTCCATTTGGCAGAGCTTTCATTGCTACTTATGGTGATAGCTACTACTTTCTCTACTACTCCATACAACTCATTACAGCTGGCTTTCATCCTGTTTGTACAGGTTTGCCAACAAATGCTGAGCCTGTCTGTGCATTCATCTTATATGTTGGCCCGACACTTTCATTATTCAAATACATCTTCTGGCCTCTTGGTCCTAAAATTCAGCAATCTTGACCCGTGTGTCTTTTTTTCCATCACACCAATAAAATACTCCTATAAATAGGCATGAAATGTTGTGTCTACCAGCAGAAGAAAATGGAAGCAAGCGTGTGACTTATCCTGCAGATACCCTGGATAAACCAATATTGGCAAAGAGCAAATATATCAGTGCGTCCTGTTAAAAATGATAAGCATAGCCAAAATGTAATATGACTTTAGCCATAAAAATTATCCAAAAGATTAACAGTGTACACACGGTCACTGTCATATTTGGTTTTGTTTGTTTCCGCACAGTGGGCGTCACTGATAATCAAGATTATTTTAATGTTGAAATAACTTACAAATTCTGTTTGTGTGTTGTTTTATAGGGGCTCCAACCCTCTTTATCTCTTCATGGGTGATTACAAAGGTTTATTTAAATGATCCTGGGTGAGTTAATCATTGGGTTTTATTTTTATCTTGTTGTGAAGTGAAGGGGTCATCCCTACCATCTTTAATTTAGAATATGTTGGGTTAATTTCAGGACTTTCCCCCGACAGGAAGACATATGACCCGCAAACGCACATTTACTAGAAGGAATAATATCTTGGTTAGTGTGATGATTAATAGCTGGTGTCAGTGCAGGTCTGTGGTGAACTATTAATCAGCAACTCGCAAAGAAATGACCTCAGACAAGAACTGAGTGTTTCATGCTATATTACTCTACAAGGCCAAAATCCATATTTGTTTAAAATTAGATAAGACTATTTTAAATGTGATTTTACTCTGTATAAATGATTACAGCATTTAATAGTAATGTATTAAAAATACAAAATGGCCTATGGCCTATGTGGATCCGTCTGCCAAACCAAGACAGCTAGGCCACTAAAGGTTTGAGACAGCTGAATTGACCACAGCTTGGATAAGCGAAATTTAAACTTTTTCCTTCATTTTTGTTGATTGATATTTTTAATTCAGTAAACTTTCTTTTATGAATGAGGTAGGAGCTAAACTTCATTCATGAATTGAGAGGAAGCAGATTATTTATATCATGTATTGATTATTGATTATTAAAGATATATATCTTTATTTCAGACTCAGGGTCCATAGCAAGACATAACACAACCAGACATAACACAAAAACAGACACACAACACAGACGATAAAAGAGAATAGAGATAAAACAGGGATTTACATCATTGATATCAAAAATAGAAATCACTATAAAGTTAAAAAGAGACAACTGTACCAGTGTCTTCAGAACAGAGATCGATGGAGAAGGGGTGGGAGTGAATACGTTTTACTTCTTCTCACTCCGTTTTGAATATGCAACTTATTTTTTTGTTTTGCATAATTATTTGAATATTGTCTGCCATGTTTTTATGGTACGTCCTTTGTTTATTTTATACATTTGTGTTATGTGCTTGCATATTTGAAATTTGAAGTATCTATCTACTTAAAGCTTTGTAACATTTGATGTTTTTTCAAAGCATAAAATAAAATTTCAGTGTTAAAAAAAAATTCTGTTACACAATTTGGCTAAATAGCCTCAAAACTTAGAACCTGTTTCTCAAGTTTCTCATTAATTGATGTGCTCTGCCTTAATAACACAGTACAACTGCACTTTATTCATTATTTTCTGTGTAATTATTTGCTCTGACTTCTGACAGATGCTGGGAGACAATTGATGACCATCCATGGTGGATCATCAAAACACCTATTTTAGTCACCATACTTGTGAGTCTTGATGCCTCCTAGTGAAAATCTTTTCTACAGCTGCGTGCAGTGTTATCACATTAACCAGTCTGCTACTCTCTCGGCAGCTGAACTTCTTCCTTTTCATTTGTATAATCCGGATTTTGCGACAGAAGATGAATTGCCCCGACATAGGACGAAAGGAATCCAATCAGTACTCGTAGGTTTTCACTACAAAATGTCAACACCTCTGTCTTCGCATGGCTTTCATGTCAAGTGAAATAAATACTTTTTCCATTGTATTTTTAGTGGTGAGGAATAATTACTGTTGCATATTGTGGCTAGTTTTCAGGGAGGGAGTTTAAAGCATGAAAACCATCCTTCACTTCACTTACAAATTATTCTTTTTTTTCTAGGCGACTGGCAAAATCTACACTGTTGTTGATACCGCTCTTTGGGATCAACTACATCATTTTCGCATTCATTCCTGAGCACATCCACCCACAAGTCAGGATGGTGTTCGACCTCATTCTGGGGTCATTTCAGGTAACGCTACATGACGGCATAACAAGTGTTGAGGCAGCCTGTCAGACAAATGTTGTACTACTTGCTGATGAAAATCCTTCTTTTGGCTCTTACAGGATTCTCTTCCCGTGTCATACAGCTAAACTGGTGACACAGTTGTGGCAGCAGCTAGACTCAAAAAGAGAAAGTCCTTTGAATCAGTAAAGTTACATGAAAAAAGCTCGGTAGCATAAAATCCGCTTGTCTGATAAGGCAAATGAATGGTTTGTGCTGCAAAGATGTTTAGTTTTGCATGGTTGAATGATGAGGTTGCTGTCTTGCAGAGTATTGAAGTGAAATTATGGAAACCTAGCAATGGAAAGTATTCCTAATTTATAGCTGCTGTAGCTCAGAGTGATATCTCCTGGGAAAATATCTTGGAGATTGAAATGATGAACCTCCCTGTCTGAGCCTGAAGTTGGTCCTAATCTTACCATCATTATTCATACATAAACATTTGGAGTGTTTCCCCAGCTGTACTGTCACACTGGTATTTCTTCTCAAGAGCTCTTATCAGACAGTACATTTTATCTGCTTCTCTCTTCTCCAGGGTTTTGTTGTAGCAGTTTTGTACTGTTTCTTGAACGGGGAGGTGAGTAAATTAAAAAAAAAAAAAGGTTCTTTAAGATGTTTACCGTGCTTTTAAGTGACTAAATCTCATTTTACACCCCTCTGTGATGTGTCATACCCTCTTTACTCGTCCTCTTCATCCTGTTTGTCCTCCTCGTCTCTTCTACAGGTGCAGTCGGAGATTAAGCGTAAGTGGCGCAGATGGATGCTGCAGAGGTTCCTGGGCGCTGACACTAAGTACCAGCAGCCATCCATAGGCAGTAATGGCAATAACTTCAGCACCCAGATCACCATGATGACCAAATGCAGCCCTGCTACACGCCGGGCGTCCGAGTGTCAGGAACATCTCTCTGCCATCTGAAGCCCAAGTAAACTGCCACTCTCTGTTTTTATCATTACGTACTGAATGTGTGGCTCACATGCACTGTTGCACTGCAGATGATATTGGTTACTGAAGTTTTATGTGCCATTTTCGTGCAGATGCTGATGATTGGTTATTGTAATTCTATCCATTTCATTTGCATGAAGAATTGATAGCCAAAAACACTCAAAAAAGCATTGATCAGGGATGTTCTTCTATCATTCTGTTAAAATGACTTAGTGGCAGATAACTTGATATCTATTGAAGGCCAGTGTCTCACTGACGCACTACAGGGTAATGCTTCGGTCCGGCCACACTGATGAGTCATCTTCGGCTGAATATTTACAAGTTCTTAAAAATCAGTCGTCATTATGTCTCTGAATGCAGCAGGGAAAAAGATCTTCATGATCACAAAGTGGGTTTAGAGGAAATAGGACTCCTGGCCAGCATTTCCCATCTCATGTTGAGTAACAGATGGAGAGAAACAGAGATGAGTCGTATCCTATAAGAAACAAGATGTTTATGAAAAGGGTATGTTACACAAGAGGACTACATGCACTTAAATTAATGGCCGTGTTGCTTAGGGGACCAGAGGTAACATTAATGAGAGTGTCAGGCAGTCATGAGCAGCAGACACAGAGGAGGAATCCATAGCATGACCAAGGTCCCGGAGGTTCCTATCCTGTGTATGACAGTTTTACACAGGACACACACTCAGCTGAATTACTGCCGGATAACATTCCAGAGGAGAGACTAAAAACTCCTGCTTGTGAAATTTATCTCAGATTACAAAAGGCTTTTAGTTTCGTCTGAGTGCAGTCACTTTACAGACATTCATTTTTACTGTTTCTGAAACTAATGGACCAGATGTATTCCACTGTTGGTCCACAATACACAACAAACTTCCATTAACTGGATTGCATGGACAATTCATTTCATTCAATTGAGTTTCAGTTTTCTATTCTATTCTATTCTATTCTATTCTATTCTATTCTATTCATTACAGATATTGTATTGTTTTAAGCCAGACCAGTGGTGTTACTTTATGGATGGCAATGTTAGTTGGTAGGAACGTCATCTTGGGCCAGAGTGAAATATCTAAGGTTGCCATGATATTTTGTACAGACATTCATGATTCCTAGTAGATTAATCATAATGACTTTGGTGACCCCCTGACTTTTCCTGTAGTGCTCAACGAGCTGGACATTTGTGGTTTTGAGTGAAATGTCTCCACACTTACTGGATGGACATCCATGACAAATCTGGATCAATTGTAGTATCAGTCAAAAATGTAATTTTCCTTTTGAAAACCAATGACATTCCCATCAACCTCAGCTGCACCTTGTTTTTAGTGCTAATTATTATTACTATTATTCTTATTATTACTATTATTAATTAGAAAATGCTATGGTAACATGCCAAACTACTAAAGTAATAATAAATCATATCTCTTATAGATATTGTCTTATTGTTAATTCCAAAACACACCCTCACAAAGATGCTGGCCAAACATTTGTTTTCATCAGAAAAGACATTTTCCAAAAATCAGGCAGTGACGGTGTCACATTTCATGTGTCCCACGTCCTGCTGGAGTTTGATGTTTACTTTAGTTCCCCCTCTTGTTCTTCCTGTTCTTAGTGTGTAAAACTGAAACTATTGCTACTTAAGCTAACTGAAAGTACCTCAGACTAAATGTCACAAACATTTATTGTATATACTGTGAAACTGTAAATATGGTTGATGAATTGGTTGATGAAATTCATTTTATGGTGATGACTTATAGTGCTCAGGTGTCAACTGGAAATCGCTGTTTACATTTAAAAATGTCCATTTCTCCCTCATGCTATTTGCATAACGTCAATAGTGGTGATGCAGTGTCTGTTATGTTGCCTTGTACATTTTGTGTAAATATTGTGTACTGTATAGTATGTGGAATCAGCTGTAAATATGTTATTGCACAACATGTCAGAAGAAGATGAATAAAACCATTTGCACTGTGAAATGGTGTGGCTTTCCAAACCTAAGTGAATAGAATCAACCTTTATCTTTATTTCTGTTTAAATAAAGCAAACAGATAGTAAAGAAAATTTATGAAACAATATAACAAAAACAGATGTACAAATTAACATTTTTGCTTTTTATAAAAGAAATTTGGTGTGATATGGTAATTTGCCCATTCCCTGCAGCCCTGTTTAGCCTTAGCATGTATCTGTCTCCCCCTGCTGTAAAACATTGGATAAAACAATTTGATGTTGATTTCATACTACGAAATCAAATTCAGTCATTGCCCAGACATTAGCTACCCATAGCTAATTTTGGAGCAATGTCCACAATGATTATACTCATTTTACTTGCTTCATTGCTAATGTTCCATGGTTAACCAGAGTTATAACTTGGTGAGGCGCAGAGTGTTGAGGCGCACTGGGACGATAGTGGCTTCCTCTGCGTAGCTTATCTCTCGCAAAATCCCGTTCCAGCATTTGTCTGCCTCATCATATCTGTGGGAAAAATACACATGTTAGTATCAGTATTAGTAACCTTGGTGTGTTTTATGCACAAAGAATGATTTGATATGAAAAAGAGTTCCTTTCATTGCTCCATTAAGTGATAATAGACTGAAAGAATGGAAAAGGATAAAAAGTTGTTCTGTCTTCATTTGGATGGAAATAAAATTTGTATGGCACTCATGTGCCACATGAATTGTATAGAAAAATATTTTTCGTGGTAGAAAATTTGATTTGTCAAAGGAATCGTACATTAATAATGATGCTGCTGTTACTGATATGCAGCCATTACTGTAATGTAACTTTTTTTTATACTTCCTTCACTGTCAATGATCAAAAAGACCAAAAACAAAACCAAGGATACACTAATGCATATCTACACCTCAGCCTGTCTTGGTGGGCCAATCAAATTAAAACACATTTGGTGTTCAAGTGTTGCAGTGAGGTACAAAGGTCCATTTGAAGTGGTAAAGATGACTTGTTGAGCCAATGGCAATACTTAATGGACTCCTATTTACCATTTATATAAAAAAAATAATGACAATGAAGTTAAGTAGATGTTAGAGAAGTTCTAATGGTTGATACACACTTAAAATGCCTGTATGCCTGCTTACAATAACGTAATTGTACATTATTTGTTAAAAGTTTATATACAGCTAAGTTGGAGGACTTTCAGATACAGTGTGTCCGGGGTAATAGTGGGCTGTTACCTCCAGATGTCAGTCATCTCTGTTGGGACGGGCTCTTCACTGGTTTCACTGGGCATCATGGCAAATCCTCCCACAGCGTAGAGCAAGTCTCCCGTAGAGAGCAGATTGAGGGAGCTACGCTCCTGAGGGAACTCAGTGAACTCAGACCACCTGGAGCAAAACAGGACAATAACCAAAAATACTGTAGTGGAAAGTGATGATGGTGTTAGATTAGCTGCTATATTACTGTATGACACCCACAGCAGTACAATGAGTGCTGTTTTATGACCTAATGATCTACTGGAGGAGTCGTTTCCCTTATGTAGACAGATGCTTCACCTCATAACGATTAGATAAAGTGGGTCATATAAAAAAAAACACTGTTGTCTCACTTGTTGGTGGCAATGTCATAGACCTCCACGGAGCTGGTGAGGCCTGCATCTGTGACCCCCGTCACCACATAGATCTGGTCTCTGTGCACGGTGACACCAAACAGGGAGCGGGCCGTCTTCAGAGGAGCCAGGTCCTTCCACTCAAACTTAGTAGGATTGTAGACACAGACTCTTCTCATGCATTTCCTGCATAAAAACATTTAATACAGTCCGTTAAAGTGGCACCGATTCATTCATGAGATTCAGCTTACATGTCACTATGACCAGCAACTTGACTTTAGTTTCAAATATTCAAGTGATACTTGCTGTTACAAAACGGTGATACAAAGTGAATAATAGAACAGGATGGAAAAAAAGAGGATTCCTTAATTTGGCAAATTTCACTATTTTTAAATTTATATTCAAATAATATTGTCTTTATTAAATGCCACATACTTGCTTGCAGACTTTCCTCCAATAACGTAGACGAGACCTTTGTGTGACACAGTTCCATGGCCGTACACTTCATAAGGCAGAGGGTCCGACTCCCCCCATTTGAATGACCTGTGTACAGAGACAGGAAATGCATGAAATATATAACACTATGAGCTGTGGCTCTATAGATAGAAAAGTGATAAAGGAATAATGCTGATACATTAATGTAACTGATAAAAAAGTTAAGGAATTTAAGAAGTCATGATGTCGTCCAAAGAAAACTGTATCTAAATGTACTGTATGTCAGATTGTTCTGATACTGAAGGATTAAGTATAGATTTATTGATTTAGTAATCTTGAAATAATAAAATCATTTAAAAGTTAAAAACAAACAAAAACTGTAACATTTATCCCTGTTCACTCACATTAACAAAGTGAGATTTTTATAACTTATTTGCTGGTTATTTGGATTTTGTTAATGAAATATTTTACAGTGGATTATCGGTATCAAAGATCCATATTAGATTTAGTGTCGACACTTACTGTCTGTCATAGATCATGACTGAATCCAGGACACGCTCGCCTTCCTTCAGCTCCTTTCCTCCCACAACAAAGATGGAGTTTTCGACATCGGCCAGCCCAAACAGACAGCGAGGGCTGGGTTGTGAGGGCATCCCTAACCATTCTGAACTGACTGGGTCAAACTAAAGATGAAGGGAGGAGAAAAATGACATGTGAGTAATAAAATACATTTTTGGATCCATGTTAAACTGGGTTTTTACTGGATTTCAAAGAGGAAATTGTGAGATAAGCCATTTTCAAACAGAGACACTGGTGGTCCTCATGACTGATGTACTACCTGTAGGAAGTAAGAACTGAAGGGCTCGTCTTTGTCCTCCTCGTTGTAGAGCATTCCTCCAACAACGAACACCTGGTTCTCCTTGGTGACCAGGCTGCTGTGGTTTTTGGGAATATCTGTGGATTCTGACACCACATAGCATTCGTTTCCAGCTGGGTCGTAGGCCACAGTCCCCGTGTTACTGAGCATAAGTATTAAGTCCATCTCAAACATCCCAAAGCGTGGATTGTTGTTGAGTATACCCGGCAGGTACCCTTCCTCATCCTCCTCATCCTCCTCCTCGTCTTCACTTCCTTCTCCCCCCTTTGCCCCATCACGGCCGGCCTTACTGGGCTTCGGGAGATGTCCTCGGTGAGCATCCTTGACGAGTTCCAGCTCCTTCTTGATCTCCTGGCTGAACCGGAGGAACTGGTGCCGCTCCACTTTTTCCTTGAAGTAATCCACGGGTATGAGCCTGAAACGGATGCAGTGCAACAGTTCTGGCAAGTCCTTGACCCGGTTCGTCTCATCATGTCTCACCCAGTCCATCAGTGATTCAAACACCAACTCCTCCCGCTCAACATTGAGGGAATCTGAGGTGATGATGATGGCCAGCTCGCTCGGGCCCAGGAGCAGGAAGTCCTGGTCCCTGATAACAACCTGGTAGCGTTCACAGATGAACTCTCTGGCAGCCAGGGTGAGTCTGGGACAATCCAGCAGCAGCCCTAGTCTGAAGATAGCCAAGCAGTTTCCCAGCACCAGTTTGTCCTGGAGGTAGGTGACACACACAGAGAAGATGGAGGGGATCTGGTACATGTTAGCCACCATGAAGATATCTTGGACATTCTGCTCCGTCAGATTAATGTCAGAGGTGTACAAGTAGCGTAGGATCATCTCCATAACACTTGGATCCACATCTTTGAGGACAATCTCACGCCTCTTGCTCTCCTCCAGGTCGGACAGGAACATGGCCTTGAAGAAGGGGCTGCTAGCTGCCAGAACCAGGCGGTGGCACGGGAACTCCTTGTCCTGGATTTTGAGGACACAGTCCACAAACTTGTCGTTCTCCAACAGGTCGCAGAGTCCATCCTGAAGGAGGGTCTGTTGGTACATCCGAGGCTGCTCCGCCGGGTCTATAGTCATGGCAGCCATTTTGTTCTGTTGCCTGGTCCTGGTTGGGTTTCCTGGGCACCCTACTTACTCCCCACAACAGAGCAGGACTGTCAGCCTCTCACAGGACTGCTCAGATGGCTGTGGATCGTCTACGCGTTGGTTGGCTGCTGGTTGCAGCTGTCCGAGGCTGTCAGTCACTCTGGAAGTCATGGGTATTTATAGACAGGACCCTCACAAAGCTGAGGAATCCATTTTGGTGAAGAGGAAACAGGACCTATCCAATCGTGCACCACACAGACCCCCATAAACAGCTGAATGACTAAGCGTGGGGGTGACGGCATGTTAAATCTACCAGGACAGCTCACCAGGCGGCCTGACTGGATGGGATTATTTTGATCTTTTGACACACTCTTAACAAGTAGTTTTTATTTTTTTTAATCTAATACAGACTAGTATCTCTGCTGGTGTGTGGAGTAGAGGCACAGTGTGTACTGCATACTAGCAACAGTGGCTCTAGGGAGACCAACAGGTTACATAATAAACTTCAACTGACACCAGAAAGTTAAAAAACAAAAAAACACAAAAAAAAAACACTTTATTTGACGCCTATCTCTATAACGTATTATAACCATACTTATAATGAGTTATAATGCAGTTATAGCACTGTATAACTATAGTTATAAACACTCATAAATAATCATAATGCTTTATAACAATAATCATAACACACTATGCATTTTATCATGACTTATAAGGTCAGGTATTATAATACGTTATAATTGTTAGTAACTGGCTGACAGTGCCCACATCGATAATGCATTATAAACAGGGCCGGCCCTAGGATTTTGGTGGCCCCTAAACAAGATTTTTGTTTGTGGCCCTGCACTCTAAGCACAAACACCAAATCACTGGTTAAAACTGAATACAGACATGTTTATGCCCTCTGAGGTTTGAGGCCATTTTCTCGACTATTACATATTTTCTTAAATTTATCTTTTTAAGATACTTGCAGATGTAACAATACTCAAGTGTTTTATGTCTAAATATTAGAACCTCCGCTGTAAGCACACTGAGGCCAGTTTGTCCTAGAACACTGTATAAAGAAATAATTTAGGCCAAATGCTGGAAATTTGAGGTCTGCTTTTTGAAAAATTTCAAATCCCTTGTGAAAACACACCTTCAGTCATGAGAACGAACTGTTTTGGTGCTTGAAATAGGATATGAATACAGTAATAGATAAGTGTAGAAAACAAGTCTAAAATGAAATTTTGTAAGATTGCTTTTTGAGCACAAATGTTGTCATTCTGCCATTCTATTTTCACCAAATGTCTCAAATAAAAGAAGCTGAATATTGACTTCACATTACATATAAAGCTCATAGCGTGCACGTGCAGACTTCAGGTTGTTTAAATGACTTGATGAACCCCGGTACCTTTCTGATCATGTGGCCCCCCACCTAACGGCTGTGGCCCTAAACAACCGCAGTGTTTATGCCAGGGGCCCGCCCTGATTATAAATATAGTTATAATGTGTTATAATTGGCTTATAAACGTGTATAACTATAATTATAAACACTCTTAAATTATCATAAGGCTTTATAACAATAAGCATAACACATTATAGAGCCTTATAGCTCTATTATAATACTTGATCTTATAATCCATTATAAAATGCTCTATAATGTGTTATTCTTATTGTTATAAAGCCATATGATAATCTATGAATGTTTATAATGATAGTTATACACGTTTATAAGCCAATTATAACACATTCTAACTATATTTATAATGCATTATCAGCAAGTTACTAACAATCCCAACATATTATAATACCTGACCTTATAAGTCAAGATAAAATGCTGTATAGTGTGTTATGATTATTGTTATAAAGCATTATGATCATTTATGAGTGTTTATAACTATAGTTATACAGTGCTATAACTGCATTGTAACTCATTTTAAGTATGGTTATAATGCATTATAGACATACTGTAGGCGTCAAATAAAGTGTTACCAAAAAAACATTAAGCATCATCTTGAGAGATGCCATATATGTAACTATAAGGTACATAAACATTGTCTTACATATTTTCATGGACATACACACATTATAGATTAATATACATAGTACTTAACTTAAACTGTAACTATACACTATTAATATAGTCACACACAGTACATACATCAGATCAGTTGACACAAGTTCCTAATCCTTAAATGAACAGTAATTATCGTTTTCTATTCAGCTGAATGCAGGGGCTCTCTTACATCCAAAAAAATAAAAAATAAACTCTATCAGAATAAGATACAACACTAGTTAAACACAACTCAAACACTACCTTTAATGGCAGCCCAATTGAAAATTAAAAAATTAAAAAATTAAATTTAAAGGTAACAAATGTGCAAGAAATATTGCTAACACAAAAAGCATCTTGCAGAACAACCAGTTGCTCTGAGCTTTAGAGATAGAGAATCACCGCCATCTAGTGGCTGAAAAGGATAGGTGTGTGTGTGTGTGTGTGTGTGTGTGTGTGTGTGTGTGTGTGTGCGTGGAGGGGGTGGGGGGGTTCTAAGAGGAACAGAGAGACTTTTTCCCCCCTGTCATCTAAAATTAAAGTAAACGCCCAACTGATTACTTGTCATAAAGAGTGGCGGAGTAAGTAATTAGTGAACATTTAAATCCTGTACTTTAATTCATGCATTGTAGGGCTTTTATTTTATCCTATTATTTCATACAGTAATGAAAATGTATGTGTATTGTTTGCAGTCACTGATCACCATTTTGTGAAGAAAGATGACGTTATATGTCATAATAATTCCAAATTCATCGAGTAACAAATAGTTTTGCATTTCTTTAAATTAAATAACACTGTTGATGGTTTTATTTGAGACCTGCTTAGACATCAAAGCAAACAACCATACACTGACGGTTTCAAGTCTTTCCACATACAATCACAAAAAGCACTCATACGTCACTTCTGGATTAAAAACAAATCTTTATTCCATGTCAAATTTTTTGAATTAAACACTTTTGAATAAAAACCTTTCAGAGAGAAAAGGCCTTACAATCTGCATAAACTTATTCCCAACTATCTGCTGCACTGAAGACACACAGCAGGTTTCGGTGACAGGCCGGATAAGACTGACCTATTTTCCCTCCCAGGCATGTAGCCTGTCGTAGTGAAGTGAGGATCTGGATTGTGTGAGAGAGAGGGGGATGACAGGTATCCTGTAAATATCATGCCTTCTGTTATCTCCTGTGGACGACACTGATGTACAATGTCGTAGCTGAACTACATTCACTTTTTCAACACTGTAAGAGATTGAATACATTCTCAGTAAACATTAAAGTAGACTATCCTACACATCCTGAGTTGTGTATTGGACAGTTGAGCAAATGCACTTTACAATCAGCTGCAAGCAACGTGGAGGATCTCCACAGCACCCTTGGATTATCATTGCACTTTATTTGTGGCACCCTGACCTCAAACTTTCAATCTTCAAGTTTTTAACACTCTCAGTGTTGTTAGTGTCTGACTAACAATAATCATGTTGACAATGAATTAAGAAAAAAAAGAAAAATATCCAAATTTGAGAGAAATCACAAATGAACATAGGAGACAACTCCACAGAGCACAGTAGTCTTTCCTTAACAATACTGTATGTTCTTGTGTATACTATAGTGTCATAAAATATGTACTTGTCAGGCCTTTAACTTGCTAAACAATCTTGTGTTCAGATAAAATACAGATACAAAATGCACCATCGGTGGGTTTGTGCCAGAGGATGTGGCGATTATCTACAGCAAGTGCACTTGAGGATATTTCACAGTTCGTTTCTGACAAAAGCAAAAAAAAAACACAGCTTCTGAACAATGCAGGTGCTGACTGGCTGTTGCAGTCTGGTTCAGTTACAGTTCGTGAGGCCAAGGATGGAAGAATGTGAGGGGGCAGCTGACCATGAAGTCTGTGAAACTCTGTGTTTTTCTCTCTGTTTATTCTGCTTTCTCTTTGCCGCCATCGACCGGCTTCACCGGCTCGGGATCATCCAGCAGAGCTTGTTGTCGCTCCCTCTCCTTCACCAGCTGCACACCACAGTAGGTCACAAATAAGACAGAGAGGGTGGACAGAGGGAAACCTGGAGCACAAGAGAAGAAAAAGAAAACAGACTGAAGAAGTGCAGAGGAGGAATAAGAAGAAATGAGAACTGAAAGGTACGACTGTAAAGGAATGCAGCTGTCTTTGTGCTGTGCTGTGAGTAGATGTTCAACTGCAGATAATCCTGTGAATAACCTCTCTGATTCCCAATGCATGGGCTGTTAAGATCCTTTCCTTCTGTTGGAAAGGAAGCAACAAAGAAGACGCTAAAGTTATGTGATCTCTGGAGGATGGCGCCTCTTGAGATTCTGCTGCCTTTGATGTCTGTCTGTGTTGTTCTCACTTGAACCGGAGCAGACAGGAAAGCCTCAGTTTGATTTTTATGTAATATACCCTGTTTCCTTGTTTCCTACCTTTGAAAATCAGCCTCCTGCCCACAAGTTTGGCAAACTCCAAACTGTTGAGTGCAAGCACATTGTAGAGGACGATGGTCCAGAAGTTGGCAGCATTGAACACACCACGGATCCTGCGCGACATAGCTTCACCCATGACACCCTGGAAACAGAGGACAGAGGAATACATTCAGGGATCTGATGTACAAAGAAATCTACCTCATGCATCTATCTTTTTGGAAATTATTCAATGTTGTTATTTTCCTCACCTCGATGGTGGAAAATGGTGGAAAGGAGAATAACTTGGCCACCCAGAGCTCAAAGTTGAGGCCGAAGCAGTTGAAGAAGGACCAGATGTAAACCAGTTCACATGGGCCCAGCCACAGGGTGGTGATGACAAAGGTGCATATGGTTGCTAGGAGTTCCTTGAAGATTTTGTCATGATCCCCACCAATGTAGTCATAAACATACCTGTGATATTACAATTCACATGAAATACAATGAAGAATCACAATCACCTTTTATACGATGGGCTCTGTCATTCAAACCCACAAATCTAAATTCAAACACTCACTTGCACAGCCAGTCGTTGATGCCTCTGTCAAAGTGCCTGAAAAAGAGAGAAATGTTCCATGTCAATCTTTTCTTTTTCTTTTCTTTTCTTTTCTTTTTGTCAAGATCTACCATGGTCAACCATACAAGACTGCACACAACTACTGCAGGTCACACGTACGTCTCAGCGAAGACGTAGAGCATGGTAATACACTTGGGGGGTTGAGGAGGGTCCAGGTGGTCCAGTGTTGCCACAGTGTTGATGACACCAAACATCACGGCTGCTTTCACCCAGTCATACACCAGGTTAGAATAAGCCAGGCCAGCTGCAGAGCAAAGGAACACAATGAAACAAATGAGCTTTAGTGTAGCTTAAGGTAAACTGATGGTAAATTCTACAAGTGGTACATTTTCATGTAAAGATCATCACACTTGGACAATTACTGTAGATTATTAGCCCTTCAATAAATATTGGATGTCAGCCAATAGTAATAGCAATACTGACCACGACTACATGAGTGTGAAGTTGTATTGTCCTTTCAATTTTATATATTTATCTATCTATTTACATCTAGGTACCTAATAGAGAAGCTAACCCCAACTTAAAGGGATAGTTCAACATTTTGGCAAATTGCCATAATCCCTATAGTTTTAGGAGTAGGTTTGTTACTTTTAATTGTCAGTGCAAGCTATTTTTAGAATGATGGAGCAGAGCCATGAGCTGCTCAGAGCTACGCTACGGAGGCTCATCGGATTTCCTGGTTTCCTTCATCAAACTCATCAAATACACAATCCAACAACTCCAAAACGCTCTGGTGGACAAGTTGTGACCTGCGCATTGACCACGCTATGAGATAATAATGGAACGTTACGAGATGGAGTCATTTTCATGGTAAATTCATGCAAAACCGCATTCCCGTCGGAGGCAGTTTTTTGGCAAGCAGTCTCTGCATTTGCCTCAAAAACAACTCTGTCTGGTAACGTTCTGTTATTATCTCATAGCGTGGTGAATGTGCGGGTCACAACTTGTCCACAAGAGCGTTTTGGAGTTGTTGGATTGTGTATTTGTTGAGTTTGATAAGGGAAACCAAGAAAACCCATTAGCCTCCTTAGCGTAGCTCTGAGCAGCTCACGGCTCGGCTCCGCCGTTCTAAAATAGCTTGCACTGACAATTAAAGGTAACGAACCTACTCCTAAAACTATAGGATTATGGCAATGGGCCAATTTGCCAATATATCACTGTATGTGCCACAGTCCTGTTGCCTTTTACATTCATTTATACACTGAAAACAATTCAAGTTTATACAGTAATATTTCATTTTTCTTTCTTTCTTTCTTTCTTTCTTACAAAATAATATAGAATTACCAACTATCGGTATTCAAAAAATACCAACATGGCTGCCATCTATAGCTGACCTATTAGTATCACACATCACCCACCCAGACTCCAGTCAGACAGCTTGGTGACCAGCTTCATGTCACTGGGGATTGTCAGGATGTAGAGATAGTGGAAGAAGACGTCCACCACCAGAATAACTCCCAGGTGCAACAAAGCCTTGGTGGTGATGTTCCACAGCTCCCTCTCTTTGCGGGTCAGCTGTGTGTTGTTCGCCTGTGGAATAAAAAACTTTTAGTTTGTGAACAAACCATCTTTGTCTTTTGGGACCATTAAAGTATGTATGGTTGATGATATTCGCTTGTAACTGACTTATGCAAAATGCAACATGTGTGTATTAACAAGAGCAGTAACAATAATAGTAATACTAAACCAGGTTCAAATGAATCAAAATGGGAAACTAGGCCACATTATATTAGTAGACGTAGGAGTAGGACATTTTTATATTCAAATGCAGAGAGACAGAATTATTGCTTTTATTCCCCACCCATGACTTTCTAATGGAGTTACATAAACGCATCAGCATCTTGCATATTTACATCAGCTGTCCTGAAAAGACACAGTGTGTGGGTGTTACATGAGCCTTCATCTGCTTTCTCACAGCATTCAATCATGAGCAGTGGCCATAGAACTACTGTTAAATCTGCTCACTTTTACCTATCTGTCCTTCGGTCTTAAAATCCTCACCTGTGCGTGAAACTGGTCAAAGGTCATAATAGGTCCAAAGAAGAAGAAGGGGAGGTAGAAGTTGTATTTCAGCAGGTCAGAGAATGCGTAGTTGCCATCTTTCTTTTCACAGTTCTCTAAGGCAAAGCTCATACAGCGCATAATGCTGAAGCCGCAGCCTCCATAGAACAGGATGTCTTGCAGGTCGAAGGAGCCGGTCACCAAAGTTTCCTAAAGGAGGAGTCAAACTTATTCTGAACATGGAAAATCGTTTTTCTGTATATGGTCAACAATACATGTACCTCAGACTGGACTTGACTGAGACAATAATTATATAACAACAATACACATCTGCCTTATTCACAGATATACTGTATATTATTATTATCATTCCATACACTAGGGATAGTAGAGATCATAAGGAACACATTTATCATCCTAATATATTGAATTACAATATTCACCATACAATGAAATGATATTATTTAAACTATTAATATTGTTGTTATATTTTATAGTATTTACAGTATCATGATACTTATTTAAATCTTTCTTACATAATACTCTGTTGTATTGTATTTTACTATGGAAATTGACTCCACATTATGTGTGTCTTAAGCTCTTTATGAAACATTTCCAAAGATTTAATCATAGAATCTCTTAATAATTTTCTACACACAGAAAGTGCAAATCAAAATTCAGGGAATTAAATCCCATCACTTTAGTTCTCTGACATCTAACTGGGTAAAAGTTATCCAGTTAGATGTCAGAGAACTATCAATTGATTTTAAAAACCATTCTCTGGTCAGTAAAATAATTTCCATTACTCTCTCTAACCCGGAGCCACCCACTCACCTGCCAGGAGTTATAAGGTTCCAGCTTGATGGAGGCCAGTGTGGTGAGGCCAGCTGCAAAGCACATCGATTTCCTCTTGATTAGAGCAACACTGTAGAGTATGATGCAGTGAGACACAACCAAAGCCGTGAAGGACCAGCCCATCGTCACCAGGACTGCCAAACCACCGTACACACCAAAGATCAAGGATCTGTGCTGTGGGTAAAGAGGGGCCAACATCAGTGTGATGCAGTAACAAGAGATTTTCACAATTCATTGTTTAATGCAACACACAGGAAAAGAGGTGTTAGTTCAATGACACTGCTGTATCAGCAACAATGGATATTAAATTGCAGTCGGAAAAAGCTGCCCATACATTAATGGCTTAAATGAAACACAAGACAAATGTTACGAAATTCACAAGATTATCAATGTTACCTTACATCCATCTATACCAATCTTCAGTGTAAGCATGAAACAAGACAGAAAACATGTTTAAAACACATTGAACTGTTTTAAATATGTCAAAAATATTAACAGTAAAAATTCATGAGGATACTAAACATACACCATCACAGTCCAACAGATGCAGCTCGTGCTCATGCATTGAATCAATCCTGTGTTAGACCTTGAGGTGTAAATATTACAAAAATAATTTTGTTTAGTAGAATAGAATAGGATAGGATTGCATTGCATTAACCTGACCTGAGATACTTGGGCACACTCTTCACAACTTTGAGTTTTAAGTGTTGTAGCACATATCAAATGAAATCTGGCATTAGGCTTTCATATGTGCAAATGCGTACATACAAACACATACGCACATATGTATATAAGAGAGACGTGCAATTATACCTGTGCAAAGTCAGCATACAATGCTATCGTATAGACATCCACACTCTCTCTGTCTGCAGCACACACATGCACGCACCTTTGGAGCTACGAGCGTGAATATCTTGGCAAAAATCACGTGACCAGTGAGAGCAAAAAGGATATGATTGCGGAATGTAGAGAACCACATCATCCATTCAAAGTCTGCAACATCCTGCAGAAAAGGAAGCTGCATTACTAACACATCGCAGACTCTCTGTTTTGACATTTTGCACCAGTTAATCCAGTTTTAGAAAATAGTGTGATACGTTTGAGGATTGTACTTACCATTTTCCTTCCAAAATAATGCCATCCTGGTTTCACACTTTCTTTGAAGGCCTTTCTGTTTACATTCTCTGAATAAATAAGAAAAATAAAGGACAACCAGAACATAATGTGTAAGAAATTGCAATTGTTTAATGTTAAATAAGGCATTAAGGTGTCAATCCAGACTTTAGCTCATCTTTGTGTTTGTGATAGATGTGTGCACTGAACATTTTTCAATGATCTAACAGAGATAGTGTCCTATATGATTCAAAATTTGGACAGCTTCCGTGTAACTGTTGGATTATTCATAGTGAATTTAAGGTGTGAGAACACACAGAGTACATTTGAACTATCAAATCTTACATAATGCCCTCATTGCGAAGCTTTCTATTTTTGAATCTGACATCCTCACCCGCACAGTCATAATCTGGTTGTAGGAGATTAAGTCACTGCATAACCTGAACGAAACCCTGACACAGAAATTATTTAAATGACAATAAGAGGAATAATAAGCATGATAATAATCAGAATCACAGCAATGCTGTCGAGACATTCAGTACACAGAAACAAGTGTGACTGGCACGCGCCCCCGGGGCAGCTCTGCCGGCTTTGCCTGATTACACTAATGGCCATGAAAAAGGATATCGAAATGTGAGGGTCAGCTGGGGAAAGCCTCTTACATCTGGGAACACGGCCAGACTTCTATTGCCAGTATACAGTGCTACTGTAGCATGCAGACCTGTGCATTGTGAATGGCACAGATGGAGCTGCCATAAATGACCACTTCAAGACACAGAGAATAAAAAAAAAAATCAGGACAAAATCATGAATGGCCAGTGTGACTGTGGCAGACTGTACCATTCACCAGATTACACTGAGTCCATTCAGACTGGTGTGTGAGGAGGCTAGTTTTAGCATTTTAGAGTCTGAATACATGCAAGTATTTGGCATTATTTTGAGATAAAAGGTTTTGGGGATTCTGTGGCTCAGTGTAACTGATTAAACTGAAATATCTCCATCAGGAAAATAATTAGAAACTAACTGGACCATCTTAAAATTGTCTTCATATTAATAGGAACTCGCAGGAGTTCCTCAGGGGAGAGCCGTCTCTTTCAATCTGCTGATTGGACTCGGTTCTAGTTCCTCCACCTTCAGGTGAACTGGAACAATGTTATCTTAGGGGATCTTATTTTTAATGCAGCTTTAATAATAAATTAACATTTTCAAACATGATACTGGATTAAAACTGTGGTGTTTGTTATTCATAAAGTTGGCACAACTCTGGAACAGCTGTGAAAAAATACACAGATTTTGGTAAACTTCAGCAAAGTTCCTATGTTGTGTTACTGATTTTTTGAGTTATACAGACACATCTCTTGACAGGTCACACACTCACCACTTGAAGCTTCAAATATCCAACTGCCTGCCCATATCAAGGCCACGGCGAGTACAGCTGTGTAGAGATACAGCTCATATCTGGGGAGGGCAGCCTTGATCCCCATGGTGAATCTGTACACAGGAAGCCTAACGGGTTGAAAAGCAATCAGCCACACAATATTAGACTGGACTGAAGGCAAACATATTAAAATAGATAAGTCAAAAGCTGGTTATAGAACAGGTCAAAACATGATCAAAGAATCCATCAAAGGTTATTGGGTGTCAGCGTTTGTCAATGTTTATTCTGAAAGCAACTGCTGTGTCAGTTTGAGTAGGCCTGAGGCCTCAGTCAGAAAACCTGTAAGGTAGCAATCTTGTTTTATGAATACTGTGTGGTTCATTAAAATGTGGTTAATCAGAACATAGGACACATGAGCTTATATTCACTTGTGAAGGTTGTTCACTTCAGTCATCAGTATCATTCATATCACAATTCCCTTCACTATGATTAACTACATTATTGTCCAGTGGAAAACCATTAGCCATTAATTCCCTTATTTGAAACAGCAACAAAACAACAACAGAATAGCATTAGGTTATAAATGAGTGTTCCTTGTGTCAGCACATCTTTTAAAGCATGTTCCTCATGTCAGACACAGACCAAGCTGTTTAAACGAGGAGACATTTCACTAATAATCCTTAAAGATCGACAGGCCGGTGACTTAAATAGGACTGCAGAGCTCTGGCTCCTCGGAATCAGCATCGTCAGCTGCGCAACCCTACCTCTCCTTCCTATTATAGCTCTTGCAGTTGGTCTGCTGTACAGCGGGGCAGCTGCAGTGCTATGTGATCTGAGAGGCGCTGGGGACTCACTTCACAGAATAATTAGCACTGCCCGGGATGACCAAGAATGGTGCACCGGAGTAGGAAAACAAACAGACAGGGTACTTTCTGAAGAGTAACGCACTTGTGCCTAGATGAGTGTGCACGCGTATGTGTGTATGTGTGTGCGTGTGTGAGAGTCTGTGTGTGTCAGGCTCATGTCGCGCACTCTAGTTGAAGTTAAAGGAGTTGGACAATCAAGTCTTTTTCTTGCCAAGACGTAACCATCCATGGCTGAGCACCCCAGCAAAGCGTCCTGCATACAAACCCACTGCTCCATGCACACAGAGCTGAAAGCACCCATATTTAACCCTATGCGCAAAAAAAAGAGACTAGTTTTTTTGTTTTTGTTTTTTACTAACCTGGTATGCGCTTCACACTCTCAAGAACAAGGCAGCAGCGTTTACAGCCCGACTCTTCAATACAGACAATAAATAAAAGAAAAAGAAAAAAAAAGGGGGTGTCGGTGGTTAGGCTACAGCAGGTTTTTCTAATTCATCCGTCTTGAGGGGGCTTGCCGCTGCCGCTGCCTGCGATCCCCAGCCTCGGCCAGTCAGGATGTTGCGGACTCAACGAAAGGAGGAGGAGGGGGTGGGGTGGAGGTGGTGGAGGGGGGGAGGAAGAGGAGGAGGAGGAGGAGGAGGAGGGGGGATATATTTATCCTTCACTACTGCGCCGCAGTGAGGGGTGGTCCATACCGAGCCCATCAGACCTTCCTGGAGCAGAAAGCCAAGAGCCAGTGCATCAATCTGTAAAACAGCAGGACACACAACAGCCCACCACTGATGGCTCTCCAGTCAGACCTGCTGGATCCAAGTTGAAATAATAATAATAAAAGGGTTAGGCATGCAAATAGTTAATGTAGCCAACTAGATGACTTCAATAACAAACTCTGCTGCAACCACAGTGCATTATTTATCTATTAGCCTAATTGAAGTCTAATGTGACTTTATTGGAAAGAGTTCTCCAGTGAGATACTATTGTGGAGATCATCTGGTCCAAAACGGCGGGTGATGTGACTGGACAGACATGCAGGTGCAGCAATGTATTTTATCACTATACTGAGCATCTTTGAAGCATTTTCCCAACTTGAACACTAGATGGCGCTCTCGGATTAATTTTTTTTTTTTTTTTTAACCACAAACCATGGGAGTAACAATACGCTCCAAGGGTTTTTGGATTAACATTTAGTGTCTGCTTGGATTGTGAAATGAGCTGTTGTTTGCCTGGGGCAACAACAACAGCTATAGATAGATGGCGACATATACAATTAGCCTACATAAAGTGTAGATTATGTTCGAGTGTAACGTATTCTTTTCATGTTAATAATAAAGAGCTATAATTTGCTGCGTGCGACTAATTACAGAGTAAAAGCAGCTTGAGAGCCGCGTCCAGCAGCCAGCTGCTGCTGCTGCTGCTGCTGCTGCTGCTGCATGGGTTGAGCAATGTAGCGCGGCGGGTTGGTGCTGCTGCCTGAGAGAGTCCATCACACAAACACACCGCCCCCTCCCACTCCGAGCGCCCCCGCTTCAGATGCAACTCAAAATACATAAAGCCTCCATGTTGCACGGGGACTGAAGGGCCAGCAGATATGAACTGTTTGCCTGGGAGTGTTAGCTAACTTCAATAATCTCCAACAACTTCGCATTTGATACGTGTTTTTGGACGAGAACAATTCTCCGACGGGCTTCCCAGGGTTTTCACCGCTGCTCCTCCAGACTCGGCCTCACATTGTGGATGATCCGGAGCTCCGCAGCTAACTCGCTAACCCCGAGCTATTTGCTAACTTCAGCTAGTTAGCAATTCAACGTCTGTTGTTTTTGTTGTTGTTGGGGTTTTTTTTCTAGACGCATGCTGTCGGTGTTTCCCACAAAATACTTGTTTGCAGCGATGATATTTTGCGGAGAGCCATAAATGACAGCCGTTCACTGGCTTCCTTCCACCGCCGTGCTAGCTGGCTGGCTCTGCCCGCCGCCCGTCCCCCTCTCCGCGGCCGGCCGCCTGGCTCCGTGGGCCAGCCGGTCATCCTCCTCGTAGACCGCTAGCTCAGAGCAGCTAGCACACGAAGCAGCGCGCTAGTACGAATAACATTGTGGGAAACAAAGCAGGAATAACCACCCGTCTCAATGGACCACATGTCCATCATAACCCAGGTTTCCAACCCGAAGGAGGAGGAAATAATATCGTTTAACCAGGAAAAAGGTAAGAATAAGTCAGGAATGGGGTTTTAACTCATGCTAGTTAGCCAGCTAACTACTTTTCTCTCAACTGACGTTAGCGGCTAGCTCAGGCTCGCTAGTTGTTTTAGTAGTCGGAGACACCACAGGTTGCCTGTTGTCACTGTCGTTTATAAACCTGCAAATTAAACCAGCGTTAGTTAACAAGTTGATGGTGAGCAACACGTCTGTCGGGGGCCAGAGGAAGTTGTCGAGCTAGCTGAACATTAGTTTGCTGCGCTCCGGTGTCAGGACGTGTGGCTTCATCCCGTTAAAGCTGCTGGCCGAGTTAAGAAAGAGCACAGTTGTTGTCAAACAGTGGTTACCCACTATCAACCATTTAATGCCAAGTCAGCGGCATTAAAACGTGTATCCAACAGGACTGCACAGCTAGTCTACATTATTTAACAGGCGAATTGCTGAAAGCAACGCAACAACAAGACGCCAAAAAGTTGACCATGGTTTGGTTTGACGCGCAGCAGAGTAGTGTGGTGCAGAGAGCTGAGCTGTGTGCGCTCCCACTATTGTTGGACACAAAAGCAAGTCAACACAGCATTTTCTTTCAGACGTGACTCTTTGATGTGGTAAAGCCATCACGACTGATCATCTTGTCGGGTGGAGAGATTTACATTGAAATCAAGTTCAACAGATTTTCTCTGTGTTGTAAACAATGAAGCTGTTCTGTGTCAGATGGAGACTGCTGATTATGACTGTCGGTCTTGTGGATTATCCCTTTAAATTTAACAAACAGCTGACATTGTGTTTTCTGATTATTTTTACTATCACCTCACCACTAGGCACCCATTCCTACCTCTGGTACAGTTATAATGGATTTCATGGGATCTTGGGGGTCAAATGGTGGTGTGCCCCTTGATTCTCACTCAGGCTCATTTATTGCTCCCTATTTATTTCTCCTTTAGACTTGATCATGATTCGTAAGAGGTCAGATCTCTTTCAAGACCATAGTTCATTCATTCCCATTCCTCGGGCTGCTCTGATGCTTTCCGGGTCACACAGGCCCATGGGATGTGTATCAGTATCACATCTCCAACATCACTTGTCAGTCCATTAGTAATGTGAGAACTTAAGTCTTTCAACCATTACAATGCATTCTCCTCTGAGGCTACTAAAGTATCCCTCAGCAAATACTATGGATTCTGTGTGACTTGAACATACGTGGGCGTCACGGGAGATTATCATTGCAGGTATGTGGGAGTTATGGGAGAGTATCAGTGCAGTGTATGGTGGTGAAATATACAGATTCCACAGTAGTGATACAGAGCTTTTGATAGTTTTATGTTTCAGTAAAAATATAATCAACATATAGTTATTTTGCATGATAATGTGTCTCAAGATGGTTTTCACAAACCATTATTTGGCATCTGTGGTATTGTGCTTGGAAAAATGTGATGAAGTCACTTGGGGTCACTTAGTATGAGTAGTGTTGAAATGTCTCTAAGTGGTAAGTTCACAAGAAAATTCCTCTGCTAATGATTCAAGTAATTTCCCAGTACAAATGCCAGTGTGGGCTATGACTAAAAGCAGAATTGTTTTTGCTCTTCTTTTATGTCTTTAAATTGAAGTTGGTTCCTGTGGTCTTTTTGCTGTTTGTCAGTGAAACATGCGGCATCTTTTAAATTGTGAATTTAAAGATGGACAAATTAATTCACAGTTTTATTTAAGTGTATGGTGATTGCATCATTGCTTGAGCTCAGTTTCTGTCATCTAGTCATGTTATGTCGATGGTACCTGGTTTCAATTTAACTGTGGTATTATTTAGTGTGGCCTTTCGTTTGCCGACAGAGGATTTTTAGTGGCACCACACACACATACACTCTCAAGCCACTGCATTACAATCACACAATTGCCTGAATAAGAGACTGTCATACAGGACGAAGTAGAGAAGTGATGCTGCTGTTTGATTCTTCCTCGTCCATTTTCTCTCAAGTGTGAGTCATGCAGAATTCTTCCCTTAGATGAACATTTACCATCGCTATAGGAATAATTTGGCCATGTACTTTCTTTCATCTGTTCTTGACATTTGAATGAATGAGAATGGCGCATTGTCATGGGATATGAGTACTACCTGGAATTTTGTAAGATCTTCCATTTAATATGTATTTAACAATTTGCAGATACTATATTTAGGTGCGCGGCGTGCGCCCCGTCTTAACATGGCATGATTATTAACTTTATTCTTTGGGATTAAGAAACAGACTGTCTTTTATCTGTTGCAGTTCACATAGCATAGAGCCCATCCCAGCAGCTGTCCTCGAGGAATTTAACAGGTAGTCTTCCACTGCTTGAACAGGCTCCAAACTGTCTGGACAAAAATTGACCACCTTTGCTCTCAGTGTTCCTTTACTGGCTGTCTTACGACATGTGCCTGCCTTTCACACTGGTTTGGCTGCCAAGCAGCAACCTAAATATAGAGTCACTGCCCTGTTGGCCAGGGCACCACTGACCTCCAGGCCAAGTATAACTACTTGCAAAGATGACAATGATAATTTTCTTCATTCTTGCTGTCGCACAAGGCTGGTTTGGAAAAAAAAGCTTTTGGAAAAAGTTTTTTGGTCCTGTTGCGTTTTTTTTTTTGTTTTTTTTGAATGGTATTGATCAAGGGGTTTTTAAAGTCAGTACTTACTGATACTGTTGACCAGGACCTTAATGTATCTGCGAGATGAATGGGAGCCCCATACATGATCCATTTACCCTTTTAATAAATACTCACGGAATCCAAGGCGTTCCTGAGGATTGATTTATGTGTGGTGGCATGCACTGACCGAGCTCTGCAGTTGTTCAAAGACCATCACAGTAATTTCAGCAACACAGTTTTTGTCAGTATTTCATTTTTCACTTTATATATATAAATATATATAAACGTCTAATTTGTTAGTGAAAGGTTTGTGGTACTTTTGTTTAATGATTACCTGTAGCCAGTTTAATGTTTACATATTCTTCACCTCAGGTTATGTGTAGGTTGGTTATTAGTGCCCAAATAAACATGAATGTAAATAGTTCTCACTCTGTGTTAGACCTAAACAGGCAACATGCCAACAGTATAATTTACATCTTGCTCAGCGTGTGTTTAAATATTTGAGTGGCACCTGCACAGCCTTAGCAAACATAGCAAATTATTGGATAAAGGAATCATATCTAGATTACTTTAGTTATAGTCAACCAAGATATAAAAACATGTTTTTTTCATATTGCTTTCTATTAATCTTTAATCTAATTAAGTGAATCAGAAGACCTCTCGGGGGGTAGGACAAGTCTGTTTACTTCTATGAATATTGCCCCTCAAAGGTAATACATTGATTATGGAAATGGAGATCCATTCACGGTGGGAGTTTGGGGTTTATCATACCACAGAACTAAGGCCTGCTCTGATAACTGCTTGTGTTGTATTCATGATAGCACATTCACTGACATCCCTGAAAATTGTGGACGTGTGTTGTGTTTTCAACTGATAAAAAAAGGTTGCTTATTGCTGCATCTGGCAACAACTGTAATCAACAGACTGTTGACCTGCACAGTCTGTGGATTGCTCTATTCTGCCTCATTCCCCTTACAAATATTGATGTAACACACTTAAACCATGATACCTCAGTCATTTGATCCCGGTCTTTTCTTAATTCATGTTATGCCTTTTCATATGTGGAAATTGGACTGGTTAATGGTGGTTGGAGGCTTAACTTTATCAGTCTGACTGTTACATTTTTCTACAGATTAAAAGAATGAGGACTAGACTACACATGTAAAGTTAGTCCACTGAGAAATGTATACTTTTGTCTATACAAATGCTCAGTGCTCCACCTAGACTAAACATAAGGTTTTAAGATTGCACTGCACTGTTTACATCAGGGAGTGTGGAAGTAATTAAACCTCTCACTGTACTACACTGAGTCTTAACCAAAGCTGTATGTTGTTTAACAACCACAAAGCCACACGTGTATCCATGACACAACATACATGTATCCGCCATATAGAAAAGTGACAGAGCCTTTTAATGTTTTTTTTTCTTTTCTTTTTAAACCAGACCCCGCTGAAAGTTGCTATGATGCCGAAATAAATGTTAGTTTTGGACAGCGTAATCCTGGATATACAGTACTTTAATCTCCTAAACCCAGTGGAACAGTACAGGGAATACTTTGTGTCCAGTAAATGGCCAAATTTGTCAGAATTGAAACAACAGCCACTATGAATACAAATATGAGGGAGTGATTGATCAGGTCACACCATTGGTCAGCTGAATGCAGCGTGACTTAAATCACCGAATTACAGCATTGGTCTACCAGCCCAGTGTTTGAGTTAACTCCACTTATTATTGCTCTTCCAAAATGTATTGGTGCAAACTACTAAGCCCAACCAACTGTTTGCATTTGTCACTATGTTTACCAACCTTTCAGACTCTGACAAATCTTGTGACTTTTTGGACAAAGTTTAGTAATTTCCCAGAGAAGAGAGTTGCCAGTTGTACAGTTGGCAAGCATGATGCACAGGTCTCACTGTGAGTGTCGGAGAGGGGAAGCAGCAGTTTGTTATCCAGACGGAGGCTCTGTTCTGTCTCTGAGATAAAACAAGAGATATTCTGCTGCGTCTAGCTTTCTCTCTGAGTCATCATTTTACATATAGCCAAAATCATAGCACAGCCGTCTTAAGCTTGTCTGTGTGCTCCAGATGATGTGTTGTGACAAAATAAGGATTATAGCTTTTACCATGTACTCTTAATGAGCTGGCATCCAGTCACTATTTAATACCTGTGTTGTTGTCTGACAGCAGAAACATATTGATGAGAACATCTTTTTGTGAATTTGGCTGTATTAAAATGCTATGTGAGCACAGCATGCAGGAGAGAAGCAAACTGATAAAGGGGTGAACCTGGCTGATATTAGGCAGAACGTAAATCACTGCGAGGACATCAATTGTTTACAGCGGCACCATGTGCTAAGTTAGTGATAGTCACATAGTCAGTATAAGGTGTTGACCTTCTCTTAATGTCTGGAGAGTTGGAGTTTGTTGTGAGGAGGAATAGAAATGAATTAAAGTACTGGAGTTGGACTTATGATCATGTAACCCTCTCATTAGTCAATTACTACCCTCATCCCCTTGAGGTGAGTTTCAGGCCCAGTTCCTCTCTCTGCATGCCTCGGTTGTCCAGTTCTCTGAGGGTCTTTGTGCAGGAAATAAATCCAGCAGCCGGTTGTAGTGATGAGTCACAGGAAGCTGACAACTGCCCCAGTGTCCCAGTTTTACAGAAATATAGAGCTGAAATGACTAGACCAAGTCCAGTCTAATAAATAAGAAATCGTGTGGTGCCAATTAGGTTATTTTTAGACTCCAACCAGGATTACTGCAGCAGATACCATCCCTCAGTGTTGCTGTCTAACTAAAGATAAGAGAACACGGAGAACTATTTGGTTGATTTTTCTTTGTAGTTTCTCTCTGAAAGAAATGTTTTATAGCTCCATGCTCAGTGATGTCACTAAACAAATCTCTGAACCACTTTATATGGTGGTTGTTGCAGTGTTAAAATTGGTAATTTCCAGTGCATGTGGTCAGATTGTGGTATACACTGTTAAAACGTTAATTCATAGGAATCTTTTCATATACAGTTACTATTTTATTCCTCTTCCTTGTGAGCACCTGCAGACTGTCCTTTTTTGTTTTGGACACTAAGAAGATCAGATAGGGATTTCCTGAGGGATTTCTTTTGGATTATTGACAAAATAAACTGCATTGTCTTGTGTGCATCTATAAAAGCTGTGGACAAAGCCCAGTCAGTTTCATTCTGTTCCACAGAAATGGTCTTTATTTTGCACATTCTTTCATTTTTAACTCTCTGTGTGGCCACAGACACGAGAAAGTGAAATCAGGAATGCCTCAAGGGAATTTCGTAACATCTGGTTCAAACTGGTCCCACTTGTACCGAGAGATGAACTGATTAGAAATTGGTGGTTACAAGTCAAGGTCGCTGTGCTCTCACAAAATCTCACAAAATACACTCAGACAAATGTAGAGGATGATAGCATTATGAACTGATGACATTGTATATTCAAAGGTTAACTTCACTGGGAAATCATACTCTCCATTAACAACTTTTCTGGCAATTATTCATTACCATAAAAAGGGACAGAAAGAGAGATTTCTTAAAGGGATAGTTCAACATTTTGGCAAATTGGCAAATGCAGAGACTGCTTGCTGAAAAGCTGCCCCCAACAGGAACGCGCATCAGTTGTTTTGCATGAATTTCCCTAAAACAACTCTGTCTGGTAACGTTCCGTTATTATCTCATAGCGTGGTGAATGTGCAGGTCACAACTTGTCCACCAGAGCGTTTTGTAGTTGTTGGATTGTGTATTTGATGAGTTTGATGAGGGAAACCAAGAAATCCCATGAGCCTCCGTAGCGTAGCTCTGAGCAGCTCACGGCTCTGCTCGGCCGTTCTAAAAACAGCTTGCACCGACAATTAAAGGTAATGAACCTACTCCTATACTCCTAAGACTATGGGGATTATGGCAATGGGCCAATTTGCTAAAATGTTGAACTATCCATTTAAAAAGTTTGGGGTTTTACCCACAATCACTGCAGTATATTTTTGATGTTGCTATGAAATCAGCTATAACATCACAGAACATAATGTCAGTAATGGGCAGATAGTGTTTCAGTCGCATTACTACATTATCTCTGCTAGACTGAGCAATTCCATGTGTTCAGGTTTCAGTTGCTTAAAATAAGCACGGGATGTTTTACTGTTATTTTCCCGTTGATGGGCGCATATTGTACTTAACTCGTCTTTGGCTGAAGGAGACTTTGTTGCTGATAAGATGCAATCAGCACAGCATGCCCTCA
Source organism: Trachurus japonicus (assembly GCF_045865225.1). Classification (NCBI taxonomy): domain Eukaryota; kingdom Metazoa; phylum Chordata; class Actinopteri; order Carangiformes; family Carangidae; genus Trachurus; species Trachurus japonicus. Next base: position 30,735,186 of record NC_140923.1, read on the forward strand.
CTTGCAAGACAATAATTAGTGCTGCTGATAGATAGAAATGGCGGGAGAGATAAAGTAGCGCAGGTAGAAAGCGTTGCACGCAGCTGTGACATGTTGTGACTCTGATACTTCTGACTACAGTATTAGTAGCTGCAGAATATAAAAATGAAAAATGAACTTGTGTTAATCAAGATGGTGTGGTAACGGACTTCTAAATACTATGAAATCTAGGAATATTTTGTTAGAAGGACACTTGACAAAGCTTGGGTGATGTATGAATACATTTTGGTGTTATTTGTATTTTCTTCAAGGTGTTTGAAGGTACCTGGGTATTTGATCAAAGCTCAGAGAACACAGTGGTATAATGATATAATATCAAGATGCCAAAAGATATGACATAATGCCATTTGCTCTTCGCTGGTCTTCAGTTGCTAAAGCATTCAGGTTGTGTGAGCAGGGGGGACTGATGGGTGGAGAGGAATGCAGCCTTGTATAGGCTCTGCGGGGTCTGAGGGCCTCCCACCTCCCTAACTCCCTCCCTCCCTCCCTCCCTCGTCTCATGTGCATGTCCAGGCTGCTTCAGTCACTCACCTGCCAGCTGAAACATGGGAGGGAAATGTAAGCAAGCATTCAAAATGGAGACTTGTGGGCCAATCAGGAGACAGGAGTCGCAGCAGGGCAAAAAGGAGGAGGGAGGAGTGTGCAGCTTCCAACTTGTCACTATTAATAAAAGCTCAGTGTCTGATTTAGGCCCTGCTCCGTACTCCTGGAATGAGAGGCGATCTGCAATCAGAGCAGAGCGCGCTCCGACCCGTCGCTATGTGTGACTGATGAAGTCACCCGGCCAGCAAAGTTATTTTCTGATCGGCCATTCTGCCAGGGCCCCGGTCAACAAATCCGGCACTAATGCCATTTAATCACGCTGTCAAGGTCTCACCTTTTGTTGTGATTCAGTGCAACTCACACCGCTGCGGCCACAAGGAGAATTGTAATGAACAACACAAGAGTTTGTTCCCAGTTAGTCAAACAGCTCAGCATGCAAATAACCAAACATAAACACTTCCCAGCTTCAGCCTGCTCCTTTTTTTTTTTTCTCAACAGAACATTGATTTGCATATTGACTCGTTCACCCTTCCTTCACTCCCCCCCCCCCCTGTTGTTCTGACAGCGTCCCAGTCGAACAGCAGCCTAAAGAAGCAGCGGAGCCGGAGCATCTTCAGCACCTTCTTCTGCTGCTTCCGCAACTACAATGTGGAGCCGCCAGCCACCAACACCAACACCAGCTCCCTGCCTCCGCCTGTTGAGGAGAATGGATCGCCTCCTAAGGTGAGCTGCTGTTGCACCATGGGAAACGTCCCAGTCTGGACCTTTCACATCTCCATACATTATGAACAGTTTTTATCTGTTGTTAACGGTCTCTTTGTGAAGAGTGACTTCTCTGTTTTTCTTTATATCCATGGACCTTTTGTTTTTTTTATCTCCTTTTTTGTTTTTTGTTTTGTTATCCTTTCTACCCCTCACTGTTTTGTATGTGCGTGTCTTATCTCTCATGTATTGTAGTGTGACCAGGTCGAGGTCATCCCTGTCCCTAGTGTATGTATTGCCTTTTTTCTTTTCCTTTGCATGCAGGCTGAGTGGGCTGGTGCTGGCACATCCTGTCTGTGTGGGCTCCAGTGCTCCTCAGAGGGCTTTAGCTCTGCTACCGTACTGCAGTTCATTTTCAGCCCATCGTAGCACTGGCTGTGTGGAAGGTGTACTGTATATGCACCTCTGGGTTTAAATGGTGCCTCAGTGCCCGGTCTGCATGAGTGACACTTGGTGGTTTGTATGCTTTCCGACATACTGTGACACTAACTGTCTAACAAGTTCAGTGTAAACAAGTTTTCTATTAATCGCCTCAGGAGCTTCTATGCAAGAAGTAAATCCAGTTATTATGCTACTTATCCATGCAGTCGAATAATATTAGTGAGAGCTAAGCTCCACAGGAGCCGCTAGTCTGTTTTCACCCTTAACTAAGAGGTAAAACAAATTGATCCTGTCACTCAAGGAAGGAATTAGATGTGATCTGGTTATCTTGTGGTCCCGCCAACAAAACTGTCAAATCACCCAGTCACTGACCATCTACAACTCAACTCTTTAGCTCCATCAAATACAGAACTGTTCCTGCTTTGAAGCACAGTTCCCCTCAAAGAGTTTGAGTGAAACTAAAGACAGCTCGACAGCAGCAGCTAACCTTTGCATGGTCCTTGTCTAGGATAATGTGTAAAACTTTATTTAATCTCCTTCGATTGGAAATAAGATCTAAGGGGATTTCAGACAGCATTAATGCTTGATTGGGGCTGTAAGCAGGAGAATCCAACAGGGTGTCGTTGTGAAGCTATGTGTTCTTTAAACGCATCATTTTAGACATGGCTTTTATGTCAGCTGCATTGTTACCCATGGAGATGCTCTTCCTAACGTGGTGTTGGCTTTCTGCTCAGCCTCACACATTAATTTATGCAAATATGTCCTGTATCAAGCCTTCTCTCTCTCTCTCTCTCTCTCTCTCTCTCTCTCTCTCTCTCTCTCTCTCTCTCTCTCTCTCTCTCTCTCTCTCTCTCTCTCTCTCTCTCTCTCTCTCTCTCTCTCTCTCTCTCTCTCTAACATGATCACTCTGTCCATATATCTGACATAATCTTCCTTATTTTTCCCCACAGCCACCAGCCAAATACCTCCTACCAGAGATGAAAATATCTGACTATGGCAGAAAGTGTGTGGTGATTGACTTGGATGAAACACTCGTCCATAGTTCGTTCAAGGTGAGAAGACACCACAGCTCAGATTGACGACTTGCACTGCTGCATACGTGTCTGTGTCACCCAGCAATGTGTATCTTTCGAAGAAATCTCACACACACAATCACCATTTGATTTAAATCTTCACCAAAGCAACTTGTAACTAGAAAGGAGAATCACAACTTTCACTTCCATGAAAACATAAGTGCATTTAAATAAGTACTTACTGACAACGTTGACATTATCTCGGTCAAGGCTCAGCCAGTTTCATGCAGGAAGTTTCTGTTGTGTTAAATCCATTAGGTCACTGTGTAAACAAAGCCAGGAGAGGAGCAGGTGGCAAAGCATGTACTGTAGTAAGAACAAGGGCCATATTACAGCCCTGATTGTCCCTTAAGGACAGAAGCAGGACGGTGACAGGAAAGACTGAAGGCCAGCTGATGGTGGCAAACAGCTACAGTCGACAGAACGTCTTTATTGTTCCACATAAAAGGCTGCGGTGCAGCAGTAACCTGGGGTTACTGTTACACCCCGGCAGGTTTGATGTGTAGACATCCCTCTGCTCCTTTTCTGTGCAGTTCCTGACTGAGTGTCCACCTTGTTGTCTGTTGTGTGAAATGACTAGAGAGGCTACAGTGAGAAGCAGAACAACCAGGGGGGATTTGTTTTGGCAAACAAGACACCAATTATCTCCTTGCTGACAAACTGTGAATTGCAGTTTTTGAAGTGTGACTGGTAGGACCTCTGCTGGTCAGTATGGGTACTACATTGACATTAAACTCATAATAATATGCTATGATGTTGTGTTTCTTCCCACAGCCCATCAGCAATGCTGATTTTATTGTTCCAGTGGAGATCGATGGTACAGTTCATCAGGTACTGTACACACAACAGAAAAAGCTTCTTTTTTCTTTTTAGATTTTTTTTTTTGTTCATTTGTTCATCATTTTGTTGTGTGGAGATCCTGAAGAGAGACTGGCTGTGATCTGGTTCAAGTAATCCAGGATAGGCTGTGTGTATCCTGGTTGGCCTATTCATGATTACTTGCACTTGGTGGCAGCTGCTGGACTAGTGATGCAGTGGATGACATGAACCATGAGTGAGAACGACTTAAAACAATGTGGTTATTAGATTTCCGCATGGCAGGATGCAGGATTTTTTTCTTTGCTGGAAAGTTGTTGTACATAACATCTCATCATAGTAATAATCACACTGCCATAGATTACAAAGAGAAAAGTCATATTAAACCTCAAGAAGTGGGTGCTTCCAATGTTTGTCTGACACTCCTCCTACACCATGTATGTTGCCTAAAGTCTGTGCGTGTCTTGCAGGTGTATGTGCTGAAACGACCCCACGTGGACGAGTTTCTTCAAAAGATGGGAGAGCTGTTTGAATGTGTGCTGTTTACAGCCAGTCTTGCCAAGGTGTGTTTAGGCACAGACATGCCACTTGTTTTGGTAACAAGCCATGGGACTATGAATAGCTTTTATTTCCTTGTTCTAGCCTTTACTCTTCATCTGCTCTTGCTATCTGGATTTTCACACTCTCATTTCCTTTCCATCTGCATCTTTAGCATCTTAGCCAATACAGGATGGGTAAGTTAAATAGATAGAAATAGCCATCTTCAGGGATTTCGCTGTAGTATCAGATATTCCTCACGCTGAGTCAAGCAGCTGAGCTCGGTGTCAGTGGTGCTTGTTGTGTCATAGAGTAGTGTTTCCTGATCCGTGCCTGGTGAATACAGCTGTGAAGGAGGAGTCGCTTTGCTTCCTGTTGGATAATAGTGTAGCATTTAGATTTTGCAAGTTGTTGGAACTATTTGACCACAAAAATGTGCCTCACACTACAATGCATTCACAAGTACACTGCCTCATATTTTTCAATTTTGTTATGTTGCATCCTGATGCTGAAATTGTCATTAATTAATATATTGTCCCTCTCTACACTCCATACCCCATGATAACAAAGGTAAAACAGATTTTTAGAATTTTTAGCCAAAATGAATAGTTTTGCTCTGGTCAGATTTATCTCAATCTGCCTCTCCAATCATGGTTCACTGTTGGAGGGTAATGGGCAGGTTCAGGGTTGATGCCAAACGGGTTCATATTGGTTTTTATCAGACCAAAGAATCTGCTAAGCAGCTTTCATTTGTCTTACTGAGGAGAGGCCTCCATCTGGCCTCACAACCATAAAGCCCAGATTAGTGGAGCGCTGCAGTGATGGTGGTCCTCCTGGATCTTCCTATGTCTCCACACAGGACTTCTGCAGCTCAGTCAGAGTGACCACTCTGTTACCAGGAGCTTAGTTTGGCTGGGCAGCCAGGTCTAGGACCAGTGCTGGTTGCTCCAGACCTCTTCCATGTTTAAATGATGGGTCACTGTGTTAAGAGCCTTCATTACACAACATTTTCAATACACTCCTTCAGATTTGAACATCAACACCGTCCGGTCTCTGACCTCTGCAGGCTGTTCTTTCAACCTCATGACTTTTTAGTTTTTACACATTGTCAGCTCTGAATCCTCACATAGACACAGCTGTGTGCTGTTTAAATTGTGCCCTGTCAATTGAATTAATGCATAAATATATGATCAAGAGAAATGGCAGGAGTCCGAGCTCAAATTCAGGTGTCTTAGCAAAGCTTCTGAATTCTAGGATCAGCGTCTTCCCTTGTTTTTGTAGTTTTTTCGCCCAGTTTTTCTTTTTTTAAACCATTTGCGAACAGTTGTAAGGTTCTCTTTTTGTTTTGTCATCATGGGGTAGTGAGTGAAGGTTGGTGAGAGAACAGATACAGCATATGATTAAAAAAATGTGGGTCAGTGTACTTTCTGAATGCATCGTTGCAGTTGGCTGTAAAATTCAGGATCTGTCTAATATTTGTTTTGCAGTATGCAGACCCTGTGGCAGACCTGCTGGACCAGTGGGGGGTGTTTCGAGCCAGACTCTTCAGAGAATCCTGCGTCTTTCACAGAGGAAACTACGTCAAAGACCTCAGCCGGCTGGGACGAGAGCTCAACAATGTCATCATCGTTGACAATTCACCTGCCTCTTATATTTTCCACCCAGAAAATGCTGTGAGTCCTGGTACACCAACAAAATACTTCAAAGATACTTGTACTGTGAATAAGCCCTATGTTCCCATTGCTGGCTGTCTTATTATAATCCTTCATATGAAATGACAGTGTTTTTCCTAACGGTCTAGTCTACACATCAAAACTACACTTTTATTTATAGTTAAAGGGATATTTCAACATTTTGGCAAATTTGCCTATTGCCATAATCCCTATAGTTTTAGGAGTAGGTTCATTACCTTTAATTGTCAGTGCAAGCTGTTTTTAGATTGGCGGGGCAGAGACGTGAGTTCTGCACAGTGCACTGTATTTTCGCCTTTCCCTCATCAAACACATCAAATACACAATCCAACAACTCCAAAACGCTCTGGTGGACAAGTTGTGACCTGCACATTCACCACGCTCTGAAATAATAATGTAACATTACGTGACAGAGTTGTTTTCGAGGCAAATGTGTAGCCAGAACTACATTTCAGACAAGGCTGAAGGGCGGAGTGACTTCAGAAGCAAAAGTAGTTCTGAGTATTTGCTTCATGTTTCGTAATGTTACAGAATTATACGTTATTTCATAGTGTGGTGAATGTGCAGGTCACAACTTGTCCAGGAGAGTGTTTTGGAGTTGTTGGATTGTGTATTTACATGTAGTTTGATGAGGGAAACATGGAAATACCGTGCGCCTCTGTTGCATTAGCTGAGCAGCTCACATCTCTGCCCCGCCGATTTCAAAACAGCTTGCACCGACAATTAAAGGTAACGAACCTACTCCTAAGACTATAAGGATTATGGCAATAGGAATTTGCCAAAATGTTGAAATATCACTTTAAAACTACAAGTTACTTTGTGTTCTGTTCCCATGTTTGAGTCTTAGTTGATATTAAACAGACGCTAACTGGAGGTGGTTTCCCGTCTGCCCAGGTCCCAGTCCAGTCCTGGTTTGACGACATGAATGACACAGAGCTGCTGGACCTGCTGCCTTTCTTTGAGGGACTCAGCAAAGAAGAAGAGGTTTACGGAGTCCTGCAGAATCTGAGAAGCAGGTAGCAGGACACCCGACGGCTCCGTCTGCGCTCTCCACGCTCCTCTCTGTCGATCTCTGCCCCTTTCTACAACCACATCTCTCAGACTCAGGCAGATCTTCCCACACGCGCCCCTCTTGTCTCTGCCCCAAGGGGACGCCTTGGAGTCTCACTGTGGAAACCTTAATCCTGTCTCTGCTCTCATCTCCTGGTGACTGGCTGCCTTCTGTGTGCCATCAGAAAAAAACAAACACTTAATATCCCAGGAGCACTGTGTCTCACAAAAAACCACACCAGAAAGTGTACAGAGCGTCCTAAGATGGTAATATGGAGGACAAAATGCTAAGAGGTATGAACTCTGGTCTTTATTTTCAAACCAACAAAGTTTTACTATTCGGTGAAGTGCTTATTTTAAAACCAAAACAAAAAAAAACAAAATGAAAAAAAAACATCTTTTTGTCTGAACCTTCTTTTGTGGTACAACACAAAAGTCTGAAAAGATTTTGTCCTCGTATTGTTGCTATGCAGGCAGTTTCTGGTAGTAGAAAGGACTGTGATTCTCTTTTCTTACCGAATGAAGTGCCTTGTGTGAATGTTGTTTATATGGGGGGATATTTTGTACATGGCATATTTCCAGAGTACTTCAGTCTTTTCACACACAATATGCTTTAAAGTGGACACAGAAGTATCTTTATAAAAATGTTTGGCTTTAGTTTTTTTGATCATCAAACGCTGGGTAAATGTCTCCATATTTCTTTTTCTTTTTTTTTTCCCAGTATGCTTGTGCCATTATATAGATGTGACTTTGTTTCTTCCTGCTTTTCATTATACGTAGAAATAGTTACTTTGTTAGACAATGGAGTACGTTTGCAATTTGCGTTTGATAGTTTTGATCTGAAAAGCTCAGATAAAATTGTGCCATTTGTTTTTCTGTCTCCAACATTACTCCCCCTTTATCTCATTTTATTATTTGCCAAATACGGAAATTATTTTTAACAGGCTTCATATCTTTAATAGTGGTTCAACTGTAAGTGTTGCAAACCATTAGCATAGCATTATAGGTTTTATTCTTTTGACAAATAGATGTCAAATTCATTTGTATATTTTTAATGTTATGAGGTCTTTGTTGTTATGTTGTGCTTATCAAACGGCTAATTTTTAGCCCCCCCTCCGTTTTTTTTTTGTTTTTTTTTTGGACACTGTTAAAGTGGTGCAGCTCCACCCCGGAGGGATGATCTTCCTCTAGAATTGTACACAGTTGCAAAGTTATCCACTTTGTTGTTTTCAAATGGTCACAGTAGGCTCACAGTAAATGGGTCGAGTGCCATGTTTTTATGTTTTCCATGAGGTTAGTGTCTTTAGGGACTATAGGATAGTGTCAGATTGAGTCTGGACCGTGTTGAAATCACACCGCTCTCTCCTGATTTACACATGACGAAGGCCTGGCCCGCTCCAGCCCTGATGTAAACCCAGTGGAGGTGACGTGTGGCGTTCACCTTCCCAGACTCTTTTTAACTGCTCTTCACCTCAGTGCCTACCTTTTTTGAGAGGAGCCACGCAAACCGAATGCTGCAACATTAGATACCATGGCAATAAACCTTTTTGGGGGGGCGTTTCCATCCCAAGTGTTTGGTTTGGGTGTCTAGAGCACTTGACAAGGCCAGCCAGGATAGGTTTGTAAACAGTGAAGCCGTCCTGGTCATCATAGTGACTTACAGTGTTCACGTGAACCATTTAACACATTTTTGATCCAAAAACTGGACATGCACATAATCCATAGGTCTTTAGTCATTTTAATAATTATCTCAAAAGGATTTTTCTTTCTGAAACAACTTGAATGTTGCTTGGTCTATTTCAGCAACAGCAGCCAAACAACCTTGTATAGTGAACTACATTGCCATAGCGATCAGCTTGCGTTGTGGGAGAAAGTAAAAGAGGCCGCCTTCCAAGCCTACAGACGGGTGTTCGGTCGTTGGGGCGTCCAGCTCTAGATGAAACTCCTGGGACTGTGGAGAACCTCACCATGGCATGATGCCTTACTGCCCGCGGAGGCACAAAGCAATGTTTCTTCTCATTAATTCCAAGGTTTCATCCACACAGTTCAGCGTCGTCTCATTAGTATTTTCTTATGGAGTGTGAGAATGACCCGGCCGCACGCGGTCAGGTCACTAGCATTGTGAAACAATAAAAACGCAGCAACAAAGCATGAGAAAGCTATGTCGTGCCATCTAGGGATTGTACCCCAACAAAACCATACTTGCTTTCTTGCTTGGTTTATGGGTCGTGATGTTATAGGAAAAAAGACCTACACTACTTCATGATTTCCACCATATTTTTCCAGTTGAAAGGCTGCTGCTCCTTCAGGCGTATTAAAACATTTTCTTCCTTTTGCATTTAAGCATTTGTGTTGGTGACGAGTGCTCTGTTCATGATGGTTTCAGTGCAATGTCGTTTTCTAAGAAGTGTTTGGTCCACTCTTCCCAACCTCTCGATGATTATCTTTCTCTGAAAATGTTGTTTGTATCATTGTGATATTTTTCTACCTACCTTTTGTCAGTATTTGGTTTTAAAAAATCGCATATTACCCATTGTATCCAGCAGTCTGTTCGTCTTTCCTTCAGATCTGTAATGTCCCTCTCTCTTGCCTCGTGGTAAGAACTCTCAGTCAGGTCTCGTCTTTCCTATCAGGGGACATGTACGTCTGTATGTTTGTATGTGTGTGCACGTGGGCCCTTACAGTTTTCTTTTTCTGTATGTATCACCTCACTCTAAATCACACATTCATCATTTTGTATTTAACACCAAAGTTCTACAACACTTGAGTTCAAGTCACTGTTTTTTTTTTTCTGGTTCAGGTTCACTTTTTGTTCTCGTTGGCTTACTTTGAGTGTTGGCAGCGTGTTGTCATCCTGAGCATCAGTTACTTTTTCTTTCTTTCCATAATAAAAAGGCTTCATTGAAACTATTTGCCATGTCTTTTTTTTTAATTGTCTCAAGTTATACATAAATTAAGGCCAAAGATCCTCACTTTAGACTGGTGTGACTGAGGTTTCCACTGTTTCTCTGACTTGACATGAAACTCCTAAAGTCATGAGGGAGAATGTTACTGTGTCCTATCACTGTGTTTTACACTCAACATTTTTATTTTGCAATTAATTTCCTTGCAGTTATGTCAAAATAAAGCACATTTTTATGGAGCCGATGTTGCTTGTCTTCTGTCAGCAGACTAATGGCAATTTTTATAGTCTTTTTTTTCCACTACTAAAAGCTTATTTGGTTTCCTACAAAACCGCCATAAACAGGACAAATTAAGTGGACAAAAATTAAAATAAAGTTAAGTGGTGTGGGGCCAAGCTGCACTTTTTGTTCACCTTTTACAGGACATTGAAAACTGGTTAACAAACAGTTGCCTGGTTTCACATTCAGCAAATAAATAGTAAAGGAAGTCTTCATTAAAACTGGTGTTCCTGCTCAGATCAAACAAGCTGACACAATATCAGCAGGCTTCAGCCACTTACCTGTTGCTCCTCTTCTGCATTCTGTTGTCAGATAATGGGGGAAAAATTAAGATTATGACTGAATCTCAGTCCATAAATACTACATATAAACTTTCAAGCTACTTTACCCTGCAACAATCCTGATTAAGGGGAGACACTACAGGTGAATAGGGTAAAAAAAATTTAAATAACAGATATCACCATGAAACTTCCTAAGTTTGTCACTTACATTAAGACAAATATTTTTTGTATTACAAGTTTTGTCAAATTTTATGTTTAAATATGTAAATGAGGCAATATCTTATGAAATATGCGCTAATTTGCATACATTCCCAGAACCAAAATCCGAAAAATGGATAAAGCTCCTTTCAAAATTCTTGTTTTATTTTGTTGATTAGAGTCAGAGGGGATTTTGGATATATCTTTTTATCACTTTGTAAATGAGAAAATGCTGTCACCAGCCCTAAAAAAATCCAATTTTGCCATGTTTTTAGGAATAAAATGTTGTATAAATCAGGCTTTGAATGATATATCAACAATCCCCTCCATATATAACCTTCTGATTATAGACAGGAATAAAACTGGAAGGTTTGGTGTCTGTAAGTGCTGCTGAAGTGGAGATTTCGGGTTCAGAGTCTGAGGAAAAACTCATTTTGAGAAAACGGCCTTTAAAGACTCACAGTAGCATGTTAACTTTTGGTGAATTTAGGAGAAATCTACCAACAAAAGAGACAAAATGAAGTAAAATAAAAACCTTAATGTGGATTTTCTACCATTTCTTTTGACTTTTCTGAGAGAATACATGTTAAGGAAGAAAAGTAGCACAAAATCTCAAAATTGATCAGTGCATGACAGTGTTTTTGCCTGTAGTGCTGACCTTAAATAGCAAGGATATCCAAACACAAGTTAAAGAAGACTCTGCTTCAACTCTTATTGTAAAATGATTCAGAGGAAGTTGAAACCAAAAGATTATTCTACGAATGTGAATCCATATGTTGTCATTTTTGAATAAACCAAAACCTTATTATTGCATTGTTCATTAAAATGAAAGAAGATTCAGTTCTCCAAATGATCCACTTCAGCTCTGGTGGAGCCTCCTTCCTCTTTCTGTCCACACTACAGCTGCTCTGGAGCTTTACCCATAAGCCAAAGCACTAATGGTCAGAGCAACTGAAGTACGAACAGAAAGAGGAAGGCAGTAATACAATATGACTAATGTGACTGATGTAGTTATACAGTATAGTATTTTGTGTTCATATATCATCATACTGTTGTCACCAGCAACTGTGGTTCAGTTTTTTTTTTTTTTTACATGTGCCTGTGCAACAGTGTCTGATTGGTTTACAGCAGGGCGACAGTAAAACGGTGAGGGTGAAGTGAACCTGGAGTGTTGTGTGTGAACAGGTTCAGCGAAATACATTGAGATGTGGTCTCATCTCAGCAAACTAAACTGAAACCAGAGGTGGCCCCAGTTCACTTTGCTTCAAATGGAGCATGTCTGCAACACCGCAGGCTCTTTACACCCGGATAGAAACTGTTTGCACCATTTCATTATGAACAGCAAATTGACAGAAGAGAAACTCACCCTTTACACACAAGTAGTCATACGATCCACTGTTTAAATATAAATGATACATTATGGTAGCTTTTAGAACTGAAGACATGAAGTAAGTAGACATTATTCGAGGCCTGTCCCTCCATTCAATAGTGAGCGAACCCATAAGTAGTTTATATGCAACACCTCCCTGATGTCTCCACTGACACTCTGTTTACCAAGGGTGTGTCCACTCAAAGTTCACTAGGTAACTGTTTACCTCTGTGGAAGAGCTCAAGTAGTTTAACCTCAGACAGGTTCCCTCTGTTGGTGTTTGCATAAAATAAAGAGGTCAGAAAACGTAGCTTCTTGGTTTACTTCCTGTACACTGCAGGCTACTACTGTGTTTCCCACCATAATTAGCTAAATGACTCCATTTAATACAGCTTGGTGCTAACATGACTACAGGTGCAAAGCTTGTCAGAGTTTCATTTCAGTGCTGGAAAAAGAGGATGAAGACAGATGTTTGTGTTTAAAATGTTTTATCTTCATCTTCATTATAAAAAGATAAAGAGTCATGATGATGTTACATGTAAAATAATCATACTTGATGACTAAAATTACTGATGAAGACAAAGCACATAGTGTTTATGTTGGCTTATGTTTCTCCAGATTTCATGAAATGGACATTTGAGTAAAAAGATTTAAAAAGACAGTACATCAAGGAGTCAGCGAAGATGAGGGACATGGGCTGTCTGAAAAACAAACAAACAGTGCCATTGCAAACTGAATGTGTGTAACACTAGTGCAACACATACAAATCAATTAAAACTTGTATGATGATACTCATCAGGAGTATTATAAAGTCTAGTAAACCCAGTGTGTATGTGTAGTATTAGTGTGTTTCTACCCAGCCGTGGTTGCAGATTTGTAATTTTAAGCGGCACTGTTGTCCCTTGTGAAGGATGTAGTCTAACTTTTACAGTAGCTGTTTAAACCTCTGGAACGAAGCCAATAAGTTAATCATGAACGTAAGTACACAAAAAAAAAGAATATAAAATCTAATTAAAAATATGATGGAGGTCCTCGGGGTCCACATGTCAGCCAGTGATGTTTCACTCAGCATCGAGGACCATGACGTGCACAAAGAGCCCGGCTGAGGGGAGGCGATCTCCGTTCTTGTTGAGCAGGGGCACATGTCTGTAGCCTGTGTGGAGACAGAGTTGTTGCAGTCAGTGATGAGAAAAAGGAGAATATGAGGAGCTCTTTGTGCAGCAGTGTGAATCGTGGTCTCTATATTCAGCCTCAGAGGGGAGATAGCCTCTGTTCATTTATAAAGAGTCAAAACAAAGAGCTATCATAGTTTCTGGTCACTGGGGGACAGTGAGAGAAAAAGTGCCTGATAAATATAAGAAATGTCCCAAAACTGGAGCTGAACTCACCCATTTTCAAGCTGTTGAATGGAAGCGTGAACTGGCCAACAAACTCGTTGTCGGACGTCGTGTCATGGTCTTCCACCAGGAAGCGCACCAGTGCCAGATCTGGCACGTACACATCGAACTGGAAGTTTTCATTCCAGGTGGGGTTAAATCCTGAAAACACAACAAGGAGAAATAATCGCTGAGGTTTCATGGTGTGTTCTGCACCATTAATTTCTAATGCGCAGCACATTCCCAAAGTTATTTTGTGATGTTTTAACCTTGCTCTTTCTACTTCAAAGGCTTCCCACATTTCCCAGAATGCACCTTGGAAACCCCCAGAGGGTGTGATTACATCAGGTTTTACGTGTTGATAGACAAACATGTAGTGCTTTTTTACGCCTTAACAAAAAGACACATTCTTAACACGTGACACAAAATGTTGTGGCAGCAATGCATTCTGGTCAATCATGGCTTTTAGCCAGAGAAACGCTCTTACGCCCCAAGATAACGCTAAATAATAAAGTTCACCTTCGATCTTAGATAATCACATCACACCATCAGTTTAATATGTCATAGAGGTCCTATGTTTTGGAATGGACTACCTCCTTCGCTAAGATCCATATCTTCCTATTCACTCTTTAAAAAGCAGCTAAAAATACATCTTAACTTTTCTTGAATTTCCCGCTCTCTCCATATCCCACATCCTTACACTCTCTTTCTATGATTTCAATCTATGAATTTTTTGTACCTTATTTCTATTGTCTCTATTTGTTAGTGATACTTTCTTTATCTCTTCATTTTTTTCCTCATTATGCTCATATAACGTTGATTATGTATGCACTTTATCTCCTTTTTTTTCTCTATGTTTATTTGTTAGCCATAGAATTTTGTTTTGTTGTAATTTGTGACAGGGGTGGAACTTATGTACAAGCCAATCGGCTTTGTTCCCTCCTTGCACCATTGAATATAAATGTGTGCTAAATAAATAAACCTGAACCTGAAACCTGATAATTAAATAATGACAAACACAATGTAAGTGTTATGAAAGGAGAGGTACCGTTGTTATCAACAGGGCTGGTCTCCTTCTCTGCCACATCAGCCGGCACTCCAAACACCTCCACTTTCACCAGTGGGTCCACTATGGAGGACTTCTTCTTGTTCACTTTGGGGAGCTGCTGGGCTGATATAACCTGATGGCGGGTAGAGATACATCATCTTACACAAGATGAACTCTGCTGAACAACAGGACTTTGAACGGGGCGCTGGAGTAACGCCAGCGAGCGTGTTCACAATCCTCACCATGATATGAAGCGTCTTGTGCTTCAGCCAGTCTCCTCGGGTCAGAGTGATGGGGTCAAAGTCCGTGGCAGCGTCTCTCATGTAGGCCGGCTTCAGAACGTAGCCGCTCTTCCCGTTGACGGTGAATCTGCCCTGGTTCACATCCATGTCTGTGCAGGTCGTCTGGAAGTTCAGCGCCACTGAAAAAGAAATGATTGAGATGACGGCGATTTCCTTTGGTTACCGCCTACAGACTCTACTATACTTCTGGATATGGCAGAGAAGGAGCTACAGAAATTCAAAGAATGGTTTGACTTAAATAAATTATCACTCTATCTCGGTAAAACAAAGTGTAAAATATTTGGAAAAAAGCCCAGAAATTCAAGCAGAAACGTAACAATAAATGATACAGAAATTGAATTTGTACCTGAAACCAAATTTCTTGGAGCTATCGTTGATGATAAATTCAATTGGAAATCACATGTCAAATCCAAAATGTCAAAATCCATTGCAATTCTCTATAAAGCCCAAGCTTTCCTCTCTCAACACTCACTAATCACTTTATATTATTCAGTAACTGCCCCATATATGACATATTGCATTGAGGTTTGGGGAAACACAAAAAACACAATACAAACCTTCGTCAAGATATCCAGAATCTGTTTAAAATGAAGGATTCCAGTTCTAACATGAGAAGACCTCTATTATTTGAGAAACCAAAGACTCGAACTACTGTCAAAAATGACTGACTGACTGAGGTTAACATCTGGAATAACTGTCCAGAAAATATTTAATTATGCTGTACTCTAGTCGGCTTTAAAAGACTTTATAAGAACAACATAATTTCTCGTTACAGTATGGAAAATTAAGTGTAATGATTTTGTACTATTTTGGGTTATGCGCTGTGCACTATTCTTTATTTTGTTGTGATCAGAAATTTAAGTGTACTGATTAGTTTCAAATGTCTGTGATCTGATCCTTTGTATTAATGAGTATAATTTTTGAAGGTAAAAGGGGTAGGGGTATATAAACTTTGGCTTCAACCTACACCCTTTCGGTTATATAAGCTTGATATATACTGAAATAAATTCATTCATTCATTCACTATTCGATCTGTCATCCCCGGCCTGTGTGAGCAATAGATACCGATCTGGCAGCCGGCGTTCCACAGCGGGACCGGGTTGTAGTTGGAGGAGTCGGTCCTGGTGCCGGCTGGGTAGATGCGGCTCAGCTTGTCCACATTATGGCGGATGTAGGCATTCGCTGTTAGAGAGCACATCAAACACAAGATGGAGTCACTCACTGTCTTCATGCAGAAGGTGACACCACAAAGTACAGAACATGCGAGTCTGAGCGTCTCCGTCACAAGGACATTGAGAGGTAACAGGATATGTCGACACAGGACGAGTTGAAGTAAAGACAGAGAAGTTGACGTGAGAGAGAGATGGTTTCACAGAGTATCCTTAAGAAAGGAAATTAAATCTCAACACTGAAACACATAATGAATTCAGCCCGGTGTCTTCCTCACCAGACTCCTCTGCCAGCTCCTCGGCCTTCCCCTCCTTGAAGGAGGACATCTCATAGAAGCTCAGGTTTGTTTTGGCGTCCTCGAAGCCGTGGAAGTGGACGCTCTTACAGTAGACCACCATGTCCGACAGCTCCTTCGCTAGTTTCAGCTTCTTTTTCTGCACATTCAATAAAATATAAATGGTGTAAATAAAAATGAATCTTGAATCTTGTCAATACTCGTCCTTGATCTGACTCCCACTAGGGATACCACGATTACTTGTTTTCACAATTAATCGTGGTATCAAACGCCACAATTAATTAATCGTAAAGATTCCTGAATACTATTACTTTCCAAAAAAGATGATGTTGGAACCATATCGGCAGATGTGCGCAAAAATAAAGGAAAATGCACGGTGGATTGTGACGTAACGTAACATAACGTAACATTGAATTGGTAGGAATTTAAATGGTAGCGTGTCATTTTAAATGTTTTAAAAACAAAACAAAAAACGATTAAAATAAACGTAAACATTTGGTATAGATAACAATTTATGACCTGTATATTTCAAACATTTCCCCTGGGGGATTAATAATTGGTCCTATATTAAAGCAGAAGTAAGTGATATATTTGTGTTAATATAAGTCTTAAATAGTTATATCTTCCGACAGCAATCACGTACATAGAGTGTTTGGACTGAAACACGGGTCTGTCAGTCCCTCTGCTCTGCTCTGAGCCGAAGAGAAAACATTTATCGTATCCTACAGTTTTTATCCAATGAGGAGAGAGAACGGCATGCAGGGCTGTGTGTGCAGCCAAGGGACGCCGTGAATGTGGCGACGTAGGGACGAGGACTGTTATGGTGGGTTCAAGGAAACTCGTATTTTTCCGACCGTGAAGTGGTACCAGTTCGATCTGGTACGAGTTCACCGGTCGGAAGTTACGAGTGGCCGTTATAGTGACTTTCACCGGTAAAACAGGTCGGAAAAACACGAGTGGGTTGCCTGAAACGCTACAAAGTCGTAAGTTGTGACTTGAAGCTGTAATTTACGATTTCAAAAGCCTGCCTGGAACGCAGCATTAGCGAAAACGACCGGACCACTTACTTCTGCTTTAATAGATACTTATATTATTTTGACTATATTTGATTTTACACATTCATAGTGTTGTGAAATTAATGAATGCATAATAATCGTGATAATCGTAGTACCATGATTACTTCTCTGACAATAATCGTACCAGGAAAATTTATAATCATGACATCCCTAACTCCACCTTTTGCTCTCCCTCCTTCTGTTCGCTCTCATCATTTGACTCCTCCTCCTCCGTCACGTCCGTCTCCTCAGCCGCTGCTGCCTCCGATGCAAAGCTGGCCTCCAGTTTGTTCAGCCTCTTTCCTTTGATCACGAACTTCCCCTTTAATTCCTAGAAGTATAAACAGGTGTGGAAGCGTGAGTCACTACAGTCTTTCATCAAACACAAAAAATAACAATCCACCTGTAGATAAGAGTGAAAACCGACCTCAGGAGACGGGAAGCCTGTGGGCATCCCCTCCCCCAGGGGGGTGGTGACGAGTGCGCTGCCCAGGATGGAGCTCATGTGTTGGGCCATGACTTTCTGCTGCTCCACGCTGCAGTGGTTCTCCAGGGAGAGGATCACAGGGTAGTCGGACGTCTGGGTGTGTGACACAGAGGAGAAGGGTATTGCTGGAATCGATACAATAACACACTGGATGTGACTGGATACTTCATTGTTACACACACCTTAAACGCATAGTCCTTGATGGCTTGGATCGCGTCTTTGAAGAGGATCTTAGAGGTGAGTGTGTAGCCGTGGTAAATCACTGGCTCATCATCCGATCCATCCCAGCAGTCCAGCTCTACACAGCGGCAGCCCTTCAGCAGAGCCCTGAGAGAGTCAACATTTACATTAACACATACTCTAAAATTCCCAGTAATACATTACTGGAACAACATGTATCAACCAGAACAAATATAAAATTCAACAAAAGTACCATGTAATACAATTTTATCATTATGTTAAAGAGATAGTTCAACATTTTGGCAAATTGGCCCATTGCCATAATCCCTATAGTCATAGCAGTAAGTTCGTAAGCTTCAAATGTCGGTGCAAGCTCTTTTTAGAACGGCGGAGCAGAGCCGCGAGCTGTTCAGAGCTACGCTACGGAGGCTCATGGGATTTCTTGGTTTCCCTCATCAAACTCATCAAATACACAATCCAACAACTCCACAACGCTCTGGTGGACAAGTTGTGACCTGCACATTCACCAGATAATAACGGAATGTTACACGGCAGAGTTGTTTTTGAGGCGAATTCATGCAAAACCGCTGATGCGTGTTCCCGTTAGAAGCAGTTTTTCGGCAAGCAGTCTCTTTACGGCTCGGCATTTACCTCGAAAACAACTCTGTCTCGTAACGTTCCATTATTATCTCATAGCGTGGTGAATGTGCAGATCATAACTTGTCCACCAGAGCGTTGTGGAGTTGTTGGATTGTGTATTTGATGAGTTTGATGAGGGACACCAAGAAATCCCATGAGCCTCCATAGCGTAGCTCTGAGCAGCTCACGGCTCTGCTCCGCCGATCTAAATATAGCTTGCACCGATAATTAAAGGTAACAAACCTACTCCTAAAACTATAGGGATTATGGCAATGGGCCAATTTGCCAAAATGTTGAACTGTCCCTTTAAAGCTGCAGCAGCTGAAATACTTTGAGACTTTGGGGACGGATTCTCACTTGATATAAGCCTCCGTGCTGCTGGGCCCTTTGAGCTGGTCCTCCATGAGGTATGTGTTGTGTGAGGAGGAGATGAAGTAGTGGTTGAGAGGCTGGCTCATGTCCTGGTGCAGCTCCCTGTGATCTGAATTCAGGACCAAGGCCTCTTGATGGTGCAGGTACCTGAGGAAGCCGTCTTTGGACAGCAGCTTCTTCTGCTTGACTGAAAGTACACAGGAGCAACAGAGCTCATGAGACAGTGGCGCATTAGAGCAACAGCAACCTGGAAATCAGTTTTAATAAATGGAAAAAGTGTGTAGAAGCAACATAGTTATATGTTGTACAACAGGCTCAGCAAACTACAGTAAATTAGTTGTACATGTGAGGCTTATTTATGCAAAACAGTCATGTAATGCATCACTTATTCCCATGAGCACCAACATCACTGAAAGAATAGCTAACACTGCAAACTGCACGTTAAGTTTTATCTTGTAGGTTTGCATTAATAGGCTGTAGCTGCCGTGTGGAAGGTCTGTCTCAGTGTTTATCTTCCCAGCATGCAGTCTGCTAACACTGTGGATGTGTCACTACGAGTTATTCCTTACAGCCAATTTCACAGTAGGAAGTAACACATTATCACTTTTTGTTTTGTCTACACTGGCAATCTACAATTACTCACATTTTATGAATACACAGAAGTAGAGGAATTATTGTTTTGTGGTTTGGATCACTTTAGTATGGCATCCATCAACTATGACCCCATGTTAAAGGGATACTAGCATTTTTTTTAAAAGTGGGGTTGTATGATCTCCAGATAGCCCCTAAGTACTTTAATTGCAGTAGAAGACTCTCTGCACTCCTCCCGTTAGCAACGCCAGCTCATAGCCCTGCCCAGAGATTTTTATTTGGACCTAACCAACTCACGTATCCTTCCGCCCAGGGTTAGCGCCCGCCGATCAGCAGTTGGTTAGGTCCAAATAAAAACTGTGTTTTTCCTGCACTTTGAAGGGCTGGAAAAAATTATATTATAGCGAACAATGGAACTGTGTATTTTTTTCAGGTAAAACCTCTTTTAGGCTGCGAAAATAGGCCGTTTCTTTGGGTCTATTCACAACACTGTATGTTGTAAATCTCTGGGCAGGGCTATGGGCTGGCGTTGCTAACGGGAGGAGTGCAGAGAGTCTTCTACTGCAATTAAAGTACCTAGGGGCTATTTGCAGATCATACACACATACCCCACTTTCAAAAAATGCTACTATCCCTTTAATATCAGATGCTGATTCCAATGGGTTGTTCTTTAACACTACCTGTGAATCAGGTCCTGATTAAAGACGACCACACTCTCTGGAGCACCAACAACCCAAAACAAAAAATGTGTAACTCCAGACGAAGACACTGACCATTTTCGTCCGGCTCATTGATCTCGATGATCTTGTGTGCGTCTGCCAGTGAAGCTTTCTCTCTCTGCTCTTTCATCAGGAACTCCACCAGGTTTTCAGGACTCATGAAGCCGGTGGTTTTAGCGTACTCTCCATAGATCACCTCGATCTCCTCCCGATGGGTCAACAGGTCGTACAGATGTTCGATCTCCGCTCCATTCAGGTATCCAGAGTCTGATTTGTCACATTGCTGTAGGATTGACGTGTAACATGATGGTTAGTCGATAATTTACCTTTTTTCATTTAATTTGATTTATTTGTTTATTTGTAACGGGACTCTGCGTATTCATGAACATACACCAGATTTAGCTCTTCAACCAAATGTACTCAGTTAATATTGATTAATAGACTTGACTACTGTAACGGTCTTCTGACTGGTCTCCCCTAAAAAAGTATCAAACAGCTGCAGCTCGAGTTTTAACCAGAACAAAGAGATCACATCACCCCAGTTCTTAAGACCTTACATTGGCTCCCAGTCAGCTACAGAATAGATTTTAAAGTTCTGTTACTGGTTTACAAATCACTGAATGGTTTAAGTCCAGAATACATGAATGACATGTTAGTAGAGTATAAACCCAGTAGAGCCCTGAGATCAGCCTGAACTGAAATCAGCCACAACTGTAAGCACTTTTAAATCCAGGTTAAAAACATTTCTCTTTTCATGTGCTTATGACTGAGCTCTTTTTAAGAACTTTTAACTTCATCTATTTTCTTTTTCTTCTACTTTTTTCTTCTTCTTTGCTCTTGCTTTTAACGCTATATTTAATGTTTGTTTTATGCTGTTCTTTTTAAATGTTTTGTCTTTATATTAAGCACATTGAGTTGTCTTGTTATGCAATGTGCTATATAAATAAAGATGACTTGCCTTGCCTTGCCTGCCTAATATTGATACTGCAAGGTGACTGTCTTGTTAATGTTAAGGGGGATGAATGTGAATTCTTTTTCCATCATAATTTAATTTTTCTTAAAATATGGAAACTCAGATCAAAGATCTTTTCAGTCCTCTTTTAAATCTAAATTTCAATCAAATCATTATGCAATATAACTGTATGTAATTGACAGATCATTTTGTAACATGATAGGTGAGAAGCCTGAAAACCTAATTTGATGTTTAAATCGAAACTTAAATGTGCAGCAGTGTTTCTTCCCTGTTCATCTACAACTACATGAAAAAGCTGAGGGCATCACCTTGAAGAGCATTTCTGCGTATTCATCATCCACATCAATGTTGATCAGACGGAGGAAGTTCTTGACCTCCGACTGACTCAGCTTGTCGTCTTTGTTCTTGTCTGCTTTCCTCAGGCAGCTCAGGATCCAACTGAGAAGTTTTTAATGTAAGGAATTGATCATATATGGATTTCCAGACACTCATTATATCATACCATAATCATTGTAATGGCTGTGGCCTGATATAAACACATCAGGGTGTGCAGCAGGTGTGGCAGGATTTCATGAAGTCATGTTCACAGAAGGACTTTTACTGCCATGACAAGGATACTGCTCTGTCTTCTGCTGGGAGCTGAGGTTGTTTAGTCTGGAGATCATCTTCTCCAGGCTGCCGACCCACTGCCGGGCCTCCTCCTCGGAGCTGGCGATCAGGTCCAGGTTCTTGCGGCGGCCCTTGAACATAATGGAGAAGCAGCGGCCCTCCACCTGCTCCTCTGTGTACTTCCTCAACCCATCAGACTGGCGTCCCAGCCTCACCGCTGAGATATCGTCAAGTGAGACTGGAGATGGGAGAAAGAACTGAAGGTTATAGGACACATAGGGGTAAGATGAGCCACTTTTTATATTCAGGATCACTACACCAAGACAATTGTAGTTTTGTTGCTAACTAACTTATCTGCATATATTTCAGGATGTTGTGCATCCCCAACAAACAGAATGAGTGTAAACATAGCCTAACTGTTTTTAAAATATAGCATGGGCATAGGAGCGGGGTCAGTTGATTCACCCCCCTCCTTTCCTTCCATCCATCTCCCACCTCCCCCTTTACTTAAAGGGATGGTTCACCCAAAATTGAAATTTCACTCATTATCTACTCACCCTCAAGTCCTCCGTGCCTTCTCTGAGTTACGGGGGGGTCCGTGCAGTATTTGTCCATATAATGGTTGTCAATGGATACCAACTTTCTTCGTCCAAAAAGACACACCAAAAAACATCCAAATACCTCCATACTGCTCGTCTGTAATGTCCCTCTTGTATTGAAGCCCCGGCATGAGAAATTGTTCTGCCGGTCAGAGCAAATCATGCGAGATTTGCACTGACACAGGAAAAGCAGTGAACTGAGACACTGGGAGCTTCCGCTACAAACAAGCTTAAAATATAGACTTATTGTATTTTTTTCGGAACAATTTCTCAATACAAGAGGGACATTACAGACGAGCAGTATGGAGGTATTTGGATGTTTTTTGGTGTGTCTTTTTGGACGAAGAAAAGTGGTATCCATTCACAACCATTATATGGACAAATACTGCTGCATGGACCCCCCCGTAACTCAGAGAAGGAACGGAGGACTCTGAAAATTCTCACAGCTCTTAGTTGACATGAGGGGGAGTAGATAATGAGTGAAATTTGAATTTTGGGTGAACTACCCCTTTAATATTCCACCTGTCCAGGTTGCAGGCTAATACAAACTGCTGGGACTTCCTGCTGAGACCAACTCACTGAGGTTTGGGGAGTTTTGCAATTTTGTCGCATCTTGGGAAGAATCCCTCATTTTTCTCTTTGGAAGTAAGCTTGGCCTCACCATAAACAACTTTACCTACTTACTGTAATCATAAACATCCAGAACCTTGAATTAATAATTAGGTACATTCATAGGTGTATAGGGCAGGTGGCTCAACTTACCCCACAGCTACCATATTAAGCTAAAATGGTGCAGTTTCATGCTAGGTTTACTACCTCATAATGTAGTTCAAAGATACCACAACTCATGTATAAAACAAATGTATAATTACCTTTTTTGGTCTAAACACAATTATCATGAAACTTACGATAGACAGAATTCATTTTCGAGAGTGAAAAATGTTTTTTTGGACATAAATGTCAAACCACTTTACCAATGTTGTTCTTACCTTCACAGACTCCATGAAATGATGCCTTCTTCCTAAATGTTTGGTCACATGCCCAATTTTTGTTATGGTTTCCTAGAAACAAGGGGTGGCTCAACTTACCCCGTTCTCCCCTACATTGATTTAATGAAGAAAGCCTAAATCCCCTATGGACTGATGAAGTGTGTCTGGTTTTGCTGCTTTTAGTATCTTGGGGCATCACTGGCCAGCCTGCTTGGTAAACATGAGCCTTGTGTTTGCATTTAACTGACGTTTTGTTACAGGTTTCTAGGAACTGAACTTATCTCTTAAGTCACTAATGTGCAGAGGTCTTGGATGCAACTTTATGGGTTGCATGTTATCACTCATAGCTAAAAGCAATAAAGATATCAACATAATCCAATTATCAGACAATACATCATGGGAACAGTTTATGGGTGTGATCCAAGCAGAGAATATAACCCGAGCTATTTCATCCCACTCCCCCGCACACTATAAAAAAATCACTATCTCTACAAACACACCCACAAAACATATCTCTGCTATCACAACCGACCCAGTTGTGTATGATAACACAACGTCTGCCAGAGGTGATATTGTAGAGCTGTATGATCACTGTGGGTTTGAAAGTAGATCAGATATTTGAACTAAGCTGGATGTTTTTAGAGACTAGTGTGTGAGAGACATTCGCCCACCACAACACTAGAAAGATGTGTGCAAGAGCTTTTTTTGTGGTGGATCTCACACACATGTGGATGCTGGGACGGCACTCACAGGTCTGGTTTCTCTTGAAGGTTTTCTTGGATTCATGCCACACGGTCTTGCAGTCCTCCTGGAGTCTGAAGTAGCGGGTCTTCTTCCAGGATGGGGACCGGACCTTGAGAAGGTCTCCTCCCTGCAGGAGGAACTGCAGATCCAGATCCCCTTCCAGGCCTGCATGGGAAACCAGGGAGTAGAGAAACATTTAAAAGAGAGCACACTTACTTTGTGTAGTGGTACTGTGCTGAATCCAAGCTAGTACAATTTCACAACAAAGTCTGAACCGCAGTCTGACCCCGGATAACCCCACGGTCCCAGATCTGCTGCCTACCTAGGAGCTTCGCGTTCATTTGTATCGCCTTCTTGTTTCTGGCATTGCGACGTATTTCCTCAGATCTGCTGATTTCTGGTTGTCTTTTAAGGCAGCTCATGGTGCGTTCAGGATCCAGGAGCAGAGACGCTCTCGGACTGTTGTCAAGGCGCGGTGTATGAGAGGGAGGGCGTGTCAAAGTACACTTCTCGTTTCTGTCAGGAGCCCTACGTCGGTCAGCTGACTCCACTTTACTCAACATGTGTGCAACTGTGCACGCAGCTGGAGGAGGGCTGCTTGAAAACCTCTGGCATGTAGGCCTAGCTACCTACGTATAAAGTCACTACATGAGGTAGGCTACTGGAGGATAAACGAGTTCAACAATTGGGAAAGCGGAAAACAGCATTTTTGAAAACACAAAAAGGCCTCGGACTACTCAGTTTATATTTTTTTGCCTTTGAATTAACTACACAGTAAAGCTAACACAATTACCTCACTTAATGTGCTAGTCGGCTAACAGCTGGCTAACTTAGCTAATTGTTAAATATGAGATTGTACAGGATTAGTTTACAGACTGCAACGTTGTCTCACAATCGAGGTAGAGCAGCCTACTGTGCACATTTAAATTTTACAGAAATGTGAAGATAATTGACATAACCTGGGGAAAGTCATGTAACCACAACAGACAATACCTTGAATCTAGAAATGTAAGATAAAGCTGATATTGAAGACTTGAGGCCATTGAGTGTTTGTTATCGAGCTCCATCTAGTGGTTGTAACGCGACACTGCTACGTGCTGTGATTTAAATGACCCAGGTTTACTTTTTTTTTTTTTTTAATTTATCCTAGGGTGTTGGCGGGCAGGTAAAGAGCTGAGAAAGTTCGGTAGGATTTGTTGCCTCTCAGAAAACGTTGCGTGCAGTGGAGTTTACCTTTCTTGCCAGGTAAACCAGAGGCAGCGCAGGTTTTGTTTGGCAGCGCGTCAGCGTGTGGTAAGGTGAAACTGGGCTGGATGGGGCCACACCTTTTGGCAGACTATAAACAACTCAAACTCTATAGGTCCTATTATCCAGCACACTCTGCTCGATAGCTTAGCCCTATAGAAGTAAGTATTTAAATATAGTTAAATGTAGAAAAAACGAGTAAAGGCCACTCTGCTCCAATCAACCAATTTGCTCACCTGTGGCTCAAGAACCAGTCAGTGAATTGTTAATTTGCATGTTAATTTGCACAATCAAACAAAAGTTAAAATACAAAAAGTCCATAGCCTACAAGATGTGACCTACCGTTTTTTTTCTTCTCCATCCCATTTGTTTCCATCCTCTCTGAATATGTCGTCTCTCGTTTCGTAGTCAGGTTGTGTTTTTCCTTGTTTACCTTGATGCGCCGTTTCACCTGAAGCTGCTCCTTCTTTCCATGAGCACCAACACAGGAAAACTTGGGTGTAGGGTTGTGGAGTCGAGTGCGAGGACAAGCCAGCAAAGGCTGCGACACAAGTGGGTTTCTCCTGGCAGTCTGAATGGTGTCAGCACTTCTGCAGGCTCCAACACCGGTTTGACAAGCCTGGCATACAAGCTGCGCTGCTGATGTCACAACAGGGTAGGTAGGTTACACCATAGTACCACCTTTTGCCACAAGCCATAGGTCTAAATTACCTGATTTTTTTAGGCTCAATATGCAGCATTTAAAGCATGCCACATTCATAGCTGGTCACCTTGGTACGCTCAAACCAGAATAAAATATGCTGCTTTAAACCATGCCCCTTATAATCCTGTTGTCTGTACACAAGACTTTTCACAAAGGAAACTCTAGATGTGAAGAAGAAGAAAAAAACAGGGAGGGGACGATCACATGAAAAGCACACAAGCCTCAAGAGACTGTAGGTTTCACAATTAGGATAATATAGCTACAGTGTGGAAATTTCCAATCTCCACAGGTCTAGGGTCAACTACCTCTTTGGTAGCTTTATTTCATGTGGACACCTGTTCCTCTATTGATCAAGTCATGTAAACAACAAAATGAATAGCAGAGTTGGCTGGCTGCCAGTCCACATAGTTGACAGTGAGTTTGAGAATATTGGTTAGATTGAATGGAGAAGATGAAGTGTTTTCATTTCCTTTTCATGTGCAGCTCAGCCTTGGCAGGATAATAGCACTGCAATCACTGGGGCGCTGGGGCTCCTGTGGCTCTCAGCACTTCCCTTTCAGACCTGGCTTACCCTCAGCGCACTGTCAGCATCAGGATGAGTGAGCTTTAATGCAGCATCAGGGGCAGAGCTTCCTGGCAAGGGTGGACCACGTACAAAATCCATGAAGTTCAGGCAAACAGGCAGGGAAACAAAAGTGCTATATGATTTGTTTACATATAAGCATGCTGTCTGCAGATGTGCATTTAATTAATCACCTTATCTCAGCTTCACATTTCATACAACTGTCAACTGTCAGTCCAGGAAAGGTGTTTAAAGTATAAAGAGCAAATTATTAAAGAACCGTGGGACCACCAAAAAGAGTAAAGCCTCTTTAATTTACACATTAAACAGAAATTGTGAATGACTTCTCATGCTGATGAAGTCTTTGCTCTGTGTCTTCTCTGCCTTTAGGACAAGCAGGAACAGGCCCAGCTGTTTCCTCACATACCACTGATACCAGCCATAGTTTTGCAGTTTTCCACAAACATCCTCATGTTTTAGAGTAGGCCTACTACAGTTTCAATGACATAAATTATACAAATTTCTATGTTTACCAAAAGACATGTTAGCCTACATTTTTTTTTTGTAAAATTACATTTAGTAATGAATACTGGGCTACATGTGTAAAGTTTTAGCAGTTTTTCATGAAATATACAGAGAGCACTGTGTTAACTCAAAACAATGTGACATTCTTGACCAGATATCTCAGAGATCATCTACTGTATGAGGGACAATGTTGCTTTAACTTTACTTTCTACCTATTACATTTTTAAGTGGATTATGTTTATTTTACTACACCAAATTTATTCAACAGCTATAACCTAGTAAATTGGCTGCTTTTCAAAAATTTTTATAGCCTACAAAATAATGTAGTTTAACTACACAATATTATTTTAACTACAGCATTCAGCCTAGCTACTCCATAACTCTATAGCCTACTCTATGACACTATTAAGAACCAAATTTACCCCATGTTTGCTACTCGGATAAAGTGTTGATTCACATTGCTACTTCTGACCTGTATTTTCCAGGTGTACTGAACACAATTTTACAGGCGCAAAATGTTGGATTGTAAATAAATACCAACACATTTCACCTACTCCTATCTCCCATCAACTACTTCTTGTTAAAGCATGTTGTCTGTTTACGAGGTTTTCCGATTTGGATTTTCCACATTGCTGCATAATGAGCAGACGTTGTTGCCACCATGGTTGCCACACTCAAGATGGCGCTACCTCCGTTCCTCTTCCTGGGTTCGTACGTAACACGATGCGTCAGTCGCGCGTAAAGTTGTGTTGACAGGAGCGGCAGGAGTTGTCAGCGGAACAGCAGCGGCGGCCAGCATCACCGGAGCCGAATGGAGTAATCACAAACTGTCCTGTACCAGACAGCGTCTTATTCACGAGCATTGTTTACGCCTTTCAAACAGCGACGACATGGCAGACGACCAGTCCTCTCAGTCCTGGTCAATCGACAAGGACGACTACGAGCTCAATGAGGTGATAGGTGAGTAGCTTAGCCTGCTAATGCTAGCAACCTAGCCGGCCAACTGCCACTTAGCCGACTAGCATCGCATGTCTGCAGCTAACACAAGGCCAGTTACAACCCGCTGCTCCTCTGCAGGAAGGTTAACAGCTCAAGGCAAGGCCACATTAATTAACCGCTTCGGATAGTTGGCGAGCTAAAGTGAGATAGCTTCTCAGTGAGTCATTAAGAAGCTAATGGGTTAGCTAAGGCACGTTAGCCCACAGAGCGTGAAGATAAGTCAGTTACTCAAGTGGGAGGTGGTTTTTACTGAAGGTGTGATATGGCTAACAGTGAACTACCCATACTTTATACTCGATTTGGTAACATAACCGATTACTATGGCCAAAAGGGATAGTCTAATGTGGAGACTAACTGCAGATTTACATATTTCAGTTTAATGTGGATTGGTGTTATAATTAAAAGTACTTTGTAATTCTCTCAGTGACCACATACTGTAGTCCCCACCCAGACTCAGACTGGTTTCTGCTCAGATCTGGCACATTCTCACATTGCACACAGATGATTTATGAGCTGTCGTGCAGCAAAAGCTGCATTCAAAAGTCAAAGGTTTTACTCCAGTGTGTTGGTGTCACCCCTGATGTTGTTTTCCTTTAGGAAGCGGAGCCACTGCAGTTGTCCAGGCAGCGTACTGCAAGCCGAGGAAGGAGAAAGTGGCAATTAAACGCATCAACCTGGAAAAGTGTCAGACCAGCATGGATGAGCTCCTGGTAATAAATCACAACTAAGTGTGGGCCTTCATCTGCAATCCAGATGTTTTTATTGCATGTGTTTCCTGGCAGTAGGCTGAGTTGTTGGGATCAGGTCAGGCAAAGACCAATTTAAAAAGCTTGATGCCATCACCACCACTGAGCATGAGAGCTGAGAAAAATCAATAAGACACTTATAAGACACATTAAATGGAGATAAATAGCTTATCAATAACACTCCATTGCATAGCTCATTGCAATCAGGCTGTGAGCTGGAATCTGCCTTTCTCCCAACACAACAACTGCAACCAGTGGTTTTTATACTCAACATTGAATGAATGAGAAAAAAATAATGATGAATAACCAAAATATTGATATTAGATATCAGAAAGACTCCAACTATGATTGAGTGTAAACACAATTACAGTGGAAACTCACAGAAAAGCCTTGCATGATGTCTGTGCAGAGTGGATATACAGGATTTTCTCATCTTTTATGTGAATCATTCATTGATCTACACTGAACTGTTGGTGATTCATGTCATGGTAATAAGTGATTCACCTGTGCAGTTGGGTGACAGAGCAAATGTAGTCATGCACTGTTGGGTTTGTGGTGTTCCTAACATTTGATGGTGGTAGTAGTAAATAGTAAATTACAGATTTGACAAGTCAAGGTAATATATGAAGACTTGTAAATCTCATTTCTTGCTGATTTCTTCCTACACAGGTCTAACATAACCACAGTTTTAAAGAGATGGCTTATTTGTACAGTCAGTATAGCAGTTTCTCCACTGGATGTTAAGTCTATATTGTCTTGATTGTTTATACAGTTTCTGTGTAAATCATGTGTTTGTTTGTTTTTTGGCCGGTTAAGCAGAGAGAATAATTGTCATAAATTGCTAAAGCAGAACTTCCCAAGGGATGACTTGGTTCTGTATCAGCTGTATCAGTCCTTAGTTTATATAATGGCCTGAATCCACCTATGTGTGTTGTCTACGTTAAAAATATCTCAGCCTGGTGACCCAGCGGTGATGTAACCCAGGTTACTCCACTGTCTGGAGTCAGAGGCCCGGTGTACTCCTCATTTAGATTTTGGCCATTGTAGCAGAGACCGTCTGACTGTGAGCACTGAGTCATAATAGGGGCTGAGTGAAGTCACACATTGAGTCCGCTAAATCCAGGTCCAGTTAAAAGATCAAATCATTGTATGACCTTTTGTCCCTCATGTTTCTTCTCTGTGCAGAAAGAGATCCAGGCTATGAGCCAATGCCATCATCCAAATATCGTGTCTTACTATACTTCCTTTGTGGTGAAGGATGAACTGTGGCTGGTGATGAAGCTGCTCAGTGGTGGTAAGTGTTGTAATGCTAAAAGGAACCGAAGCTGCACTTGGCTAACTCTTATATTCACATCGACTTTGAAATGACTTTCTTTTATCTCAAGTAAGCGCAGGTGTGAACATGAACTGATTATTTGAATTAGATGGGGAGCCATGTGTTGTATTCTGGCCAACTAGTAGTTTGTATTTATTTTATATTAGTTTTTTGTCTGGTGTATTGTATTATTCTCATTTAACTTATTCAACACTGAAAACAGGTTGTACATGCTATATGATAACTGAGACGGGGGAGGGAAGTTTAAAGAGAGTGGGAAACAATTATGCAGCAAGATTTGGTTGCAACAAAACAAGAAACACACAACTGTGTCATTGTGGAAGTACTTTGTGTCACAAGTTCAGTTTATACTGAGGTATTGAACAACAGTGTTAAACCTGATCTAAAGCCTGTTGGGTTCTCTAGACATTCAAGAAGCCATAAAATGTGGCTGGTAATCTTACTGTTAGTATTTTTGTTAAATGTGTTTGTGGGTACATGTTGAAGGAACAATTTGCCATTCCTGGAAATAAGTAATTAATTGTAATAACTACTTGTACAGTGCATATTTTACTGGATACCACAGTACACTGTAATTTCGTCAGTGTGTAAAACCTTCCTCCTCTGTCTTACCACTGTCTTTACATGTAAGTGGGAAGTCATTAAAGAATTGATGACATGGTATGTGACAGTGATGTGTCAGAATTTACCGTGGTGTGCAAATTCAACATCATATTTCTGACCTCTGTTGTTTTTGAGCGTTATATCTGAATGCTTGAGACATTTCTGAGCATTGACCTTTTGACAGCTTGTGAAAGCAGCATCTTTGAAGTGACAGGGCTGCACATGTGAACAGTGAACGTCTCCGTTCCTAGAAAGACGAGATAAAAGCACTACTTTAGTAGCAGGTTTATTTGCAAGCTCGTGTGCATTCTTGCAGAACCTCGGGAGATCAGGCGCTGCTGTTGGTGCAGGTGCAGGCTGGGGTTTGTGGTTTTTAAAAGCGGGATAGGCCTCCGCTGGATCGCGACCAGATAAATGTTCCTTTAACTACTTGCCAAACTGGAGATTCCTATCATGATGCATGAGTTGATGCATGTTTTGTGACAAGTCTTCCGCTGTCTCTCAGGCTCTGTGCTGGACATCATCAAACATATCATCTCTCGCGGCGAGCATAAGACTGGCGTGTTGGATGAGGCCAGTATCGCTTCCATCCTGAAAGAAGTGCTGGAGGGGCTCGAGTACCTTCACAAAAATGGACAGATCCATCGGTGAGTTACGACGATGCGTCACCTCGCTGCAGGGCAAAACCTCTCTATGACTGTACGCTGCACTAAGGCACCTTGACTTGTGGCAGCCGCTATGTTGCACGTTATAGTCTCAGTCTCAGCACAGACACAGGGCGTACAAGTGTGCAGTTTGAGCTACACCTCGCTCCTTCAATATTTAATCTACTGAAAATGCATAATTGAGGAAGTTTGTTTTACATAAAAGTCCCTCCCAGGAACACAGTGAACCACCACTGAGAAGAAAGGCCTGTCTGTACCCTCTGTGTCTGTATGTCATTGTTTCAGATGAGCACACCATTCACTCATATTCATGCCTGAATTAGTTCCTTTAATCTCATTATTCTGACTTAAAAACAATCATTTTGAGAAATGAATTCTGATATATTAAAGGAGACATACTCTGCCCCCTTTCCACAAATTAAAATAGTTCCCGGGTGTCTTAAAGACATGTCTGTGACATGCTTTGGTCAAAATCCCCCAAGGATCAAACATCACAGCTCTTTTCATCCTCTCAAAACAGCCCTGTTCAGAACAGCTGGTTTCAGTGCCTGTCCCTTTAAATGCAAATGAACCACTGCTTGCCCCGCCCCACCCCTTCTACAGGTTTCAACCTAGGGAGCCTGCAAATAACAGATATTTTTTTTGTCAGTTCTCACATTTTGGGGGCACAAACACCCACAAAGAGCCTTCAAAAAGTGACATTTTGAAATGTGAGAAGATGAAATGTCTGTGGTTTCAGTGTGTGGACTGTATTTCCGCAGACAGACAGAGCAGCTGCTGATTGAGCTCAGATGCTGTGGCTCAGTTATACCTAATCAGGAAGGGGAGCGTTGTGAGCAGGCTAATCCACTCTGGCTCAATGTGTATAGTTTGCAGTAAGTGTATGCAATCAGAAATATGGCGGTGTGGGATGAAGCAGGTCAAAAGGCGCAGCTTTAACCAGCTTGTGTGCAATATTGTATTGAGTGTTTGTTCATTTGGGGAGTGAGTATATGCACAGCCCAGCCACTCCTCTGTTGATGCACTCACTGACTTGTGATATCTTAATTGTACATAATGACTTAATCCTACTCCTCCTCGTGCACAGGGATCTGAAGGCTGGAAACATTCTTCTTGGGGACGATGGCTCAGTGCAAATTGCCGGTACAGTGTTTTCTTGACATTTATGTGGTTGTACAATTTAAATTATATATAGTTACAGTGTGTAGGCTGCTTCTGTTTCTAGTCTATATTCTAAATTGACAAAAGGATCACACAGCACAACAACAAATTGTTATTTTGAAATGAATTTGACCTCATTCTCTCATGTTTTTGTCACACACTTACATTCTCTAGACTTCGGTGTGAGTGCCTTTCTAGCAGCAGGAGGAGACATGACAAGGAACAAGGTTCGGAAGACATTTGTGGGGACGCCGTGCTGGATGGCCCCAGAGGTCATGGAGCAGGTAGGAGGCTCTTTGTATAGGTAGCTTCTTCCTCTGCCTCAGCTTTCTCTCTGTGATGACTCATAACTGGGAAATAGAGGCATATAAAGGCAGACTCATGAGCTCCGTCCTGGTTCTGTGTTTCATCCACAGGTCCGTGGCTACGACTTCAAAGCAGACATCTGGAGTTTTGGGATAACAGCCATTGAACTCGCCACTGGGGCGGCACCATATCACAAATACCCACCGATGAAGGTGACTGACTATGTGGTTAATGTCACTAGGGATGTCACAATTATAAATTTTCTTGGTACGATTATTGTCAGAAATAATCACGGTGTTACTATTATCACGATTATTATGCATCAATACATTTCACAACACTATGAATGTGTAAAATCAAATATAGTCTAAATATAATTACATTACTAATCTCTTAATATAGGACCAGTTATTAATCCACTGGGGGAAGTGTTTGAAATATTTTAAGTCATTAATTGTCATCTATATCAAAGTTAAGTTTATTTTAATCATTTTTTTCACAATACGAATGACACGCTAACATTTAAATTCCTACTAATTCAGTGTTACATTAGATAAATGGACCAGTATCTGTGCATTTACCTTTACTTTGGCGCACATCTGCAGATATGGTTCCAACATCATCTTTTTCAGAAAGTGACGGTATTTAGGAATCTTTACGATCAATTCATTGTGGCGTTAAATGCGACGATTAATTGTGAAAACAAGTAATCGTGACATCCCTAAATGTCACAGTTTTCTTTTATTCCACTGGAGAAAAACAAGTGGCCTCTTGCAATTACAGCAGAATATTCATAGAAATATTGCTGTCCTTGATTCTGAGCAAAGTATTGTGGTGGACTGGATTGTCCAGCTGTTCTCCTTGACTTATTTAACAACTGATCTTGATGATGCCTGTAGGTGCTGATGTTGACTTTGCAGAATGATCCTCCCTGTCTGGAGACGGGCATCACAGATAAGGAAATGGTGAAGAAGTATGGCAAGTCCTTCAGGAAGATGCTCTCCCTGTGTTTACAGAAAG
The DNA here is from genome assembly GCF_045865225.1 of Trachurus japonicus. Lineage (NCBI taxonomy): Eukaryota > Metazoa > Chordata > Actinopteri > Carangiformes > Carangidae > Trachurus > Trachurus japonicus. The sequence continues at coordinate 30,769,127 of NC_140923.1, forward strand.
ATCCTGAAAAAAGGTCCGTCAGTCCTCAAACCCTTTTTCTTTGCCCAATGTCAAATTAAAGTTTGTGCTTGCTTGCTTTCGCTTTCCGTTACATTCCACAGTTTTGTAATGACTATAATGAGCAGCCTCGTGTCTCTTTTCCTATTTAGGCCAACTGCTGCCGAGTTGCTGAAGCACAAATTCTTCACAAAAGCCAAGGTGAGCCCTGCATCACTGTTAGAAAAATAAAGGGAGACTATTTCAGCATGTTTCAGTGAGAACTATTCCAGATCCTGTAAGAAATGTTTGTCTTTCTGTCACAGAACAACGAGTACTTGCAGGAGCGGCTTCTCTACAAAGGTCCAACAATAACAGAGCGATCAAAAAAGGTCTGCCTTCAACACAACTCTGAATACACAACATTGTGTCACTGTACAGTGGCGTGTTGTCTTTGTCCAGGGTGTGTCCCAGCCCGCCTGATGCATGCTCGGATACGCCTCAGCAGCTCTGCAATAGGTTTACAAGGAAGACATAAAGCTTAACTTGTTAAGTGTTGCATGTCTCTCAATTAGTGTTTTTGTTTGTTTTTCTTACACCACACAATTGCGTAGGTGCGTCGTGTGCCCGGCTCGAGCGGCCGTCTGCACAAGACGGAGGACGGCGGTTGGGAGTGGAGCGATGACGAGCTGGACGAGGAGAGTGAGGAGGGCAAAGCTGCGGTGGCAGCGCTGCGGGTGAGACTCTGCATGCCTGCGTCTTCTAGACTCAATCCTCTTTACTCTGTAAGGCACCGTACGGTATGTCCTCAGTGTGCACAGTGTCCTCTCAGCCAGCAGGCGGAGCTGTTGGACTGCTGGTTTGTGGCCAAGCTGACGTTAGTTTTTCATGAAGCCAACCGTTTCATTGATAGTGTAGTTCATGTTTAGGTTACTCAGGTAAATCAACTACACAGAAGCCAGTTCTCCATCTTTATCCCACCTAGAAAGAACTTGCCTTTGTTTTGTTATAGGCTGTATTCATGTTGCTGCTTGTTGTCTTGTAGCGATTAAAGGATCCAATTAGGATTGAAGACTTTGTATAATTAATTTATTAATTACTTTACTTATTTATCCTCAATTTATAATCTCATTGACATAGGTAATCTCATTGAGGCATGCAGGCTCATTCCCAAGACAGACCTGTTTCAGACACAATACATCAATGAGTTACAGACAGACATGCAATATATGTACATACAATGTTTACATAGAACTGCCAAGTGGAAGTGGATTTTGATAATCTCACCTGTTGTAGGGATTAAAGTAAAGGTTTTTTGAATAGCTAAAAAAATCTGCAAATTAAAACAACAACAACTTTTTAAAAAAAGATGGTTACTGATAGGTTAAAGGGACAACGAAGAGTTTTGGAAAAGTGAAGCGTTTTCACGCTACATTTATGAGCCTCCGCGCGCACCGTAGAATTCTTCGACCGGCGCAAGACAGACTCATGTTTTCATTCATCAAGAATTAAAGTCAGAGGTTCAAAGAGGTTCAGTTACCGTTGTAGTCCCGACCATAAACGGCAATACGGCGGCGTTATTCTCATGAGCGTCCGCGAAACCGAAAGTAAGGAAACGCTGGTCGGCTCGCCCAGCATTTCCACCATTAATTAAAATAACAAAATAACGATAGAGACAAAACGATATATTTATCGAAAATGGAGCCACGTGGGTAGCGTAGATTCATCCACATTAACGTGAGACTTTTTTATAACCAAATAGAAACTCCTCGTTGTCCCTTTAAAGTAAGTCTGAAGGAGAATAGCTGTGAACTGTCCTCAACCACCTGCTCAAGTTCTCCGTTCCAATAACTGTCCTGTGTGGTCACTCTTAATTCATGTCTGGCTCTGGGATTATACCGTCTGTTATCTTGACTGTGATTTCATTTAACGTGTTCATGTCACCTTGTGTCAAATTCCTTTAATCCGTCAACACTCCGTTGGTCCATACATTCGGGGGATAAAAGGAGAATTGCATGTTTTTTAATCCTGACAATCTGTCATGTCCATTCTGCAGTCACCCAGGGTGAAGGACGGGTCCCAGAATATGGAGGTGAGTCTATTTGTGGTGGACATGACCTGAAACTCTTGATTTATTGTAATGCCTTGTCAGAGCAATCTGCATGACTGTCTTCATGTGTGTCCATTTCTTTTTGTTGTTTCCATATAAAATGTAAAACACCTGTTGATTTAGTTGCAAATGTGTTGCCTCTCAGCTTTTCCCAGCAGCAGCAGCAGCATCAGAAAGCTCCACTGGACATCTGCAGGCACCTGGTGCAGCACCTGGTGCAGCACATGAGGCCCCGGCGGGTGGGGCCCCGGCAGGAGACGATGCTCCTGCTAATACAGCCAGCCTCTCGCAGGCACCCACTGCTCAGGTGAAAACTAACAGAGAAATGTTCTTAGTCATCTCAGGCAGTGGAAAATCCTGAGCAATTACTGCACAGTCATTCCTGTACTGTTGCTGTTTCAGGATCCAGCTGCAGCCAATGCCAACGTCCCCATCAGCCTCGTCCTGAGACTGAGGAATCCCAAGAAGGAACTCAATGACATCCGGTTTGAGTTCATGCCCGGCAGAGGTAGGAATGATTACCTAACCGTTTCTCTTCTTCACATGTGCATGTAACGCTCAATCTCATATCTTTGTTTTTGGACACGCCCCCTTGTCCCCCTTCAGACTCTGCTGATGGAGTTTCTCAAGAGCTGGTTTCAGCCGGGTTGGTGGACGGGAGGGACTTAGTCATTGGTAAGTTGGAGAGATAGCACTGGGAGGGGAAGATCAGGTCACTTGCTCAGTTTACAACTCGATTCAAATAGTATATTATATTATACTACATTATATTATATTATATTATATATATATATCATATCCATATTAAATAAGCATATCACATACTAATGCAAACCATTATTTGATTTCTCGACATTTATTCCTCTATAGTATAAAAAATGTGCACCTGCTTGAGCTTTTTGTTTGTGTTTTTCTTCTGTCTAGTTGCTGCCAATTTGCAAAAGATTGTTGATGATCCTCAGAGTACCAAAAACTTGACCTTCAAACTGGTGAGTACATGGACAACAATCATTTGTCCAATACATCAGAGTCTGTCCACTGATGTGTAAATGAAGTCAACAGGTTTTCCTACAGGCCGTTTACGATCATAGATCATTTCTTATTGCTCGCTGTCTTCCAGGCATCTGGTGTGGAGGAGTCTGAAATCCCTGACGATGTTAAACTCATTGGATTCGCTCAGCTCAGCATCAGTTAAGTCACGCAGAGCCAGAAACAAAGGACAGAAACTATTGGTATTGCACAGCTGCATTGTAGTCAATTCCAAGAAACCACTACTGCCAAAGAGAGGAAGGAGAAGATGAGGATGGTGATGATGAGACATGAAGCTGGCAGGAGTGTGACACTACTGCAGGATGCATGAGGACCACATTGAGAAGAGGCTCAGTTCATCACAGGAATCACACTTGAAACGTTTACAGTGCGCTTATACAGTAAATGGGAGAACAGATGCAATCAACTATATGAACTCCTAATTTCTTTTTCTTTCTTTTTCTTCCTCTTCATACATAAGCACAATCCAAACCATCTCCTGCCAGTACTGGAAGTGATTGCCTTTTTTTTTCTCCTTTTTTTTTTTTTTAAACAACTGTGCCACAGAGTCGTGCCACCTTTACATGGCACCTTAAGCTACACTAAAATTGAAAAGTGTAAATTCAGCCTTAGTTCGTCAAACTATAGATTTTACCAGTGTGATTGGTGAAAAATTAAGTCTGTGTGATCATTTGGCGTATTCTCTGTACGCCTGGCGATTAAATCTAAACTAAAATAGCCCTTAAAACTGATTGAAATATCTTTATTGACACACTGCAGCATAGTTTTTAGTTCTTAAAGACCAGATAACTGTATAAGGCAGCGCAACTCCTCCACAGCGTCGGTGTGCGCTGGTTCGTCAAAACATAACCAGTGTGTTTGCTCTGACTGCTCCACTGATTGATTCAATGATACAGAAATCAGCTGTACCTGTAGTTACAATACCTGAGCCATCAATCACTGATTGAGACTCTCTTAATATTCTTGTACTATGCAATAATTATTTTATTTTCACCATTTGTGACCAATAGTTGCAAATAATATTTTCTCTTTGCTTGATAAACCCACTTTTTGTGCTCGTACCTCAAAAGGAGTTCATACAGAGTTCAGAAGGAGTCGACCAGCCAAACGGGGCAGCTTTAAGAACCTGCAGTGAGGATTTACTGTCATTTTTACAAGCATGTCGATCAAATGAGAAGTTAACACACCAACAGGCCGACACGGGTAATTTCCTTTTTTTTTTTTTCTACGTCCCCTTGCAAGATGTAACTTAACCCTGTTTACAGTTATTGATAAAATAGCTGGGAAGAATCCTGAATGCTGGTGATGAGGGTTGAGGCGGCAGCAGCTGATGAACTTCTGTGGAGGTGTGCACGCTCCAAAAAAAAATAAAAACGTTCCACCAATTTGAAATTAAACTTTAGGGGGCAGTTTTTCCAAATGCAAAAATAGATGTTGTAACTTGGTAAAGTGGATTTTAGTCATGCAGACAGTTTTGGTCTTATTGTATGTTTTTGTCTCTGAGATTTCTGCCTGTGTCCCAATAGAGCAAAAATTGTTTGTTTTTTAGCATCTTTGCTCTGAATGGTACTGTTAGTCGGTCAGTGTGATCACCATTGTGATGACTCCAAATACTATTGGCTGGACTATGAAATTAGCTGCGTGTGTTCAGTGTATCTGATGGATGGAATGGATTGACCTTGGTGACTCTGACCTCTCGTCGAGCTCCGCCATCAGGTCCAGATGTGAGTTGTGTTCAATTCCTTGTTTTATGACCAAAATTCTGCAAACTAACAAACATTCCCATCAGCAGTGTTGTGTTATTAGCATGCTCATTGCACAACTGTTTCGACTCTTGGTGTTCACATCACTGAAATTTTGTAGTTCCTTTAAAAAAAAATGGTAGTATGTCCTGCTAGTTATTGAAAATACAGTGGAGTGTTACTGCTAGAAGCATGGCTCTATGGATGGTGATCCACTGACGTAGTGGCACCCTGAGGTTGTGGTACAGATACCCCAGATACCCCCTGTCCTCTGACTTTTGATCTTGTAACTAAATCTCAGCCGCAGGTGAGCTGTGTGTTTAGCGCTAGCGAGCAAGTGTCAGCATGCTGAAAGACTAAACAAAGTAACGCCTGCTAATCATCAGCATGTGAGCGATTTAGCATGAGCAGCTAGCAGAGCTGTAGACTCTTCGCTTTGGTTAAATATAAGGTTTCAGTGCTCTGAACACCACATGTCACATAATGAGGGGCAGCAGGAATCTGAGCAAATAGAACTCCAACCGCCTGCATGGCTGGACACCACTAGTGTTAACTTTTTCATATTTTGGGGCAAAGTAACCCTTTAAACTTTTCCAGAAGCCAGAAATTACTTAAGGTTTTGTTTTGTCATTAGGCAAAGTTGTTTTCACAGTACTGTAGTCACTTTTCTTCATAAACACTCACCAACAAATCCCTGTCGTCACTCCCAGTGTAGCTGTATGGTTGTAGTACCACGACAAAGAGCTGTGGTCTGGCTCCTTGTTCAGGTACCGATGTAAATGGTGTATGTAAAAGAAGTTGTAAATGTACGTTTGATGGCAACTCCATGCACTGTCACACCAACAGGTTTGTATGTAACAATGTAGATTCATTGACTGTTTAAATGTACATGTCGGATAAAAGGAACATTTTACTTGTAAATATTGATTAAGGCAAAAAAAAAAAAAAAGACTGAGACTCGTGTTCAGTACATAGTTAAATTTGTTTTGTAGTGTTTTCCACTGTTGGCCTTTTGTTAGAGCGTCACTAATCATGCACAAATTATTTGTTCAATTGGCACCTTATTGATACGTTAACATGCCTATACTTTGAAGTACATGGAGCTTGTAATGACACACTGTGCTTTGACGTCATGAAATTCAGTTGTGCTCACTGAAACCTGTCCGAGCTGATGGATAAAATGTTCTTTTAACAAGGCCGACAGCACAGGTCATACTTTCCTCTCTCTCCCAGTGTGTGTATGTGTGTGATTTTGGTGAAAAGTAATGATTGATCATCAAAGGCTTTGAGGTGAAAGTCACCTGGATTTTCTAAATTAGTTTCCCTTCCATCGTTTACTCATCGTTCTGCCTGTTCGTGGTAGCACTGAACTGAATGATTAGTGTTAATTTAATCAGATGATTGGCAAGTACATTATTCTTTTAATTTTTTTTTTTTTTTTTTTTTACAGATCATTACATATATTTTTAAATAAGCTTAATCATAAAATGTCTACATCTACAAATGCATAATTTGAAGTGGAATATTTGTGGGAACACAAGAGATTCCTCGACAAAGTCTATACATTGTTGAAAAAAATGTCAACACATGAAAAATGATTTTTAGTAGCTGAATAAAGTCACATGATGGAATTCAACGCGTGGATGTTTATTTAAAATGTGATGTCTCAAAGCTCAGGGTGTTTGGGTCAACCATTAGCAAACGCAGTTTACATGTGTGTTCACACATTTAGTTACTGGCTGAAGTCAGGTGGTTAAACATTTATTTTGACTATGACCTATGTCTGAATAAGACTAAAGCTTCCCACTTTGTGGAGCACAACGTCTGCAGTGTGAAAATGACCGATTTTGGAGAGATCCTACGAACCATTGGGGACTTTGGTTTCTTCCAGAAGGTTCTCATTCTCGGCTTGGCCTTCCCTCATTTTATACTACCAGTTTTCTTTTGTAGTATTCTTTTCATCCAGTCAGACCCAGAGCGACACTGTAACACAGACTGGATCCTCAGAGCTGATCCTAACCTGACCACAGACCAGCAGCTGAACCTGACTCTGCCCCGGGAGGAGGATGGGACCTTCAGCAGGTGTCGGATGTTTGTCCCTGTGGACTGGGACGTTGGCTCCATCAGGGAGTACGGACTCAATGAGACCACAGGCTGTCAGAGTGGATGGGTGTACTACAACACCCTGTATGAGTCCACCATAGTCACTGATGTAAGTAATGAGTGATGTGCACTGCAAAAGCTCAAAATCTTTCCAAGAATATTTGTCTATTTCTTGTCAAAATGTCTCATCTGTAGTCAAAACTAATTTCTTAAAACAAGACTCATCACCTAAAAATGAACTTGTTTTTAGATCATTTTTACTTGTTTCAAACAAATTTTCACTTGAAATAAGTAGAAAAATCTGCCAGTAAAAGGAAGTTTTTTGTGCTTGTAATAAGAAAGAAAAACTTGCTCCACTATTTTTCTACTTATTTCAAGTGAAAATCTGCTTGAAATAAGTAAAAAATGTCTAAAAACAAGCTACTTTTTATGTGATGAGTCTTATTTTAGGTATAATGAGATTTGTTTTGACTAGAACTGTCATCAGTGCTGACCTTCCTACTGGTTTTTTTCAGTTTGATCTTGTCTGTGACAAGTCCAACATGGCTGAAGTTGCACAGACAGTCATCATGACTGGTTTACTCACTGGTTCATTCGTCTTTGGACCAACAGCTGAATCGTAAGCGATCTTAAAATGATAAATGATATATCAGATTTTCTGCAAAATGTTGGGAAACAACCCTTCAATAGTCGCTCACTTTCTAAACTTCAGGTACGGCCGCAAGAGAACCACCCAGATACCAGCTGTCCTTTTACTAGTATCTTCCTTGGTGGCCGGTTTGTCTCCAAATTTCTATGTTTACATAGTCTTCCTGTTCGTACTTGGGGCTGCGCTCGGAGGATACAGAATGAACTCCACTGTATTAGGTATGACATAATTATAATACATGTATTACTTTTTGCATATGTTACAACAAACATGTAATGTCCTGTTCTTTCATTGCACTTTGGTGTTTAAAAATTCTGTGTGTAGCCACTGAATGGATTGGGGTCAAGAGACGGTCTTTTGCCTCCTGTGTGAGTCAGATGTTTGGAGCTCTGGGACAGTGCGCCATGGCTGGTCTGGTCTATGCTGTTCGTGACTGGAGAACAGCACAGTTTGTGATGTCAGGAGTTCAGGCCTTTGTAATCTTGTACATATGGTATGAGTTCTATATACTTTTTAAAATATTTTTTTTAAACCTTTGTACGGTGTTGTGTTCAGTTAGTGACACACTTCCTGGTCCCAGCAGGCCTCATCCAGTTTAACCACATCTATCTAGTTTCACTGCCTTTGTGTTAAATCACATAATGTTTCAGGGAAATTGTAATCGGCCTTGATGGTTTGTGTTTGTGGTTTAGACTCTGACAGACTTTTTGTTAGTTTGACATTTTATATCTTTCAAGGTGGATTCCCGAATCTGCAAGATGGTTGCTGGGAACTGGAAGAAACGAAGAAGCAAATACGTTGATTCGTAGAGCTGCAGCAATCAATAAAAAGAAAATCCCAGAGAATCTGCTCAACATGGCAAGTCAGATGTAACTCATCACATGTGATCCGATGAAGGAGCTCTATGTAACTATTTGTATTTGCTACAGAGCCAAATCACCCACCCAGAAGAAACATTGTGAACTAAGCATCAAACTTTATTTTACCTAATTTTTATGTTTCTATCATATCTTTTATTATTTTCTTCTGAAGTTGATCTGTCTTTTCATTCTCCAATACTGAGTCACAGTAGCCCCAAACATCCCATCCCCAGTCAAAGATAGAAAAATATAAGGTTCCTCCAAGCTGGCAAATTTTCATTCAAGCAAGTGGCTGCCATGTTTGAGTTTGGCATCCACTTCCTATACTTACAGTATATAGTATTGGGTCATAACAGTATTTGTTTGTTGAAATCTTAGATTTAAATAATTTCACGTAATCCACTGGTTATCATGAAAAATCATTTTTCATCCAACAACCATCAAGATATTTCAATTAAAAACATAAATAGCGAACTCAGTAAAGTGATATTTATCCTTCAGGAATGTGTTGTCCTCTAATCAAACTAAACTTGCCCTTTAGGTAACTGAGAAACAAGAAGTTCAGAGAGGAGGATTCAGAACTATTTGTTCTTCACCAGTCCTGATGAGAAATTTATTCATTATATCATTTGCCTGGTATGTGAAGCACATGTCTTAATACATTTTAAAATGTAGCCTACTTTACCTTGAATACATTTTTGCTATGTTTTGTGCTATCAAGGTTCTCATTAAACCTTGGCTACTTCTGCCTGGTTCTGAATGTGGGTAAGTTTGGTCTGAGCATCTTCCTGGTCCAGTTCCTGTTTGGGATCTCAGAGTTCCCAGCACATCTCCTCTGTATCTGGGCTCTGGAGCTGGTGGGGAGGAAAAAGTCCCTGATATTAACTCTCCTGATGGGAGGACTTGTTTGTCTCTTAACTCTGGTTTTCCCTCAAGGTGAATTTCCTCTCCTTCATATTCATATTCAGTCAATGAGAATACATTAGTTGGACTGTCATTGTTTTAATATATTCTGTATATCAGACAGTGCTGTTGTTATCACTGCCCTGGTGACGACGGGGAAGTTCTTCTTGAACTGGGCTGGTTCAGTATGTATGGTCTACATCCAGGAGCTGTTTCCCACCTCTGTCAGGTACAAATGTGCAAATGGTATACTTCTCAATATTCAACATATTCTGTGTAGATTTTTTTTTTTTTTAATGACCTCCACGTGCCACTTTTCAGGCAAACGGCCGTTGGTCTGGGCTCCATAGCGTTTAGAATAGCAGGGCTGCTGTCTCCATTGGTCAACATGTTGGCCTCATATCACCAGTCCGTCCCCATCGTACTCTTCAGCAGCCTGGCAGTGGTCGGTGGAGCTCTGGTCATCCTCCTTCCTGAGACCAGCAGAAAAGAGCTTCCTGATTCAACCAACGAGGCCGAGGGCAACAGGTGAGCTGTTCCAATGGAAATGTGATTAATCTTCCTCCTATAATAAAATGTTGAGAGAACCTCAACACACAAACTGCATGAGCTCATCTCACTTCTTTATGTGGGACATATAAGTTCACAATGTGTGATGGTATGCTGCTGTATCCTGTCACCCATTAACAAATATACACATAGGGGAAGAAATAATAACACTGTTTTTGTTTGCTTGAATAAATCTAAAATAATAAAAGACATTTAAGAACTGAATCTCAGTTAGTCACTGAGTGTTTCTGGAAACGAGCAATAGTCAAGAGCTCAGAGGCAAACCACTATAATTATATTATATTTTATCCTTATTGTAACTTATAATTTTTAACAAGTTAAATTGAAACTACACGTACATGAACACTCCGGTACGATAAAGATCAAAAATAAATTTATATGGCCAGAATTACATCCGAATTTCAGTTAGTCACTGAGTGTTTTTGGAAACAAGCAATAGTCATTATATTATATTATATCCTTATTGTAACTTATAATTTTTAACAAGTTACTGTAAATTGAAACTACACGTATATAAACACTCCAGTACGAAGATAAAAAATGAATTTATATGGCCAGAATTACATCATATAGCTAAATGTTGTATGTGTTTTCATTATAGGAATATGACCACCAAGAGGAGTGGAAGTAACTCCAACATGACTGACAACAACAACAGCAGAAACTGCACCAAGCTCTAGTTGGCAAAAGACAGAGAAACATGAAACGTCCCTCACTTGTTGTGGTCCGACTAAAACTGTAACTTTCTCAGAGTAGGCTACTGCTTTGATAACTGCAATTCAATGTGCCTGCCATCAGCTGATCAAAAATCAGTAGCTTGAAAACTGTTATGTAGGTGTATGACGCCATGAAAAGTGAAAGTACAAAACCTTGGACGACCTCAGGGTGGCGCTGCAACAAAGATGTTTACGTTTAAGCCTGCACCTCAACTTTTATCATTGATCAACTCACCCAGGACTGTTTGTCAGATTCTTCGAAAACTGAGTGTGAATCATCTGCAGGTAAAACTTGTACAAAGGTGTTCATATGATACTGACTCTGAGTCTGCCCCCAGGGGGGAACAGGGGAAAGGTAATCTAAACTATTGTGACACTGACAAACACCCAAGTGGTTGCTTCAGTTATAAATGGCCAATCTCCAATGCAAAATCTGCAATCACTCTAACTGAACAAAAAGTACTCATTCAAACGAAGTGCCAAATCTGTCTATTATTTAGCCTGTGCATTCCCTGAGTCCTTGAGTATCTTTTATGTGTAGCTATGCATGTCTGTGTCTGATTGTGTCTCATTGTCTCAGCTAGCATTCATGGAAGCTCATTAACTACTGAATAAAATACAAACACCCAAATTCTCATTTACCTACTCATTTACCATATCTGACCTGTTGCTCTGTCTTTACTTCTGTCTGTCACTGATAGACAATGTACTAAATTCCTTGAAGTGATCAGGAGGTTCAGATCAGCAGTAATCTGTCTTATGGTCGAAATGTCTTATCCAGAACCATGTACAGGTCCTGAGAGGGAATACATAAGAGGCAGTATATTAGGCAGACAGTAGTCAGAATTTTCTGAACTAGACTCAGCACAAATGTACTGAGCTGTAAACACAACCAATTAGTAAAGGTAAAAGAAATGATGGTCATTAAAATTACTGTAAGACTAGTGACTTTGCAGCAGAGAAGCAGGAAGCCAGACTTAGGGCTGATCAGATAGTATCAGAGAAGAAATTACGACAGTGGAGAAACTGCACAAGTCTGCAAATGTGTAGGGTTTGTGTTGTATTTAAAGTATGAGAGATGAAATAGAGAGATCATCTCACTAAAAAATATGGCGTCACCCGTCAAGCCCCATGCAGAGATAATAAACTGAACTGTATTCAACCATAAACCTATGATGCGAAGCCTGCGGAGCTAGTTCAGGCAGACAACTCAAGCTGCGCCCATCCTGATCAGCTGATCAGTCACATGCCCTCCTCCTCCAAATAGAGCGGGCTATTTAAACCCCCCAGTTTACTTGCTCATCCCTGGCTATTCTGCCGCTGCTATTTCCTGCTCTGCTGCCTTGATGCTGCTGCTTCTGCATACATCTCGCTGCTGCTGCCCATGAGGTTTTGCAAACCCACCTCCTCCCCAGCATCCACCTGTGGGCTCTGTCTCTATGATCCCCTGGGGGGGGTCTGCTTCATTCCCTGTAATGTCTGGCAAACCAGATCATTCAGGGAACAAATAACTGAGACAGAGCCTCTATGCTACCTATGCTGTGCTTCAGCTTGCAATGCTTACAATCAATCCTGCTGCAACCATGCTCAAGAATATGCTAACTATGCTGTTCTTCAGCTTGCCATGCTTATACTCAATAAATTATTTGTTCTCATTTCAGAGTTGTCTGACTTAACTGAATGTGACAAGCCTGCACACAAAGGGTATTTCTGAAAGTATCATTTGTAACCTCCAGTTCACAGATACAACTTCTTATCAGTCTGAAAACAAGGTGGTATTGCTTTATGATTGGCTAACGGTCACTCAGTCCAGCCTTGACTTTCCACTTCGGAAGTTACAAATTGACATGTGGGCTGACAGACTGGACTGGTTTTAACATTTACAAAACCTGGTGACATGACAAAGACAAAACATGCACGGTGGATATTAGAAATATCTTCAGTTTTCAGTGCTAAAGTGAATGAGAGAGGGGAAAAAATACTGAAGTGGTGAAAACTCAAACAGCAACAACCTCTCTGTCAGACTAAGATTTTCAGCTTGTGACCTTAATCCTGGGTCATCAGACAGACAAGTTGCAGTGTGTGTCGGGGTCAAAGCAGCATTTATGGACAGATCAATCTAGACAGGAAGAACAAGAGGCATTTCCCTTAGAATCATAAGCCTGACAAGATTGTTTTATTTTCCTTTACAACAATAAAATCTCGGCTAACTGCGTCACTACAGTTACGATGGCTCCGTATTGTGTAACATTTTCACCTGTCATGTAATACAGGCAGAAAGTCAGCATATTGCAAAAGTTAGTCAAAGATCAGCAGTTCTCTAGATAAGACATGATATAACACAATGTCTGCAGAGTCAACAGAACAATGTTACTGTGGTTTTACTAGTTGCTGCAAAAATTATTTTGAGCAATGTCAATACAATGAAATCGATAAAACAATGTATTAATTTTTGTACATTTGCTGTTTAGCAAGATTGCCACTGTCCTATGGTCATTTTGAAAAACAGAAGTGTGTGAAAGCTGTTGATCAGTGAGTACAGAGGTGAATGTAACTTTTTGACATCAAGCCAAAGCACGAAGAGGTTATGAAAGTGTCACATACAGAGAGATACAGCAGTGTTCTGGTTAAACTGTTATAGGTATAGTGTTTTGTTTTTTTTTTCCAAATGCAATTACACTTTAAATGCTGTCTCATCCTTCCTCGGCTGTCCAGCCCTGGGTTTAAACATTAATGGACATTGTTTAAAGGTCATCATCGAGCAGCATCTCTAAACTTAAAGTCAGCTCTGTCAACATGGCTGATTTTGGAGAGATCCTCCGGAGTATAGGAGAGTTTGGATTATTTCAGAAGGTCATCCTTTTTGCTCTTTGCTTCCCAAACATTTTTCTTCCTTTTCACTTTACCAGCGTATTTTTCATCCAGTCAGACCCAGAGCGACACTGTAACACAGACTGGATCCTCAGAGCTGATCCTAACCTGACCACAGACCAGCAGCTGAACCTGACTCTGCCCCGGGAGGAGGATGGGACCTTCAGCAGGTGTCGGATGTTTGTCCCTGTGGACTGGGACGTTGGCTCCATCAGGGAGTACGGACTCAATGAGACCACAGGCTGTCAGAGTGGATGGGTGTACTACAACACCCTGTATGAGTCCACCATAGTCACTGATGTAAGTAGTGAGTGTTTACCAGTGTACCCCTGATATTCACCTTCAGGAAACATTTCATTCGACATTTTTTTTTTTTTAACAGTTTGACCTAGTGTGTGACAGGACTAACTTGGTGGAAGTGGCACAAACTGTGCTGATGGCTGGCATTCTTGTTGGCTGTCTCTTATTTGGACCATTTGCAGAGTCGTAAGTGCATAAAATTGTACAAAATATGCACGTCATTTTACTATGTCATCAGAGAGTTCATCATATCAGCAGAGAAAGTAAGTTTTTGTATTATTCTATCTTTTCCAGGTTTGGTCGGAAGCGAGCAACTCAGGCTCCCGCCGTTGTGATGTTCATATTCACTATAACAACTGGATTATGTCCCAGCTATTACTTATACCTGGCATCCCAGTTCATGGTGGGCCTTGGCTATGGAGGTTATCGCCTTAATGGGGTTATATTAGGTACAGTAAATCTGTGTTAAGATGGATATTTAGCTCTTAATTTATAATGCAACTTGTTGTCTTTTAAACTTTCATACAGTGGCCTTGAGCTCTGCAGCGTAAGAAAACACACTCAGCAAGCTGCACACGTGTTGTAAAACACATGACTATGTTTTCTTAAGTTGCAGTGTGTTGAGCTCTCAGGGCCACGGTTATGTTCTTTATGGAGCTTCAAAACTGACAAAATTTTAGTCTACATCAATAAATAATATATTTGATGAATAAAATTAGGTAGAACTAGTGCCGCCTTACACAGCATAGTTGGAATAAACCATACCCTAAACTTTCAAGTCAGTTTTACAGTTTTTGAATATATTTTATGAAGATTTTGGAGTGTACAGTCAATTTTTGCAATATTTTGCCCATGACATTTTTGTCAATTAGTAGACAAAATATTAGAAATACATCTCAATCCCAACTCCAATGATTATATCACTTTTATATAACAGTTTTAACACATTTAACACTAAATGTTTCCCTTTATGATGGTCAGATTTATTATAGGTCTGCTGCATGAGGCTCTGGTGTTAACTAGTTGCTAAGATAAATTAAATTTTCTTCTATTCATATTTTCCTTTCCTTTGTTGTTAATCTCCTTGTTTTACACATGCAGAATATTTTCTTCATCAGTGAACTCATATAGAAAACTGTTTCAAGCGAGCTTCACTGAGAACAAGATGTGTATCTATGAACCCACCAAGTATCCAGCTGCACACAGCCGTTCATACAATGTTTATTTTATTTGCCTATATACAGCATACTGCTGCATCACTTCATACACTGTGCTCATAACATTATCTACTTCATTGCAACTAATGCTGCTACTTGTTTTGTTTTGTTTTTAGCATGTGTCAGTTATTTTTGACTCTAGTTTGTGATTATTAAGGCTAATGTGTTGATTTTCTGTTTGTAGCCACTGAGTGGATCGGGGTGGCCAGACGATCATGGGGCGCATGTGTAACTCAGCTGTTTGGTGCAGTTGGGCAGGTCATACTGGCTGCTATGATCTACCACATCAGAGACTGGAGACTGGCTCAACTTATCACAGCAGCTCCATTTGCCCTAATTGTTGTTTATATATGGTGTGTATATTAACTCTTTCTTTTACCATATTTTCAATTGTAAATTGCACATACTTAAAGGTGTCACTGATATTGTTCCTATCAGGTTTATTCCAGAGTCAGCCAGGTGGTTGTTGGAGAGAGGAAGGATAGAGGAGGCTAAACAGCTCATTTCCAAAGTGGCAGCCATCAACAAACGTCCTGTTCCACACTCTCTGCTGGAAAAGGTACCGACCCCTCACATGAAAACTGATTATTGCCTTTATATTATTGAATGTAATATTACTAATAGGAAAACATGCAACATATATTTATGGTGAATAAACAATTTTCATAGAAATTAGCACCAGTAATGAAAAACAACACAATATCACTGCTACAGATGCTACACAACAGACTGCCAGGGGAACCTCAATTCTCCTTTTGAAGGAAGCATTATGTTGAACTGTCATGGACTGGAAACAATACAATCTATTGGTTATTTGAGACATCATGACAGACCGACTGACATACTCTATTTAATTTATAACATAATAGCATTCATCACTCTCAGTGTGAACAAACACTGATAGCCTACTCTTTGCAAGGCTGTTGGATTACATGGTTTGCTAACACAAGCAAATGTTAGCATGATGTTGTGTCCACCTCCTGTGCATTACAGATTGTTCTGACAGAAAATGAGAAAAAGGGAGGCATAATAATTCTTTTCCAATCACCTGTGCTTAGGAAGTATTTCTTAACATTAATATTGGCATGGTAAGTAGCATTCTTCAATATAAATAACTCTGAGCTCTACTATTTGTATTCAGTTCTTTCTCTGTGGGAGACTAATTCTTGTTTTCCTCAGGTTCTCACTCAACGTGACCTACTACTGCCTTTCATTCAATGTGGGAAAGTTTGGCTTGAGCATCTTCCTGACACAGGCCATGTTTGGTCTGTCTGAGCTGCCAGCTCATATACTGTGCATCTGGCTGCTGGAAGCAGTGGGGAGAAAAGTGTCACTGATGGCAACACTTCTGACTGGAGGATTGTTGTGCATCTTAATCCTGGCTGTTCCCCAAAGTAAAGCATTTCAGATGGCATTTGCATCATTTCTGTCTGGTTTTAGATACATGTCACTCAGGGTCAGTTTGAGCTGTTGCACTAATTTGCACTTGGAATATGAGCTTAAGAGAGACGTTCAGATCTTCTGTTTGTAATTCTATGTTTTAAAAGTTAAATTGTTGGAAACTGTTTCATAATGCCACAGGCACAGCATACAATAACACTTTAAGCATCAGAGTCATAATCCACTTCACTGGCTAAACTGTCATTAGCAACTCATGCAATCCATAAATATGATTAATGACAATATAGGCTGAAAAACTTATCACATTCCACCAGCCTTATCTCTTCTTTGTGTTTAGTGCTAATTAACCATTATTAGCAAACAGGCTGAATCAAGAAGATGAACATGATGAGCTTTAATAATCATCATGTCAGCATTGTCACTGTGTATGCTGCTAGCATGCTGTCAATATCGTTTAGCTCAGACTTTTGTTCCCAAGTCTTTTACATTTTCCCCAACACTGTTTTTCTGTTTAAGGTAATGCTGTTGCTATCACCGCATTAGCAATTGGTGGACGTTTTTTCATAAATTGGGCAGGATCCGTATGCAACGTGTACGTTCAGGAGCTGTTCCCAACATCTTTTAGGTAAGCTGAGTCTTTCCATCTCACTGTAATTAATATACTGAACAGTGAAATGTTCATTATAATGTTGTAATGGTAAACTACCAAAGATGATACAGTATATTTTCACAGACTGTAAAATATTGTGTCATTTTGACTTTTGAAACCACCAAGAAATACTTTAACAAACTATAGCCTACAGGTTTGACATGTGTCCGCTCATGTTTCAGACAAACAGCCTCCGGTTTGGGCTCCATTGCAAGCAGAGCTGGTGGCTTACTGTCTCCACTGCTCAACATGTTGGCCATGTATCACTGGTCCATACCCACCGCAGTGTTCAGCACCCTGACTCTGGTCAGTGGAGCTCTTGGCTTCCTTCTTCCTGAGACCAGGAGAAAAGAGCTTCCTGATTCAACTGATGAGGCTGAGGGCAACAGGTGAGCCAGATCCCTGCCCATGGAACATTTAGTATGACAACACGAACCTGTCAGACAGCAATAGTTTCATTTCTGTAGCACATCTTCAAATTAAGAACATTACAGTACACATGACACTGCCCATTTAAATAAATTACACTTCTCTGTCTTCCTTTCTTCCTCAGAAACAAGGCGGCCATGAAGACCCGTGGAGCATCCAGTGTGCTGCCATTGAGCAAATCAACCAAACTATAGTGTCTGAAAATTCTGTTATACTTTCTGTATGTTGTTGCTCTGTCCTAGTCCAGATCCAAGCAGCTACTCCTAGGTCAAAGGAGATATGCAGTCATACAAGAAATAATGAATTCTAATCGAAGATTAGCAAGACACTCACATAAGACCTTCGCAAGCGTATTTATGGACGCTCCATTAGTTATCTTGCTGTGCCACACTCCAGCTATGTCAGCACTTTCATACTCTACTCGACATCGTGTCCTGACCTCTTCTGCCACCCTCTGGAGAAACTTTACACTTTCAGTCAAACCACATGTGCTGAGGAGACCAGACATCATTCTGTGGAGGGCACTCGCACTTTACTGTCACAATCAATCAGCAATACCAAATCAATACCTTCTCCCATCAGATAGCCTAACTGACTCAACCAACAATGCAAAATATAAACAGACCAAAAGAAATGTAAATGTTGTACTTAATGGTTTGATCTCATCATTACTTTTTGTCTTGAATATTGTGTTGAATAAATTATTAACTGTTCACTATTTTGAACCTATTTTCTGTAACGTATGATTTATATGTGATGTTTATGGTACAATAT
The DNA here is from genome assembly GCF_045865225.1 of Trachurus japonicus. Classification (NCBI taxonomy): domain Eukaryota; kingdom Metazoa; phylum Chordata; class Actinopteri; order Carangiformes; family Carangidae; genus Trachurus; species Trachurus japonicus. Next base: position 30,787,447 of record NC_140923.1, read on the forward strand.
AAACTGTTCACAGGGATCGGGGTATTTATTATTTTAAATGCCTGACTCTCTTTAACCCAGGGTAATAGACACTGTATTGGTGCTATTTGTAGGGAAAAACAGTCCTGGTATGAACAAGGAGAAAGTTGAAAGGTGAAAACAATATGAGCTAAAGCTGTTGCAGGTGATAAATACAGTATACGACAAAGCATAGCACCAACTGCTGACAATTAGGGTTAAACCTACATAGTTCATGTCCCTTTACATTTCATACATTTTGGTTGTGATTAGTGGCAGATAGGCCTACTGTACACATCAGGTGTGCACTTGCTCACTCATCTTGGCATTCCACACATGACTTGACAAAGGCCTTATACTGGCCAAAACGTTGTCAAATAAATTGGTTGCATTTGGAGTTGAGTGTGCAGCGTTTCTCTTTCCCGCCAGCACCTCTAAAAAACTATGGTGTGCGTTTGCTTCTCATCTCAACACATTTTCGTGTAAACTCAACTCTTTTGCACAATCTACCTCCACTTAATACCCCATAATGACAAAGTGAAAATAAAACTCAGACTGTGGCCTTGATCAATATGTGAACATTTCTGTCATTCAAAATGAGCATGTGAGATATGAAGTATCATAAAAGTAGGATTTGCTACATGATTATTTGATTTGGTTTGGGATGATGTGTACCTCATAAAAACACTAAAACACTAAAAAGGTTCATTCCTTTACAAATCTGCAGCCTGAACATATTTGTGTGCACAACACAAGTTGGCTGCTGTTTATAAAGACGGGCTATACAAATAAAATTGCCTTGCCTTATGTGTGTGACTGTATACTGATAATAAAATGCAGCAGCATTGCATGCATGAATCAAAACAAAACAGCAAATTGTTCAGAGAATAATAAACTTTTAGTGCACCTCAAATGAAGACCAGTTAAATTTAATCATCTGTGTGTTAGGTTAAAAATTAATGGGCATTGTTCAAAGCTGTGATCCAGCATTTTCAAACTCACACAAAGTGAGACAACTGACACCAACATGGCTGATTTTGGAGAGATCCTGAGGACCATTGGAGAGTTTGGATTATTCCAGCAGCTCACTCTGACTGCGCTTTGCCTGCCAAATATTTTTTTGTATTTTCTGTTTGCAAGCTCTATTTTCATCCAGTCAGACCCAGAGCGACACTGTAACACAGACTGGATCCTCAGAGCTGATCCTAACCTGACCACAGACCAGCAGCTGAACCTGACTCTGCCCCGGGAGGAGGATGGGACCTTCAGCAGGTGTCGGATGTTTGTCCCTGTGGACTGGGACGTTGGCTCCATCAGGGAGTACGGACTCAATGAGACCACAGGCTGTCAGAGTGGATGGGTGTACTACAACACCCTGTATGAGTCCACCATAGTCACTGATGTAAGTAATGAGTGATGTGCACTGCAAAAACTCAAAATCTTTCCAAGAATTTGTCTATTTCTTGTCAAAATGTCTCATCTGTAGTCAAAACTAATTTCTTAAAACAAGACTCATCACCTAAAAAATGAACTTGTTTTTAGATCATTTTTACTTGTTTCAAACAAATTTTCACTTGAAATAAGTAGAAAAATCTGCCAGTAAAAGGAGGTTTTTTGTGCTTGTAATAAGAAAGAAAAACTTATTCCACTATTTTTCTACTTATTTCAAGTGAAAATATGCTTGAAATAAGTAAAACATGTCTAAAAACAAGCAACTTTTTATGTGATGAGTTTTATTTTAGGTATAATTTTTTTTTTAATTTTTTTTTATTTCAACAGTTTGACCTAGTGTGTGACAGGGCTTACTTGGTGGAAGTGGCACAAACTGTGCTCCTGGCTGGAATTCTTGTTGGTTCTTTAACATTTGGACCCTTTGCTGAATCGTAAGTGTATATTTTACATCTTACTAATATTTGTAATTCATACTTTAGTAGAAAAAGGAGAATACCCGCACAATGTCTAGACTTGCAAAAAGAGTACATTTATTAGACTACAGCATTTCGGTCATGGGCCTTCATCTACCTGAATTTTATTTTTTACTATTTTTGCAAGTGCAGACAGTGTGCAGGTATTCTCCTTTTTCTGCTTTGTTGTTCGCCCCTACAGTGTAGAATAGTTTGGTGTGCACAGGACTTTTTTGACTTTTGACAGCCAAATAAAATTGCAATTTAGAAAATATGATGAATTCAAAGTGATGAGACTGAGCCACATTTTAGGCTGTGTGCTCACAGTATGAAGTCACAAAACAAACAACAACAACAACAACAACAAAAAACTACCCAGCCTGCTGAAATAGTATGATCTATTCATACCCTGTACTCTGAATGTGAAGTCATAGGAAAAATATTCACACATGTGCAGATTATTTATTTAATTTACTAACTTAAAGCTGCAAACTTGTGATCTCACTGCAACATTATAGTCACAAGCTGAGTCTTTCATTAAGTTCATGTGACCATAGGACTCTTTTAGTGTTTGGGTTCCTCTTGTATTCCACAGGTTCACTAGACAAACCAACTTGATCTTGAGCATTATAAATGCATATTTGCCAAAATGTCAAAAATATTTCCACCTGCATTGATACGTATATTAATTCTAAAGCTAAATTAATCAGGAAATAGTCCCATGATTTAAATTTTTATCCAAACAACCCACAATGCAGCATTGTTACAGTGACTGTTGTATTGAATTGATTTGATGTTGCTCACATGAAGCGAGTGCCCTCTAGTGTACGGTATTTAACATAATGGAAACTGCTCCTGATTTAAGCTGTCTGTTGGGCCACCTACTGGATCATGTTGTTTCTTTTCTGTGTCTTTCAGGTTCGGTCGCAAACGAGCAAATCAAATTCCACTGGTTATAATGTTCATATTTACAGTGTCAGTAGCACTGTGCCCCAACATCTACTTATATCTAGTACTGCAGTTCTTGGCTGGAGTCGGGGCTGGAGGATATCGAGTCAACTGTATAATACTGTGTATGTATACGCAATTTGAATGAAAGCCCATTCAATACTAGCATACCCACTGTGTAAATGCCTTTTCAAGATGCTATAATGTAGCTTTAGCTTTAACTTTTTAATTTTTAGTATCATTTCATTCAATCAGATACATATTTGAGACCAATAGGCCTGGTCTTAAAAAAGATAAAGTAAAAAAAAAAAAAAAAAGTCTCATTGTACTAATGTTAGCTAAATTAGCTAGTTACAAGTGATAGGTTCAGCAAGTTGACTGTGACTGGTTCAGCCAAAATGACATGTTATACATGTTTCTAATTGCAGCTACTGAGTGGATTGGGATGTCCAAAAGATCATGGGGAGTGTGTGTGACTCAGCTCTGTGGTGCACTGGGGCAGTGCATACTGGCCGGTGTGGTCTACTCTATCAGAGACTGGAGACTGGCTCAACTGGTCACAGCAGCTCCACTAGGAGTGGTTGTTATCTACATATGGTAGGCATGCGCTCTTCTTGATCCCCTGGTATTGTTTTATTTTGAAGTGACACTTTCCTTATTCGTGTCAGGTTTATTCCAGAGTCAGCCAGATGGTTGTTGAGCAGAGGAAAGAAAGAAGAGGCCAAACAGCTGATTGTCAAAGCAGCAGCCATCAACAAACGCACTGTTCCACATGATCTGCTGGAAAAGGTACTGAAACTTCAACTGACACACAGATAAATGGTACAATTCAACCTGACCTCTTAGTTAAAGTTTGTCTTTGTGCAAGCTGCCTCTTTTTTAAAATCTCATTAAGAGAAATAAGAGAGAGAGGAGTGAAACAAAATAGATGGTGACAAAAAAAGTTGAAGAATCATACAGAATAAAGTTTGTTTGTTTTTAATTTCAGAAAGGTATTTTTTGCATATCTATCTCAAAGTTTATTCAATCAAATTTTGAAATTAACAAAATATCTCTATCACAGATTTCAGTGCACGACACTGTGAACAAAGGAGGTATAAAGATTATATTCAGATCATCTGTTCTGACCAGATACTTCTTCATTGTTGTCTTGGCATGGTAAGCTACAATTTCCAAAAGTCTCTACTGAGAAAAATAAAAATAGAAAAAAATGTATTGATGTAGGCCTATATTGTTATAACCTATGATGAAAATGGTTATATGCTCAATGAGCCAAAATGCAGCAAATTGATGTTGTTAATGAAACGACTGATCACAAAATCCATGACAGTGAACCAACATTTTGTTGTTAACGTTACATGAAACCATCCAACACATTCTCTCTTCAGGTTTTCACTGAACCTTGCCTTGTACTGCTTGTACTTAAACATGGGAAACTTTGGCTTGAGCATCTTCGTGACACAGCTCCTGTTTGGTGCCATTGAAATACCAGCCAATATATTTTCCATGTGGTTGTTGGAGGTGTTTGGAAGAAGAGTATTATTCATAGTAACACTTCTAAGTGCAGGATTCTTCAGCATACTCATCTTGGCTATCCCCCCAGGTACACACCATTCAATTTGGTTAGCCAAGAGAGACAGTTAAAGGGATAGTTCACCCAAAATTCAAATTTCACTCATTATCTACTCACCCTCATGTCAACTAAGAGCTGTGAGAATTTTCAGAGTCCTCCGTCCCTTCTCTGAATTACGGGGGGGGGGGTCCGTGCAGCAGTATGGATACCAACTTTCTTCGTCCAAAAAGACACACCAAAAAACATCCAAATACCTCCATACTGCTCGTGTGTGAAGTCCCTCTTGTATTGAAGCCCCGACATGAGAAATTGTTCTGAAAAAAATAAAATAAGTCTATATTTTGGACTGAATGACAACCATTATATGGACAAATACTGCTGCGCGGAACCCCTGTAACTCAGAGAAGGAACAGAGGACTCTGAAAATTCTCACAGCTCTTAGTCAACATGAGGGTGAGTAGATAATGAGTGAAATTTAAATTTTGGGTGAACTATCCCTTTAAATTGTATGGAACTACAGATGTACTGTATGACATGAATCACAATGTAAGGGGGGGCTGAACTTGATAAGCTTTGCTTCCTTCAGCCCCTTCTCAAACTTGCACAGTATCATTATTGTTTTGTTTCTTGTTAAATAGATTGTTTGTCTTTTGATGTGCTTGTCTGAGACAAATAAAAATCAAATCAAATCAAAATATTTTTGTCCCATTTGACTGTGTTAAGTTTTTTCTTCTCTTTTTCCAGGATATGCCATCGCTGTTACATCTTTAGCTGCTGCAGGGCGTTTTTTCTTCATATGGGCTCGTGCTATATGCAGTGTCTTTATGCAGGAATTGTTTCCAACATCTGTTAGGTAGGTGTGAACGGTCTGTTTTTAGCCTCTGGTCTTTTTGTGTAAAGTGAGTGACAACTGACAAATCAGGCAATAAGTATGAGCAGTATGGTAGGAATTAATTTACAAGTATACGTATGGCATCTCTCTAATGTGTAATTAAAGCAGCACTAATTCAGCATCTGACCCATTTGCCCAACATCCCCTTTCAGACAAACAGCCACAGCTTTGGGAGCTATATCAGGAAGAACAGGTGGATTACTGGCTCCCCTGCTAAATATGTTGGCCATGTACCACTGGGTCATACCCACCGCAGTGTTCTGCAGCTTGACACTGGTCAGCGGGGCACTTAGCTTCCTGCTTCCTGAGACCAGGAGCAAAGAGCTTCCTGAAACGGCTGATGAGGCCGAGAACAGGTAACTAAGGATTATATACAGTGTGTATATGGGTTGTTGACAAATATTAAAAAATCATTTTTTTGTAAAACACATTTTTTGAGGAAAAATATATATTCATGTAGTTTGACATCTGATATTTGCGAATATATAAGTGATCACTAACTTTTTCAATTATTTTAGTTTTTTTGAACATCTTCTCTGACCTACACCATGTGTCCTATGGTCTGACGTAAAAAAAAAAATGAAGAAAAAAAAAAATTAAATACTACACAAATAGCATGAGACTCACCAAAAGCGACCGGAGCGACGGCCGCGATCAGCTGTCATTCATTTTCATTGTCGACAAGGAGCGACCAGAGCGACCAGCGACGGGAAGCGACGCGAGCGATGGGAGCGACGCGAGATTGAACTTTATGCAAATGAGCAGCGGCGCGACTGCGGCGACAGCCAATTGCAGACTGGGATTCTCACAGCGGGAGAAATTGAGAGAGCCTGAATGGACACATCTGCAACACAGCTTGAAAGTCCCGCCCCTTTGGTCGCTTGGTGCAAGGGCCTGCTAGAGCTGGCAAGCAGCGCGATAGGAGCGACCACGCCTGGGATCCACTGGCGTTCATTGCGTCCGCCGCGATGCGGCTGCCTGTTCATTTTCTATGGGACGCGTCAAGCATTCTGGGTAGGCGGCACATCCGTTCGAGCAGTTGCGGCGCGTCCAAAAGTTGACCGCAGCTCAACTTTATGCAAATGAATCCGCCCGCGCAGGGTCACTGTCCAATGGTGAGAGAACAGCTCGGGGGGGCGGGGGTCTGCTTGTCCACTGTCCGTGCCTCTCAGTTAACTCGCCGATCTGTGTTCCCGCCTACCGAAGCGTCCGTTTTTTTGGAGGCGTGTTCTAAGCGGGATAATGTATCCACCACTTTCCAGAGAATGACGCTGGGTGTCGCCATGACACTCCATTCCACCGTTACTGTTATTGTTGATAGCATAGACTGGTTGATAGACATTGGCCGTGATGACTTTATTTATAATCATCACGTAATTTTAATGAGAACAATACGGACGAGGTAGCTATATGTCACATTTTCACGTCACTATATCACCTTTGCGACTATAGCCTACTCTGATGTTTATGAAGTCTATAAAACGAATTGTTGAACAAACATTTTAGATTTTAGCTGGGCTAACCGTTAGCTGTTAGCCGTTAGCCATTAGCAGTGTCAATAATAACTCAATAAAGCAGGGTAGCTTTAAATCATAGCTTAGTATTGAAACTGATTCAAAAGCTGGTTGTAACTATTTATTTATGTAGCCTCTTTATTTATTTTAGAGTGGCGACAATTATTCAATGAATTGATCGACAGAAAATTTATCTGTAATGATTCTGATTATCGAATAATCGCTTCAAGCTTTTAAGCAAAAATGTCAAATTCACAATTTTTTTTATATAGCCTATGTTCAATTGATATGGTTTTAACTATGTCTACATTCTTGGGAGTTTACTTTGGTCCTTGGTATTGATATAAAGGTATTAAGTATGTTGTTACAATTGGGTCCCCATATGCGTTACAATCGCCCCCACGTAACATTTGACTTATTGTGTTTGAATCAATATTGTGACTCAAACATTTTTTGTAAAAACATTTAATTACTGTTAACAAGTAGAACATAGATAGAAGATTACTACATATAAAAAATTATCCAAATAGCTCAAGCGGTTTTTGAGTTATGACATCAAAACCAAAAAGTGTTACAATTGCCCCCGGTCTCCCCTACAGTGCACATGACACTGCCCAATTAAATAAATTACACTTCTCTGTCTTCCTTTCTTCCTCAGAAACAAGGCGGCCATGAAGACCCGTGGAGCATCCAGTGTGCTGCCATTGAGCAAATCAACCAAACTATAGTGTCTGAAAATTCTGTTATACTTTCTGTATGTTGTTGCTCTGTCCTAGTCCAGATCCAAGCAGCTAAAGGAGATATGCAGTCATACAAGAAATAATGAATTCTAATCGAAGATTAGCAAGACACTAACATAAGACCTTCGTGAGCGTATTTATGGACGCTCCATTAGTTATCTTGCTGTGCCACACTCCAGCTATGTCAGCACTTTCATACTCTACTCGACATCGTGTCCTGACCTCTTCTGCCACCCTCTGGAGAAACTTTACACTTTCAGTCAAACCACATGTGCTGAGGAGACCAGACATCATTCTGTGGAGGGCACTCGCACTTTACTGTCACAATCAATACCAAATCAATACCTTCTCCCATCAGATTACAGGCTCAACCAACAATGCAAAATATAAACAGACCAAAATAAATGTAAATGTTGTACTTAATGGTTTGATCTCATCATTACTTTTTGTCTTGAATATTGTGTTTTATTAACTGTTCACTATTTTGAACCTATTTTCTATAACGTGTGACTTATATGTGATGTTTATGGTACAATATAAACTGTTCACAGGGATCGGGGTATTTATTTTTTTTAAATGCCTGACACTCTTGAGCCCATACACACTGTATTGATGCTATTTGTAGGGAAAAAACAGTCCTGGTTTGAACAAGGAGAAAGTTGAAAGGTGAAAACAGTATGAGCTAAAGCTGTTGCATAGCACCAACTGTTGACAGCATACCCCCCCCCCCCCCAAAAATAGGGTCAAACCTACATAGTTCATGCCCCTTTACATTTTACACATTTTGGTGTAAACAACTCAACTATTTTCCCACAATCTATCTACACTTAATACCCCATAATGATGAAGTGAAAATAAAACTCAGGCCATGATCAACATGTGAACATTTGTGTCATTCAAAATGAGCATGTGAGATGAACAAGTTAAGTTTACAAGGATCATAAAAGTAGGATTCGGGATGTCAATGTGTCCCTCATAAAAAACACTAAAACACTAAAAATGTTAATTCATTTACAAATCTGCTGCAGCCTGAACATACAGTATGTGTGTACAACACAAGTTGGATGCTGTGTATGTATGTGACTACACTGATAATAAAATGCGGCAGCCACCTCTGAGGAAGAGGTCTTATATACAGTACCAAGTCTAGCCGTAAAACATCCTGAGGCTCAGTCCTGGTGAGAATCAAAACAAAACAGCGAATTGTGAGAGATAATGAGAATAATAAACTTTTAGTGCACCTCAAATGAAGACTAGTTAAATTTAATCACCTGTGTGTTAGGTTAAAAATTAATGGGCATTGTTCAAAGCTGTGATCCAGCATTTTCAAACTCACACAAAGTGAGACAACTGACACCAACATGGCTGATTTTGGAGAGATCCTGAGGACCATTGGAGAGTTTGGATTATTCCAGCAGCTCACTCTGACTGCGCTTTGCCTGCCTAATATATTTTTGTCCTTTCTGTTTGCAAGCTGTATTTTCATCCAGTCAGACCCAGAGCGACACTGTAACACAGACTGGATCCTCAGAGCTGATCCTAACCTGACCACAGACCAGCAGCTGAACCTGACTCTGCCCCGGGAGGAGGATGGGACCTTCAGCAGGTGTCGGATGTTTGTCCCTGTGGACTGGGACGTTGGCTCCATCAGGGAGTACGGACTCAATGAGACCACAGGCTGTCAGAGTGGATGGGTGTACTACAACACCCTGTATGAGTCCACCATAGTCACTGATGTAAGTAATGACGAATTTACAAATGCACCCCTGGTAGTCACGTCCATAACATTTTCTTTTTTTTTTATTTCAACAGTTTGACCTAGTGTGTGACAGGGCTAACTTGGTGGAAGTGGCACAAACTGTGCTCCTGGCTGGAATTCTTGTTGGTTCTTTAACATTTGGACCCTTTGCTGAATCGTAAGTGTATATTTCACATCTTACTGATATTTGTAATTCATACTTCAAAGTTGCAATTTAGTAGAAAAAGCAGAATACTCGCACAATGTCTAGACTTGCAAAAAGAGTAAATTTATTAGACTACAGCATTTCGGTCATGGGCCTTCTTCAGATAGATCTACCTGATTTTTTTTTTTACTCTTTTTGCAAGTGCAAACAGTGTGCAGGTATTCTCCTTTTTCTACTTTGTTGTTCGCCCCTATATGCACCTGTTTAGAACTGTTTGGTGTCAATATCCTTTATTTAACCAGGTAAACAAAACTCATTGAGATTTAAAACCTCTTTTCCAAGAGTGACCTGGTCAAGACGGCAGCACAAAAGCAAAATAGTTACACAAGTCACAAGACACAAATAAAATACAATCACACCTTTCAGGAAAAACATGGTTAGACAATGCAATCACACGATCCGATTGAGCTCAATTCTCTGTCTATAATTGACTTGAATTCCCCCAGTGTTACAAGATGTGTCAATTTCAAGTCAATTCAAGCCTTCTGCACATCGTTCCAGGTAGACGGGGGCAGAACATTTAAAAGCCTTTTTGCCCAGTTCCGTTCTGACTCTCTGGACCTGCATCTGTATAATGTCCTGAGAACACAGGCCATATCGGCTGAAGTTCCTACACATGTGTAAACACAAATAGGTGGGCAAAAGTCCAAGAATACATTTATAAATAAAAGTCAGCCAGTGAGAGAGTCTACGGACATTCAAGGATGGGCAATGCGCAACGGCATATAACTTGGTGTGCACAGGACTTTTTTGACTTTTGACAGCCAAATAGAATTTCAATTTAGAAAACATGACGATCAAAGTGATGAGACTGAGCCACATTTTAGGCTGTGTGCTCACAGTATGAAGTCACAAACAACAACTACAACAACAACAACAACAACAAACAAAACTACCCAGCCTGCTATACCCTGTACTCTGAATGTGAAGTCAAAGGAAAAAAATATATATATATATTCACAAATGTGCAGATTATTTATTTAATTTACTAAATTAAGCTGCAAACTTGTGATCCCACTGCAACATTATAGTCACAAGCTGAGTCTTTCATTAACCCTTTGATGCACAACATATGCACACCCCCTCTAATGCGCAACATGGGTCTAAAATGACCCGCATTCATTTTCCATGTGAATTCATGCTGGGTGAGTGTTTTTTTGTGGTATCTTTTAAAATCAATAAATTTTATGATTGAATCCTCCAAGTATCATTTGAATATCTTGTTTTTAATTAGTACAGGGTGTTATTTCCATTTTTACTTTCTTATTTTATGAACAAATAGACAAAAAGTCTCAGAGAGTGGACCAGTTAGCTAGCTAGCTGTTGACATTTCTACATTCTACTGTATTAGTTAACTACAGTAGAACATGTCAACAGCTAGCTAGGTAGGTAGCTGTTGACATGTTCTAGCTGGTGTCTACAATAGAATATTATTCTATTGTTGTCACCAGCTAGAACATGTCATCATGTTAACAGTTAGCTAACTTGCTAATATTAAGGTATTTCCCTTTATGACAAGTAATGTAGCTACTTATTCAAGGTAACTAAAACCTTATCAATTATGCACAGTTATCTTTAATGAGTCATCAAATGTTTCTTTAGGTAAATTGGAATAATTGTAAAACAAGTAAATATGATTATATGTGCTTAAAAAAGAATATTTACTTAAGAAAATGATAAATACTGTGCAGTGATTTCAAAGATATAACACTGAAATAGCCTACTCAGATAGAATAAACTATGGCTAGCTGTTGACCACAGTAGAATATGTCAACAGAGTTATTAATGGGGGAAAAAGGACAAGTAATGACTAGTCATTATTGTAATCAAGGAAACAATTGTCTGTTGTTGGTATAGATAGTGAGGGAATGCTAAAATTAAAGTATTCTTGCTATACTTGTTTTTTCAACTAGTCCACTCACTGAGACATTTTTGTTCATTTTTGTTCACAAGTAAGAAATGAAAAATGGAAATAATGACCCCACTAATAAAAAACAAGATATTAGATAATACTTGGAACATTCAATCATAAAATAGATAGATTTCAAAAGTTACAGCAAAGAAACTATCACTCAGCATGAAATCACATTGGAAATGAATGTGGGTCATTTTAGACCCATGTTGCGCATTAGAGGGGTAGTGATACAAAATGTGTTTTTATTAAAAAAGTGAAAAAGTAAAAAATAAAATAAGGATGTATTATGATCAAAAACAAGTTAATTGAGGAATACCTGGAATTCTATATGATGAAATAAATTTTTCGCAAAGATATAGCACAAAACAACTCACTCGGGTCTATTTAGACCCATGTTGTGCATCAAAGGGTTAAGTTCATGTGACCATAGGACTCTTTTAGTGTTTGGGTTCCTCTTGTATTCCACAGGTTCACTAGACAAACCAACTTGATCTTGAGCATTATAAATGCATATTTGCCAAAATGTCAAAAATATTTCCACCTGCATTGATACGTATATTAATTCTAAAGCTAAATTAATCAGGAAATAGTCCCATGATTTCAATTATTATCCAAACATCCAAATGCAGCATTGTTACAGTGACTGTTGTATTGAATTGATTTGATGTTGCTCACATGAAGCGAGTGCCCTCTAGTGTACGGTATTTAACATAATGGAAACTGCTCCTGATTTAAAGGGCAACTTCGGTTTTTTTCAACCTGGGCCCTGTTTTCATATGTTTTTCTGTAGATGTGAGTGATGGATAATATTTTTTTTGAGGTGGCTCCAGTATTGAGCCGGGCAGGCAGCCTGCAGCCCAGCTGATGCTCTTGCATGGGGCAAGTGGCTCCCGTCAAAGTTCGCCGTAAACGTGCATTTTTTTTCAAACTGACAGGCTCAGATAGTTACAATGAATGTCCGACAACATACTAGAAAGGAGAAATTAACGTATTCAGGGTTTTTTCTGGCCAAAATTTGGGTTGAGGCGGCCGCAGGGATACGTATCTCTCCCTCCGGTCAAACGCCCCGTCCTGATCCACATCCACTGCAAGGTAAAGGTGCCGACAGCTGTAATAGTGTAACATCCGCGTTTTTACAGCTGATTTTAGGATGAAACTCTGAACATAAATAATAAATTACCATGGAGATCTATCCGGGTTAAACAGCCACCTTTGTAGCTGCAGCTCTCCGTCTCCGTCTCCTTCTCTCTCTCTTCACGCTCTGTGCCGGTGGGGTGTGTTTACACTCAGCACCAGGTTTGAACGGAGCGGAGTCTATGAGCCCCAATGAGCCCCGCCCCCGCAGGTACACAAGCAAGCCGCGCATCAACGGCATCTTGCGGTCTGGCCCGGAGCTGAAATCAAACACACCCCTCCTGCTGCGGTCGAGTTGAACCAGTTGAAAACAGCGCCGCTGAGCTTCCATACCGTAGCCTACATTGAGTTTCAATCAAGATTCCAGCGCAGCGGCAGACAATTTCAGCGAGGCCGTGCCGACCACAGGGTCTGGTATGTTGTCGGACACTCATTGTAACTATCTGAGCCTGTCAATTTGAAAAAAATGCCTGTTTATACCGCGAACTTTGACGGGAGCCACTTGCCCCATGTAAGAGCGTTAGCTGGGCTGCAGGCTGCCTGCCGGGCTCAATACTGCAGCCACCTCAATAAAAGTGTTATCCATCACTCACATATACAGAAAAACATAGGAAAACAGGGCCCAGGTTGAAAAAAACCGAAGTTGCCCTTTAAGCTGTCTGTTGGGCCACCTACTGGATCATGTTGTTTCTTTTCTGTGTCTTTCAGGTTCGGTCGCAAACGAGCAACCCAAATTCCACTGGTTATAATGTTCATATTTATAGCGTCAGTAGCTCTGTGCCCCAACATCTACTTATATCTAGTACTGCAGTTCTTGGCTGGAGTCGGAGCTGGAGGATATCGAGTCAACTGTATAATACTGTGTATGTATACGCAATTTGAATGAAAGCCCATTCAATACTAGCATATCCACTGTGTAAATGCCTTTTCAAAATGCTATAATATAGCTTTAGCTTTAATTCTTAGTATCATTTCATTCAATCAGATACATATTTGAGACCATAATAGGCCTGGTCTTAAAAAGGATAAAGTAAAATAAAAAAAAGTCTCATTGTACTAATGTTAGCTAAATTAGCTATAGTTACAAGTGATAGGTTCAGCAAAAAGCAGTTGACTGTGACTGGTTCAGCCAAAATGACATGTTATACATGTTTCTAATTGCAGCTACTGAGTGGATTGGGATGTCCAAAAGATCATGGGGAGTGTGTGTGACTCAGCTCTGTGGTGCACTGGGGCAGTGCATACTGGCCGGTGTGGTCTACTCTACCAGAGACTGGAGACTGGCTCAACTGGTCACAGCAGCTCCACTAGGAGTGGTTGTTATCTACATATGGTGCGCATGCGCTCTTCTTGATCCCCTGGTATTGTTTTATTTTGAAGTGACACTTTCCTTATTCGTGTCAGGTTTATTCCAGAGTCAGCCAGATGGTTGTTGAGCAGAGGAAAGAAAGAAGAGGCCAAACAGCTGATTGTCAAAGCAGCAGCCATCAACAAACGCACTGTTCCACATGATCTGCTGGAAAAGGTACTGAAACTTCAACTGACACACAGATAAATGGTACAATTCAACCTGACCTCTTAGTTAAAGTTTGTCTTTGTGCAAGGCTGCCTCTTTTTTTTTTTTTTTTAAATCTCATTAAGAGAAATAAGAGAGAGGAGCGAAACAAATTAGATGGTGACAAAAAAAGTTGAGGAAATCATACAGAATAAAAAGATTAAAGTTTTTTAATTTCAGAAAGGTATTTTTTGCATATCTATCTCAAAGTTTATTCAATCGAATATTGAAATTAACAAATCTCTATCACAGATTTCAGTGCACGACACTGTGAACAAAGGAGGTATAAAGATTATATTCAGATCATCTGTTCTGACCAGATACTTCTTCATTGTTGCCTTGGCATGGTAAGCTACAATTTCCAAAAGTCTGAGAAAAAAAAAAGGAAAAAAAAATTATTGATGTATATTATTATAACCTATGGTGAAAATGATGCTCAATGAGCCAAAATGCAGCAAATTGATGTTGTTGATGAAATGACTGATCACAAAATCCATGACAGTGAAGCAACATTTTGTTGTTAACGTTACATGAAACCATCCAACACATTCTCTCTTCAGGTTTTCACTGAACCTTGCCTTGTACTGCTTGTACTTAAACATGGGAAACTTTGGCTTGAGCATCTTCGTGACACAGCTCCTGTTTGGTGCCATTGAAATACCAGCCAATATATTTTCCATGTGGTTGTTGGAGGTGTTTGGAAGAAGAGTATTATTCATAGTAACACTTCTAAGTGCAGGACTCCTCAGCATACTCATCTTGGCTATCCCCCCAGGTACACACATTTAGTTTGGTTAGACAGGTTTAGACAGTTAAATATTTTCGTCCCATTTGACTGTGTTAAGTTTTTTCTTCTCTTTTTCCAGGATATGCCATCGCTGTTACATCTTTAGCTGCCGCAGGGCGTTTTTTCTTCATATGGGCTGGTTCTATATGCAGTGTCTTTATGCAGGAATTGTTTCCCACATCTGTTAGGTAGGTGTGAACGGTCTGTTTTTAGCCGCTGGTCTTTTTGTTTAAAGTGAGTGACAACTGACAAATCAAGCAATGAGCAGTATGGTAGGAATTGATTTACAAGCAGGGGCGTAGCACAAAATTCTGGGCCCTGCACACTCTTAGGGTGTTTTCAGACCTGCAGTGTTAGTGCGCACTAAATTTAGATCACACTAAATTTGGTCCCGTTTGGGTCAGTGTGAAAGCACATCGCACTCTAATGCGCACCAAAACTAGTGCGGCCTCAGGAGGTGGTCTCGGTTCGGCTCCAGCTGAACTCTGGTGCGCACTAGTTGATGTGTGAAAGCAACCGCACTCTGGTGCGACCCAACTGCCAGGCGAACTCAACAAATTTGAGCTAAAAGGGCTCCCGTAGTCGTTGACAACGGGTTAACGCAACGGGGAGACGCCCGGTGCTCCGGTCCTACGGAGCTCTGTCCCCACAAACGAAGCACCAGCAGCGGGGCAGCCGGTCGGTGCGTGTCCGCTGAGTCCGCTCAGACACTGGACAGGTCAGCGGGTCCGTCCCTTGTGTCCGCGGAGCAGCTGATTACCGAGCAGCAGAGGTCCGCCCGTGTTTAACGTTTATCGTTTGCCAAGAGTTATACATACAAACAATATAAATAAATGTCCAGAGCTATTAACAACCGGCTCTTGAGTCTCCATCATGAAAGTTTTATCAATCAGCGCTTTCAGATTTCAACCGGTAGTCATGGAGACATGACGCTCTCCAAGTTTGGTCCCGAGTGACAAAAAGCAGGTGTGAAAGCAACCGCATTAACTGAAAAATGAAACAATGTACCAGGATGCGCACTAAACATGTGTGAAAACACCCTTAATGTCAGTGGGCCCCTATCCATGCCAGTGCACAAAGCGCAGAGTTGTTTTCAAGGTAAAAAGCCACCAATGCACGTTCCTGTCGGGGCCGTTTTTCGGCAAGCAGTCAAACTCTGTCTCGTAACGTTCTGATACCCCGATTTATGTTTTTTGGGCGGCATGAGGACAGCTAGCCTCCAGGTCATTCAGTCTGGGCTCACTGACGTTACACTTGTCGCCGGCCGCTGTCTATGGGCAGACTAAACCCTTTTGCGCCTCCAAGAGGGGGCCCCCAGAGTGTAATATGTTGGGAGGACTGTGACACAGAGTTCATTCTCTCAGTTGATGTTATCAATATATTTGAAATAAATTATGACACCAATTAATTGGAGGGCCCAATTCATTTGAAATAAAACACAAAAAATTATGATTTCAGGATTTTCATGGGCCCTCTCCCTACTCGGGCCCTGTGTAGTCAGGTCCCCTTTTCCCCTCACTACCACGCCCATGTTTACAAGTATACGTATGGCATCTCTCTAATGTGTAATTAAAGCAGCACTAATTCAGCATCTGACCCATTTGCCCAACATCCCCTTTCAGACAAACAGCCACAGCTTTGGGAGCTATATCAGGAAGAACAGGTGGATTACTGGCTCCCCTGCTAAATATGTTGGCCATGTACCACTGGGTCATACCCACCGCAGTGTTCTGCAGCTTGACACTGGTCAGCGGGGCACTTGGCTTCCTGCTTCCTGAGACCAGGAGCAAAGAGCTTCCTGAGACGGCTGATGAGGCCGAGAACAGGTAACTAAGGCTAATATACAGTATAATAGGCCTATATACAGCCTACAATATACAATATACAGTATTGTAATATAAGTGGGTTTTACCTTTGGCAACAAATGCCAGGAATGTCAGAACCCTCGAACAAACAGACAGTGGAGAGAGTGGCGTACAAAAGGACAATCTTTATTAACAGCAATTCATAAAAAGGAGTGGAGAGTTACGGCAAGGTAAGGATGACAGTCGGGGGGCAACACTAGGCTCCCTTTAAGTTGAATGTCAGCACACAAATTGAAGAACCACTACACACAGAGCTAGTCTGCTTTAAGGCACACCTGGGAACACGGCACGCTAAGTTGAAGAATCACTACACACGGCTAAACTTTTAGCATAAGGCACAAGGCATGCTACACCCTCTTAAGGCACTGCAATAACACACACCAAGGAGAACCATAAGATGTCCCACCCACGGCTTGCCACTCCCCCCCAAGCACTACTTCCCCCACACACTATTAAAATCATACAATAATAATTACGCACAATATAAAATGGACATGTGTGGTGTAAAGTGTAATGTTACTTAACTCGCCCTCTAGGCGAGACCCTCCCCCGGGGTCTGAGTTTGTGTCGCCGTCCAACTCCCCGGGGCAACGGCTTCGCTGGACGGCGAAGACAGGACTGGATTCAGCGTTGCAAGCACAGCGGGCAGCAGAGTCAGTGCTGCAGCAGAAGCAGCGAGCAGCAGCAAGCACAGCGGGCAGCAGAGTCAGTGCTGCAGCAGAAGCAGCAAGCAGCAGAGTCAGTGTTACACAGGGAGCTGTGGCAGCCCAGCACTCTCTAAGGTGGACCCTAAGTCTGGCTACAGGAGGCACTCAGCCTCCCCTCCTAGTCTATGGGGCTAACTCCCCTGGCTACCTGTCTTCATCGCCGGCAGCTCTAAATCACTGCGAACGACACCCTCCCCCAGACCCTCCTGACAGAGTGCGTGCTGCCGTGACTGTTGCTCCAACCCCCACCTGCTGCATCTGTGAGTCTCTTCACTGCTCCTCTCTGTCCCCTCTCCGCCACACCTGCATGAGATCAGTAATTAAGGAGCCCTTGCTCCGCCTCCCACCAAGTCTCACCACACTCCCCCCCCCCTTGACGAAAAAGACTCGTCCTCGAGTCCCTATGATGACATCCGATAATCTCGAGACCAAACTGGTGGTCTCCGCTGGCGTGCTGGACGTCCCTCCTCAACCGATGATGAGCCTCCCGGAGGTCGTTGCTCCTGTTGCCCCGGACAGGATGCAGTCACGCTGGAGGATGGAGCTGGTCCAGAGGCCGATGAGCCCCCTGATGGCCCCTCCGGTGTGCCTCCAGCATCCCTCGAAGCGTGGCTCCCATCCACCTGTCCTCCTGATGGTGCCACTGCCGTCCGGCAGTCCTGGCTTGGATGGCGATGGTGGACCCAACTGGCACCAAGCTGCACCTCTGGGCGCCGTTGCCTCTGGGGTCTGGCTGGCTGGGGGATGGATCGGTCAGCCCTCTGGGACACTGGATCACCTGTTACTAAAGGAGAAGTATAGGGCTTAAGTCTGTTGAAATGCACCACACACTCTGGGCCTCCCTCCACCAGCATTAGCCTATAGAGCACATCTGTCACTCTCTCTATCACCCTAAAAGGGCCTTTATACCTCCTCTGTAATTTGGGGCAAAGTCCTCGCTTTCTAGCCTTGTTATGTACCCAGACTAACTCTCCCTCAGAGTAGTACTGAAAACTGACCCTGAAGTCATAAGACTTTTTCTGTCTCTCTGAGGCCCTGGCCTGATGTCTTTTAACTGCAGCTACAACCGTAGATAATGTCTCACTGAGCCTGGTAACATAATCATGAACAGAAGAAAATGGTTCCTCAGACTCCAGGTTCAGCATGATGTCAATAGGAAGCACAATCTCCCGCCCAAACAAAACTTTGTAAGGGGTAAACTCAGTGCTAGCATGAACACTACTCCGGTATGCCAGCATCACATAAGGCAGCAAAGTGTCCCAGTTTAACTGATTATCCTCTACAAATAATGAAAGCATGGACAACAGCGTGCGGTTAAAGCGCTCTATGAGACCATCAGACTGAGCATGGTAAGGGGATGTACGCGTCTTGTGAATTTTCAAAAGCCTGCACAACTCCCTAAATAAGGTGGATTCAAAATTACGACCTTGATCTGAATGAATGCTGCGGGGAACTCCAAAACGGCACACCCACTCCTCTGTTAGCACTTTAGCAATGCTGCTAGCTTCCTGGTTAGGGAGGGGAAAGGCTTCAGTCCATTTTGAGAAATAGTCTCCTACCACCAGGATATACTTATTCTTACCGGGGGTTTCTGGGAGGGGGCCCAATATATCCAATGCCACCCGTTCAAAGGGTCTGGATGTAACAGAAGGTTGCAAAGGGGCACAGGGGGGTTTACCATGGGTCTTACGGGAGGAGCAATCTACACAGTCTTTCACCCACTGCTTTACATCTCCAAACCACCCTGGCCAGTAAAAACGGTCTTTAACTTTCCCCTGTAACTTCTGCACTCCTAAATGACCTCCTGTAGTGTCACCGTGTAGCTGTGTCAAAACCTTTGATACGAGGGAGTAAGGGAGAACTACCTGTACCTGAGACGCAGCGTCAGAATGTGCTGGGGGAACCCTCACTAACCTAGAGCCCCTCACATGTAGCTGATCCCAAACAGGGGCGTACTTCTGTAAGTTGGGGTCATCTGGTACATGACGGTGCTCTCCCTGTTTTTTACAGTCAATTATTTGTCGCAAATCACTGTCATCCATTTGTGCTTGGGCTAGCTCATCTATTTCAATGCTTTCACCAGGGGGAACATGGGGGATTTCCTGCACAGCACACACTCTTGAAATACCCTTTAACACTGTGTTATCTAGGGTCTCGGGACCCAGCCCCTCCCCATTACTTAAGGCTGGCAACCTCGAAAGAGCATCAGCATTTTTATGAAGCTTTCCTGGCCGATGCACAATTTTGTATTGAAAATTAGCAAGCTGTTCAACCCAGCGAGCCAACTGCCCTTCGAGCCCCTGAAAATTGTGGAGCCACCGTAAGGAGTTGTGGTCGGTGCGCAGAACAAATTCCTTACCTAGCAGATAATGTTTGAAATGTTTAGTAAATGCGACCATGCTCAAAAGTTCCTTCTTTGTGGTAGCATATTTACGCTCCTGTTTGGTAAGTGCCCTGCTGGCATATGCAACCACTCGTTCGTAACCCCCATCTTCCTGCGACAGGACCGCCCCAATCCCCACGTCACTGGCGTCAGTATCTAAAATGAATGCTTTGCTGGGGTCTGGATATGACAACACAGGGGCAGTAATAAGACTGGCTTTAAGTTGTTCAAATGCCCGCTGACAATCTTCAGTCCACTGAAAACGCTTCCCCTTTTCCCCGAGCTGGTGTAAAGGCCGGGCAATATCTGCAAAACCCTTCACAAAACGCCTGTAATAGGAGGCTAACCCTACAAAACTCTGAACTTCAGTTTGGTTCCTTGGGACAGGCCACTCCCTTACTGCAGCAACCTTGGCAGGATCTGCCATCACCCCCTCAGCAGAAATGACGTGTCCCAAGTAGTGAACCTGAGTGGAGAACAGATTGCATTTAGAAGGTTTAATTTTCAGATTAGCCTGCTTAAGTTTCACCAGCACCTCATCCAAACGAGCTAGATGTTCCTGAAATGTGCGCCCAAACACAATAATGTCGTCCAAATACACCAAACACGTTGTCCACTGTAGGTCTGCTAGGATTAAATCCATAAGCCTTTGAAATGTGCTGGGTGCATTACAGAGGCCGAAACTCAAAACATTAAACTCAAACAACCCCTGCCGTGTTATGAAGGCGGTTTTGTGACGATCCTTGGGGTCAACCTCTACCTGCCAGTATCCACTAGCTAAATCGAGGGTGGAAAACCAGCAGGCATGGCTTAAACTGTCTAGGGCATCATCTATTCTTGGGAGGGGATATGCATCCTTACAAGTGACATCATTAAGCTTCCTATAGTCGACACAAAATCGGAGCCCACCCCCCTTCTTCCGCACCAGGACTACAGGTGCTGCCCAAGGGCTGCATGAAGGTCTAATGATGCCACTGTCAAGCATTTGTTTCAGGTTATCAGCTACCTCCTGTTGCAAATGGAGAGGGACTCTTCGTGGGGGTAGTTTAAGGGGCCTAGCATCACCTGTATCAATTTCATGCATAGTCAAATGAGTCCTGCCCAGGTCAGTCTCACCCTGGCTAAAAACAGGAAGATGCCTGTGCAACAACTGTTTTGCTGCCTGAATTTGTTCAGGTGAGAGACCCTTACTTTCCACCCCAAACTGACTCATGAGGCTATCCACTGTCCATGGCTGCACAATGTCTTCCCCCTCCCCCATACACTCTCCCACACCATCTATTTCTATGTCAGTGAAAAGCGTACCCACTTTCATGCCCTTTTTTAATGTCAAAGCGTCATTAGTCACATTAATAACCCGGATCGGTAATGTCCCCTTCTCTATTTTACAGACCACCCGGGCTACAAGTAAATCACAGTGTTTCGACAGAGCTGAAGAGGGCTCCAACATCCCCTGTGCGTAGTCCCCCCAAGCACTTCGAACCATACCTGAAATTATAACTTCACTCCGTGGTGGTACAACTGTATCTGAATGGACAACAACAGTCTGGGGTTCTGATGTTGGATTGGGATCTACAAGGGAAAATGTTTTTCCCATTATCCGGCAAGTCTTATTACCAAGATCAACCACTGCACCATACCTGGACAAGAAATCAAAACCTAGCAGAATCTCTTCTGATGGTATGTCTGACACCAAAAATTCGGCAACCAAGGCTAAAGACTCGAATTGACACACTGCCTGCCAACTCCCAAGGATCTGCATTGCCCCCCCATTTGCTGCTCTTGCATCCCCAGCATACTCCTGTAAATCAGACCCTCCCTTCGTGAAAGACAGCCATGTTTGTTTAGGTATAATAGAGCGTGTGGCTCCAGTGTCAACCAACACATGGCAACTTGACCCACCTATCTTGGCTGCAAGGTAGCCAGAGCCGGTCTTAGCCTTCTCGGGGGCCCAGGTGGACATTGACGAAAGGGGGGCGGGCATTGGGCCCTCTGTGCACGCCCCCTCTAGTTTCCCTGTAGGTATGGGCAGTTGCGTCGTATGTGCCGGTTACAGCCACACTCCCAACATCCTCCCCCCCGCTGCATAACCTCCTGTTTAGCGACTGTACTGCTGTGTGCATTAGCTGGCTGGGAGAAAAGAGCTGACGCAGCCAGCGGGGTAGAAGCGGGGTGTGTTGGATTTATTTTGAGCACCTGTACAGCAGCCTGCAGGGATTTAACCTCCTGTCTCAACCCTTCCACCACCCCAAGCAAAGTTTCTACCTGTTCATTGTCTTTAGTTTTCTGTTCTGAGACCCCCCGGACTTTAGCATCTTGGGCTAAGTGGCTATTTTCCAGCCCCCTAATGAGCTCAAGTTCTGAAGCCAAATTAATTGCAGCCTCTAAGGTTGCAGGTTTAGCACTGCGAAGGCTAATGCGCAGATCGCCACTGCCCACATGACTGATAAAATGGTCTTTTGCCAATAAATCCTGTGTGTTAGGGTCTGCAGATGGGTAAGCCCTAGCAACCAATCGGCGCAGGGCAATACCAAAATCACGGACACTTTCATTGTGGAGCCTCTTTCGTGAGGAAAAGTTAACTCGGTTCCAATCGTCACTATCACTGGGGTCTAGACACCTCCCCATAGCATTTTTCAGTGAAGTGTAATTAGTTTTATCTGCTGCTGATAGCCCACTGTAAACCTCACGGGCTCGACCTGATAGCAAAAGACCCATGAATTTTAATCTCAATGGTTCATCCCAGTTATTTACATCAGCAGCCATTTCAAATTGCTCAGCCCAATCTTCCCAATCCCGCCCAATGCCAGTAAACGTCTCAGGCATAAAGATTGGGCGAGACATTGCCCTATTAGTAGTTGATGGTGTGGGGGCATTTTGATTCATGACTAGTTCAGGGTGAGCTGCGTCGTTCTCAGGTTCTGACATTTTTATATCCCACCACTGCCACCAGTGTAATATAAGTGGGTTTTACCTTTGGCAACAAATGCCAGGAATGTCAGAACCCTCGAACAAACAGACAGTGGAGAGAGTGGCGTACAAAAGGACAATCTTTATTAACAGCAATTCATAAAAAGGAGTGGAGAGTTACGGCAAGGTAAGGATGACAGTCGGGGGGCAACACTAGGCTCCCTTTAAGTTGAATGTCAGCACACAAATTGAAGAACCACTACACACAGAGCTAGTCTGCTTTAAGGCACACCTGGGAACACGGCACGCTAAGTTGAAGAATCACTACACACGGCTAAACTTTTAGCATAAGGCACAAGGCATGCTACACCCTCTTAAGGCACTGCAATAACACACACCAAGGAGAACCATAAGATGTCCCACCCACGGCTTGCCACTCCCCCCCAAGCACTACTTCCCCCACACACTATTAAAATCATACAATAATAATTACGCACAATATAAAATGGACATGTGTGGTGTAAAGTGTAATGTTACTTAACTCGCCCTCTAGGCGAGACCCTCCCCCGGGGTCTGAGTTTGTGTCGCCGTCCAACTCCCCGGGGCAACGGCTTCGCTGGACGGCGAAGACAGGACTGGATTCAGCGTTGCAAGCACAGCGGGCAGCAGAGTCAGTGCTGCAGCAGAAGCAGCGAGCAGCAGCAAGCACAGCGGGCAGCAGAGTCAGTGCTGCAGCAGAAGCAGCAAGCAGCAGAGTCAGTGTTACACAGGGAGCTGTGGCAGCCCAGCACTCTCTAAGGTGGACCCTAAGTCTGGCTACAGGAGGCACTCAGCCTCCCCTCCTAGTCTATGGGGCTAACTCCCCTGGCTACCTGTCTTCATCGCCGGCAGCTCTAAATCACTGCGAACGACACCCTCCCCCAGACCCTCCTGACAGAGTGCGTGCTGCCGTGACTGTTGCTCCAACCCCCACCTGCTGCATCTGTGAGTCTCTTCACTGCTCCTCTCTGTCCCCTCTCCGCCACACCTGCATGAGATCAGTAATTAAGGAGCCCTTGCTCCGCCTCCCACCAAGTCTCACCACAGTATAAACAATGTGTGATCAGATAAGTTGATATCTATTATATTTTATCACTGTGATATCGCTCATCTGTCCTTTGTCTTTTCAGAAACTGCACCTCCACAAACACAGCAAGTTGTCCATATGCAGATGCAACCAAACTGTAACACTGAACATTATCATGTAGCAGTAGGCTATAAAATGCAACGTAAAAGATTCTTACCCTTTAATTGTTGAATATGAATGACCAATAAATTTGTCATAAACTGACTAGCCTAAGGCTAGCCTTAGGCCTAAACTGGAATTTTTACTGATCATAATGTATGTAAACATGAGAAAAATAAATTATGACAAATAAAAAAGCATTACAGATTCTCTTTAAATGGGCTACTAATAGGTTTTAATTTGCTGCTGAACATGGTTTCTTCCCAGAAGTTTGATAAGAGTTTAAGCTCTCTTTGTTCAGTCTGAGTCTGAGTCTTCAGGACAGACTGAGAAGTGACAGCTAGTTAGCTTGCTACCCTCAGGAGAAGAAAAGAAGTCATAGACAAAACTCAACGTTGCTCTCTCCACCTCTGGAGACTATGCTGGTGATTAAAGAATACATTGACGAAATGTTTGATGCTGAACTTGCGCCTTTTCTTCTAGATTGGTAAGTTACTAGCTGTTAATGCTAATATTATCTGTGTGGCAAATTTGTGGCAGTTTTTTTTTAATACAGCCGATTATAAAGAAAAAAATATCAAATAACGCAACATTGTTGAATGCTTCCTGCCCAGTAGGCATTAGCCTATTAAAATTATTTTGTACCTTGATAAGTAGCAAGTCACAGTCATGTGCAGACTAAGCAAACATAGCATACACAAAATGTACAACATAGGCTACTAAAGGAGCAGTGGAAGGTTGTGAAGAAAATAGCAAAAGGTTAAAGATGCAGTTTGTGATATAGAGAAATAAATTCAGAGCAGGAGTCGCGTACCACTCTAATGTTCAATATGAGGCTAACACCAGCAAACAGTTAGCTTAGCTTGGCAGTGGCACAAAGACTGGAAACAGCCTACCGGTACATAGTCTGTGATACTGATCAAATTACAGTAAGTGTCAGCTTTTGCACAGTTCTTCATCATCTTCATACATCATGACATAAACATTAAAAATGTGTGTGAGCAATGACCAATGAACAAAAACACAAATTCAAGTTGACTGAGACTTAAAAGGTGAAATTTTATTACAGCAATTTTCATATCATATCATAATTTTTTTTATTTATTTTCTGGAATGACAAAAACAATTTACAATCAAATTACACCCAATTACCTAGGATTTCCATGGAAAATAATCTTAAAATGTACAGCTATAATGTACAACTGTTAATGTAATTCATTCTGCAGCTGTAATATAAAGACACATAAAGACACGCACAAATTTGAAATTAAATTTGAAATATTACAGGTTGTGTTGAACACATATTTCTAAACAAAATGAAATTGTTAATGAGAACAACATCTTTGATTATTTAACTGTTAAGAGGCTTACAGTATACAGGTTTTAAAACAATGTTAATATGATTTCTTCTTTTCTTATACTTTCCAACTTTGTGTAGCCTATTGTTTTAAATCACAGACAATCACCCGAGCAGATCGTCCATCCAGCTGCTGTTTGTGTCTGTTTTTGCTGCTGCTTGCTCAGTATTATTGCTTTCAGGCCCTAAAAGACTGTCCATAAATGAATCAGCAGTACCAGCCTCAGATTGTGGCAGCAGCTGTGGTCCTGATGTGAAGATGTCATCCGCAAAAATATCAATTGGAGCTGAAGAAGCAGCAGCAGCAGACGATGCATCTAAACCAAGTAAATCATTCAGTGGGTCAGGAGAGGCTGCACCGTTTGGAACTGCAAACACACCTGCACTGTTTGACATGTCACCAACTCCGAAGGTGTCATCGATAAAGGTAGATGCCTGGGTTGTGGAAACTTCAGCTTTTCCCTGATCAGACACATGAACAGCAGCAGGCTGGGTGAACAGATCATCATTTAGGCTGAATATGTCAAAGCCAGAGCTCTGGTCATTTACCTGACTGTTTATGTCAGGATCTGAGGTTTGACTCTTATCTTGGTTTAGAGGTGCTGGGTCAGGAACAATCAGCTCATCTGACATACTGAGTGTTACCTCACTCTCAGCTGACATTGGCTGAATGTCAAGAAAACTAAATCCTTCAGAAGCCACAGCTGCAGAAGATGAAAACATATCACCAGGTGTGTTTCCAAAAAGGTCCTGAGATTCAGACAGACCAAAAAGACTGGAAGAATCTGCAGGAGGTTCATGGTTGAGATCAAACAGCGCTCCTTCTCCAATGTTTCTTCCATCATCTGCTGCTGCATCAAATAATTCGTTTGGCTTTTGAACAGATTCATCAGTTTTGTTCTGAATGACCAGCGGCTCAGTGGGGACAGAAGTGACACTGTCTCCAAAATTATCATCATTAAATGGATCACTTAAAACTTCATTGCCACTTTTCTCAGCTGTCAACTGGCTGAATGACTCCTCAGATGATTGGCTCACTGGTTGCACGGCAGCAGGAAGATCTCCAGACTCAGGTATTCCAGGAGCAGAGACCAACAGGTCCTCGGTCCCACTGCTCTGTAAATCTGACTCTTGATCATCAGTTGGATGAGGAGCTGCATGATCCTCGCCCGTCTCAGTAGTTGAACTGTTGAGCAGGTTGGATACCTCTGTAGATTTGCTTATATCCTCACATTTGTTACTCTCCAGTATGTTTGACTCTGCAGAATTTGACTTCACATCCTCTTGTTCCAGAGATGGGACTTGAGGCGTGTTGTTTTCGTTTTGGATTTCCACTGCAATAGCTTCCTTTACCTTCTCTGTCTTATTTTCATCATGTGTTTTGTCCTGTCTTTCATCTTGTGCAGCCACTTTTTTGCTATCATCTAGCCTCTCTGTGGATGACTGAAACAGTCTCCCCAAGATTCCACCTCCTGGTTTGGCTTCTGGTTTTTTGGCATCTTTTGGTTCAGCCTTGTTTGTTCGTTCATTCCCACCTGATGTGAAGAGCTTAGACAAAGGACTCTTTCCTTTAGACCAGGAGCCCAGTCTGGGCTTGGTCTTTTCAGCTGGTTTTGCAGCATCCTTCAGAGAATTTGTTCTCACAACAGCCTTCTTCTGACTACCATTATTTTCTTGATCATTGGCTGAGTCAATCTTTTCAGGTGGATTTTTATTGCTGTCATGGCTGCCTTCTTCTTCAGTCATTTGTCCTGCAGAACTGTGCAGGACGGCTGGATCTTGTGGTTCATGTGGATTGACTGAGCTTTCTGGGATAACAGCCAAATGATCCGGTGACTTTTGATGCAGTTCATCTTCAGTTGAACTGGAAGTTTCAGTGAGACTCTGAGTATCATGTGATTCCTCAGGCTCCTCTGCAGCTCCATTGAGAACTGTAACATCAGCTGGGGGACTCACCTGACTGCCCTCAACCAACATATCGGTTATTTCTCCATGACATTCATTTTCAGGGAGTTCATGGCTCACTTCATTTTTGCTCTGTTTTTCACTGAGCTCAGATGTCAAATGACCAAAGCCATTTATTTCTTCTTGCATGTCCTTGGACTCATTCACTTGATTTTGTTCAGATTGCTGTGGAGGCTCCAAGATCGTTTGAGAAGGTTCATCAAACTGAGCCACGTCAACTTTGGGAGCAAATCGTACAAACTTCTTAGCTTTATTTGGAAATATATCCGGCCTGTTAACTGCTGGACTGTAGTTTGACTCTGAAGCGAGTGCCACATTTGTCTTCGCTATTCTTTGGTTTGTGTAAATAAAACCTTTATCTGTGGAGGGTGAAGTAAAGGTGAGCTTTCTTGGAGAGATGCTGTCTTGGTTGCTTCCAGCTTTGGTTGGATCAGTCCTCTGTTTTGATTCCTCTGAACGTAACTCAGGTGAGGTAAACCTTGTCGTCTTTGATTGATCCTTGATCCCTTTGTCCTTCACTTCCCCTGACTGGTTGATCTTTAATTGGGTCCTGTCACTTTTCTGATACTCTGTAAAGCTCATGCTATTAGTTGCTATTTTACTGATGTCAGGGCTCTTATTCAGAGCTGGTGTATACGCCCTCTGTGATGAGTTAACACCCGTATTCTTCTTCTCTGGTGGCCAGCTCATTTTCAGTTTGCCTTTCACATCAGCATCTCTCTCATTCCCAGGCTCCGTTACAGATGACTTTGTAATAAACACACTTGCCGAGATGTCTCTTGGCCCATCAGAAGTTTTCAAGTTGTAGGTAGCTGTTGGTTTTTTAGTTTTGGGAGTTGGCGAAGCATCCAGCTCATCTATTCCTTTATTTTTCCCAAGCCAACGATCTTTATGTTGTTTGTGCCCAAATCCCTCATCATAATTTCCCTTTCTTTTAAAAAGCTGTTGGTAGTGAGACATGCAGTAGAACTCTCCATAAAGAGAAGAATAGTTGCGAATGCTGAAACAAAACAAAACAAAGCCTTTTGTGATATTTAACTTTTTTAAAAATCAATCAATCAGATATTTTTGAATTTGATTTATTTGTCGTGCTTCATCAGCTTAGGTGAATGATTTCAGTATTTTTTTTCTTAAATCCTCCATTATAATGTTTTAACTCAAACAGCACATAGAAATTTACTGTGTACTAAATATGGGAATTACTCAGCAATTTATCTGAATCAGTTTTTCGAACCATAAAGTAACCTCACCTGAGCTTCTTCCGACAGTGCTTACAGCAGAAACAGTTGGTGTGCAGGACAAGTTTGTTGGCGACCATTTTTTCCATTGGATAGACAGGTGACAAACAGGCTGAACACATTTCCTGGGCAGGTGACTGGAACTGGGATAATAAAAAACAACTTCAGTTCAATGGACACTGACATTAGAGGACCTCTCTGTCCTGTTTTTATTCCTCCAACTTTCTAAATATTTTAATGATTTTCTTTTATTCCTTTGATCCCAAGTTGTTGAACATTACATATCTATCCTCACTATCACAGCCGAAACTTCTGATTAGCTTGCACATTTTAGTGACCAGACAGTTTAACCAGACACCTAGTATAGGTACAATACAGTAGCCTACACTATTATTAAATTCTTGGTAAAGAAAACAATATGAAGCCAAAGCTTAACAGCTATGTGATTTGAGTGAAAATTTAAAGAAAAAAAAAGAGAAAACTTTTTATTTCATTTCAAATGTGTTTGATAGTGAAACAGACCCAAGGCCTGGTTTAGCCCAACATAACCTAGTTTCATCTTCAAACAAACTTAAATCTGCCTTATTTGCCTGTATTTTGCAGATTCAGGCCATAGAAATAGAAAAACAATTATTTCATCATATTTATTTACCGGTACTGTATTTCCATTGCCAGAGTGAACATTTGCGAACATTTAGTAAATTCTGTGTCTGAGCTGACCTGCTTGTAGCACACTTATAAGTTGTACCTTGGGCCAGGTCATGGAATAATGTACTTAAAGTTCTTAAACTAAAAACATTTATATCTATTAATGATTTTAAGTTTATTATAAAGAATGCAGTGAGGGAGCTCATTGTTTTTTTCTGGAGTGAACAGTGTGTGAGTATCTGACATTTTGTTTTGATTGTTTATTGTCTATCTTGTATGGGCTGATTTGACATGGCTGCTACCTTGGCCAGGTCTCCCTTGTGAAAGAGATTTCTGATCTCAATGGAACATCCTAGTTGAATAAAGGTAAATTAATAAATAAAATATCAGTGGTTGGTGACATGGTGTTCCATGATTATTGACAATATTCAACCCATTAAGATTTAAAAGAAATGACAGGATGAAGAGGCACCAGTGCAAAAAAATAGAAATCAGTTTTTAAGACCTGGTCTTTAAACTGTCATTTATTTCACCATTTACACAACAGAACATACAGTATCAACTATATGCTAATCTTTAATAAAAGAGGAGAAACACTTGATCGTGTGGTTACAGTATAAAATCTATAAGACACAATTTTCAATTAAAAGTCAACATTTTTTAAATATTTTTAGATAATCAGTTTTATGACTAACAAAACCTTTTAGTTTAAACATATTGTGATAAATATACAAATGGAATAACTGCTTTTCTAAAAGTAAAGGACTGGGAATTGCACTCTCTGATAAGTGGCTTGTTTAGTGCTTGTCCTTTGGTTGGCTAAATGTTACAAACACTGTTCCTTCCTCCTTGGCATTATTTTCAAAAGGGCGACCAGATCTTCGCAATAATGGGGACGTTACAACTTCATATCTGGTTGGACTCCCAACTACTTCAAACAGAGCAGATGAATTAGTGTCAGATTGTTTGGTGACAAATGTTGAGGTCGTGGAGGAAACAAATACGTTGCCAAAGCCGTCGGTCTCTTCATATGTCTCACTGACAGTCTTTGTGCCGATGATCCCTGCAGGTTGCTCTGGCACAGTTTTCACCTCAAGCACACTGACCTTCCGTTGTACAGGATTGTTTGTACCATTTTTTGAGGACACTGCAGCAGACTCCTGTCCCAGCTCACTTTTTGCATCCTGGGAACTATCCTCTGTTTTTGGTTTAAATGTGGACATGGTTGGCTTTGGTTGTTCAGCAGGTTTTCTGGCAGCTGAGTGAATGGAGATGAATGACGGGGAGGACTGGGAAGAGGACTGTCTGACCAGTGGCTTATTGTGCATTTGTTTTGTGTTATTGTGTCTAGGCACTTCTTTCTTGGAAGAACTTGAATCTGAAACATCAGTGATCTCTTTTGTTTGGCCTGATTTGGCCTTGCTTGACCCGATACTTATTTTCCTGATGTTGTTGGCCGACTGATGGTTTCGCTCAGATTGGAAAGATTCATCAAAAAGTCCTGACAAGCCCGCAATGTCAGCCTCAGATTTAAGATTAGAGACAGAGTACAAGGCCTTTTTAATAGCCTCTTCAATGTCAAGAAGTTTTGCAAGAGTCTCTTCCTTAAGATTAATTATGTCTTTACTTGCCTTCTCTAGATCTTCAAATGCAGTGTCAACTGAGGAGATACTTTCTAAATCATCATCCTGTGTCTCTACTTCAACTTTCTTTTCCTGTGTTTTACTTTGCTTGGCATTTCTGCTTGGAGTGGCTACCCAAGCAGGGACATTCTCATATAATGTCTTCAAGGTGGTGACGTCAACACTGCTGGTTTCTCCTTCCATCTCTTGGACCTGAGACAGGATTCCTTGGAGTTCCTCTCGTTTTTTCAGATTTTCAAAAATTTCCATTGCTGCCTTCACATTTCCTTTCATGATCTCCTCCTTGTGGACAGAAAGCCTCTGCCGCCGCTCATCCTCCGTCTCCCTTACCTTCTTCTCTCTAAGAACAACTTTATCCTCAAGCTTTTGATGCTGTCCATTGAGATAATTTTGCTGTAAATGGCACATATCAGTCTGACTGTTGGTGTCTGACACCTGCACCTCAGTGCTATGTTGTTTTTTGATAGGTTCAGGATTTGATTTGGTTTTTTGAATAATGGTTTTGTTTGTACATTTATTGTCACTCTCATTTATTACTTTAACCCTTTTGGATAACAAAGGGACTTTTCTGTCCAGAGACTCACTTTCCTTTCTTTCAAAGTTCTGTAGAGCGGCTTGCAACCCCATGCTCATTTCATGTTTACCATCTTCTGCATAACTCTTCATACACATCTGAATCTCCTCAGCTGCATTAATTTTCTGTATTAAATTCCTCTCCATTTCCACAGTGCTGTTAATTACTTGGCAGTTCGATTTGTCCCCTTTAAGTGGTGCTGTTTTCTTTTGCTTCTTGATTTCCTGAGTCACTGAGTTGATTATTAGATGTTCATTTGACTGACTTGAATCTTGCACTGATTTATTAACACATTTTTTGTGGTATGTTTCATGTAAGATTTCTTCATTGGTTCTGCTTGCTTGTAGTTTATCTGTAGAGAGCAAAGGGAATTGCTTGGAATTATGTTTTGGAGGAATCTCTGCACTCTTCCCATTACCATCGATGGGGGAAGCAACTTCAGGAGTAGCAGGAAGTGGAATATTTGGTTCCTCGTCTACAGCTATTGATTTCATCCATTGTGGCTTTGGTGGTAAAGCTGGCTTCTGCTCCTGTGGATTCTCACTAGTCTTTTGAGGGAGTGGAGGTGGAGTTACACACTCAGAGCTGGATGATATTGAGTTTCCATTTGCTACAGGGTTGGGTGTTGAATTCTGTGTTGTAATGCGTGGTTGTCCTTCACAGGTTACTGAAATTGAAGGAGACAATGTTGTGTCAGATGGAGGCACAGACACCACAACACACTGCTTGTGAACAGTCTCGCTCCTCCCTGAACAAGTCCTACCTGAATTTCTGTATATCATTGCAGCTTTATAATCTCCTTTGGATACGTTTACACTAGAATTTCTAAGAGATTGCAGAGCCAATCGAACATTACCTTTTACAACATCTTCTTTGTCTAGGAGCTTCTGTTCTGTTGCTGCATTCTGCAGAGACCTAATAGCTGCCCTCACATCTCCTCTGATAACTTCTTCTGTCTCATCCTCTGTCGTCTGGCCATTACACTCATAACTTACAAAAGGTGGCAGTGATTCTGGTGCACAGGTACTAACTACATCTGCTCTTTGTTGACAAGCCTCATAGGAAACATGGCTTCCCTGACCTGTCGCTGCATCACTGACCTTTGGACAAGTCC
Organism: Trachurus japonicus; assembly: GCF_045865225.1. Classification (NCBI taxonomy): domain Eukaryota; kingdom Metazoa; phylum Chordata; class Actinopteri; order Carangiformes; family Carangidae; genus Trachurus; species Trachurus japonicus. The sequence continues at coordinate 30,819,999 of NC_140923.1, forward strand.
TGATTTGCTGGCATCTGGAGGAAGATGAACTGGATTGCGTCGCTGCTGATGAGCTTCCCTCTTGTGCCGAGACATTGATGTTGTATATTTTTCCAGGAACAACGACGTCACGCTCCACATGCATACTTTGCTGTTTAGCCATTTCAAGGGACTTTTTAGCTGCTTTCACATCTCCAGATATAATGACCTCTTTTTGTGCAGGGCTTCCCTCTATGTCAGGACTTTCTGTCGATAGATCCATGTCATAGATAGTTCCAGGTTTAATGATCTCCCGCTCCACACACATGCTCTGTTGTTTTGCACGTTCCAATGACTGCAGTGTTGCTTTGATGTCCCCGGCCACAATCTCCTCTTTTTCCACCATGACGGCTTGCTTTACTGCAAGTTGTTGCTTCGCTGTTAAGACATCCCCAGGGATTATTTCTTCCTTTGGAACACATGTGTCAACACTGAAAGAGCACTCCGATGAAAAAACTTTTTTGGTATTCTGTACATCTCCTGGCAAGACATCAGAAATGGTTCGCTCCACCTGTTCTTTCTGCTGGCAGAGACTTCTCTTTGCTTCTCTCACATCCCCGTGAACGATTTCAGTCTGTTCTTTAGCAAGAACACTGTCACTATCAACTTCATCCCCTGACAACTCAGTATGAAGACTCTTCAGGTAGTGCAGATCTCCTTTCTCAATGCAACTTTTGTACAAGTTTACATTTCCCTTTTCATTGTCATCCACTCTACATGATGCTGCAGTCCTCTGACCTTTGGCAGTGGCTAACAGATTTCCAATCGTTGACTTCACATCTCCCCTCTCGATGATGTGACTCTCAGTTCTGGTCTCACTGTTGCAGATGAGTGAATAAACGGACATCTCTGCTTGTCCCCCTGCAGTCTCTTGCATTACGATTCCTTTTTTCAAAACCTTGTCTTGAACAAGCAATTCATCAATCATCTGGACAATGTTTTGTATCCTTTGATCTTTCTCAAGGTTGATAGTTGTGGGTGACTGGTAGACTGGAAGTTCTACAACTGTTGTGTTCACGTCCCCCTTCTCCACCTCTCTCAGAAGAGTAACTTGAGGCTTTAGGGTTGGTTTAAGTAAGAGTTGTAACATGATGTTCCTGATGTTACCCCCAACAACCTCTTCTTTCTGGATTGTCACACCTTCATTGCTTTCAAGCAGATATTTAGCCATGTTTACATTACTACTTTCATTTGCTTCTATTATGATGCCGCTTGAGTGAACAAAAGACATTTGGTGTAGATACAGCAGGCTGTCAGCAACACTGTTGGCAGTGATCTTGTCCAATGGAGTAGTCTCAAAGAGCCAGGTAGTGCACTTCACATCAGCTTTTGGTATCTCCTCCTCAACTCCTTGCTTTGAGGCATCCTCAGGCTCCTTGATTTTGTCCAGTGGCTGAGATTCAAACATCCAAGTGCAGCGTTTCACATCTCCTTTCTGGCTGTCCTCCCTGTGGACAGTTTTTACTGGACCTTGCTCCTGAGGTTCCCCTTTCAGACTTTCCATCGGTTGATTCTCAAAGAGCCAGGTGGAGGTCCTGACATCACCCTGCTGTACATCAGTAACACTAACCATTCGCACAAACTTCTGCTTCTGCTCCGCTTCAAATATCTGCTTATTGAGCTGCACACTGCTGCTGCCAAAGTCTTCAATGACCCTGACAGAGGGCTCCTCTCTGCTGGCAAGGGAGTCCAAAGGTTGCGTCTCAAATTTCCATCTGGCTGACTTGACATCTCCCTTTTCAACATCTTCTTGGGTGACAGCTCGGATCACATAAACCTCATTCTCTGCTTTGATTGCATCGAGTGGTTTTGTTTCAAACATCCACCTTGCTCCTCGTACGTCACCACTCATTACTTCCTCCTTTTTCACTGTTGTGACCTCATGAAACTGCCCCTCTTTGTCTCTAATGGCATATAGTGGCATGGACTCAAACATCATGGTGCTTGATTTCACATCTACATTGCTTTCCGGCTGTTCCGCAGTGAGCAAGTTCTGCTCAAGGGGTTCATGTTGGATTTTGTCCAATGAGGAAGTTTCGAATATAAACCTCTTGTTCTGGACATCCCCAGTCTCAGCACCACTCTCTCTCTGAATTTCTGCATCATTGTCCTTATTGATCAGGTTCATGGGGCAGTTCTCAAACATCCAAGTAAATTTGTGTACTGAACCCTTTTCTATGTGCTCACCTTGGGTTTGTTCATCAGACATTCTCATCATTTCAGATCCTATTTCATCAAGGGACTGAGATTCAAAAAGTTCTTTGACTCGTGAGACATCTCCTGACTGAAAGTTGACCTGGCTGACACATCTCATGTCTTGTTCTGAATTTGTTTCCTTCCTAATTCTATCCAAGGTTTCCGTTTCAAAAAGATGTTTGACTGTTTGAACACCGACCTCTGACTTGACTGAGTCCTGTATGGTATTGCAGAGCTTCAGATTGTACTCCTCACCATCTTTGATGCTGTCTAGAGGCTGTGATTCAAAAAGCCAAGTAAAGGACTTGACATTGGTTTTGTCAATGGCTTCTTTATCCATCACTTTTTCTGATTTATCATACAAAATGTCCATTGGTTGAGTCTCAAACAGCCATTTGCAAGTCTTGACGTCACCTTTATTTGGCTCTTCTGCTGCTGAAGCATTTTCCTCTGTCTTGTTGAACTTGGAATGGATCCCATCTATTGTCTGGGTTTCAAAGAGCCACTTTGCCGTCTTTACATCACCCATTGTATCCTCCTGTCTGGTAATGCCTTTGATTACCTCGACATTTCCTTCTTCATCTGCAAGCTCATGTAAAGGTTTGGTCTCAAACATCCACTTATAGTTTTGGACCTTCCCTTTGATGAATTCTTCTCGGCTTACTGTTGTGATTTTATGGAGGTTTCCAGAGCTGTCCTTGATTGCATACAAAGGAGTTGTCTCAAACATTTCTTTGTTACCCTTTACATCTCCTGGTGTAATGGCATTTTCCTTCTCAACAATTTCTTCGTCAGAATGAGCAATTTTGCCCAAAGGAATCGTTTCAAAAAGATGTTTGAATCCCTTTACATCACCCTTTTCAATCTCTTGTTCTTTAAGCGAGGCATCCTTTTTGATACTGCAGCTCTCAAACATTTGCTTTCTGCCTTTCACTTCTCCTTGTTCATCAGCTGAAAGGGTAATTTTCTTCAGACGCCCAACTTCATAGGTATCAGTAAGAGTCTCCATGGGTTGAGTTTCAAACAGCCACAGAGAAGTCTTGACATCCCCTCCAATGATGTCTTCCTTTTCTGGTGAATCTCCTTTCAGTGCTGCCAAAGGTTTCATCTCAAAAAACTTCCTTTTGTTGACAACATCAGCCTCTCCTTCACATTCACCCACAGTTCCTTTAAAATTGTCTGCTGCTCCCTCAACCTCTTGTATGGTGTCAAATGGCTGTGTTTCAAACATCCACCTCTTTTGGTCAACTCCTGCTCTGTGCCCCTCTTCCAGTGATATACCCCGAATTATTTTCACTCCATCAGTTCCCTTATTAATCAAGTCCAGAGGCTGGGTTTCAAAAAGCCAGCGGGCAGTACTGATGTTGTTGCTGTTGATCTCTTCCCTGCAAATGGATTTAATTTCATGAATATTGCCGCTGTTGTCTCTGATGGCACAGCAAGGCTCTGCTTGGAAGAGTTTCACAGTCTTCTGGACGTCTCCTTTCTGCTCCTGGAGCTCTGATCTCAGTTTCAGGAAGCTATAGTCTTCTACAGAGTTGCAGCGACCCAAGTCACTCAGTGTTTGAGACTCAAAGAGAAGCCGAGTCCCCCTCACATCTCCTGGCTGGATGGGTTCTTTCAACACTGCCTCAACCAGTTCACCCTCTTCTCTTTTGGTTTTATTTACAGCATCTAAAGGCTGAGTCTCAAACAGCCACGTCGATGTTCTCACATCACCTCTGACAGACGTCTGTCTTTGAGCAAACATTTGTTGGCTGCTGTCAGCATGCTCAAACATTGAGGACGTGCTCCTGACATTTCCACCTTTTAACTCTTCATCATCCAGCAGCTTCTTGGTTGCATGAGGATCCCCAATATTGTCTAGGGTCCAATTCTCAAAAATCCACCTCATGGACTGCACTTCACCTTGATTAGCTGTATCTGCTGTGTTTTCTGACTGAACCGCCTTCATTACATCGTCATCCACGACATCATCAAGATTTGCCCTTAGGTCTGGGTGGATGTGTTTGAAGAGCCTCTTCAGCTCATTCTTCTGCCGTTGCTGATAGAATGTGGAGAAGGTTTCTTTAGGTGGAGGAACGGGGAGGCTAGTCAATGATGAAGGCCCTTCATAGTCCAGGGGTCTAGGAGGTACAGGAGGAGGTGGAGGGAGAGGCAGGTCTTCTTCATCATGAGGGGGTTGTGAAACTGTAACTTTCCTGGCTATGTCAGCCATCTTGAAATGAAAAGAGAGGGGAGTAATATTGTCAGAGTTCAGTAAATGAAAACAATATTAGAAAAAGTACATGCAAATAATATAATGTCATGCATTTGGCAAGTGAAGCCATACTTTACCTTTCTCGATCCTCACTTGATGTTTTTCACTGCAAACCATCTTCTGTCACACCAGGGTTAGTAGGCAGACATCAGCCAGACACACAGCCTAGACTGTGAGTGTAGTAACATTTATAACTTAAGCTCAAACTCTTTTTTTCTCTCTAGAACCATCTGGAAGAATACATCTTTTATTGCATATAGTCCCTTTTTTTAGTATTTGGTAAGCGGATATGTTTTGGACAATAAAAACAAGGATTTTGAGAGTATTTAGTCATTCATTTAAACCTGCATTGTTGTCTACTTGGGGGCAGCAAACACAAGTTACAAATACATACGTACAATGCAATCAGTTGCTCTACCTGATTAATTTAAGTCCAGTATTCACGCCACTGTGCTTTTCTCTAATAAATGCTCATTGCCATCCTGCAGTCAGTTTTCTATTTTGTGTTATAGTTGCAAGAATTGGTCGCCTGCTGTGGCCAACAACTATGCTGTGAAGAGCAGCTGCAGAGGGAAATTGCAGAGTCAGGGAATCATTTTCATTAAGTTTGAGCGGAAAGTTCACTTACAGCTATTTGATCAGTTACTGATATAGGCAGGGCCGTTGCTAGGAATTCTGGGCTCCCTGAAAAAATACTCAAGTGGGCCCCTGCCCCCTGACTTGTCAACTTTTTTTTCTTAGACTACGTATGTATTATCATTTTTTTATTTAGCCTACTTTGTTTTGATGCTAATGCAGCATTACTATGAGTATTAGTCAGGGTCTTATGCAGAATAATTCAGTCATACAAAGATTAGACTACTGGGTTTTTTGTGGGCCATACTGGGCGCTGGGGCCCTAGAATTATCATCACCTTTCTCCCCTATACAATGGCCCTGCATATAGGTGAAGATGAAAGTCAGTACTAATTGGCATTGTTTCATTTTGATTTAATGTAGTGGAATACTGAGCCAAAATAATGAATCATGCATCACTATCAGCGTAGTAGATTCAGACATTTAAAAAAAAAATCTTGGGCACTCATATTAAATTTTAATTTCATATAATTTTTCAAGGATGGCTTCCCCAATTGTTTCTGTAATCTTCTGAAGTAGCTTTATAATCTTGCTACATTCATGGCATCAGGAATTTTCATGAGGTGTATATTCAGTGTATTACAATTATAATGATCCATAATGTAAATGTCAAGCCAATGCAATGTTATTGCTTCAGTTCTAGGTCAAAGGTTAACTGTCTTTGGTCATGCAAGCAGAGTGAAACAGTGAACTACCACAGCACACAGTTAATAGCAACCACACTTCAGTAAGGGGATGAAAATAAAGCAGGAGAATACAGTACCTTACTGTTTTTAGAACTTGTCAGTGGAGAACCAATGAATTCCTGCTGAACAACAGAAATAGAAAGTGTGATTTATATGGCTTTGGATCATGAGAGGCATTATTTTCAGTATAAGTACATACTACGCACTGTTCTGCACATGTGCTATATTTGAGGAATGCAGTAGATTAAGTGCAACATGTGGAGTTGCTCCTATTGTCAGAGCATTGTGGCCATTCCCCACTGAAGCCCTTGACCTCAGTGTGTGGGGAGGAATGAGAGGCATTTCTGGAACTCACTGGCTGTGTTGAGCCTCCTGTGGAGTCGATAGCTGCTGCTCTTGACAGATAGAGAGCTGATCTGTCTCTCACCGAGGAGGAAGTAGATATCCTGTCTCTGGGTAGTCCTGCAGGGGATCCTCCCTTGGTCAGTGATGGGCTAATTTTATCACCTGTAGCATAAAGACAATATAAATACAATAAGATTTACAGCCAAAGTACCAAAGTAACTGGCTTAATAACAACAATAACTGTGGTAAAATAACATTTGGATTGTCTCAAATGTCGATACACTGACTCTTGTGAGAGTAGGACTCAGATATTACTGTGTCCCAAAATAAACAAAGCAGAGAGGGTCTAGGTGTCTAGTGTCAGCAACAAGTTTAATGATAACACTGAGTGTGTGTATTTATAGTGATGTTCATAGTATGTGTATTTATTTATATTATCTTGGAAACTTTCTTATCACTGTTGTAGCTCCTTGTTAATATGGAAACAATGTCGTCCATTGCAGTGTGGCCTCCAAACTGTGATTCTGAGCAGCTCAGTGGACGTGTGATTTATTGTGCCAAGGAGAAAATATATAACAAACTAGTCAGTTTAGGAAGGCTTTGATCCCAGGGGGCTGACAAGATTAATAGGCCCACACAGCCTGCTCGCCTGCTGCCTGGGATGTGCCCCAAATTGCATGCAGTGGATTGACCATGACACCCAAGAAGAGAGAGACAGAGAGAGAGAGAGAGAGAGAGAGAGAGAGAGAGAGAGAGAGAGAGACAGACAGAGAGAGAGAGAGAGAGAGAGAGAGAGAGAGAGAGAGAGAGAGAGAGAGACAGCAAAACAAAACAGCAACTGCTAGCTCAGCTGGAGTGACACAGATTGTTTGCACATTGTTTATGTGAGCCATCAAACCATCAACTCCTGACCAAAGGAATGTGACCCCATGAAAAACATGGAAATGATTTCAGCTTTAACCTGCAGCTGAGTGTTGCTGCTATAGTACCGTGATTGTTGTAAGGAAATATCCTCTAAACATACATAAAAAGAAAACAACAATAACCTAATGGTGAAATAGTGTGGAGTTATGTTAGTCAGGAATAAAGTGGATATGTTTGATTCAGAAAATATTTCAACAACAACAGCCCAGTGAACAATATGGGTAGAGGTCAACAGGCCTGTGTGTTGCACAGGCCATCCAGCTGTAACTAATGTCCAGATTTGAGCACACCTCCTCTTTTCACACACTAAGCCCTCCCAGGACAAAAGGACGGACCAACAAGCTGGCGCCTCTCACGAGTCCGGACTTAAAGCATTTTGCATAGATGGATGAGCAGACAGAATGAGAGCCATGCGCGTCCTCACCCACTAAACTGAGGTCAACTTCATCACTTATCATCCATACATTCACACACAAACAGTTTGATCTTGTTTGTAAAATCCTGTTCTTATCAATTAAAGACATTTCTTGGTGCTTTCTGACTCCTCTTTGATCTGGGTTCATTCTGCAGGAATGAAGAGGAGCTATTAGCGGCTCAGTAATGTCAGGGAGTTTTGGGCTGCTGGCAGCTGTACAAATGATGGTGAAATGCAAATGGTATTTGTTCTTCACCACCACCACCTTCACCACCATCAGCTGTTGCCAATCGTAGCCACATTCACAGACTGTAATGAAAATCTGCATGCCAGAAGGTAGCTCACTCCGGAGGGCCCCGGACCCCCCAAAGCGCACACACCCCGGCACAATATACATTTTTTTCCTTCTTGTTTTTTCTAACCTTTATGCTGCATCTCACTCAGCAGTTCACAGTCATGGAAAGAAGTAAAGCCAATAACAGAGTAATACTGTTCTCTGACCTGCTGTCTCAGACACGTCTATGACAGCGGCTGAAAACTGATAGTCAACTTAAGACTTAATGAAGATGCCAGCGGCATCATCAAATCTCTCATTAGGAAAGACATGCAAAATGGAAAGAATCTGCATCATCTCTGTTTCACTAGTTGACAAAGCCAATAATTCAATTTTAGACCATTTTACAGGTGTTATAATCACACCATTAAGTCATTAGTCGATTGGAAGCTACTTCTATAATAAATTAATTGTTTCAGTTATGGTCTTTTCATCAAATGTTTATTCTTAATTTTTTTGAATTCATCATATATCTTTGTCATACAGTTTTCACACATTTTTTTTACATTATAGAACAAATCATAAATTCATCATTAGTTGTAAACCTAAATTGTTTATTCTAATGTTTTATTCTCTAAATGAAATGTATTTTTGCTGAAATGAAAACAAAGCGTGTCCACTACGACCATCAACATCCATTCTGCTTATCCAAAGAAATCAAATCTCACTGGATAAAACATGAAAACTGTCACACAAAACTACATTATACTATTAACATTTACCATTTCAACCCAGTTAACACTCGAGATACTCACTAAAACACCAGCGTCGCTCTCACTTCCTTCCCTGTTTATCCCCTCTGTGCTGGGTAACTGACTCTCAAGGCCTGTGTGATGTGATGTGTGGCGCAGCCTGTCTCCTCTCTGCCTCGTAGTTCTCTGTGACTGATCGCTTTCTAGTCCTGTGGCCTCAGTGACAGCTGATTTTTATCAGGCTCCGCTGCCCCAGTGGAAGACTTTGGCTATTTTGGGAGGGTGGGCTGGCGGCTGCTGCTGCTGCTGCTCTGGCTGAGTCAATCACCTCTGTTAGTCACCGGGGGACTGGGGCTCCCCTCCACCTCCCATTCCCACAGCTACATTGTCACCCACTATAACGGGCACTGGGTGGGACAGTATCTGTGTCAGTGGGCAAACACACTAAACGTCCTGTTCTGGTTAGACGGTACAATGCTGAGTCTGCTAAGGGCGCTCTTTCATATCGTAATCATTCAATCCAGTGGTTGAAATATGCCTTGTAAAGAATATAAAAAGATTTTCAACATTCTTTAGGATAATTCACTATAAATCGTGCCGGTAATCCTCAGAAACTCTATAGGAGACACCATAGATGTCCCCTCACATTCCTGCCTGTGTCTTATTCATACCAGACACATCTCAGGGTCAAATCGTCAGTATGCTGGGGTGATATCAGTTCCACAGCAGCTCAGACGACCAAGGTCTGCGTCACGGTCAGAGCCGTCAGTGACAGCCTCACTTCTATCTTAAGCATGTGTGCCAACACATAGTTATGTATTTGCACCACTACATCCTTGTCTTTATTTAGCTGTTTCCTTGCAACTCTCAGGGTCAAAGAACACAGAGGTTACTGTTTACTCAGCTCTGTCAGGATTTAAAACTTCATTAAGATTTATGTGATACACTGTAAGCTCATGTCTTTTTATAATTTCACAATATCTGTAACTTCCCCTTAGTCTATCAGAAACCATTAAAAGGACTGTTAGGGATACAAACATTAAATGACTGGATGGGCTTTCACAGGTTTCCAACAGTGAGCTCATGCCTTTGAGGAAACCAGATCACAGAGGCTGTAAACATGGAATATAGCACCGCTGCTCACCGTGAGAGTATCTGGACGCTCTGTTGTAAGACTCTTGAAGCCCTTTCATGGTCTTTACTCCGTCTGCGCGGGAACTTCCCTGTGGATCAACAACATGCAATGTTATCGAGACAGTTACATCTGTTTCAGTGTTGCATGGTTTATAGCCAAGTTAGCAGTTTCTCCTCGTACCCAGCCTTAATGCTGACCTGAGCTAACCACCTACTGGCTTGATAAGAGAAGTCAGTCATCCACTTAACCATATAATGTCAAACTATTCTTTAAAAAAAATACACGTGCGTGCCAGAGTGGCTTTAGATTTCAGGAGAATGTGTTTGGGACCTGGGCTATCACATGCGTACCAGGACCAGCTTCAAGTCAATCCTATACCACCAGATGGAAAATATAGGCCTGATACTGAAGTCTTACAAGAATATTATGTATTGTTTGTTAAAGGGATAGTTCAACCTTTTGGGAAATTGGCACATTGCCATAATCCCTATAGTCATAGCATTAGGTTTGTTACCTTTATTTGTCGATGCAAGCTATTTTTAGAACGGCGGAGCAGAGCCGTGAGCTGCTCAGAGCTACACTACGGAGGCTCATGGGATTTCTTGGTTTCCCTCATCAAACTCATCAAATACACAATCCAACAACTCCAAAACGCTCTGGTGGACAAGTTGTGACCTGCACATTCACCACGCTATGAGATAATAATGTTACAAAACTGCTTGCCAAAAAACTGCACTTGACAGGAACATCAGCGGTTTTGCCTGAATTTATCTAGAAAACAACTCTGTCTCGTAACGTTCCATTATTATCTCATAGCGTGGTAAATGTGCAGGTCACAACTTGTCCACCAGAGCGTTTTGGAGTTGTTGGATTGTGTATTTGATGAGTTTGATGAGGGAAACCAAGAAATCCCATGAGCCTCCGTAGCGTAACTCGCCGTTCTAAAAATAACTTGCACCGACAATTAAAGGTAACAAACCTACTACTAAAACAGGGATCATGCATGGGCCAATTTGCCAAAATGTTGAACTATCCCTTTAATTGCTAATTAGTCTTTTGGGGGGTTCCTGTAACACTATAGAATGTAAAGCACCAAGTGCAGTGAAACATTGTGATATATTGTGTTTCTTCATGTTTGTGCAGGTATTCTACACACCTGTGTAGTGTTCTCCTTCAGTGGGTTGTTATGACCTCTACAGTCCTGCAGGGGGGGGTCTCTCCTCGTGTGGCTGCCAGCAGCAGACCTCAGGTTCAGCCCAGGGCTGCTGTGGTGGCTCTCCTGCAGGTTGGCCTTGGACTCAAACAGGGCACACAGAGCCCTGGTCCCTGAGGACTCCTTCTGAGGGAGGACGTCCATGGAGCGGCTCCTGAACAGGTTGAAGCCGGACGCCTGGAAGGCAGAGGTTGATATTCATTTGAGCTTTTGGACAGTGTGGTTTTAATGACTGACATACTGTTACTCATGATGACAAAAAGAAAACAAACAGATGCACTACCTGCAATTTATGTTCTGCTTTGTCAGTCCTTAGGTCAGCATGACTTTGGTAACTGTTTGAAGAAATATATTGGCACAATAATCAGAAATGATGCTTGTGCAAGCATCATCTGGGAGTTTGTGAGGAATAAAATGAATTAAATTGTCTTTACACCCTTGAATATGACACAAATGTTCAACTTTATTCCCTGCTGGCTCCAGAACAGGACTGGGAAGCTTCCAGTGTGTGTAAATGAATGAACGTGAAGCAGTCAGATGAGGTAAATAACGTTGTAAGGTGAACAGCATTCATGTGCATACATGTATTTTGTAGCACTTACTGTTGCACCAGCTCAGACACAGACTTCCTCTTCCAGTGGGTTGGCGCTGGCAAGACCCTTGACCTCTCTTGACCCCAAGAGAGACTCTTCAGGGACTGGGTCCTCCTCAGACCAAATGTCTCCATGGTAATCCCTCTAAAGGCAGCTAAGGTAAGGAAGAGTTAAATCACTTTATCACAAACATGTTTTTGGTCACTCATCATACAGCTTACAAATTATTTAGAGCAGTAAAGATCCATATAAATCCATATAAATTCTTTATTCGTTCATCTTCCTTACTAGTGCTGAAACACACAACTAAACTTCATTTGAGTTATTGTGTAACTATGTCACAGTGACAGTCATATGACTTTGTTAATGTTTCTGAATGTCTGCACTGAGGCAGCAAACCCAAACCAGCACCTCAGTCTGACTGTGTGCTACATTGTAGTAAGATATGATTATATTGTTTCTAAAAGACTTCCCCCACTCTCAAAACAAAAACAGGCACAAAGGAAACTTAGAGCAGAAAAGGTTATTTTCTAATTCATATTCCATAAATTCATTTGGGGGTAGAAACCCATAAATTACAAAGCATAACACAATTACATTGTTATCATTGCAAATAGATTCCTGCTGTTCTGTTTTTGCAAAAAATCAAAATAGATTTACCTGAGGAGAAGAAGAAGTTGCCTGTGCATATCTGTCTTTCTGACTGACTTGTGGTTTAGGAGCATCTCTCACAAGACACGGTCATTTCCTGTGACCAAAGTCCTTAACACCTTGTGATTCGAGGCTTCCGGACATAAGGACTTGGTACCTTCACTAGCTCTGATAAATTTCTCTGATTGGTCAATAAAACACTGCAGGGGATTATTTGTATGATGGAAAGAGGATCACAAAATGATTGTCTCTCTGTAAATGAAACATGTTATTTTTTGTAGTAAGTGGTAATGACAGCGATGACAGTGTGTAACATTAAAAAAAAAGATGCAGAGGAACCACGACAGCTGGTCCAGTCAGATGTCAGTGCTGAAATGCCTGGCATAGCCACTCTGTTACTGTATCTCATGCCAAAACCCAGAGCAGCAGCATTTTATCTGCACCTCACATGCTTACCATGGTCTTTTTTATTGCCGCAGCAGGAGTCATGTTCATTCACCTCACATGCCATTATTCCTTAATGTGCTTAGACGATGATGTGTCAGTTTGCTGTTTCCATTCTGCCGATACAGGACTCAACCAAAGTGCAGAAAAAGCTGATGCTGCATGTAGTGTTCATTCCTGTTCCTGATTACAGCCTGCTGCAGCTCAGTGAAGTTACAACTCTGCCAGACTATTGCCACATGAAGTTTATACACCAATAAATCAGAGGGAACTTTATATTTCACTTTTTACTTTTTCTTGAGCAGGAAACATGAGGTAACCATTAACTGTCTTTAAAATTCACTAGTCAACTGTGTTTCACAGTGCACATATCACACTCTCTGACAGTTCAAGTTCCTAAAATTCTGGATTAAGGGGCAGGTGAATAGGGTAAACATTTTAAATAACAGATATCACCATGAAACTTCCCAAGTTTATCGCTTACATTAAGACAAATATTTTTTGTATTACAAGTTTTGTCAAATTTTATGTTTGTAGGCCTAAATGAGGCAATATCTGATGAAATATGCATACAGATTTCCAGAACCGAAATCTGAAAATTGGATAAAGCCCCTTTCAAAATTCTTGTTTTATTTTGTTGACATATTAGAGTCAGAAGTTTTTACTGAGGGGATTTTGGATATCTCTTTTTATCACTCTGAAAATACTCTCACCAGCCCTAAAAAAAATCCAATTTTGCCATGTTTTTAGGAATAAAATGTTGTATAAATCAGGCTTTGAATGATATATCAACAATCCCCTCTGTAAAAACCTTCAGAATATAGACAGGAATGAAACTGGAAGGTTTGGTGTCTGTAAGTGCTGCTGAAGTGGAGATTTCGGGCTCAGAGTCTGAGGAAAAACTCTTTTTGAGAAAACGGCCTTTAAAGACTTGTACTGTAAAATTCTATAGATTGTTAATAAATCACACTTTTATGATTGGTTGCGGATACAAAGGAAATGACAATTGACAAGCCTACATAATTGCTCAGGAGAGAGAGCTTTACAATGATACCTGACATGACATGGGTCAGACAACAGGCACAGCACAGTATGCCACAGTGGCATGTTCACTTTTGGTGAATTTAGGAGAAATCTACCAACAAAAGAGACAAAATGAAGTAAAATAACCACCTTAATGTGGATTTTCTACCATTTCTTTTGACTTTTCTGAGAATACATGAGAAAAATAGTCCAAAATCTCAAAATTGATCATGAAAAAACATTGTTTTTGCCTGTAGTGTCTCAATGATGATTAAATGGGTTAAAGAATGATTTGATACCTGATGTAGCCTACCACAAACCTGAAAATATGATGCAAATGCAAATGCCTAAATTTATGTTGTGAAAGTTTGTATTAATACCTTTTGTCATTAATAAAGTATTATTTTATATTATAGAGATCTCACACAAAGGGTGATCTCAGTTTTTTCCATAAGATGATACGAGCAGCTGTGAATGTGCAGTATGTAAGCACAGGTAGCGAGCTATCTACGGGCTACCTCGGACGGTGCCAGTGGGTCAGTTGCAGGGTCATCAGCCTTCACTGATGTTTGGCTCTATTAATCCTAGAACATGCTTTATACTTAAAACCTGGTGTTTATTTATCAAATATTAACATTAAAGCTGCTGTAATCTATATTTTTGTTAATAATACATCAGTGTATATTAAAGATGTCATTACAGAAAAGAACTTTTACATAATTATATTATATTGACTTACAGTGAACATAGAAAAGCATTTACAATTTACTGCCACCAAGTGGACAAAAAACAAACACACAAAACAGATAATGAGGGTGCTATTACAATCCGATGGTAATCTATTAAGGCTGCTTTATATGGTGACTTGGCTCCTTCCACATTTTGTGTTACTGTAAAGCCTCTTTTAAAATTCTGAGCAAGATTTGCTTAGTCATCATTCAGCATAACACTTAGTTCATCTGGCCACATTTGTTTCTCATGAGCATTTGCCACATTGATCTCAAGTGGAGAGAACGGTTCAGTCATTTCCTTGTAAAAACAAAACAAAACAAAACAAAACAGAAAAAAACAACCCATTGATTTTTTTCTCAATATCATTTCCGAGCCAGGAGATGGCACCAGAGCAACACGCCTCCACCTATCTACAAACTGTGGTTAAAGGGCATCATAGCTGCCAGCATGTTGACAGAACATGTGTTGTTATGCTCATATATCAGGGGAGCTGAGCACTCATGTATGCACGACACCTTTTTGCAGCACTAATGGATTGTTGGATTATATTTGTTTGTGCACAGGTCAATGAACAAGTATCACAACAAACATTACTGAATTCAGTAATGACTCAAACTCCAGTGATCAGTGAAAACGCCATCCGATATCTGACAGTTGCGTTGTCAGCCTTGAATGCACGTGTTTTGCCAGCTGCAATAGAAGAGAGACAATCGGTGAGGGATTGAGTGTGGAGGGGAGGGGGACGGGGGAGTCAGACAGTCTCACCCACATGGCTCCACAGAACAGTCAGTGCTGGCCTGAACAGCTGAGAACAGAGCAGGTCTCCTTCCTGCTGCTGCTGCTGCTGTGTGCTCCTGCAAAAGCCTCACATGGAGCCACATGTGACAGCCAACACCAACAGCAGAATACACTGTGCTGGAGCTCAGAGAGCACAGGAGCTCCCACTGCAGGGCTGACAGCCAAACGCAATCAGTGGCACAATGATAACACAGACACACAACTGCGTGCACACTTTACACGGTTTTGTTGGTCTGTAAATGTGAATGCATAATCAAACAGTGAAAACATAAAGAGATATACATCTCTACCCCAGTGGTACATTTTACTGTTCTCCTTCAGGGGGAAATGTCTCCTGGGTCCACGTTGCATCACACAGGCCAGTTTGTGAGTTTGTAAGAAAGGTCACCACAGCTCTGTGGCTGATGTTGACAACAGGCTCATTGTTGAGAGGGAATGTCAAACCCAATCACACAGCTGCTTTGCTGTTACAGCTTGCTTTGCTCACATGCAGAGACAGATAAGATCACTTCTGTTGAAAGCTCTAGTTGTGTAACCTACTGTGCTTTCTGGGCTGCAGCTTGACTTGCTTTTGCAAAAAAATAGGTGGTCATAGACATAGGATATATTTGCTAAAATTGCTCATATGATAGGCCTATGACAGAAATATTTAGGC
This sequence comes from Trachurus japonicus, assembly GCF_045865225.1. NCBI lineage: Eukaryota > Metazoa > Chordata > Actinopteri > Carangiformes > Carangidae > Trachurus > Trachurus japonicus. The sequence goes on from NC_140923.1 coordinate 30,835,748, forward strand.
TACAATTACTTTTTCTGCAGTGCATTGCCTTAATCAGAGTAGCAGCTTTGAGCCTCACTGATCCTAGTAATGACAAGGCTGTTAAGTGAGGGCATTTGAATTATGCATTGCGGTTCACTGTACTACATGTGCACTGTATGCTGTTTACTGCCATTATAACACAGATCTCTTACATACCAGTTTTTCAGCCTACATGTTGCTCTGCAGGCAGCTCCTTGGACTGCAGGTTGCAGAGATAGGATATTTCCCCTGGATGAGCCCCAGGATTAGTCAGAGGTAAAACTGGCATCAGGCCAGGCCGTGCTGTTAGGGTGTCACAGGAAGTTCTCTGGTGTCACCCCCCTGAATGAATACCACTGCACAAACAAAAACACAGCAGTTGACATAATCACTTAAGGTGTCACTGTGGTGAAATTTTATCCAAAGTCTTTATTTGACGGCGTTTCCACAACGGAGCAAGTGTGAGATTAGCATCTCTTTGATAGAGGTTTGGCACACAGTTGAGTTTAAAGCTCATGGAAACCTAATTTCCATACGAGCCTTTTAACAGGAACAATGGGTAGCTACATGAACACAACAGTTCCTTCCAGTGCTAAAGCAGTTTTGGTTATCTCTTGAGATTTCTGTCTGCACTGTTTTACCGTCACTGTACCCAGAGCGCCGACAACTCGCATTGGAGCTCATTTGAGACAAGGAGGTGATGTCACATGTGTGCATGCTAAACAGAGTTCAGGGTTCAATCAACATGTGAAATTTTGGACTATCTGTACACTATATTCAAAACTTGCAATCGTTTCATAGATTTTGGTAACAGATATCTTAGCAGTCGTGTTAAAAGGCAACATGAAAAAATTGTGGGTGCTGTCGCCAAGAGGCAGGGACAGCAATGTTAACATTAGTGCAGCTAATGCTATATTAGCATTCCTCATCATTGGAGGAATGTGCTAGTTTATTCACTGTTACATTTGCCAATACAGTAGCTATTATCACAGCTGGAGGTCAGGACTTTTAGATTTAAATGAATACTAGAGCTGTTGCCAAACAAGTTAGTAACACAATATTGATTATGTAATAAGCCTGTCAGCATGGGATAGATCTTCCTGGGTGACACCAGTTTAAATGTGGTGTCTGTGGTGACCTTGCTATGCTGATGCACTGGTAGCACTGATTTTTATTAACCAACAATGTTTAGTAGGTCTGTGTTTACGTAAGTTTGTGAAGATTCTGTCTCTGCATTGAACATTGCAGTGACTTTCACTGCCAGTTGGGGGAGACAAAAGCTTCACACCGCAGATTTTAAAAATACCAACTCCAGAGAGATGATCTAAGGTAAACAGCGACCAGTCAGCAACATGTCAGCAGAAAATGTGTTCTGCTTTCTATGTAAACTAAAAAGTTACCTAATCCATCACATCTGATTAATTGTTGGTATATTTTGGTTACATCTTTATTATTTCAAGGGTTAAACAATGTGACTGAATCCTATTGTTATACATACAATAGAGAATATAGGGGATCCACACGCTTGTTGTTGTAAGCTTATGTTACCAGACAACTAATCCAACTGATCTAACTACCCGTATATTTTTAGGAAATACAAAATGTCACCAAGTTGTGAATATTTGATGTTACAGAGAATTGGTTACAGTAAGATTTGAAACAAGTTTCAGCGTCTTACAGTAAATAAGTCCTGGAAATTTGTTGAAAACTTGAATCTAACATCATTTGATTAAGGCCTGACGTACCAGCTTCAGACAAAGACATCAACATCTAGGTCAGTGAACCTGGAGCAAGAAAAAAATGGATCAAAAGAGCTAATACCACTGACGTAAAAAAATAAAAATAAAAAAAAAAGATGATGATGGCAGTCATGCTGATGATGAAGACCAATATAATGATTCACTGCCTTTCCACCCTCTAAATAGAAACGGCTGGGCTTTATTTGCCCTTGCGACCATGGTGACGACTGTCAAAATATGACATCAGAGGCTGTGTGAAAATGAGCCAAGATGTCTCCAAGTGCCATAGATGGATAGATAGATAGATAGATAGATAGATAGATAGATAGATAGATAGATAGATGGATGATGGATGGATGGATGGATGGATGGATGGATGGATGGATGGATGGATGGATGGATGGATGGATGGATGGATGGATGGATGGATAGATAGATAGATAGATAGATAGATAGATAGATAGATAGATAGATAGATAGATAGATAGATAGATAGATAGATAGATAGATAGATAGATAGATAGATAGATAGATAGATAGATTGTCAGGCCATCATTGTAAATAAGAATTTGTTCTTAATTAATTCTGCCTGGTTAAATAAAGGTTAAATAAATAAAAAATAAAAAGATAGATAGATAGATAGATAGATAGATAGATAGATAGATAGATAGATAGATAGATAGATAGATAGATAGATAGATAGATAGATAGATAGATAGATAGATAGATAGATAGATAGATAGATAGATAGATAGATAGATATCGTGGATACTTTCACGGGTTGCAATTTATTCATGAATTAATAATTACATATACATCACATACATAGGCCTACACTATTATGAATTTGACCATTCTGCAAAAGAAATACTTGTACTTCATGTACCTTCGGTATATTTTTATGGTTATGATTTAGGACTGTCTATCATAACCATCAAGGAAGTAAGTATCAGGGGGAAAAAAACACAATATCCGGATGGCAGTTGGCACCTTACATTACTACCTGACTGGAAAGCAACGACACTACCTGATACTTCCTGTCATGCCTGTTAACACTGAGAGGGGTCCTTAAAAGGAGGGCAAATCCCTGAGATAGAATCCACAGGAAGGAAGGAGACACTGGGGCACAGTTTCACATGCCTGAAGCTTTGTCAACTCTGTCAGTATATTGCTGTATGTGGGCCACTGCTGGCACAGCTTGACTGAGAAAACGGGGCCACAAGAGCCATTGGCAGCAACCTGAGAGGCTGCCAGAATGTGAGTTAGCCATAGGTTGTGTAACATGGACTCTGGCCTGAAAGCAGAGTAATGGTTTACTCTCACTGTTCTCCGACAGATGTGAGACAGGATCATCTGTCAGACACTGAATATGAGTGGGAGACATTGTTGGGGAAAACAGCTCTGACATAATGAGCCTATACTGTGGCGCAATCAGTTGTCCATACATGACAAAAAATGTAAAGAAATCAGGTTACGGAAGTGAATAAATGCAATGCATGATGAACAAGAAATGACTATCGTACTGCTTTTCTAGTGAAATTCAAATTGTCCTACATGACTCATCTCCTTCTCCGCAAGTGTCCACTGGACGCGCCACACGTAACAAAGTCACACTGTGCGTGGCAACAGCCGGCAAAAAGGAACAGGAAACTCCAACTGTAAGGCACAAATGTATTTTTGTCCACGCAGTGTGATGGTGCTATAAATAGCCCACAGCCTCACGTAGCACTTTGATCATGTGTTATGAGTAAGTCGCTCTGAGATCTCAGAGAGGATGCACACACTGAATTTACCCTCAAGATGCAGAATCTACATCACATCAAACACTTAGATTAATATCATTGTATTATTCATACAGACTCCAAATCAAATAAAGGATGATAATGATAATTTACTTATTCATGTGCTGTTTGCCCTGTATTAATTCTTTGCTTTGCAGTTGCACACTTGCACAGTGTTTACTACCCACCCAGGTCAGTGGAATAGAAAACACACACATCATGCACTACAGTGATCCCTGCCAAAGTGGGTCACAGTCTTTGTAACACACTTCCACTGAGTGCTGAGGTCGGGACAAGCAGTTCTACCTCTGGCCACAGCATTTGCACCAACAGGTATTTGGTATTTTGTTTAACTCCTCACTGATGCACTGATGTGTATCAACACGGGGGTCAAAGCTTAAGCTCAAGAGTGTTTTGGACTTGTCTGTCTTTCCGTTCATCTGTCTGTCCATCTGTTAATCTGATGCTCTGTTTGTCCGCCTCACTCTGTGCGCAGAGCTTCATTTTCCTCCCAGTCGGGGACACAGAGTAGCCTATGATTATCTTTAAAAGCAGAGACACTGGAATGTTAATCCCTTTGCTTTTTCTCACTCAGTGGACTCTGTACCAACCTGTGTTCAAAATGAGCGTGTGCATGGACAAAGTTCAATTCATGCCTACATCTGTTTATAAGAAATGGAGTGCAGCGTGGAAGCAGGGTGGAGGATTTCTTCCTAGGGCAGAAGAGGCAGAGGCTTTACACCAAAGTCCATAATCCTGCCCACATACAGCTCCTCTACGCCTCAGGGAGTTCCTGGCGTTTAGGAGTGTCAGAATAAAATCATAATTACTGAAGAACACCTGTGAGTCATATAGTAAGTAAATACCAAGGAGTGCATGTCACCTGTAATAGAGTTCTGGTCACCATTTAAAGATGTCAAGTAATTTCCAAAAACAGAAAATAGGCCTACCAGACAGACCACAAATAAAGAAAGGTCATAGAAATGGGAAACACCTTAATACCTCATTGTAAAATTTTACCACCTAATTTTACCTAATGTTGAAAATGACAAACTCTCTCTTCCAACTTTTTTTATGATTTGGAAAGCTTAAGAAATGATCCAAGTTACAAGCTGCTCAAACAATAAACCAAACAACAAACATAAACACTCTTGAGCCAGCACATGTGGCCCCACACGTTTCTAATCGCTGATTGCCTGCTGATGATAATCATCGGGCTGGACATGTGATTTATTTACCACCACATCATTGTTGTGACGACGCAGTGTGATCGCAGCAGACAGGAATCTGTGGGCAGCAGCGTCAGTCATGAGCGTCTCCTGCCCCTAGTGTGTCACCGCCTGCGTCAAGACAGACAGGGGAGCTGCAGAGAGTACGGCAAGCGAGAGGAGTTCTCCTTCAATACCTGGGACTTCCGGCGTCGTCGAGAAAAAGAGTAAAGATTAACCTGCTAGTTATGTGGCTTTGGTAAAGGCAGGTTTTAGTTACGACTGTTCACACAGAAGTTGGTAATACTTTTTTTGATAACGTGTGAACTTCAGTTGTTTCGTTTCATTGCGAGTTTCAGTTGATTTGACCGGACGACGTCAAAACCACCTCCTATTAAAAACCTGAAGTTGCTTTAAGTAAGTGAAAACGCTGCTGCTGATTCATAAAGTGGACTACCAGGTGTCAGTCGTACAAACAGTTTACGTCTGACTTCTCCAACACAAATATCCTCAGTAACATCGAGCCGTGCGCATGTGTGAGGTCTGCGGCGGTTTCAGAGAGGGGTGAACTATCTTGAAGCTCCGTGTTGACTCTTTGGCAGCTCCCAGCCAGTGCTCTCATGTTCACACTAGTACTACTGTGAAGCTTCACATAAACACAGAGGGACACACAATGCTCAATTGGCTGGACCGCGGACAAGAGACATAACTTCGTGTCAAATTCAGCCTTCCTTCGTTATTATGCTGCCTTTTACTTGGTGGTGAGTAACTAACGAGAAGTCACCGCACGACTCCCGTCTTGGTTTATAATGTGTCTGTCAGTGATTATAATCACCTTATCGCATTTTATGGTCAGAACTTCGCAGATGTTTATCTCGAAACATGTAGCCTTTAATATTGGACAATTAGCACGCACTTTATTGTTAACATTGACCATTTAAACACAGTTGTGGAGTGTTGGACTGGTGTGGGTTTTATTTTAAGTGTTTACACAAACTTAGTGCTGTGGTGGCAGAGGAAGTTTGCTGTGCTTTAAATGAGCCTGTGGCAGTCTGTGGAGACAGGAGGGGACAGGGTGGGGGGACAGTGTTGTCATTGTAGTTGACATGGTCGCCGTGTGTCTCGGGGAGGGGTGAAGAGGTCAGCTGCCTAATGACTAGTATTATGCCAAACAGGAAACCACTCTTCTCCAATGAAACCTCGGTGTGACATCCGTGTTACATTCCTGTAGGGATTTAAAGCGTGTTACCAGAACACAGCAAAGTATTACACAGTATGGCCCTTTAACGTATTATGCTTCTCTGTATGTGGTTTATTTCTCACTAATGTCACTGTTTAAATGACCTAATCTGACCTATTAATGCACTATGCCCCCCCCATCTCACCTTCTATTGCCCCTCGTGAACGCGCACGCGCACCCCATGCCTCTGCTGCTTTGAACCTTTAAATTATTGATGTGGTCTCAGTGGAAGCCTACATGTAGGCTACTGTAGCCTTTCTGCTCTGTCAGATATTAAATGTAATACATGTGATGTAACTGGGACAAGAGGCAGATGCTGCAGTGCTGGTGTGATTACAAATACTGTCACTTCACTTTGAGTTGCACTGAACAGACGTGCACATGTGTTTTCGGCGCAGATAAATCCCTTTACACCTACTGTCTGTGTAGCAGAGGCTCCTACTGTGTAAACACTGCAAATGGCACAATAAGCTGTCTCTTGTTTCACCTCCTATTTGCTGATGGATCCAGGAAGTTTCTCACTCTGAGTGCACACACACACACACACACACACACACACACACACACACACACACACACACACACACACACACACACACACACACACACACACACACGCATACCCAACCTCACTGGTGTTTGAGTATTTGCTTATTACAGACAATTTGAAACACATTGTTTTTTGAATGAGTCAGAGCAGGACTGAGGCTGGTCCAGCCCGTCAGTGCAGATAAATGTCAGTTAGCACTTTATACTCCTTTTTTTCTGGCCAGTTGCACTGTCACAGTTTTACGTGGTGTACTCTGTCTTCTAGAAAACATGTATGTTATGTTGTTGTTGTTTTCAGCTCGGTTGGTGTCAGTGGTCAGCTGCTTGTATTACTGTTGCCTATTAGATCATAATGGAAATGAAACATCCCAAGGTCAAATGGTTGTGATTGTTGAGTGGAAGGAGTTCAAGTTAAATTGCGATTATTCTGTTTTCAGAGAACGACTTCACAGAGATTTGACTGTTCCCAGAACTGTCACTTAAAATGAAAAACCTAAACCAATCAGAAGCTGGATGGATTTGTCAATTAGCATCAAACTTTTCAAGACCAAACCCTAGAAACTCTAATTCCAGCTTCCCACCCATGTGTAAATATGTTTCCTGATACTTCAGTGATATTAGCTGAATACCTTTATGCTCTGGATTGTTGCACAGAGGGAAAAAAACAAATCAGCTCGGACTTTTGGGAAATTGTGAAGTATTTTTTTTCTTTTTTCTGACATTTTATGGACCAAGCTGCTTCATCAGGAACTTATTCAGCAGAATAACACTGACATCTTAGCATTAAACCAAAAAACCACAGCAGTTTGTCTTACATCCAATCACGCATAGGCTTCAGAACATGGATTTACAGCTTCTACACACACTGCTAACGTGACTTGTGTAACTCACCAGGTTGGACTAGTCGAATAGCAGCTTTTCTTCTCTTACATCACTCCCCTTTTACAACATACTTTCTTGAACTTTGTAGTTCTCAGCCGCCTGGCTAAGGTTTGTAACCTTGAAATTACTCATTTGGATGTATTTTCCATGTTCACATCCAAAAATAACAGCCACTTGAACTATTACCCCCCCCCCCCCCCCCCCCCTTCAGCCATTGGACGGTCTGTTTCCACGTATTCTTCACAAAAAACTTGAGGCATCAGTGGAATGTTAATTACTCTGCAGGAAAAAGAAAAAAAAAAGAGCTGTTGATTTTTTTTTTTTAAACTCTCTGAAGTGCTCAGCTGGTTATAAGTGAAAGTAGGATTTCAGCCCACATTTGCACACTTATGAAACATGAGTTTGTGGGATAATCACTATCAAGATGTGATTAGCCTATACAAACTCACGGCCTGACACCGGCTCAACCAGCAGAGCAGCAGCCTTCAGCAGGAAATAGAAATATCCTCTCATTCCTGCAGTTGTCATATTCAAAAGACGTTGTATTCGACTCTGTCAAACATTGTCGCTGTGTAACTGCTGCTGTCATTGCATTAGACTTATATAATGTCTCGTTTCATGTTCGGGGGAGTAGGAATGCTGAATGCTGAAATGAATGCCATTCTTTGGATGAAGCCACACAGCACTGACCTGTTTTAGAATATTGATCTTGTGCATTGATAAATATTTAAACCAATGTGCCTTTTGTCTTTGCAGAATGTACATCAGCCACTGCAGCCAAACAATGAGAGACATCCTTAAGAGAAAGTTTGCCGAGGTAGAGGACAACCCCTGCTACTCCTCCTCCTCTCCTCCATCCTCTCTCTCCTCCCCTGCCTCCTCGGAGTGGGAGTCGGACGGGGAGAGCAGCTCTTCGGACAACCAGGAGTTCAGCCCCCGCAGCCCCTCCTCACCCACCACATCACCCAGTAAGTCCCCAAAGCCCAGCAGCCACTCTTTCAAATAATGCAAACCTCTTCCTTATCTGGTCGTTTTCGCTTCAGTGTTTTATAGGAGTGTCTCTTATCACCCTGCAGCAGCACTGTTATGACTTGCTGATATGAAAACGCTAACCTTAGGGCCATTCCTGATAATGTGCCCAGAATGACTCGCCTTCTCTGGACTGTCTGTCCAGTTGCGTGGAGGAAGCTCATTTGCCTGAGCGATAGTGCAGCGTGGAATCAATTTGAATAGCAAGGTCCCTTTAAACAAGTCATATCAAATGTCCTCACCCAGGTATCACACAGCTGCACACAAGGCTTGCAATGAGTAAACAATATTCTGCCAGTTGCACACTCCAAAACCTCATGTGTTACAGTTGAGGTTTGTTGACGTGAAGCTGCACAACTGGTTCAAACAACAGTGCCCCAGTGTGGAGCTGCAGAGAGCAGCTTAATCAACTGCTCTTGGTTGTTTACGGCTGCTGGAGTGCAGCCTCAGTTATGTGTGAAGGTCAAGACAATTTTCTGAAACCAAACTGTCAAAGCAAACGGTGGTAACCCGGTGGATATTAACAACTAAACTGGAAGAAGGAGTCTAATTACATCCTGCCTGGTCAACCTTTCAGCAGTTAACTCTCAGCTTCACCTCTGTTCACTGTCTGCTGTTGATCTGTCCAGCTGTAGCCCTCTCTTGGTATTTCCTTCCCACATGTACAGTATGTTCAACTAATGACCAAAGTCACTTAAGAGCAGCAGCCAGTGCAGTGTGTCCCCTGGTGGCCGTCAGAGGCCCACACAAACCAAAGCATCTGCCAAAGTATTTAACACTCTGACAGTTGGAGATATTGTTCATGAAGCTTCCTACAATGAGTTCCAGCAAGGACAAGAACTAGATTTCTGATCGTCTAATTGTTGTGCTGTTCCTTTTTTTTTAAAGCATTTTTTTTTCTTTTAGCCTTGCTTTTAACTGATTCTTATTATTTTTATCGTTATAAAACAAACAAATTATTATCTATTATTATTACTTTTTTATTCTATTTTAATTCATCCATTTTTATTCTATTTTATCCTACTACACCTGTCTATTTTACTTCATTTTATCTAGTGTTTTCCCCATTGCAAATGATTGAGTGTAAGATAGCGTTTCCTCGATGTGTTCCCTATGTTCCGTGTTTTTATCATGTGAAGCACTTTGAGCTGCCGTGGGCATGAAAAGTGCTATACAAATAAAGCCTGATTGATTGATTGATTGATTGATTGATTGATTGATTGATTGATTGATTGATTGATTGATTGATTGATTGATTGATTGATTGATTGATAATGTTTTGTGTGTCTTTTTCAAACCCAACCAGTTCGGTCCATCATTAAGAGGCCTAAGCTTGGAGGTGCACAGAGCAGTGTGCGCTTTGACCAGGTGACGGTGTTCAGTTTCCCACGCTGCCAGGGCTTCACCAGTGTGCCCAGACGTGGAGGTGCCACCCTGGGGATGGCGCAGAGGCACAGCGCCCTCCAGAGGTACACGGTGGCAGAGCACGCACTGGAGCGGAGGCAAAGGCGCAGAGAGAAGCTCCGAGAAAGACGGAGACAAGAGAGGTTCAGCGCGCTGAAACACAGAGTAGGTTCACTCGAATTTGATGATTGTTTAGTTCACTTTGCTCATCTGTGCAGCAGTTTTCTCACTGTCTCTGTTGTTTGGGTTCCAGCTGATCATCAGCGGGGCCATGGACCAGCAAGAAGCAGACCGGCTCACTGTGGATCAGATCCCAGATGAAGAGGGCGACTTCCACATCAGCGATGCTGAGCTGAAGGACGGAGGTTTCCTCACACCGTACAGCTCCAGACAGCGGCAGGCGCTGCTCCTGGCGGCGGGGGTGAAGCGGATCGACCGGGAGGAGAAGAGGCAGCTTCACGCCCTGCGTCTCTCCAGAGAGGAATGTGGATGTGACTGCCAAGGTTTCTGTGAGCCAGAGACCTGTGCATGCAGTCTGGCAGGCATCAAGTGCCAGGTAATCATTAGGTGTCCCTTATATGTTCACATAATTATTTCAGAGGCGAACAAAAGGAATTCAAATTATTCCCATGACAAGTCTCTGCGGCACATTAGTGAGGTTTGATGTTTCATCTTTGGCATTTGAAAGGTGAACAAATTTGAATATAAAACTCTAGTGAAAGTTGGTTAAGCATCTCATGCATATCAGTCTTTAATTAAGAAAGTTATGAAACATGTATCTTTAGTGCTTATTGCAAAGCAATATAATGATATATACACTATAAAACAATTTATCCAACATTAGAGATTTTACTTTTTGCACCTTTATTCTGTGGTAGCTGCCCCTTATTGACACCCATCAAGGTCAGGATATTATTTAGCTCAAAAAAACACATGTCACAATTTATTATTGAATGTTCTCAATTATTATATAGTTGAACTGTAGAAGTAAAAGAAATGGGAAAAACTGGACATTTCCGCCTTCAATCCATTACAATATTTTTCTTGTTATTTTCCAACAATATGCCAGTGTTGTGGTATGATGTTACATATACTGTAATTGTAGATTTCATTCATATCGCCTACCCCACTTAGTGCTTGTGTTTTTTTCTAGCACACCTATGATAAGGAGGCAACTTTCTCTTAATATAACAGATCAAACTTTATCTGCGTTTGTCTGTCAGTGATAAACCTCTGACGCTGTGTCACAATCTGTGTTGTGTTTAATGACCCACAACTCTCTCTTTCCTCCACACACACAGGTGGACCGCTTAAACTTCCCGTGTGGCTGCACTAAGGACGGTTGTGGAAACACTCGTGGACGTATTGAGTTCGACTCAAGACGTGTGCAGACCCATTACATCCACACTGTCATGAGACTGGAGCTGGAGAAGCGACTGCAGGATGAAACGCTGAGCCGAGACGAGCGGACGGAGACGGAGCTTCCGGAGGAGCACGTGGAGTACGAGCAGCGGGATGAGGCTCACACCGCGCAGAAAGCACAGGACAAGAGCTGCCCCTTTGCATTTAGCATGGAGGAAGACGGTCTTTCTCTCACCCTGCCCTCCACTCCTTCTTTCCATTTCATCCCAGAGCGGTTAGTAGTGGAGGAGAACAGCTGTAGCAGCGACATGACTGAATCCTCCTGCTCCTCCTCTGACTCTGACGCAGGGAGATGCCTCACGGGGAGTGAGAATCTCCCCGAGGTTGATGGGGGCTTGGCTCGTTCCCTTAATATCTGTGACTCTCAAAATGATAACTACTCCATGTGCAGTCAGCTGATGCATATGGGAGAGCCGTCACCTCGGCACAACAGCAACTCCCCCACACACGGCACAACTACTGACAGTACGGGACCACCCACAGCAAACACATTCACAGACAATAGAAGCAGGACCTCGCTGACGGATTATCTTGATGAAAATGCAAACCAGGCCAGAGACCCGTTTGACAGCGACTCGCTCGAGGACTTCCCCAACACCCCCTCCCCCACAGTGGACTATTCATCAGGCAGGTACATGGACCTGAGTCTGTCCTCCGACTCCGACCTGGAGTTCTTCGACAGCGACTACCCCTCTGGGCCGGTGCACAGCTCTTTTAAAGGACACAGGCATCCAGACAGCTTTGGCCATCTCCAGCTGTTCAGGTCTGTCAATCTGCCAGAGTGTGAGTCGAGCACCTACCTCCTGGAGTCTCTGATCGGCCTGACTGAACCCAGCCCAGAGCAGGTTTATTCACTCACAGATAATCAGTTTTTATAGGTGACTCAGGATTACAAAAGCTATATGTAATTATTTGTAAAGAGCACTGGTTTTATATATATATATATATGTACATGTACGAATATTTCCGTGTACAAAGAGTGATTGATGAAATATTTTCCAAGCTGGATATTTTTTCTATTTCATAAAGATAATTTGCCTTTGTTGTTGAGAAAGAAATCACGCCTGAATAAACTAATATATGTTTTTCCATGAATCAATATAATGAGGTGTTATTTAATTTCCTCCTGTACCGTGGCCTCTGACAGTATTGGATTCTGATGAATGGAGCAGTATGCATAATTTTCAAAAGTTAATGTTACCTTTCAAGGCCATATTTTCCCAGGATATCAATAAAAGCAGCTATATTTTGCCGGCCACTGGCCATGGTGTACAGTAAGTGGGATAATCCACTTTGACTCATGTTTGCATTTTGTGAATTAGTTTTGATAACGGCAAGAATCATTGTGGATTATCCCTTATATGTATGGTTAGAATGTCTGTACTGGAATAATAAAAGAAATCATTTTTTATTTATTGATATCAAATTTGTTTGAGTGGTAATTTTGTGTAAGTCATTGGTTTTGAGGTAGCATGAAGAAACCAGGACTGCACGGATTCATTCATATAGATTCAGTTCAGTCCGCAGGTTCTAACAGGCCAGAGTATTGGGAAGTGCTGCAAAACATTGCTGATTATTGGACTTGAGCTATGCCATAATGGCCCTTATTCACAGCAGACATTCATACTCTTCTATGGGGAAAACAGAATAATCACATTTTTGTCTTATCTCCATTAAGTGTCCCAGTAAGACATTCCAGCGAATCGACAGACACAATACCAGGAGCCTGAAACTGGCTGGCATGAATGGAATGAGGTTGTTATTAACCTAACTAATTTCATAGGTGTGTTTCTCCTTCTATGACTGCTGTGGAAAAGGTCTACTGCTGTGGTGTTTTTGTGGAGCCATTTTAGAAAATCTTATCACAACTTGCTCTTATAAAATAAACAAACAAGCAAACACTTGTGTGAATAGTTGTGGCCTCATAACTGTAAGTTATTTTTATAATAAGGAATACACATACACAGACACTTAACATATATCAATATAATGTGTATATCAACAATAACAATGGATATACAAGGGTATAAAAAGAACAACTTGTTTACACAAAGCATATGCTGATGGTTTTTTCATTTAGTGATTAGGCTGAATGCTTTGTGTTGTTTTACGAGCTCCGGTTTTAGTGATCATAAGCAAGTTACAAAGTTCCACAACTCGCACAAACACCCACTTCAGTTTTCTGTTCCTTGTCTACTTGATTCAACCTAACAAGGTAATTGACATCTGCTGGAGTCTTGTGCCTCCATTCGGGAGTGTACTTATGTTCCCTGGTCACATACTGGGGAACATAGGGATGACCCCCTCCATTCTCATGGACGCATGAAAAATCACATAATACTAAGGGATTAGCAAGGTTTCCCACATTCAACATAGAAAAAAAATGACTTTTCACAGTTTGCTTTGCGTCTTGGTCTCTGTATGTTTGGGTCTGCTATTCTCTTTAATAAAATAAAATAAAATAAAATATTAAACCAAACCAAGGAAACAACCAAACAAAAATAAAAAACAAACAAGCCCTAAAACATTCCCAAATATGAAATATTTGGGAATAATTTTACATTATTTTGCATTGTTATCATTTGTGCGCGCGCTGTGTGTACGTGAACGCGCGCACGCTCGACAGCAGCAGCGCTCGATTGTTTTGGCCTGAGGACAAGATGGCCGCCAACTGTCAGCCGTGATAATTCTCACGCTCGTCTTATTTTCTTGCAATATTCATATTTGAGAGTTACTGGAAGAGATGGGGCTGTCACAGAGTTCAGAGGCGTCAGAGGGAGGGACGTACGGATACCATGTTCACGGCGTAAGACCTTTAACTATCGGCTTTGTTTGGGTTTGGTGCAGCTCGTACAGCAGCTAACAGAGAGCTAGCTGCTGCTGCTGCTGCTGCTGAGGAGACACCGGGGAAAACTGACGTGGTGGTGGTGACACCGGTCACTGCTCAGCCCCCAGAGCGAGGGGATATCATTATACAACACTAACCTTTACCCTGCTATTTAATGTTGTCAGAAATAAACTTTAATCCCAGTTAACTCGTCTCAAATCAAATACTCCATTAGTCCGTCTAAGTGGTGTTCAGCGCTTCATCTGAATGGGAGATCAATACCTGTGTAGCTAATAATTTGACGTCTATAATGAACTACAATAGATATGTTACTGAACTTCGATGAATTTCCTTGTTTCAAGCTTTTCACTGCTTTGCAAAGAAATAGAAATAGACTAATAAACGCATACACCTTGTTTTAGTGCTGAAGTGGTTATTGGACCAAATCGATCGATTAATCGTGAGCGATCCAGCTGTCTGGGCTTGTCAAATGGCTTTTCTACTGTCTGTTTTACATTATTCTGACTTCATTATTTTTGCAACAGGTGGTCAGTTCAATCAAGCAAAGTGATGTTGTTGGGCCCGAGGAAACAATGTTACAATTTGAATATTGAATCAGCTAATTCATAATATAAATCATCCTTTGTTGTATTTATTGAGTTTAGTGGCATATTATGTATAAAGGTTCCCTCCAGTTCTTAAATAAATAGAAAATGCTTGTCTGTTTTGACAGGTGCAGCCAAATTCACCTGCAGAGAAGGCCGGACTGCAGCCCTTCTTCGACTTCATCTTGTCTTTGGACAGTAAAAGACTTGTAAGTTAGTTGATTATCTGATAATAAGCATTGAAATTAGTCATTCACCACAAGATGAGTGTGAATAAAGGGTGCACAGATGTTAAAAACATAAGCTTTTCTCCTTCTTTTATCCCAGAATGAGGAGAATGAGCTGCTGAAGGAGATCCTGAAGGCCAACATGGAGAAAGCAGTGAGGATGGAGGTGTACAGCACCAAAAGCACGAGGGTTCGTGAGCTGGAGGTGGTGCCCAGTACCATGTGGGGAGGACAGGGTCTGCTGGGCGCCAGTGTTCGCTTCTGCAGCTACCAAGGAGCCAGCGAGAACGTCTGGCACGTCCTGGTGAGCTGCTTCATCCAGGAAAACTCGTAAAACTGGCCTGAGCCTCTCTGCTCTCAGCTCATACAGTAGCTTCATATTGTGTTTGCTCTATAACTGAAATTGATTTCCCCCAGGACGTGGAGGCGAGTTCACCTGCTGCACTGGCCGGCCTTCAGCCACACACTGACTACATAGTTGGAGCAGATCAGGTGTTGCAAGATGTAAGGCTCAATTTAACATCATCATGCGACGCTGTGTTGGGTTCACATATATTTCCAGAGATCATTTCTGGCATTTTATTTGACCATTAGTATATATATATCATGGATGCAAACAGCGCGCCGAAAAGCGAAACTCGCTTTTTTCATGACCAATTAGGTGACATGTGTGAATCGTTCAGATCCGAAGAGTTTTTGTTTTGAGGGAGGGGGGGGGTCTCAGCGTCTCAGCGTCTCAGCTGGGGTCAGTAAAATGTTTTTCTAACAGGCTGACAGTGACAATCACGTGAAACTGAGGCAAACTCATTCATGGTCTCTGATTATACTGATAACAGCCGACCTCCAATGTAGACACGCGACGTGCGCGCTCATTAAAGCGGCGCGTATCCGCGTGCAGTCGGTGTGACGGCGACGCCGTTTTTTCCCCCCGTGCACCGTGGAGCTGTGCGCCGCGGACATGCACGGTTCCCTACGTTGCTGTGTCAGGCAGGTGTTTCCACGGAGCTCTGCCCCGTTTCAGAGGTGAAGGAAGCCCTGAGTGGAAAGACGTCGCCTCCGCGATGTAGAATGTGTTCAATTAAAGTGAAACTAACACATTATAGAGGCCTATATGTCCATTACACACTGAATGAAACATCCCATGTCTTTATTTATTCAGTTTATTTTAATAGTAATAATTATGACTAACATTCAGTGAAGACCTAAAGTTTTAGGTCTTCACTGAATGTTAGTCATAATTATTACTATTAAAATCAGTATCTCCAAAATGGAAATATTGCAAAGGAATTTTTTTAAAAAGCATTTTTAATCTAGAAATGTTGGCCTTCTGAAAACTATGTCCATCTATATGCACTCAATACTTGGTTTGGGTTGAACTACTGGAAATTGACTTTTCCGTGATATTGTAATGTACTTATTTGTTAATGGTGAGCACCCCCCCCCGGTAAATTCCTCTCTTTTTTGGTCCTGACCCGTTTGCATCCCTGATATATATATTTATATTCTATAAAGCTGTGTTTAAAGGCATCTTTAAAAGTCGAGTTGTAGTTGATTCAGAGTTTCTGATTTCCAGTCAGAAGACTTCTTCTCATTGGTCGAGGCCCATGAAGGGAAGCCGCTCAAGCTGCTGGTCTACAACATACAAACAGATGGCTGCAGGGAAGTGGTGGTCACGCCAAATGGAGCGTGGGGAGGAGAGGGCAGGTATGCAACAATACAGATGTGTGACAATTTCATGGTCACTTAGTCACTTAGTAGTGTTTAACATTCACTACTTAGACTGTTTTCATGATGAATGAAGAGAAAGTGTCACCTGGATTCATTCTTGTGCTTAAAGGAATAGTTCAGCATTTTGGCAAATTGGCCCATTGCCATAATCCCTATAGTCATAGCAGTAGGTTCGTTACCTTTATTTGTCGGTGCAAGATATTTTTAGAACGGCGGAGCAGAGCCGTGAGCTGCTCAGAGCTACGCTACAAAGGCTCATGGGATTTCTTGGTTTCCCTCATCAAACTCATCAAATACACAATCCAACAACTCCAAAACGCTCTGGTGGACAAGTTGTGACCTGCACATTCACCAATAATGACAATAACCTAATGTTACGAGACAGAGTTGTTTTCGAAGTAAATTCATACAAAACCGCTGATTTTTCGGCCAGCAGTCTCTGCATTTGCCTCGAAAACAACTAGCTTGCACCGACAATTAAAGGTAATGAAACTACTCCTAAATCTATGGGGATTATGGCAATGGGCAAATTTGCCAAAAATGTTGAACTATCCCTTTAAAACTAAATTTGGTTCCAATGATACACCTAAAATAAATCAGTCATTGTGAAGGTAAACAAAGTCAGTCAGCCAGTCATTTACATTGAAAGTGTCCAGTGTTATGTGGCATGATTTTATGTTATAAAATGTATTAATAATTTAATAGTAATAATATGATATGAAATAATAAAAAAGTTTCCTTTCAGTTTGGGCTGTGGCATCGGTTATGGCTACCTGCACCGAATCCCTGTCAATCCCAGTGTACCGACTCCAAAGCCCCCCACCCCTGAACCTGAAGAGGAACCTTCTCCCACTCTGCCCACACATGGATTCACAGAGGTAATGCTGAATTTGTGCTGCAATAAGTAATTACTTTTATGTGAATAATCAATTTTAATCATTTTTTCAATAAACAGGGTAATTGTTAAGACCAACAAAAAAAAAGGAAAGGAAATACATTTTTCCACAACAGATAAATTCAATCATTTATGGATACTTAAAGAGATATCAATGAATGTTGAACACATTCAAGAAATGGCTTATTGTTGTTTCAGTGCCAATACAACTTTTTGGAGACTCAGTGTGGTACTCTGATGTTCAGTTAGATCAAACTCACCTCTGTGTGTTTTCAGGCGCCTCTGATGGCACCTTCAAGCCAAAGTGAAGAAGTACTGGACGTGGAGCAGGTCAGCATCCAGGAGGCTCCTCTCCCTCCACCCGTCCACAGAGTCATGGACCCTGGTCAGTTGTTTGAAAACAAGAAGGTCTCTGTCTTTTGACCTGTGTGTCCATCAAAATCTAATAATGGGTGTTTGTGTTTGCAGGTTTCTCAGACTCCGAGGTGGCAGTGATGAACCCTGAAGCTGCAGATGTGGCGGACAGGCTGGATCTGTCCATGTCGTCCATCGACATGACCAACACTTCCCTGGCTATGCACGAGGAGAGGGAAGGTGAAATCTCTGGTGTCGGTGAGTTAACACAGCAGCAGCTCCTTTCACTTTCAGATTCTTTTAGCCACTTTTGTTAAAGGAGAATTCCGGTCATTTTTGACCTCTAAATCGTTGTCCTGATGGTCACCCAGTGTTGGGAGGAGCAAAAAACGCGACTAAAATTGATGCAGGCAAACCAGAGTTACACCATTGGCTACACGGCGCTAGGGATAGCGACAACGCTAACCTATGGGGGCACTCAAAAAACAATCAAATATCTATGGTACATGACTGGAATCCACCACCACTGAACTCATATAGTGTACAGTATAAACAGTATAAACTTTGTGTTTTTGCATGTAGTCACTCACCTCAGACAGCCGAACTCTGAAACGTCCTGGAAAGACATTACTATCTGATCACATCACCTTGTAGTGATGATTTCTTTACAAAAATAAACGGTCAGAGATATTTTGGACATTACCACTGCACTGCTCCACCGTTTATTTTTGTAAAGAAATCATCACAACAAGGAAAAAGTGTTTGTTTCTGTGGTGGGGAGAGCAGGCGCTCTGTGATCGGATAGTAATGTCTTTCCAGGATGTTTCAGAGTTCGGCTGTCTGAGGTGATTACATGCAAAAACACAATGTTTATACTGTAGGCTACACTATATGAGTTCAGTGGTGTCTCGTAATGATTCGACTCGTGTTTTTTGAGTGTTTGTTGTGGTTGAAAGAATTCCCCCATAGATTAGCGTTGTGGCTATCCCTAGCGCCGTCTAGCCAATGGTGTAACTCTGGTTTGCCTGCATCAATTTTAGTCGCATTTTTTGCTCCTCCCAACACTGGGTGACCATCAGGACAACGATTTAGGGGTCAAAAATGACCGGAATTCTCCTTTACTTCTCCTGACTGGATTTGGTTTCTTGTTGTACAGAGGAGCTGGAGGATAGCGTGCTGCTCTCATCATCAGCTGAGGACCAGAACGAGTCACAAGAGCTGAGCTCCCAAGTCACCATGGACCTGGCCTCTGCGCTGGCTTCCACTGACATTTTCTCTGATTCAGGTTTCCCGCCAGCTGAACCACATCAACTGCCCGCAGAGTCCACAGACCCACAAAGCTTTCCCACCGAGTCTAGTGAGAGCCCAAGTCCACCAATGGGTGACTCACCTCTCCCTGTGGACTCCCATGATCCTCCTGCTGAGCCCCCAGTCCCGGCTGAAGACCCTCCCTGCCCGTCTCCTGTGGATCTCCTCCTCCAGGCCTCGGCCGCTGACGAGTCGACGGCGGACAACGACTCTGGCGCTCTTGCCGCGGAGGGAGCTGCTTCAGGATCAGAAGAGGAGTCTGTAGAGCTTCTAGATGTGGATCCTGCTCAGCAGTGCAGCCACGAGCACCATGACGAGGAGCCAGAGGAAGCACATCTTGATTAAACTCGTGTCAGGCCACACAGAAAGTACAGAAATCCAGAGTGAGCTCGACAATCACTTTTTAAATGTTTTTTTTTAAAGAAACGCTATAAAGAAAGTACAGGCCAACCAAGGGAAAGCTGATAGTCTTACCTAAGTGTACATGATGAGGTTAGTTACACTACAGAAACCAGCTAGAGCATTAACATGTCATAGAAAAAAAAAACTTTGAGGCACTATAGTAATATTCTCTGTTTTATATGTGAGAGTTGAAAGTTACGGCTGATTTAAAGCCAAAAAAAGAAAGACATTTTTATCAGCGTTTTGTCCTCGTGTGGTGCAAAATTAAGAATATACGGGTGACGAGTCTTTGTTTCTGGTCCACTAATGTGACGACTACTTGAATACTTCCAAAGATAAACACGTTGTATAAGGAAAAAAAACACACAACAAAATGCGTTTACTACGGCAAAGACCAGCTGCACCTTTATATGTGTAACACTATTAAAGTTTTTATACATTTTAAAACCAGATGGTTGTTTTAGACGAGATGTGTCATGGTGCAATTTTATCTGTTAAAGAAGCATCATCCGCAACTCTGTCCCACAAATAGAGCTTTTAGATAAAGCTTCATTATAGGAGGGAGGGACATTTACATTGACTGGGTTTTACAATATGTTTCTTGTGGGATGAGGGAAATATTTGTCCACTTGTATTAAGGTAAAGCAGCCAGTTCACATTTTGACATATCTGTCTTCAGTTTAATTTATTGCGATCCATGATCACTTTGAAAGCCATTTAACTTCCTGTCAAGCTGGAATTATGTCCCTGTGTTTTATTTCCCATTATTTTTACCTTGTAATCTATGCAACAGTAGATGAGAACTGCCTGTGACTTCACAGGCAAGTGCGTTCATTATGTAAATCCAATAGATAACAAGCCTTTTTAATAAGTGTGATAACACAGTAATACTGCTGATGAATAGTTTTCTGTTTTTCTAGGGGGCTACTTAAATGTTTTTTTCCACTGTCGATGTAGGTGTTAGTGTGTAAAATAAGGAAAAGTATTTTTGCAGATATTTTATCAATGAATTGTATGTTTTATTAGGAATGAGTGCAGAGTCTTTTGATGAATGTGAAATGGGTGAATCTTCGATGGTTAAACAATCATATCACTTGACTTAAAAAAAAAAAAAAAGTTGTCCCTTGTTTTGTCTTATTTCACACTCATCAGCTCAACACATTACAACTCAAGAAACATCCACCTATAATTCCCATCAATCTCATTGTTAAACCATTCCAATTTATTTCTCTGAATGCCTAAAATATACATATTTCACAAATTATTACAACAGGGATATTGCAGTGTTGTGGCCTAATTTACGGTACCCATCCTGCTTTTGGCCAATTAGAGCTCACTTGATGCGTCCCCACTGCAGCTTTACACACACACACTCCTCATGGCAAAAATTAACTCCAGAACATTTACAATGAAAGGATTTGTTGTTCTGCTTGGTGACACACTAAGAGAGAAATGGGTATTTAGCGTTTATTTCACTTTGGTGAATTTCCCACAGTGGTTGAATGTTCATATATTCTCTTGGATGAGATTCCCCTTCAAGTTATATTTATGTTTCATTGAACTCCTATTGAATCTAAACGAAATATACATTAGGAACAGCCCTCACTGTCAGCAAAGTCACTGCTCATGAGCCAAGCACAGAGCGAGTAAGCACGAGTTATTGTTAAAGATATATACCTTATATATAATTTCCCCAATGACTTGGACGACGACTGACATTCTTCAGCGTGAAACTGCAATCTCTGGGTTGTAGTGAATACAACAAATGCAATTTATAACATCCAAGTCAAATTACCTTCATGATCACAAATGTGCTCTAGGGATTTGGAAAAATAACTTGGTTCTTAAGTAAACTGTACAACAACAAAATAAAACTGCTGCAAAACCAAAAAAATAATAATCAGTCAAAAATGTTGTACATATATTTACAAAAAAGAAAAAAAAGAACATTCAGTCCATTGAGAACAGCACAGCTAAACAGAAGAGACAAAGACAAGTGTTTCTGTCAATGAGGTTCAATGATTAGACGTCTAAGCCAAGGTTAAGTTCAGGTTAGGATGAACCACGTTGACAACAGAACGGGTTAGGTTGGTTTCGAGGGACTGTGATGCTACCCAGAGACCCACTGTACTCCTAAACTGGTGAAACTGCTGAGACGGGTGTTGGGTGTTTGTAGAACGAGGACAGTTTCTGGAATGTACTAGAACAGTCTACTACATCCATGTGTATATACACACACACACACACACACTCAGACACAAGCACGGTCGCTTCAAAATAAAATGCCAGTCGGGAGGAAAGAAACAAACATAGCAGTCAAAGATGTAAAAAAAAAAAAAAAAAAGAAGAAAGTAATCAGTGTGTGAAGTGGTGAAAATATTGGAGTCCATTCTTCAAACTGTAAAAATAAAACAAAACAAACAATATG
The DNA here is from genome assembly GCF_045865225.1 of Trachurus japonicus. Taxonomy (NCBI): domain Eukaryota; kingdom Metazoa; phylum Chordata; class Actinopteri; order Carangiformes; family Carangidae; genus Trachurus; species Trachurus japonicus. Next base: position 30,857,776 of record NC_140923.1, read on the forward strand.
AACCACTGATCTCCCAGGTGTCTGTTGACTGCTCCGGCCTGTTACTGGTCAGTTCCCTATGATACACCATGAGCCACGTCCTCACACATTTTTACTGGTTTCTCATTGATACTGCGACTCTTGACCACACAATGGGGTTTAGGGTACTACATGTCAGAGGTGGGTGGTGATTGGCAAATGACAAAGAGTTCTTCTTTTTAAAAATTGATGACTTTCACGTGGACTTCTGCCTATAGTGAAGCGTCAAGTCCCCTCCACTCTTCCAGATAAAATGTTTAACTGTTCGCAGGTCCATGTTGGGATCCAGAACCTGGTTCAGAGATGAAAATAAATAAACAAAAGGGTATTAATAAATAAAATAAATCCTAATTTAGAGATGCAGAGCTCATGTAAAGATGTACTGGCGAACACCGTGTGCGTACCTGGTCTTGACACATGAGCTCGATCTTCTCCTCAGCTAGCATGGCCATGTCCTCCTCCTTCTCCTGCTCCCCCGGTTTGTCGTTGGCCGTGGAGCTGGTGGTCTGCGACTCGTTGTCCAGGTTGATGATCTTCTCGTAAACGTGCTCCATCACCTTCCTCACCTGGAGCATGTCACTGGCCGAGAGGCGATCCCTGCAGAACGCACAGCGGGCAGAAATCAGCTCCAAGTGGACAGGTTGTAACTAATATTAAAAAGCTGCAGCATCCAGGTCAGTGTAGATGAAGTTTCTTTATGTGCAGTTCTTTGTTTGTTAAAAGGAAATACATGTTTTTTATAAATCCTACAAGAAAAGAAAGAGGGAAAAACTCACTTCTTCAGAGTTTTTGCACCAGAAGAGGAATGGGGTTGGAGGTAGAACGGGATTTTGTTGAACTTGGGCATATTTTTCTGCAACAGAAGAAGAAGAAAGATTATGCAATACATGTAAATATAACAAAGTACAACATGGCAGGAATACATGCAAAGTCTCAGAAGGCAAAACCTCTTCCTCTTGAATTTTCCAAAGAGCATTTACAATCATGATAATTAGTTTGTATTTTGTTACCAACATTGTAAATCAGTTGTGAAATACTTACAAGGTAAGTAGTAAATAAGTTACTGAGAATACCATTAAGTTTTTCCTTCAACATCATGGTACAACACAAACACACTCATGTTTGCCCTTTGATTAAACAAACCTGCAGGTCCAACAGACTAAAGCTAGAAGACTAATGGCCCTTTTCCACTAGTGCGACTCAACTCGACTCGTTTTTTTTGCTTTTCCACTAGCACCTAGTACCTGATACCTGGTACCTTTTTGGTAACGCCTCAGCCCGGGCTCCAAGCGAGCCGTGACGATACCAAAACATGACGTCAACAGACTGCTTTCCACTAGGGATGTCACGATTACTTGTTTTCACAAAGATTCCTAAATACCGTAAATGTTGGCATGTCATTTTTAATTAAAGAAAAAGCAAAACAAAACACGATTGAAATTAATGCAAACATTCATGGTATAGATGACAATTTATGACCTGAATATTTCAAATACTTCCCCTGGGGATTAAGAATTGGTCATATATTAATAGATATTTGAAATATTTAGTGTAAACAATGAGTAATGTAATTATAGTTTGACTATATTTGATTTTACACATTCATAGTGTTCTGAAATTAGTTAATGCATAATAATCGTGATAATCGTAATACCGTGATTATTTCTCTGACAATAATCGTACCAAGAAAATTTATAATCGTGACATCCCTACTTTCCACTGATTGGCCAAAACGTCATCACTGGAAGAGTCGCACGCGCGAACTCAGACACGAGAGTCAAAGGCGCTAATTTTAAAAACACACCGGCAGCAGCACCCACTGAGCTGTACTGAGTATGAGACTGTTGTTATTCTTTCACTACAGTTAAATGGCTGCTGTGTGGAAAACCACAACCTGGCCCGTAATCGAGGTGCAGTGAGTTTGGAGCCGACGAGAGGATAGAAAAAATGACGACTCTTTAGGAGGAACTATGAAGGACTCAGCTGTGATGGAAAAGGACCTAAATCGAGTGGAGTGGAGCTGTAACTGGAAAAGGGGCATTAGGTTTCACAGAAGGTGAAACACTGTACCTTCTTCATATGTGTAAGAAGAGAGCCATCATACTTACATCTACAGTTATATCAATAACCCACTGTGGGACTGTCTCATTCAGTAGCATGGATTCAGTCTCTCCACCTGAATCTCTACATAGCAACCTGAAGCAGACAAAACAAGACATCAGGGGCAATTATGTGCTGCAATCAGTCACTCAGCTGCTAACATTTCATATGACATGACAAATCAATATGACAAATATAAAACGGTAAGACATGATTACATAACAAATCCAATGCCAGTGCTCTCAACTTACATTCAACCTGCACTGTTAGTGAAAATAAATACCTGAATAGAGTTCTGCCTCCTGCCTCTCCAAAGATGACTGGCGTGTGTGGTGGCACCTGGAAATATCCATTTCCCTTCTGGACCCTGTTCTCCTGCTCTCCGTTCACTGTGGGCACAAGGAAACAATCCTGCTGTGAGAAAGACTGAAGCAAATTGAATGGATCAACAGACGTCATCGACTGCGGAGGTTGGACTGTGTTTGGTCTCCTCACCGTGGTTCACCTCGTTCTCTTCCTCGTCCATGGGGTTGATGCGAGTTCTGGGCCAGAACTCCAGCAGAGCCTGCAGCAGCAGTCCTCCCAGGTTCACTGCAGAGACCCAGGGCCAAAGTCAGGCAATATTGAGTTACAGCCTCCACTCTGCACCATTTAATATGTAATCGTATATAAAGGTCTGAAATCTTACACTTTGGGTCAGACCCATCAGAGCTGGAAAACCCTGCGTCCTTTGCGGACACCCAGGCAGCGAAGCAGTCGCTCTCATCCAGTGTGATAGTGAGCATCTATTCATCATCATCAAACAAAAACACAACACAACTGTAAGACTACTAAACCAGGCTTAGAGGGGACTTCTGGGAAAAAAGGCACAACTGCTTGACAAGATTAAAACTTGTGGTATTACCAGGTTTGGCACTCACCCCAGTTTTCAGATCAACAGAGAACCAATTTGGCACATAGACCATCTTGAAGCGCTTTTTAATCTCTTCATCGAACTCCACTTTCCCCAAGTCTTCACCCTTGCAAGCCTAAAGGTAAAAACAAAAAAGCACATCAAGTCAAACCAAAGATATTATCTTCAGTGTTTATGGCTCATCATGGCAGGAAAGCACCAAACAACCACAACAATCCTCTTCTAAGTGACAAGATTTGTTAGACTGTAATTTAAACCATCAGTTTCACTGAGGGTTGCATGACACGATCACAGATGTGATCACCCTCTAAACTCATAATAACGCCTTCACTTTATGACGGATTCACCTTAAGGACATCCCAGAAAGCCACATTGTTGTTGGTATCTTTGGTGAGTATGTGTCTCTTGTCGTTCAGAATGTGGCACTGGATAATACTGGCACCTCCTGAAAACACAACAGAACATTTTACTTGGTGAAAAAAATAACACTATGACTCATTTGGAAAATGCTGTAAAAAACAAAAACCACAAATTCACCTTTGATGACTTGCTCTGGCTGAGTACACAGCGGTGTCAGAGGGGTAGTGCAGTCGTTGTCATACTCCCCTGATGATCTGAAGTTGTGCATTCCCTTTAGAGACTAAATAACAACACACACAATAATCATTACTGACTGTCCTGGATTTTGATAATTGCTCCATTACAAGAAACAAGGGTGACTAATATAACAAAATATATAATAATATAGCACTCCATCATAAAGCTGGGAACTGTTTATCATATAAACACATATTACAGGGTTCCAGCTGAAGAGATGAGGTGCCACATGCACTAGTCAGTGTCTGCACTGAGTTCCAGTCATTATGTTGTCGGTCCCCCAGAGATCTCAGAGGTGTCACGCATGCTTACCCATTTATTAACGGATGACTTGGTGGTGGAGACCCAGATAGCTGGAGGTGGGTCAGCAGATCTGTCCAGTTCCATCTGGGCAAAGAGAAAGATGGGGAAAAAAAGGGTTGAGTGACTCTAAATGGTTAGCTATGAGCACAGAGTTGGCCGAGGGGAGAATGCCAGGATCGTTATTTCGATTCTCTAGTTTAAACTTTTTTAACTTTTAATACAGCAACAAAATTCCTTAAAATGAGAGCTGAGAGCTGAGAGCTTCAAGGTAAAAGCAAAACATTCATGCATTGGACATGACTTGCCCTTACCCTACACATTAAAAAAAAAAAAATACATAAAAGTTACCAGACCCAGTATTTACATGTACACTGTAGACACCAGCTTAAAGAAGTGTTGGTATAGAGACAGGACCTGTACTGTCAAATTTTTAAATTAAAGGTTACTACACTTTTTTTTCTTTTTAAGTCCCATATGTGTTCATTAAAGCAGAAGTAAGAGGAATGTTTGTGTTATTATAAGTCTTAAATAGTTATATCTTCCGACAGCAATCACTTATATAGAGTGTTTGGTCTGAAACACGGGTCTGTCAGTCACTCTGCTCTGCTGTAAGCCGAGGAGAAAACTTTCCTTGTATCCTACAACCTTTATCCAATGAGGAGAGAAGAACGGCATAAAGGGGCGGTCCTTGTGCAGCCAAGGGATGCGCGTGAATGTGGTGACGTAGGGACGAGGGCGGGGACTGCCAACTCCATCTGCTGACAGGAAGTTAGCCAAAAGGACCGGATCGCTTACTTCTGCTTTAATCAGTGTATTTCATAGAGTTGGACCATTACTGCATAACAGAACATTTGTTTGGAGTTACTGAGTTTTGTGTTCGTACTTTGAGCACCGGGGCCTTTTCCTCACAGATGAGCACACGGATGTCTGGGTTACGCAGGTCAGTGCAGTAGATCTTTTTGTCCCTGCCTCCAGAGTAGACGTGTGTAAAGGCCTCGTTGACCTGCAGGGCCCACACCCCTTCATCGTGCACCCGGTAGGTGGCGATACACCTCTGCTGGCCAAGCGACCACAGGCGGATGGTCCCGTCCGAACTGCCCGATAGGCACTGAGAGGATGGAAGCAGAAGAGACGAAAACATTAACATTTGGGAGGTTTTGCTTAACAGTCTCCAACCACTCTTCATATCAAATGTCTTCACTCGCCTGTGTGCCATCTCGATTCAACAGCAGCGACTTGACGTTGTCTGTGTGTCCTTTAAGCTTCATCAGTTTCGCACATGTTCGAGGATCCCACACTCTCAGTACCTGAGAACAGAGAGAAAGCATCGGAAGAAAGATGAATTTGGGATATGCACAGACATACAACCTTACACCACTCTGTAACCTGTCTGATCTGCACACATGCACCAGTTTAAATCAAATTAATAAAGTATTCAAAAGCAGTTTGTTTAAGAGATGTGATGTGAATTTTTGCTACATCTGACCTCAAGATAAAACTGAATAAAAGTATTTGAGTTAACACGAGTGTTGCATTTATTTCATGTTAATTCAACTAATGTGAATGGGATCACAGACCTTTTCTGTAGATCCAGAGACAATGACTGTGCCCATCTGGTTCATAGCCAGACTGTAGATAGAGTCCTTGTTTCCACTCAGTGAAGACGCTGTTGCAGGGAAAAAATAGAGTCAGTCCACGAACATAAAATAAAAAAATATAAGCCATTACCAAACACTAATTCATGTCAAATGCACAAGTATCACAATTAGAGTATGGGCACAGCTGTCAGAGAAACAACCATTACTCACTGGTGACAGTGTTGTTGGAAGCAGTGAGTGCTGTTAGCGTGTTCACATCCCAAAGAAAGATCTGGCGGTCCAGACCGGCTGATGCTACCAGCTCCTTGTCCTTAGCGTAGGCCAGAGCTTTCACATAGTCCTTGTGTGTTCGTAACGTGGACATGCAGAAGCCTTTGTGTGCGTTCCACACTTTGACTGTAGTATCTGATGAGGCAGATATCACTGCAGACAGAAGAAAACCAGTCAGAACTGTAGGAAGTAAAATGCAGCAGTGGGAACTTCAGGGCACAGAGCCTGATTTCTAAATCAAACAGCAGCCAATGATCAAACTCACATGTTTTTCCATTGCAGCAGAGAACTATGTCATTAACCCAGTCTGTGTGATGCTCCATCGAGGCGATGTACGGATCCTGCTGCAGTGAATAAGAGCAGACATTGAGACGAGTCCAGGTGTGGGTATAAACAGCATGTGACAACACAGCTGTCTGGGTGTAAAGTGGGTGTTTCATTATAACTGACCTGAGGAGAGGAAGCAGTCTTACCTTGTGCTGGTACACACTCCATATCCGGATGATGGAGTCCCTTCCAGCGGTGAAGAGCCGGTTCAGCGCAGGGTCCAGCTGGAGCGCGTTCACCCCATTTCGATTGTACTTTTCCACCTCATCTCTAATGACATAGGACACCTGACACACACAGGGAAGGGAGTGAGCAGTGAGCACACCTACTTCCTTGTGCAGAGTTCAATGTTAAATGCACTTGCAAAGCTAGCCGCCGACGTGTGTGGCCGAGTTAATTGACATATATTTTAGATATTAACTCTCTGCACAAGCATTATAATAATGGACAAACACAGTGCTTAAAATATAATGTGGCTTGATATTAGTGTATTATAGCGAGGTTCGCGGAAAAAAATCACTGAGATACGTACGCGCTTCCAGCAATTAGACGGAGCCCACACAGAGTGCAGCTAAGCTACTGTTAGCGCCGTTAGCAGCACAACCCGCCGCTCGGACAGACACCGACCACCGGCGCTCACAGACAGGTTCATAGTTATGTTACAGCGTGTCTGGACTTTAGTTGTGTACGGATTGTTTACTAAAGCATGTAGTCTTTTCACCGTGGCGCTAGCAGGAGCCGCTAACAGCCACCGTAACCCAAGCTAGCTGTGTTAGCCCGGCTTGAGTCATGACTCGTAACGGCAGCGCTGTCTTCTCCGGCCGGTTTCCGGTGTCGGTAAAGTCTCCGTGAAGCACCGTGACGGGCAGGAGAGCCTCGTTTTGTTGTTGCCAAACACTCAGTAGCAATGTAACTCTGAACATTTACCTGTACTTTTCTCCGCCCAGCAGCATTTTGCCTGTGATGCGTGGCCATCTTGCATGTTGACAGTCAGTTCATGTGATGCTACATCCGGGAAAATAGAAAACATATGCACCTGAGCTTTATGGGTAATGTGGTTTATACTGGTTTATTCTTTTTACAGTCTATGGTTTATACTCTGCCCCCGCTTTCGCTGCGGAAACTCTGAAGGTTTGTCAACTTTTCAGGTGTCCGTCTTCAACTCTGGCGGAACTGGGAAACCTGTGAAATCTGTAAAGAAAAAATATATATTAGGGCCCATAAAAGCAAAGCAATACTATGAACCGCTAATGTCTAGGCATACATTTCCTTTTATTTGTAGCCTACAGATTTATTTAATTTCCCACCATGACAACCTAGACTTTTTTTTTTTTTTTTAAAAACGACCAGAAAATAATAATAACGTGGGTATGACTTCAGTGTTCTCACTGATGTGAACGCAACACAGGTAGGTTGAAAGTCTGTTTTTGACCACTAGAGGGCGCAACATGACACTGAAAACACTAACATGCAGGAAAGTGCAAAAAATCCCAATGGAAACACAAAACTAAACAACTTGTATAGAATCACGGCCCTTTAAGGTTTGGTTCAAGTGAAACATGTTTCGAAATCAAACACCAGGTGCTTTTATTGATCAATTCCTCCCTGTGTTTGACCTCTTTCAGTCTATGTTTGACAAGGGAGACTATCTGTCTCTGCAGTGTAGGCTAAATGTAAAGTAAATTCAACATGAATTATGACCGAAAGAATACCTTATTAATTTGCTTTGGTTCAGAGGCCCCCACAGCCCCCCATCCTCACGAATGTAGCCACCAACTTGACATGAGGTTACTTCCTATGTTTATCATTAAGAGTCACATAAGGTTTTGACAAATCAGAGCAGCCTAATTTGTGTCAACACGTCTTTAACGTACGGTCCTAAAAATCCTAGTAGGCCAAATAAAGCTGACATTTCCCCTGTGTCCCATTTACTGATATTATTTTCTATACTTGGTGCTGTGGGAAAAGCGCCAGCTCTCTCACTACATCCTGTGTCATATTTGAGTGTGACATGGTGCGCCTATAGGAGCGGTAATCCTCTGTGGTCCAGCAGCAGCAGCAGCAGCAGCAGCAGCATCCTCCCTCCCTCCCCCCTGCTCTCTTGCTCAAGGGCAAACCGAGGTGCGTCTCTCCTGCCGCCGCGCAGCATCCGCCCCACTCCGCGGCTCAGGACCTCTCCTCTGTGGGATGAACGCGGCAGAGCCACTCGAGTGGTACGGAAGCGGGCAACTTGTGCGTCCCCCCCCCCCCCCACTGTGGCAGGTGTCAAGATGTCTAACATAAGGTGATCAGACCTGTGGTGTTTGTGCAGAAGTCAGCTGAGTGAGTTTCCTGGTGACACTTCTCTGCCCTGTTGACTGGAGTTTGGTCCACGATGAAGCGGGAATAAGCCTTGAGTGGAAGACATGGATTTTGCTCGGAGGGTTTGGCTGCTCCTTCTCCTGAAACCCGAAGAACTTAACTCTGGAAACTATGGTGTAAACCTCAGAGTTTCATATGTAAGTATCCCCCGTGAGGACCTGTAGATCCTGGCGTTAATATTTAACATATAGCTACAGGAAGTGTGTGGCTATAAGCAAGGACTAAATTCTTCCTTAAATGTTTTTTTTTTCTGCTGCCTTTCTCTGTTTTCACTTTGATGATGGTGATGGTTTACTTTTTTGTATGGTAAAAAAAAACAACCAAAAAAAACATAACAAATTATTATTCAGAAAAAACCTCCGGTTTTTCAGCCTATTTAATCTATAAAAAATAACACAAACATAGCTTATGTTATAGACTACAGTGTAATCCTAAAAAAAAAAAAGAGAGACTAAATACCAGAAAGTGCATAATGCAAAAAAAAAAAAAAAAATCCATTTACTGTTTTATGTTGGAGTCTTAAGCATTAAAGGCTTACACTTACTTTAGCAACTCACTTTCATGGGCTTTCCCTGTGCAAAATCTGTTAAAAACAGATACCACACAGGAAGGACAAGCATCTTTAGTGCAAAACACTTCTACCATTTCCATACTTCATTGAAATTAAATGGGAAAGACATTACATAATGATATTTGAGGAAGTGGGATTCATCCATTTCCCTTATTTGGCAACATCCTCAGCCGGAGTGTGACACTTGTTGTGATCATCATCTTGTCTAATGAAGGATTCGCTTTAAGACTCAAGTGTTTCTGGAGACAGAGGATTTAAATGGACATGAGCATCTGATAGTCTCATGTCATTTTAGTCATCACTCTAGTCACATTAATACTTTCACCACTGTCTCATTTAGGTCTATACCTTCCATAACCTACAGTACAGTACGTATTTAAGCTGTCTGCTGCAATTACATTGAAAGGTTTTTGCAAAAGAATTAGGTCATCAGTTCAGTCTGTGCACCTAGGACCACAGTGTAAAGCTCAGAGAGGTCGATGTACCGTTAAGAACATACAGTATATGTAGCTTACACTTTGACCTCCAGGCTGTGGTGGGAGGTTGGTTTGAAACTTTGTGTTGCGTTTGTGGTTTCAGCTGAAATCTGGTTGTTAAATTCAGTATTTGAAGGGGATATCACATTTTTTTATAGACACTTTTCTGTGAATTTGAAGTTTGAATTCTTGATCCATACCAAGACAGACAATATAATCAGAAATGAAAATGTAAAATGAGAAGAGCAACATACACATAGAACATAGTAGTGTATAAAACCACTAATTTCAGATTATATAATAAATCACTACGAGTGAATAAACACCGAAATGCTTGTTGTGTTATCATATCCTGAAATAACCCTCTTTGGGATCTAACCTCTTAAATCCACAAAAGCTCAAAACCATAATATTTGAGCAAAAATAATTTTAAAAAGCACATCATTCAAGATGCTGCTTTTACTACAGGAAGCTTTTATATAATTGTTTGTTTGGTTAAATATCCTTAGGTATATTCGGTCAAAGTTTTAGAAATAGTGCATGTTACATAATGCCCATGATGACGAGGTTAGCACACTTGGCCTATTTTAAGGACACAATCTGCAATATTAAATCCAGAACACTCATAGGAAACACGGAACAAATGTTTTTTCTGTTTTTTAGATATTTACAAAATAGAATTTAACAAAAACTCAAATAACAAAAATGTGTTACAGGTAATAAATAAATAAATAAATTCCACTACACAAAGTTACTGTTATGAAAGCCAGTTGAGAAAAACACAGAAGCTGCATTGACATTTTGTCAGAGGTACAAATAAGAAGTAACAAGAAGTCGACTGACAACGTTCATGGTGTAGGACACAAAGTGAGACTGAGGTCAGACTATCAAAAAGAGGTCAGGTGGTCATAGTAGAGAGTACAAAGCTTTGTTTGTCCTGCTGTGCTGTTTGTTTCATGTTGGAATAGCTACATGTTGACAAAGTAAAGCATGGCTTTCATAGAAATAATGAGTGTGACAGACAAACTGGCTGCAAAGTGGTGACACTGCAAAAACAACCAGGGAAACACTTGATAGAAGATGCTGTAGCCTCCTCTAGAAATCTGTTGAAAGGGAAATTCCTCTTATTTGGTCTGGTGCATTTTCACACTATTCAACGCAGTTATACAAATTTAGTTTAATCAGGAATTTCCTGTGTCGTGGGACTGTGTCTGAAAAGATCAGGTCTATTGAAATCCTGATTACAAAGCACTCAAAGTTTGTTTTTAACAGACACACTGAGTGATCATTTCTTGTCCACTCTGTCTTTGTGACGCATGGCAACAAAAAAGTACAGTCAAATTAGGATGTAGGCTATTTGTCAAATAAAGGCAGGTTGGACAGCTCTGAGACCCTGACAGGGATATGACATCAGTCTCCTATTTGCACTAATACCATACATGACGCACTACAGCTCCTACCCAGGAGGACTGTGACATTCATGAGGGTTACAACAAATCTCATACCAGCTTTTGTTTCCAAACATTATAATTTCCTGCTTAGCACAGACGGACAAGTTGAGAGATTTGAAGTATCCGGTGGTGTTACTGAAACTTACACTTTTACGTGGTTGTTGAGATGAATTGATTATAAATTCTTTTCTTGTTTCATTATATTGACTTGTTTTCATTCAGTAAGCCATTCACTGTGACAGACATTGCACTGTGTTCAAAAGAGATTAGTTCTCTTTAGTATTATGATTTATGCTTTTTAAACCTCAGCATGTGCTTCATCATATAGTTCATCATCTGTTGACTTAGAGTTTCCACAAGTTTCAACAACAAAAAAATACAGGGAGGTGATGCATGCTCTGTGTAAATTATACATGCAGGAGCTTCAAGTGACCAATGTATTGTATACTCACTATACTGCTCCAAGTCTGTAGCAGATTATTCTATTGATTGAAATATTAAATACTAGCTCATTAAAACTTCATACGTAATCTATATTCATACAAAAATACCTTTAATGATAAGGAGGTCAAACATGCAGAAAGTACAGATTTTAACTTCTGGAGCAACGGATGAGAGGGGAAACACCTCAGTATGACATGATCATTTTAACGTTCATAAACAGCCGTGATGGTGGATGCTGAGCAGCCCGTGAATCAGTGCCTTGCTCATGGACACAGTGGTGGTCGTTGATGAGCTCTTCAATACAGTCATTTTATACCTTTCCCTAGTAGTATGTCAGGCTGAGTGTGTGTGTATTTGTGTTTGTGTGTTTGTGTGTGCGTGTCAAAACCACCACTCAATGCCGCCGCTCTACTTTCAATCTAATTATCTTAATTATTTGCACTGATAATGACGATATCACATCTGGCTGTTATGTGAATGAAATGTCATTCAACTGAAATATTTTCCCTCTGTGCTGTTTAATTCTTTACAACCGTCCCCTCCCTAAAGTGAGCTGGCGTGCACGCTGGCAGATACAGGCAGTTTCTATGTGCTCATTAGTGTGCAAGTCACTGTGAAGTTTGTTTTAATTGTTCAGTCCTGTTACATTTGATAGTGGAGACACTGCGATTGCCTGTGAACGATTCGTCACATCCTGTCTCATCGTGACAGAGATGTCACTGCTTTGAACCCGTTTATCTGCTTTGTGACGTTGGAAATAGACCTTAACCTATTTATTTTGACAGCAAATGGGAAAGCACTGGATTCAGTATATGAGACGAGCTGATCTGAGATCAACCTGGGCCAAATAAGCAGATCAAGTGAAAGCAAATAACTAGCGTCTGGCTGGACGTGTGAAGGGATCAATGCATTTCAGGACAGGAGGAGATGAAAACTCACAGAGCTTAGTCAATATGAAAAGGATACAATAGTATTTCTCTGTCAAAAGGGGCGCATAGAGATGTAATCCTCTCTTTGGAGAGCTTTTTCAGTTATTAAAATATCAGATTGTCACTGGCTAAAATGAGAGGTTAAATTTGGGGTAGTGGAGAAGCCTTTGGTATTGTCTTTATTTAGACAGTGGCTTTGGTCTCAGATCAGATAATCTGCAAACTGTCTTCATGTTTCCTCCAGATAGGCAGAGTTTGCTGATATGAACAAAGCAAATGTGCTCTTTTAAAACATTTTTTAAAATTCAAAGAGGAACTTCTCTGGCAGTGTTTTAATGTAGCAGATGACCTGAAATATGTTGAGATATTTGTAGACAGAGCTTTGGACTGTAATCCCACAATGACTACGACCTCACTGTCAGGCAGCTGATAGTTCACTGTATTGATATCAGATCTTAAAAACCATTTAACATCTCAATTCCCTACTACAAAATTCTAAAAAAAAAAAATCAATATGATTACTAATCATTTTTTACTTATATTTTCGCATGCACATTTTTTTCTGCTTACATTTTGTATCTTGTAAAATCAGTTTTGTGGGGGTTCATGGTTCAACTTTTATTCATGTAATAATTTATTGCTTTTATTTTTCTAGGAAGTCCCACATAAGGTTTTAAAAAAAATCTCAAGAAAGAGATGTATCCAATATATATATATATTGGTATGTATTAATGAGACACAACAGACACATTTCCACCTGACATGACAGCAATTTGGACTGATGGGTGCACGAAAAACTACAGTTTTCTTCATGAAGCCTTTAGCATTCTTTAATATAATTATAATTTAGATGTCCAAGGTAGAAAATGGAATTCATAGTAATCTGTTTTTTAAAAATTGAACAATGCATTATTGGACGTAATGTAAAAGTGGCTGCTTTTACTGTTTTCTTGTATGTAACAACATCTATTGCACGTCTGACATCCTGGGTGAGGGATCCCTCCTCTGTTGCTCACCCTGAGGTTTCTCCAATTTTTCCCTGTTAAACTCCTGTTCCATGGAGTTTTTCCTCAGTGGATGTGAGGGTCTAAGGACAGAGGATATTGTTGTGATGCCATGTAAAGCCCTTTGAGACAAACTAGGCTATACAAATAAAATTGCCTTGCCTTACCTTGCCTTATAGCCTAATAATCCTTCAGAGGAGTATCAACGATAAACCATCATTGTGTGCGTGCAAGCACAATGTATCAATGCTCCGTAGAGCATTTTAAACATTTATCAGCTCATTGTCTTGGTTTTAACAATAACAATAATGTTCTAGTTTATTCACACAGCTCTTAAGGTCACCTCCACCTCCAGCTGCAAGAAGTAACTGTTTCTATTAAACGATTAGCCTAAATAAACCAACATGCTACCCAAAGAGCATACAAACAAATCTAGTAACTATCAGATGAACATACTGTAGCCAAGCACTGAGCTGCTAAAGGTGGACAGCAAACCAGAGCTAAAGGACACAACATATTGGATTTGCATCTGCCAGTTGCTGAAACAGGACTCCAAATAGTGAGAGGGATGTGTAAATAAACATTATTATAAGGTAAAATCTCAATGTGGTGTATGAAAAAGTGAGGTGTGTCTTATAGTGTCTTCTCAACAGTGATTTAAAAGTTATTATTTGGCCTGTGTACGAGCACTGAGACAGAGCTAGTCAGGCATTTTGGGATTTGCTATCAAGTGTGACCATAAAAATGATACCATGATGAGTTTACCTTTAGGTTTGTTAGCAAGTTGATGTCATGCCCCTGCAGTTTCCTTCAGTTCAACAGAGGCAAACAGCAAGTGATTGCCATGCTAAATCAAAGCTGGTGAAAACCCCTGGTCAGAGCTACAGACTGTGGGCTTAATCCCTCTGACTCAGAACTATGGCTGCCCTAGTTTGACAGAGACAGTTGGATAACAGGAAGCGATGGTCATCGGGAAGGGTAAAGAATTTATATCTTGTCTCTGGACCTCCCTCAGTACCATCTTCCAATCAGGAAGTCAGAGGCAATCCAGCTTTTGACTTTAGCTTTTTATATTGCAATTACACAATGTTTGAAATAGAGACATGAGGGACCTTCGGTGGTGGAGGCATAAAGGCCACATTTTGTGTTATGAGACCACTGGGCTTTCCTTGTAAGAGATTAGAGATTAGAATATTTGCAGATCCCTTTCAGACATGTTTTTACAGAATCACTCTATTTTAAGCACTTATTTCTTTGAGCACAAATTAATCACTTTGATGGTGTAGATGCCTGTTCGTGAGAAACTGTTGTTTTTCCAAAAATGTAAAATCTAGCTATAAAACCTGTAATGATTGAATATTTTTGATATAATGTACAGTAGAGTTACAAACTGTAAATAACAATGCCATGTTGTATTTCGATAAAGTTGATATGGCTAATGTGCAAACACTGGCTACTATCAGAACTGACACATTTGGAGTCATGTTTGTGACCACCAACATGATGTAAATCCATCATTCACTCTTCTGTTAGACCTGTTTGCAAACTCCTGGGCTAAATATTTGGCTCTTTAGCTGCTAAGTGCAGCTACTTGTTTGTTGGCTGTTTGTTGCTGCTGAGCAGGTGCAGTTCACAGTGGTTTATCCAAGCTTTTTTAATGACAGTATGCAGCTGCTGCTGCTGTTGAAAAATTGAATTAATGACACCAGTAAGACCAGACTGTAGAGTAGGGCTAAAAATAAACTGTAAACATTGAAGCAAGACCAAAACAATGAGAATGATTGCTGTGGGTTTGTGACAACAAGATTTTTCACACTTTACAGAGTCATTTCATCCATTATAAAGATGTTAATTCAAGCTATTTCATAGCATTTGAAACTTATGGTTATGTTAAACTTGTTGTGCTTACAGTGGATAGAAAAAGTCGTCCAAGCAGCTAAGTTGTTGTCTTTTATACGCCTGTATAATTCAATAAGATTACTGTTTTCTCACCTCCTCCCATCTTTTCTTTTCTTGTGTCTCATCTAGCTGTAAGTAAATTCTAGTACAGAAGAATCAGGATGAAAAGATGGCAGCCATGCTGTTACCAACGGGTCCTGATGGCTTGCGGCGGTTCACTCGCGAATCCTTGGCTGCCATGGAGCAGCGGATTGCGGAGGAGCAGGCCAAGAACGCCAAGGGTTGCCAGGAGACTCACAGGAACGCAGAGCTACCCAAACCCAGGCTCGACCTGGAGGCCGGCAAGCAGCTGCCACGCATCTTTGGTGACATCCCTACAGGACTTATTGGGGTGCCACTGGAGGACATTGATCCATTTTACTACAGGAACCAGAGGGTGAGAGTTTCTGTCTCTGTATGTGAGCTAGACGCTGGTCAAGTGGTAGCTCTTAATGTGTGTGTATGTAGGCCTACCTGTCTCAGTAGAGGTGAAAGTTTATTTGCATGCAAATAGGTCAGGCACGTGGATCTACATTACTCTAGGTTGTTTCATGAAATGAAGTTAGGAAAAACTCCAAATATGTCAGACCATGGTTTGGCTGAATAAGTTCAAATTAAGTGTACAGAAGTAGATGATGGCTGATGTCTGAGATACCATTTCATAAGATCATCCAGACTTCTGTTTGCTGTATTAACTTTGACATTTCAAAGGCAGTGATGAAACTAGAGTTGGCAAAACTAAGAAAATATAGTTCTCAATCCACACAAACTTACAGGGTTTCAGAAAAAGAAAAAGAAAACACTTTACCTTCAAATCTCAAGATGTAGCCTACATTACCCTGTCTATTATTACCTCTTGACTGTGACAGCCAGCCCCAAGCTTATTTGTTCACTCTGAAGATGTAAATATTTAAATGTGCAGTGTGTATGATGATTTACTTTAAGTAGAAGTAATGTATTTCCATCTGTGGATTACAGTACCAAACATTGGTGCCTTGTTAAGTAGCAGCAAAACATCTGGTCAAGACTAAATGACCAACTACAGTGCTCAGTGTATTGAATAGTAGTCAAGAACACATCAGGGTGAGCAGAAAAGTGACTCATCACTTTGTTGTTTATTTTTGACCTAGAAGAAGAAGATGTATCAGCAATTGTACATTCAATGTTTGGTTTTTTGCTAAAGATATAAATTCTGTTTCAGATATGACAAATAACAACTATGACGTGTTGAGGGGAGGTCTCACTGACCTTCTCAACATTCATATTATTTACATTCAAGTCAAGGAGTTGTTTGGTCTCAGTTTGCACACACAGTAACTTGCACACACAGTAACTTGTCACACTGTGACTAGTCAACAAAAAAATACCCGTTGATAATGTATCTTTAAGAATTTAACCAGCTCAGATTTTTTTTTCTTTAAAACTGGCAACTGATGTTGAATTGCTGTCATTCAGCCTAGTATCAATGATGCACTGTATTGTCCTAAGCTTTCCTCAGATTTGATTTACCCATGACTTCTGCGTATTTTACTTCTGGCTGCACTTTAAATTAACAATACATGTCTCATCTGGGCTTGTGAGCATGATATGGTAGTGATCCTCCAGATCAGCTGATGTTGTCATTGAATTTACCAAGTGGTGTTTTATTTAGAGCAGCCGAGGCGCAGCAATGGCTGCCTCTTTTTAGATCTCTTGTGGACACAGAAATAGGATTAGCAAGTTTTGATTTGCAGAGTCGGTAGATCAGGCTGCTACCCATTAATGGGCCGCTTATGGAGAGATGAAAAAGGACGTGGCAGTCATTCTCAGGGTCTCTTTGTTTTGGCATGTGATGCGCTGCTGGATGGGAGGATTATCCAAAGACTAAAAATATTTAAATAAATGCCACATCTGTTGGGGAAAGGTTCAGCCTGCTTTGGAGTTGCCTCCATTATCTCAGCTGGCCTTGCTTGCTGCGTGTATGGGGGCTCACTGCTTTCTTGGAGGCAGTACTGTTTATTGTGGAAGTTGACACATATGGTAGACACACTGGTAGACTCAACACAGCAGCTACAATATCATCCCTGCTGCACGAAGAAAATGGCTGAACTGCTGCTCAGAGATGCTGTCGGGTTTCTCTGCAGAACTAACAATGATATGTGTCTGTGCATGGAAAATTGGTTTTGGAAATGTATTTACAAGAAGATGGTATGTTACAGCATATTTTATTTATAGACTGTGAGCACTTGTATTTGAAATATGTGATTTTTCTCATGACTAATGCCTGTTTTTTTTCTCTCTTTTTTGCAGACTTTTATAGTAGTTAACAAAGGGAAAGCCATCTTCAGATTCAGTGCCACATCTGCACTTTACATATTTAGTCCATTTCACTTCATCAGAACAATCGCCATAAAAATTTTAGTCCATTCATATCCTTTTTGATTACCCAGAACCTGTGTCAAATGATCTCAGTTGTTTATTTCTTAGTTGATGAATGTCAATTTAGATGGTTTGAATGTCTGAAATATAGGCCTAAATGAGGATACAGAAAAAACTGAATGACGTGTAACAGTAATAATCAGGCAACTCTCTCAGGACAGAATCCGATGTAACATTGCCACCAAAATAATAATTCTATGTCAGAAAAGGTCCAGAAACCGCTATTCATACTGGCTGATAAGCCAATTTCTAATATTTACCGATTTCCCCCTGTAGGTTTCTATTGGATTTTTCCGTTGTCCCATTTTTGAAACAGCTTTGTAATGGTCCTCTCTGGCATCGCAAAACAAATCCCCTCATATCCCTCTTTTAATCTCTGAAATGAAATAAGAGCAAGGAGATTTCACATCATGTGACGGCTGCCTATTAGTTCTCAGACAGCTGATTTGTACTTTACATGTAGAAGGGAATCTTTCCTCTGGATTCCTCTGATATGTTATAGATTAGAAAGCAACTGTTAATCCAATTATCAGTTAAATCTGTCCATCAGCTGTTATTGATTTCACAGAAGTTATTGTAACTGACAATAATATACTGTGGACAACTACTTAACAGTCCTAATACCATTTTGCAATAACATTATATAACGTGGTTTAGATTATTGAAGAATTTTTTATTGCATTTTTCTAATCCCAAATCTTAGATTGTTCGGCAGTCGACAGAGCTTTGTTGTGGCTTCATCCATCCATAGGAGAGAATGATATCACCCTCCTGATTTAATGTTAAATGGAAATTACTTACATTTTCTGTAATCTGCATAGCCTATACTATAGTCTAATGCCATTGGCACGCACACAGTGATGGTTTATCTTGATGTATATATCATAGGATTATGAGAAACATTGTGACTGCGTTACTGTCTCTGTGTCAGTTACAGTTTTTGTCATGAGCCAATAATTTCTTGTGAACACGTCACAGTTCACTTTCCTTGACCTCCTCTCTACATTGTTTAGCTTGTTCATAATGTTCACTATACTGACCAACTGCTTCTTCATGGCCATGTCTGATCCGGCACCATGGACCAAGTACCTGGAGTAAGTCAGACTGCTGCTGTACATTAAGCTTGTTGTCTCATCCTAAATACTTTGCCTGGGACAGAAACTGTAGCTACAACATGTTTTCTAATGTGGAGCTTTGCTGGGGTTTGTTGCTTTACCGGTGATGACTGAAGAGTCAGTTCACAAGTGAGTAGCCTAATATGATGCATGTAGTATTTCAGAACGCCACATATTCATGTCGTGGTGTGGAATGACAGTCATCACGTAAACATCTTCAGAAATATTTTGTCCTGCGCATGATGATGTGACAGACGTGTTTATCATTATCAGTGGGTCAGAGGCATTAGCATGCAGCATGATATTCACATTGAAAAAAAAAAGTTTAATGTTTTCATTTAGGTTTTGTAATGTTTAAAATAAACTGTGATTAATGCGAAAAGAAGAGAGGATGCCTTTATTAAAATAACTAAAATGGGAAGATAGAAATAGTCTAATTCCTGTACGCGCCAGTTTAGTTTAGCATAGTTTAGCTAGGCTGAGAAGACTGTGAGGTTGCTAAGTAACCAGTAGAGACTCCAAGAAGAAACTTCCTGCTCTGGGCTGCGACCCTCAGCCTTGGATCCAAATCCAAATACATCCATCCATGCCTTCAGCCCATGATATCCCCCACATTAAACTTCAAATGGTACAGATTAAATAAGATGTTTATGTTTGTTGTTATTAGCTTTAGCTTTAGCATGTTTAGAAAGCAGAGTCTGGACATAGCCAGGCTAGCTGTTGACTGTGGCAGCCCCGAAGAAGACTGTGACAAGAACATAGACGGACAAGAATGAAACAACTATTACTTTTCACTGGAATGTCTTCACCACATCTTTTTTTATTTTATTTTTTATGTAAAGTTCGGTATTCTGTGTATTGTATGTGTTTGTGGTCAGTCACTATCTTATTTTAAACTGTAACATCAGTTGAATAATTGTAACTACAAATTATTTTTGCATTTAATTCGTTTTTGGCCAAGAGTTTTGCACATCAATGTTTTATCATGGCTTCCATAGTAAAAAATGTCAGTCTTCACAGTTACTGTTGTGATTTATGTTAAAGCTGAAATGTATTGTGTTTTGTACTAACTCCTAAAACTGCTTTGTCTTCCTCCTCCATGAATATTTTCTAGGTATACTTTCACAGGCATCTACACTTTCGAGTCAGCGATAAAGATATTAGCAAGAGGATTCTGTCTATTGCCGTTCACCTTCCTGAGAGACCCATGGAACTGGCTGGACTTCAGCGTCATTGTCATGGCGTAAGTTACAACACCATCACACAGATTATCATCACCTGAAATTTGTTAAAAATTTAAAATTAAAAAATGTGCTGTGTGTTCAGGTTCTGTCTTGGGACAGTTTTTATGCATTGCAATAATACAGAGAAGAAAAGCTTATCCCTTCTCTCTCGGTCATGTCAAAGTGACTGTAGTCAGTCAGTTATCCTGATTTGAAACACCATGAAAGATAAGCCTATTGTGGAGGTCAGAGATATGTGTGCCATGACTCACTGGCCATGATGCAGGTAGCAGATTAGACAGGTGACCTCTCAATGCTGCTGCATTGTCTGAGACCAATCATCCTGATAGGACATTTATTTGTTTGGAAACAGCGAGACAAAATCACTTGTACTGGTTGTACCCTCTCTGAAAGCTGTCATTACCTGCAGCAATTAATTTGATTAATAATGGGCCAGTCGGCTAATTCATCTATCATGTTACCACATACATGCTCCTCTGTTGGTTAAACTCTTATGGAGAGTGTAATCAATGTTTTTATCTTCACTTTGGACCACACAACAACTTAATGTAAAGAGTTGCTTGTAGTGAGGAACTAATGTGAATTATTGATCAGTTCAGTCAGCAGCTCCCTGCAGTTTAAAGAGCATTTTATCATCTTTTTAGCTCATGGGTTTTCTGCACCACAGACTGCAGACCCACTCTTACAGCATTGTTTGGCTTTGTTCAGCTAAAGTGGTTTAAAAAAAAAATCCCTGTAACCTATGTGATGTCCTTTATACCAAACTGAAAACTGGCAAAGTCAACAGCCAACTAGTGAACAAAGTGGAGCAGCTAAGGCCAAAGGGCCAGAAGTTAGAGAGACCAAAAACAGAGTTAAAAGAAGAGTGGACATGGGAATTCGCCTGGGACATTTGCCAGGTGGACAGAAACACGACTGTAGGTGAATTTTAATGTTGCTTTTTGTCTGCTGGCTAAATAGTTGATGCAGATTAGATATAAAACTTAAATTGTACGTCAGTGTTGTGTTTGCAGCTGCCGTTTCTCAAATTAGTTATTTTAGACAGTACACTCATGTAGTACTGTGTGTACTGGCATGAATTCCCATAGGGGAGTGTTGTCCCGAATTAAACGCTGCTGGAAACGATGATCCCAACATGTGACCTGCCTGCTGGCTGCTTTGCTCACTTGACATGAAAATTAATGTTTTACCGCCCGTATGTGCCCCCTGTGCCATTAAACACAGAACTTAGGCTAACGACAATGTGACTTCCCTTTTCGGTCACCGTTTTTAAGTTTTAAGTTTGAAAATATGATTAAAAGGCCCATACTTGATTATTTGACTGTTTTGAGAGCATCATCTGGCTGCATATGGTGCACTGCCTGCAGCCCGTGTCATCGTGTAGAACTTATATGCACAGAACAGGAAGTGGGGGTGCCTCGCTCATTCACCTGGTGGAGCATGTGCCAGACACGTTCTATGAGAACTACACAGTTTTAATTTTCTTTAGTGTAGATCTATATTAAAAAAAGATCCTGACACACAGAAGACCTTCTTTGTTTAATCTGCTCTCACTCTGCATTTTAAATTGCAGATATGTGACAGAATTCGTAGATCTGGGAAATGTCTCTGCATTAAGAACCTTCAGAGTACTACGAGCCCTGAAAACCATCTCAGTTATCCCAGGTAAGATCATCAGCTCAAACTTCTTCAGATCATTTCTATGCTTCTCATTTCCAGTTATGTCTTCAAAGACACTGTGAAACTAAACATTCAAAACATTGTTTTATCTTTTTCATCAAGGTTTGAAGACCATTGTCGGGGCTCTTATCCAGTCTGTGAAGAAGCTGGCGGATGTGATGATCCTAACTGTCTTCTGTCTCAGCGTGTTCGCCCTCATCGGCCTGCAGCTTTTCATGGGGCTATTGCGACAAAAGTGCGTCCGCAGCCTGGCGCACTGTATCAACTCCTCCTACAGCCACAATGCATCCTTCATCTGTAACAACAGGACATGGAGCTCCAGGGCAGATTTCCTCAGCAGTGAAGGTAAGTCAAAAACAATATATCACACATGTTTAAAGCTCTAAATACTGCATGTATCGTTCAGTATTATCAGGTGAAGTTAATAGAAAAAATGTGTCCTTAACTCCCTCTTTCTGTTCCTTAGATAATTTTTACAAAGTTGAAGGAGCAAAGGATGCCTTAATATGTGGATATGGAAATGATGCAGGGTAAGTGAGTGTCCTGCTTACTGCTTGTTATTAATCATCTGCAGGCTATTACATAATATTAAAATGTTTCGTATCTAATGGCTTTTGATCCCATGCATGTCATGTGTATAATTGGATAGGAGCTTGAGCACCGGGATTGGTACAGATAGTTTTTGCAGAACAAGAAAAAACAGACAGAACAATAGATGACACACTCTCGGCTTGATATTGTCAATCTGTGACTTAATGTATAGAGGCATGATCCTGACAGAGGGAAGGGTGTAGCGTGTGAGAGGCTGTACACAAGACGACATGTGGTGTGGATAATCACCCTGGCTCCACTGGAACCCTTTACTGAGAAACATGGAGTTGCCAGCTGGAGAGAGGGGGGTCTTTGGAGATTTCATCATCTCAAAAGCTCTATGACATGATTAGGTTAACCGGAGCGGACCGGATCACTTCAGATTGATACCCTGTCATTGTTGAGAGGGGATACTGTGGTGATGTGAAGTGTCAACTCTCGTTAAAAAAGAGAGAAAGTTCGATTTGAAAGTTAAATATAAAGTTTTAGCATCTGTAGCTCACTCAGATGACTGTAAGTGTAAGTGTAGACATACATTGATGGTATTCTAACTGTAAAGTGACAGATTTTGCTCCCAATCAAAGGCACAGTGTGAAACCATCCAAATATTGCTACTCAGCCTACGCACTGAATAATCCTGTAAATCCAAATGCTTTTGAAACAAGCACAACAGGATGACTCTGCTCATGCCAGGCCCAGTTCAAGGGTTATAGTGAACTAAATACCCATCTGTGTGAATTTGAAATCCTGCAGCTTCAACAAATGGCCTCCATTAGGTGCTCTTGTTAATGATACATGATGATGGCTGATAGCAAATAACATAAAATGATGATATTAAGCTTTTGTGGGGATTTTTTTTTATAGTGTAGAAAAATCATTCTATACCATTCATGTTCTATATCATGATAGGTAAATGCTACAGAAGATAAGCAATGCATCGGAGCTCCATTTGATGAATTATGGCATAGATCACACTGAACTATTTTGATAATTGATTTATTGTTGAAGTCATTCTCAAGAAAAAAACCTGACTTGTTCTGACATCCCAAAAAGCTATTAATTTGATGTTTATTTCACAACATTTACAATTACTGAAAAATAATTGATGATGATAAGGAATTCTGGCTTTTCTCTCAACAACAACAAAAAGATAAAAATGTTGTGTTCCTCTGGAACTATTTCTATCACTGTTACAACAAAAGGGATCAAGCCACAGCTGTCACAACTGTGTCTTTCATTGTGTTGACTCAGTCTGTCCACACAAATATAAACATGTGATTAAGTACACATAACCAGTTGTTCCTACCACAGGAGGAATCTCCAGAACCACAGTTTGATGACACACAGAGGAAAGGCCAAATTTATTATTAGCATTAACGATTGCAATGTAAAAGGTTAACTAATTGGCTGGCTAAGAGTTAGCCTAAACAGCCATGGTGATATGTTGTTAGCATGTGTATTTCATATTAAAATGTTACTATTAATAATAAAAAAGTGTAGATTGTTGAAGTGCAGGGGAAAAGTCTGAAGAAAAACTAAAAATTATTGTTAGCATTATTGTTAATGTTAGGTAGCCTATGTAAAAGGTCAACTAGTTGGCAAAATAAGAATTAGGCTTGAAGGTAAGACATTACATAACTGATGTGTTAACACTGTATTAACAAAGGTTAAGATGCAACAGAGAAGTCTGTATAAAAATGAGAAAGATAGATAGCAGCTTTGTTTGGCCATGCAAGATTAGGCGAGCAGCTTTCAGCTCCCCTCCCCCTCTGGGCAGAAAGAGAGTCTAAGAAAATAAAAAGATCTATTAAATAAACCTAAAGTTTCTTTCATCTAGGTTTAACAGAAACCTAGAGGTCCTTGATTTTTTTTTTATCACAGAATTTCAAATATGAACAAGTCTTTTTTTTATTATTATTATTTTGCAAGGGATTCAGCTTCTACTGGTAGTGATATGATATTTTAATGAGTTAACAGTTATTGTGTACAAACAGAGGAGGTGGTTATTGGCATCAGTGCAGCCACCCCTTTGGTTTTTAATCTCACTCTGTAACCTCTCCTCCAAAAACACAGGAACTTAATCTCCCAAGAAGCAAAATCTGATTCAGTAATTTGTGTTCAAGTCAGAGCGAAAAGAGGATCCATCTGAGGGCATTCATGGGGAAGTGACGTCATTAAACTCCCTTAAATAGTGGGTCAGTAAGATCAGACTAGTACTGATGAGACCTATGCAGCTGTCCCAGAGTTTACCTACGAGTCACTGCAATTGGACTTTGTTTTTTCTTTCTTTTTTTAGGTCTGCAGCTTGTTATTGTTTGTGTTTCTACCATTTGTGGAGCTTTAACAGCACTGTGATCCACATTCAGTGGCATTCACATCAGTGGTATAGATTTCTTCTTCATCTAATGGGTGTGTTAATGGCTCTATGGAGAACAAGAGAACAAGGATTAGTCCTTTTGTCCCTTTGATTTAAACATTATTCTGTCAGTATGGTATGTAGCATTTGCTTGTGTTTTTTGCAGTTAGATTGATGCGATATGAAGGACAGAGTGGCGCAGCTTCATGACATGGTTACCAGGTTAGGAAGCAAAGTAACCATAGGTTTAGCTCATGTTTTGGTTTGTAAAATGAGACAGCCTTTTAACTTCTGTGACATTTTAGATGGAACTTTCTGCTGCTGACTGTGGAGACGGGCAAGATATTAAGCAGGTCAGGATGGAGGACGTAAAACATAGAGGATGCTTAATCTTTTGAGTGTATTCCAACAAGTAATCCCTGAGTAGATTTCCAAATTAAAGCTTTGGATACGTTATGATGACACACACTGACACACAGTCACACACATGCACACAAACACCCCAGACACAAGTGGACACACATGCACACACACATATTGAAATGATATTTTCAGCCTTGACGGTTAACAAGTTTGTGATAAATGATTTGCTCAAAAGTCCTGGCTGTTTCTCATCACGGCTACTGTAGAGTTGAGGCGAATGCTTATCCCCGGCATCTTAAAGCCACTGTGCATCAAGGATTATGACTGATTGTATAGACAGCTTCAACTTTTGCCCTTGACTGGTTTGATGTGGGCATGAACACCCACTGCCTGAGTCCCGCCCGGGATAGAGGGGAAAACACTGTCGACACTGACAGATGTCTCTCTGCTGTTACACAAACTACAGGAAATGGATGGTAATTTTGCAGGATCCTTGTGTATTTATTTATTTTTTGTGTGTGTAGGGATTTGCAGCACATGTGTTATCAGGTTGATGATTCTCTGAATTTGCAATGTATTTGTGTGCATGTGTTGCTTTGTATCGAGCTCTCAGGTGCTGAATAGAATATGAAACATGCATAGTGAAGACCTTTCTCTTACACACCGATGGCTGTGTTGCCTTGATTATGTAAGATGGTGATGACCATTTGCTTAAAATGGGCCTAAAACATCCAGTAAGCTGCAGATACACAGATGTTAACACCTTGATGAGAGCTCAGAGGAGAGACTCAGACTCAGACACAGACACACAGACACTTTTTTTTTTTTTTTTTAACCGTATCTCAAATGACCAGTCTTTACAACTGTGCTGAGCAGAAAAGCACATTGTTTCCCAGTCATCTGAATCCAGTCGAAACCTGTGAGATGTGGTAAACTAGGAGATAGTATTGAATGTCAATATGGTGCAGAATCTCAGAGGAAGGTTTCCAACATCTGGAAATTGAAACCTCAAAGAACTGAGAGCTGAGGCTCCACTCACTATCAGCAGGTGTTCCTCAAAGAGCATGTGAGTGAAGGTTACTTAACTCTAGTTTCAGGTTAATTTCCTCAAAAGATACTCAAAAGTAGGGATGTCACGACTATACATTTTCTTGGTACGATTATTGACGATAAATAATCATCACGGTGTTACGATTATCACAATTATTATTAGGGCTGGCCCAAAAAAATCGAAGCTTCGAAGCTTCGTTCGTTGCCATGGAAAATCGATCATGAAGTCGATTGTTTTGTTTTTCTTCCTTTTTTCCTTTTTGACACCGGTTCTCATCGGCAATTGTTACATTACAATGAATAGACTACTTGGCATCCCGGAAACCTGCCTGATTTTGGAGATATGCAGTGTTTGTTTGCCATTACTTTCATTATTTCTGCTACGATCCCGCCCACCCCCCCCGGTCAGACGTTACGGCGCAAACCCCCGCCGCCCCCCGCCCCCAGTCGCGCACCCCCGCGGCCGTCGAAGCTTCGATTAAAATCGATTTTATGTCCGCGAAGCTACGATTATCAAAATATGATAATCGGGTCAGCCCTAATTATTATGCATTAACACTATGAATGTGTAAAATCAAATATAGTCAAAAAATAATTACATTACTCATTGTTAACACAAAATATTTCAAGTATCTATTAATATAGGACCAATTATTAATCCCCAGTAGCCTGACAAACCAGACTATAACATTAACATGTATAGTCTGGATTGAGCCGAGGTCTACCGGTCGTTGCCAGACTATAACATTAACATGTATAGTCTGGCAACGACCGGTAGACCTCGGCTCAATCCAGGGGGCGGGATGAAGGCTGTCTTTCAAACTGCTTCTGCAGGCAATAGGGTAGCGCTATGACTAATCAGAGCAAAGAGCTGGATGACGTCGGTAGATTAAACTTTTCCCATATCCCGTCGACAAAACACCAAATACATCCTTCTTCGAAATGAATGACTTCAGTGCAGTTTCTTGCTCAACTTTTAAAGAAAATGACAAGTTTAATTCTTTCAAAGTTGATGCCAACGCCAGTTCAAACGATTCCTTTGCCAAAGCCATCTTGTCATGTTTTTCACCGTCGCAAGTATGTCGTCATGGCGTTAAGCCCGCCCAACGACTCTCTAAACAGATAGAGCGCTGTGATTGGTGAACACAATCGGTGTTCGAGACTCAAAAAGTTCCTATGGCTCGTTTCTAG
The DNA here is from genome assembly GCF_045865225.1 of Trachurus japonicus. Lineage (NCBI taxonomy): Eukaryota > Metazoa > Chordata > Actinopteri > Carangiformes > Carangidae > Trachurus > Trachurus japonicus. The sequence continues at coordinate 30,885,084 of NC_140923.1, forward strand.
ACCCACCTACAGAGCAAATATATTTGCTGCCCCTAGGGTGCATCTAGATTTCTAGGCTAAATCCCCAGGGGAAGTGTTTGAAATATTCAGGTCATAAATTGTTATCTATACCAAATGTTTACATATCATTTTTTGTTTTGTTTTTTTAAAAATACAAATGACACTAACATTTAAATTCCTATCAATTCAATGTTACATTAGTTGGACCAGTACCTGAACATTTACCTTTATTTTGGCACACATCTGCTGATATGGTTGGGAAGTGACGGTATTTGGGAATCTTTACGATTAACTTATTGTGGCGTTTAATACCGCGATTAATTGTGAAAACAAGTAATCGTGACATCCCTTCTCTAAAGAGAAATAATAACTATCAGTATAAAGTAATATTAATATTGAGTAATAGATTTTAATATTTCACTGTCTGCTGTGTATGACTAATGAGTAGAGTGTAGTAAGAGAGAAAACACCAGTATGACATGTGGTCTTCCATGTCGTTAGTGCTTCACTCAGATCCCACAGTGGGTACATGTGTCGCAGCAGCTCTCCTTCAGGAGTGCATCCTCAGTCTCCAGGGCAGTTACCATAGAAACCTGTGGGACATTACACCAGCATCTAATTGCAAGGGAAGCTTCACATTCACATAGACGCTTTTAAGTGACAGCAACGGCCTACGGTGTGGTAATAAGATTAGCAACCACAACATTAGGCAGTGTTTTTTTGTGTGTGTGTTTTTGTGGGCTTTGCATGTTTAGGCAACAGCAATTAGATATTATTAAGAAAAACATGGTGCTCTGAATAAATAGATGAGCAACAAATTGGACCTAAAATCGCCTTTTCTATTGTAATATAAACAATCTATGCAAACATAGTCTCCATTAGATTATAATAAGTAAATACATTTATTTATTTATTTATTTATTTATTTATACATTTTACCATCACTGATTCCTAAAGCACAGATTAGTGACAGTTATACACCTCAGGCTTTTGTATTACTGTAATTGTAACATAGGACAAAGAAAAGCAGTAAATCATAACAACTGAGGAGCTTTAACTGTGGTATATTTACTATTATTCCATATAAAATATTGATCAACAAATAACAATATGTGTTGATCAGTATTGTGATGGTCAACTGATGAATCATGTGACTCAACATTTCAGCTCTGAAAATACAAAAAAATACATTAACAGTGAACTCATCTGTACAAGAAACGTAAATTAAATAATAATTTCTTTAACAGCATCTCCATGGATAAGCATAGTTATTTTACAGTTTACTGAGTTGCAATGTTGTGAATTCAAAGCCTCTAAAGAATGTAGTGTTATGTACCTTGGGAACTTGAATCACTATGTCCTGGTCAAAGACAGATAGGCCTATTTAATAAAAATATTACTGGTGGTCACATGTAAAAAAAAAAAAACAAGAAGATGGTATAAGGCCGAGCCACCAGCTGTGAACGAATGGTTAGAAATCATTAGAGAAGTCCATAACATGGAGAGAATGACACTTAGAATGAAGGAAAATGTCTTTTTGACTAAATGGGAGAAATGGACGTGATGGGACACAGATGGAAATACTTGAGATTTGTCTTATTCATATTCTTTTCTCTTGGATCTGTATACAGTGTAATTTAATAATTTAATAATATTTTTTTGTTGTTCCCTTTTCAGTTGTATCTGATTTTTTTCAGCCGCTCCACACGTAGAATGTAATTCATGGATCTCTATGTATACTATGGCTGGGACGATATGCTTTTCTCCCGATTCGATTCTTCTACGATTTTTTGGATGGCGATTCGATTTAAATTGCGATTCTACGATATTGCCGATTCTCTCGATTTTTAGTCTGCATTTTTAATATTTATCTGCACACAAATACTGTAGGAGCCTATAAATTAACATCAGTGTTTCCCATTAATTAAAGAGACTGTGGCGGCTCGTTAGGGCCCGCCACAGTCTCTCACAGAAAAAAAAAAAAAAAATTAAAAAAAAAAAAAAAAAAAAAATTTCAAATTTTTTTTTTTCTCACGTGTGTCTACGTGCGGTGCGCCCGCACGCAAGCGAGGCGGCAGTTTGAGAGGCTGACTGGCGGAGATGAGAGCTGGTGAAACACTAGCATGGTTATTTGAAACACCATCTCTGATCTCTGATCTCTGCCTGCACATAGATACACAGACAGGGGAGAGCTAAATGCGCTATATCGCGCTAATTGCTCAGCTGCGGCGCTACAGTATATCGCCCCCCCCGTCGGACCAACGACCCATCGTCCCCCCCCCGTCCCCCCCCCCCCGCGCCATGGTCTCCTGAAATCCTGTGGGAAACACTGAACATACTTTTAACATTAACATTATAAAGTGAACTTAAACCCTTTTCAAAACCTGTACTCTCTGTATGTAAAAAAGGCTAACAAATGCACATTGCACAATATTTTAAAACATTCAAAAACAACAAAAATAATTCAAAAAACAAAAAATAATTCAAAAAATTTTTTGATTTTTGAAAAAAAAAATCTATTTAAAAATCGTCAAAAAAGATATTGCAATATTTATGTGAATCGATTTTTTCTCCCACCCCTAATGTATACCCTGTTGTTTACATGTGGAGAGGAAAAAAATAAAAATAAAAAAAGCCTCCTGGAAGGTGGCATGTCAGTGTGTAGACTATACAGTAGTATGCTTTGACAATTGGTTTTCAGCAATGTCTTCACAAAGCATCATGATGTGGTCAATGGGGTAAATGTTGTAAAACCGCTGTGCAGTCCAGACGGTACTTGTAGTATCTTCAGGTTTGTATGTTTTGTCCTGTGAATGAAAAGCGGGCAGCAGATTGATGGCAGCTTGAGCAGAGCCACAGAGGGAAGGAACAGCCTGACAGGAAGATGTCGCTGGCCTCACGCAGCCTCCTCTGTCCTCACTGCTGGATATTAGTGAGCATTCCTGCTTAGCTGGCCTGTTGGTGAGATCTACAGCTGTTCTCACAGCAGCGCTCTCCCGCCCAGCTGTTTCCCAGCCATTACGAAATTATTCTGCACTCAGCTTGACATGGCAGTCCAGCTTGTTCTCAGCTGCTGGACTTAAATATTTGCTGTAATGCCACTATGCTGACAATGAAGATCAGAGATGGAGGCATCGAGCTGAAACATTTTTTGAACTGCAATTTGATATCCATCTGGCTCAGTGTAATCCCTTTTGCTCCAGTGCATTTTAGTGCTCCTGCCTGGAATGAATTTCAAGTGCCCTCTTCAGTTGAAATAATGGTGATGATAGCAGTGTATGTACTTACTGACTCATCCGCTTCTCTCCCCTGTGGAGTCAAAGGCCACCGGGCTACATGTAGATACTGGAGATGTTTTTAACTCTGGTAAAGCAGCCCGCACGCAACCACAGCTATATCTGTCCCAGCTGCTTTCCATTCACTTGTGTGCTGCATTTGTTTATCAGTCCTGTCCTATAATCATATGTCCCCTGCCTTTTAACTGTCTGTGCATTACAGGAAGTGTCCAGATGGATTTGACTGCCTAAAAGTAGGAAGAAATCCAAACTATGGCTACACCAGTTTTGATACTTTCGGCTGGGCTTTTCTCGCTCTTTTCCGGCTCATGACACAAGACTACTGGGAAAAACTTTTCCATCAGGTGCCATTTTTGAATATATGATTTCCATTCTACCAATAATCTGTGCTTTTTTTTTTTTTAACCTCCCCAGAATAATAATCAGTTTTCTAGTCTATGCAGACAAAAACATTAGCAGCAGGATGAAAACAACTCTTATTAAACTAGATGTAAATCAGCTGTTATAAGTGTGTGCAAAGGATAACCTTAATAATAATATTTCTATTAACATCAGTGTAATGTGATTATCAAGTTAACCTACAGAGAATAAGCACCTGTCTCAGCTGTTTAGTGTCTTTCAGCTCTTTGTTTTGGTTTTCCAGCTGCAATTTTGTTTTGGTTTTAACAGTACACAGCTTTAATATTTATTTGATTCAAAATTCTTTTAGAAAAAACACTTTTAGCAGTAGAAAGTGGTTGTCAGTGAGAAAAACACTCAACTAGCAACAAGCCAGTGAACACAGAGCTAAGTATCACTTAAAAGTGAATTGAGACAAAAAAGAACATAGAAAACAGGAGATAAAAGGGTAGTGAATATTGAACAACAATAAGGCAATAACATGACAAAAGTAGTAGCTGCCTCCTTTGACCTATAGTGTCTGTACAGTAATGTAGTATCTCAATATAATTACAAGTATAGGCAGGGCAGGCTTTAAAGGGATAGTTCACCCAAAATTCAAATTTCACTCATTATCTACTCACCCTCATGTCGACTAAGAGCTGTGAACAATTTCAGAGTCCTCCGTCCCTTCTCTGAGTTACGGGGGGATACCAACTTTCTTCGTCCAAAAAGACACACCAAAAAACATCCAAATACCTCCATACTGCTCATCTGTAATGTCCCTCTGGTATTGAAGCCCCGACATGAGAAATTGTTCCGCCGGTCACTGACACAGGAAGAGCAGTGAACCGAGACACTGGGAGCTTCCGCTACAAACAAGCTTAAAATATAGACTTATTTTAAATGCTGCTATGGGTACCTGGGAATGCCTCAAATGGAAATTTCGTTGTATGATATACAATGACAATAAAGCATCTTAATCTTATTTAATTTTTTTCGGAACAATTTCCCATGTCGGGGCTTCAATACAAGAGGGACATTACAGACGAGCAGTATGGAGGTATTTGGATGTTTTTTGGTGTGTCTTTTTGGACGAAGAAAGTTGGTATCCATTGACAACCATTATATGGACAAATACTGCTGCATGGACCCCCCCCCCGTAACTCAGAGAAGGAACGGAGGACTCTGAAAATTCTCACAGCTCTTAGTTGACATGAGGGTGAGTAGACAATGAGTGAAATTTGAATTTTGGGTGAACTATCCCTTTAATAAGGAGAGAGCAACACAAAGTCAAACAAAAACTCACATTACCTCAGCAATGAAATAAAATATTGATTAAAATGTTTGCCATTATAACCATTACATCATGTCATTATCTGCATTATGTCAAAAGTATAAAAAATGCAAACGGCCTTTACTGACATCCCGTCTGCTCCTTCAGACTCTGCGCTCGGCGGGGAAGACCTACATGGTTTTCTTTGTGCTGGTAATCTTCCTGGGCTCCTTCTACCTCGTCAACTTGATCCTGGCTGTGGTGGCCATGGCCTACGAGGAGCAGAATCAGGCCACAATTGCTGAAGCCTGGCAGAAAGAGAGGGAGTTTCAGCTGGCCATGGAGCACCTTCGACGAGAGCAAAGAGTAGGTGCATCGCAGCATGTTTTCATCTCATGGCAAACAACATACCCTGTAATGTCGTTTTTTGTTTTTTTTCTGTGTGTAGTTGGCAGCAAGGAGACAAGCCCAGGAGACAGACTCAGTGTTATCGCCAGAGCTTTCTCCATTCTGTCAGAAGATGGGAAGTATACGACGTAGCAGCTGCAGAAGAAGAAGATCTCACAGGACGCTGTCAGAGGAAACAGAAGAAGAAGCTGCCGAGGAGAAGTTTGACCCACTGGACGAGCCAATGGTAAGATCTCTCCACAGTTGGACTTGATATCACCCAAGTCTGAGCTTGACCGTGTTGACCGTATGCATTCTTGTCTTGGATGGCTGAAGGTTATTCATAGGTTATCCAGCAGTTCATTGTTATTTATTCGAAACATTATTCATAACAAGTATCCTACAGCTCTTTTTAATCAGATTGGTTATAATACTGATGTTCACCACTACAGTACCAGAGCTTCAACCACGACCAAGAACTAATTCAATGAAAAGCACTGTTGTATATAGAGGCATTTCGTTATGGAATACTCTTCATTTAAATATTAGGACTATTGCAAGTAAAAAAGCATTTAAGAAACATGTGAAGTCACTTTTTAGACTTAAGAGTTAATCTTTCATGTTATCATTTTGAGAACTTTCTTTTTTCCTTTCTTTTTATTGTAACTGGACCTGTGTATGTTTTGTAACTGGATCGGTGTATTGGTATTTTATTTTGAAAAGGACCCCAGGAAGACTAGCCTGGCGTTTGTGCGTCGGCTAATGGGGATCCTCAATAAACAATAAACAAACAATAAACAATAGCCTCTGATGTCGGAGGTGATCAGAGATAACGTGGTGTCCTCTGTGTCTCTGCAGCCTCCTCTGTCTCCCCTCCCAGCCCACCCTCTGCTGGCCACGCTGTCCTCTCACCCCCTCAGCACCAGGAGAGGAAGCCAGGTCAGCATCTTCAGCGCTTTCCGGGCGCGCAACAACTCGGAGGCCGATTTTGGGGATGACGAGTACAGCGTTCACGGGGACGCCTTTAGGAGTCGCGCCAATTCCACAGCAACGCCCTGGAAGAGGAGGACGGGCAGCGTGAGGAGTCACTGCTCCCAAGTCTTCACCCCGAGCCTCACCGTCAACGGTCGGCTCAACGTTTCCCTCGACCAGAATGGAGTCACCACCGTGGGTTTGCACACGCCCACCTCCATGCTTGGTTACAGCATGGAGAGGGTTAGAGAAGACACGGTGAGTGATAAAAGCCTGGGTGTCATTTTAACATCCTCTAAAAGTAAAATACGTGTTATGTGTTTCTAGACTAAACTAAATAGAAGTGAGTAGAAAGCCTTGTATATAATTTATCTTTGTTTCCTATCTACCAGGACACGTCTCCCAGGCCTTTCCTCCAGCCTTCCCCAACAGTGACAGATCCTCCTCCAGTACAAAGAAAAAGAGGGCTGAGCTCTGTCAGCTTCCTCAGTGATGCCATGGAGGGTAAGCTCTTTTGGTTATTATTTGGTTATTAGATATACAAGCTCTGGAAAAAATTAAGAGACCACTTCAAAATGATCAGTTCCTCTGGTTTTACTATTCATAGCTATCTGTTTGGGTAAAATTAACACTTTTGTTTCATTCTATAACCTACTGACATCATTTCTCCCAAATTGGAAATAAAAATATTGTCATTTAGAGCATTTTTTGCAGAAAATGGCAACTGGTCAAAGTAACAAAAAAGTTCCAGTGTTTTCAGACCTTGTATAATGCAAAGAAAAGTTCATATTCATTTTAAAACAACACAACACTACTTTTTAAACTTAGGAAGAGTTTAGAAATCAACATTGGTGGAATAATCCCAATTTTTAATCACAGCAGTGTTTTTATTTATTTATTTATAATCTTCCTCATATTTAAAATTGATTTGGTTCAGGTGATCAGCTAAGTAGAGTGAGGTGCTTGTGTTGGAGTTCAATAGACACTGGAATCGATGGCTGCCATACATGTAGAGAAGCTGATTTATTAACAACATTTTGGAGTGGTCTCTTTATTTTTTCCAGAGCTATATGTAAGCACGGCTGCCAAAATTTTGACCAAAGGATCGCTACCATTCCCATGTCTGTCCTGAAGGGCGTCCACTCATAATTCCAACATCACATTATTCCGAAAAATAACCCATTGTTCCAAAATCTCAGTGTTTCAACCTTCCCACTGTTCTGACGCCCTGTTGTTCCGATATGTGATTACGGTATACTAGGCGTCAAGTTGTGTGCAAACAACGCGCTGGGGTCTGGGTTGTTTGGGGAGCTCTCCGTGGTGCTGACTCCCCGCGGCAGGTTAGATAGGTAGAATAGATAGATAGAAAACTTTATTGTTCCGCCAAGGCAGGAATCTTCATCTTTGGTCTCACTTACATAAAAAGAACACAGACACTCGCCAGCAAGACTTACATAAGAAAAAACAAATCAACAATGATCACATAGTAAAAATACATACATACAGGAAACATCTGCACTTCAAGATCCCCTTTACTGTGTCTTGTTGATTATGGAAATGGAATTGGGGATAAAGGAGCCCTTCTAGATCTTTTTCTTTGCCAGAGGTTCTCTTAATGCCGCCCTTATGGGGGTTAGGGTAAGGGCTACGGACAATAACGTTGTCTGATGTGCAGTGTGCACGGGCACAGGTTTTCTTTCACTTGTATCAGATACTGATGGTTATGGTTAGGGTTCGAAACATTGAAATTTTGGAACAACGGGATGCCGGAAAACAATGGGATGTCGAAACACTGAGATTTCGGAATTCGGAATTATGACATGGCACCGTCCTGAAGCGCCAAACAGCAGACTTCAGCAAAAAATGGAAAAGGAGTAAAATGGGTCTGTTGTGTTGGTAAGAAACCCCCTCCAGCTTCTCTAAAGCTTAAAGGGATAGTTTACCCAAAATTCAAATTTCACTCATTATCTACTCACCCTCATGTCAACTAAGAGCTGTGAAAAAAGGGGGGGTCCGCGCAGCAGTATTTGTCCATATAATGGTTGTCAATGGATACCAACTTTCTTCGTCCAAAAAGACACACCAAAAAACATCCAAATACCTCCATACTGCTCGTCTGTAATGTCCCTCTTGTATTGAAGCCCCGACATGAGAAATTGTTCCGAAAAAAATGAATGTAGTCTATATTTTAAGCTTGTTTGTAGCGGAAGCTTCCAGTGTCTCGGTTCGCTGCTCTTCCTGTGTCAGTGCAAATCTCGCGTGATTTGCACTGACCAGCGGAACAATTTCTCATGTCGGGGCTTCAATACAAGAGGGACATTACAGACGAGCAGTATGGAGGTATTTGGATGTTTTTTGGTGTGTCTTTTTGGACGAAGAAAGTTGGTATCCATTGACAACCATTATATGGACAAATACTGCTGCGCGGACCCCCCTGTAACTCAGAGAGGGGACGGAGAACTTCTCACAGCTCTTAGTCGACATGAGGGTGAGTAGACAATGAGTGAAATTTGAATTTTTGGTGAACTATCCCTTTAAGGGTTAAGAATAGGAATGTTATTTATTTGGTTATTGAAGTTTAGAAGACATGAACCTGACCTACATGTTCATCTCATCCAACTCTCTTCCTCTCAGGATTGCTCTTGTAATTCACATGTTGTTCACACTCGGAGTATGGCCACTCGTTTTTGAAAAGAAAGTGAAAACAAATTTTTCAAGTGGAAATTCAACATAAAAGTCTGAGGATGAATAGTTAATAATGGTGCCTCTTTGCAGAGCTGGAGGAGTCGAGGCAAAAGTGTCATCCCTGCTGGTACACATTTGCCAAGAAGTACCTGATATGGGACTGCTGCCCCTGGTGGCTCAAGATGAAAGACTGGGTGAAGTTAATGGTTAATGATCCTTTCCTGGATCTCGGCATCACCATATGCATTGTGCTGAACACCCTCTTCATGGCCTTGGAGCACTACCCCATGACTGATGAGTTCAACACCATGCTCTCAGTGGGCAATCTGGTAAGTGGGGGGGGCGGGGTTAATGATAACAGAGCGCAGATATGCTGCATTTAACACATTCTCACCTAAGTGTTGTTAGGTGGTAGATGAGCAATGAATGAGTTGAGTTATTCAGATAATGTATTTCTGTATCAGACAGCTGCACTTCTATAGCCAGTGATGCTGAGCTGGACTTGTAGGGTCATGAGGATCCTTTGCCAGAGCTGAGGCCGGCCTCTGGGGGCCCACACAAATGCGACCAAACAAACAAGAAGATCTGTGAAGGGCAGGGTGCACATTCATAGTGGCCGCTGCCAGATGCGGTACCCAATCCCCTCTGCTTGCCTGCTTCCCTCGCAGTGTTGGACGTCATCCATTGTTTTAGTTGCCAGCACTAATGTTGTATGCATGTCTGGGTGCCACCGTAAAACACATTTCTGATGTTATTTGGCAGTTGGCAAGTGTTGTCGGTGCATTACCTCCACCCTCTGGTGCTCTCTTTTAGGAGCTATGGATGCTCATATTCACATTCATCATTAGTAAATTGATACATTCAGGTTATCAAAAGCATGAGTTTGTTCCATGATAACACTCTTTTCCCAGCCCCTGATATTTCATCTGATTTAATAGTATATTTTTCTCATCTTGGTATTTTTTTTACATGAACTGTTTTGTTAAAATATTCAGTGATCTAAGGCAGGTATATTGCTCAGGGGTCACATCTCCTGTGTGTGTGAGGATTATTTATGTACTGGACACAGTATGCTGCCACATTTTTATAACTTTGAAACAGTAGGAAAACCATTAACCAAAAAAAGAAAATAAAGATGTCTACCTTTAGGAATCAAGCCAAATTATTGATTTTGCGTGCAACACTAGCAGTGAGATTTCCTAGTACAATACAGCATGTCAGCTCTCTGACATCATTTAGTTCTGACACCTCTTAAAAGCTACACTGCATTTTGAAGTGAAAGTAAAAAGAATTAACATTGCATAAATCGTCATATATTTACATTCTTAAGTGACAACTTCAAAAGCAAAAATTTTGAACAGATACCTTAGACTGGAAATTGAGTTTCTGAAAAACAGTGTGATTTTAGGGCAGACCCAAAACAAGCTCTGTGGTGGAAAACTTTCTTGATGTTTTACTCATGTTGTCACATGACTTAACCACACTGAACATTTATCTCCCTCTGCCATTGTCACTAGGCCAATTGTGTGTGTGTGTGTGTGTGTGTGTGTGTGTGTGTGTGTGTGTGTGTGTGTGTGTGTGTGTTGCATCCACCTCCAGCATGCGGCACACAGCTGAGCTTCCCCTCACACACACATGCACGCGCACGTAGCGGGACAGAGTGTCGCTCGTCCTTTTCACTATCCTGTGTAAGGAAAGCAAAAGTGCATCATCAGCAAAGTCTAAGTCTAAGTCAAAGTCAAAGTCTAAAAAAACAGAGATGGTGAAATAAAACACATACAAAATACATTTTGACAGCAGATGCTGTTGTTACTTCACAGAACTGGTGAAACAGTTTTATTACCAAGGGGCTGCTGCATTATTACAGCCTCTTTGTTGTTTAGATGATTTATTGTGGCAAAAATGTGAAATTAAACAACTGAAACTTGTTTCTGTCGCTGTGTTTTTTTTCAGGTGTTTACAGGGATCTTTACAGCTGAGATGGTGCTGAAGCTGATTGCCATGGACCCTTACTACTACTTCCAACATGGCTGGAACATCTTTGACGGCATCATCGTTTGCCTCAGTCTGATGGAGTTGGGTCTTTCCAATGTAGAGGGGCTGTCTGTGCTACGATCTTTTAGACTGGTAAAACAAGCTTTGACTCTCAACAGAGCAATATGGATGGATGGATGGATGGATGGAAAGATTGGTGGATGGATGGATGGATGGATGGATGGATGGATGGATGGATGGATGGATGGATGGATGGATGGATTAGTGGATGGATGGATGGATGGATGGATGGATGGATGGATGGATGGATGGATGGATGGATGGATGGATGGATGGATGGATGGATGGATGGATGGATTAGTGCAGGGGTTCTCAACTAGTCTCACTCTGGGACCCACATTTTCCCATGGTCATTAAGACGCGACCCACTTTTATAGAATTCAAACCAAGATTTTTTTTTTAAGCCTTTAAAAAAACTCATTTTGCTCTTTATTGAGCAAAGTGCATTTCAGGGCACATGAATGAAACTGAGGAGGACCATGACAACTGCATGTACGAAAGTGAATAAAAAAATATCAAACTGCACAAAATGGAGACCAACAAAATGATATATTTGACTTCTAATGCATCTCTGCATTCAGAGCATATTCACAAAAGTGAATAAATATCAAATTGCACAAAATAAAGACCCACTGCAATAAGAAACTGAGGAGGACCATTACAACTGCATGTGTTCACGTGTCTCGTGTGCCTTTCAAAATAAGTTATTTTTCAAAATAAAAGACATGTCCAACATCAGATGTGCATTAAATATTATTTACTTTTTTGCCAAGCTGTCCGCAACCCATCCAGAACGGGTCCGCGACCCACTTTTGGGTTCCGACCCACCAGTTGAGAACCACTGGATTAGTGGATGGATGGATGGATGGATGGATGGATGGATGGATGGATGGATGGATGGATGGGTCGTGACAGTGTTATCTCACTGATAACATTCATCTGACAACATAATTTTCCGTCATGAACATCCAGTGTTGTCTTGTATAGATGATGTAAAGATCATTTGTCTTTCTCACTCTGTTCTGGTCGTTAGTTACGAGTCTTCAAACTGGCGAAGTCCTGGCCAACTCTCAACACTCTCATCAAGATCATCGGCAACTCAGTGGGAGCCCTGGGGAACCTGACACTGGTGCTGGCCATCATCGTTTTTATCTTTGCTGTGGTGGGCATGCAGCTGTTTGGGAAGGCCTATCAGGATTGTGTGTGCAAGATCTCAATGGACTGTCAGCTGCCTCGCTGGCACATGAAGGACTTCTTCCACTCTTTCCTAATCGTGTTCCGGGTGCTGTGTGGCGAGTGGATCGAGACAATGTGGGATTGTATGGAAGTGGCCGGGCAGCCCCTCTGCATCCTGGTGTTTATGTTGGTCATGGTCATAGGGAACTTGGTGGTGAGTATTCATTTACTTACAGATAAGTCTGGCGATATACTTTTCTTATTATCAACAAATTCTATGAAAAGATCAAAGGTAACAATGAGTTGATCCTACTAACTGCACAGTTGAGATATTTGCCAGTTACTGTGCGTTCACACCAAAAGTGACCGCAGCGACCAGCTGCCATTCATTTTAAATGTACGCTGGCGACGAGCAACGAAAGTTGAGAGAGGCTCAACTTTATGCAAATGAGCAGCGGCGCAACCGCGGCGACAGCCAATTGCGGACTGGGATTCTCACAGCGGGAGAAATTGAGAGAGCCTGAATGGACACATCTGCACCACAGCTTGAAAGTCCCACCCCTTTGGTCGCTTGGTGCAAGGGCCTGCTAGAGCTGGCAAGCGGCGCGATAGGAGCGACTACAGGCGATTTTATCGCTTTTGGTGTGAACACACAGTTAGTCTCTCATTTTGGTCAGACTCCTCATCTGAGTCTGAGTCTGTCTGACACTTGAACATGTGGCTGAGTCTCTCCGGTGTTGCCAACACCTAATGCCAACCATCTGGATATACACTGCTCTTTCACTGGTTACTGAAACCTCAGGACAAGACTTTGCATTAGCGTAGCTACTAACACTTGTGAGCCACTGCCAGTTTCAAGCTGACAAACAATATGAACTAATATTATGTTGTATTGAGTAATACTGGCCTGATTCTTTAACGGTAACTATATGATAAGAGGAAGTACAGAGATGGTCAATTGACCACTAGAGCAACTAACTGTAATCAAATCCAAATGATGATGTCACAAGTAATCAGGGATTATTTTTGCGCTAATGAGGACGGGTGATTTTATATTATGAAGATGAGACCTTGAAAAGCCTCACTGTGATAAATGATGCAAACTCACACATTTGTGTAGAAGATAGAATGCCTTTATTGTCCCATAGGGCAATTCGTTTTCACACTCTGTCACTGAGCAACATAAATAGGAACATCACCAACACTGAACGACATGTAACACCAAAACACCACCAGACACTAAGCAACATGTAAAATACACACACCAGACAACAAAAGCCAGCGGATTGTGAATTTTTCCTCAGTGCTCTTTAACACACACGGAGGAAGTGGTTATGTCACAGCATCATGCTAACTGTCTTGCAGATTAGCATTAGCGGACTTCAAAATAGATCAAGTCTGGACGACATATAAACCATCTGTTCTCCCTCCCAAGTCATATATGTTTAAAGTATTATCTGCACATGCTGTCATGCAGATTCTAGCCACAACAGACACACTCTATGCTCGGAGCAGCTTTACTCAGCCTCATGTCCAACAGGCCTGAATATTTTATCCACTGCTAATGAACTAAGCCTTATGGGTGAAACTGTGACCTAAGTACTGTACAAAGGATCAGCCTCACTGTTGTTCCAGTTTTGTTCCAGGTATTGAGTCGCACACAGGATCAAACACAGCCTGCATGGCATTACATGTAGCTGTTTTTATAAAAAATGATTAATCTGTCTGACAGCTGTGTTTGCCCACAACTAAGTCACTAAGTTCCGTTGTAAGGATGCATATTGTTGGTCCAAACATATGCTGATTTGTTGTCCAGCTGTGTCATGTGAGCAAAAGTTAACAAGAACAGAAAAAAGAAAAAGTCCCTGAAGAGTCAGGATTGGCAGCATTTATTTGTTTTCAGTCTAATTTTAACTCATCACATTTAGAAAGTAGGTTTAACACTGTTTCACCATAGATTTTCATGTTAATTTTCTTATTATGATGTTTTTTTTTCTTATTCCATTTTTAGGATTTCCTTTTTCCCGTTTGTTTATTCTCCTTCATTTAATTTTAGATCACTGGTTCTGATTCTGAAGATTTCGAGACTATTATCCAGTCAAAACAAGAGAAACATATCAGAATAGTATCACACACTGGAATATGAGCATCGTCTGCACTGCTGTCCATTCACTTCTTTCGTAAAATCCTGGCAGACTTTTATAAAATGGAGCGACGAGGCTTTGAGCGTGTAGTTACTGTTGGATATTAACACCTGTTCTCAGCATGCCTTCTGTTCCCTCTGCCATTAAATGCTAGTTTGTTCCTAATCCTATGTCCTTTATCAGTCAGACATGCTTTAAAACCTCTATGGTTACCTTAGTTTGTTTTTATCTTCTTTGTCACTGGGTTAGTTGAAAAATAGGACCAAATGAACAAAAGAAGTGTCTTATTTATCCACTTTGCACACACATTCAGGAGTGGATTAAAGATAACATGGGCACGTTTATCTGTTGAAAGAAAGACACAAATGTTAGCATGCACACCTAGCTTAACTACTAAGGTGAAGGCCAAAGCTACAGCTTCAAGCTTTTAGGACAGCATCACAGCCGTAGTATCTCTATTTGAGTTCCCTTTTGTGGCTTTATGTTGTAAAAAACAAATCAAATAGAAAAAAACTAAATTAAGTTTCTACAATCCACCATGACCATACACATACAATCAATCACACACAGCAGAGGTAGCATGATGGAACATAGGAATGTACAAATATAGCTCATATACTGTATATATATATATATAAATAAAACTCGTAACACAAAAGGCAACTGTCAATAAAGTGCAATACTAGAAGAATGTTGAGAGTAGAATAAATGACAGTGTAAAAAGAGGTTAAAAAAAAAAAGGATTCAGTATTTAACAGCATAATTGCTAGCTACAGCACAACACGACACTAAGCCCACAAATTCAAGTCAAGTCGAGTCCAATCTGTGTTCACTGGCTAGAAATGAAGATTTTTTTTAATTTACTTATGTGTAAAGATCCATTGTTCCAAAATATTATTTTGAGTGTTAAATATGCCACAGATATGTTGTGCCACAGCAGAGCACAGAGCATGACAGTAGAAACAACAGTAATTTAAAGAATGGGGCCCAGTGAAAGGTCAGTCTATCTGCAGCACGACTGCATCACAAGTAGGTGGTTTCACACCAGTTTACACCTTCTGATCCTCTAAATACACTTTTTACTCCCTCCAAGGATTCACCTCTGCCCTTTCAACAGCAGTGACCAATGAGGTACAGACACCTTTGGTCACTCTATTGCCTTGTTAAGGCACAGACTAGATCACAACACTTTTCCTTATGGAGTTTAATGGACAGAAACCTCTTCTGCACATGAATCGTGGGAAAGCTGTTTATCCAAGGGATTATCCAGGATGCTTAGGGGCGAGAAGGTCGGAGGGCATTCATCACTAATCATCTGCTCATGCTCCCCATCTCTGACTGGCTCAGTGGCTAAAGATGATCCTTACCAACTGTGCACATCACACATGTACACAGGCAGTGCACATGCAGACCACACACACATACATACAGTACAGAGATGTGCATGATGCTGCTGCTCTCTAACCGAGGACACAGATTACTTGGGAGTTGGATGCTTGGAACCTTTGAATTCAGTGTAGCTGAAAGTACCCAAAGCCATATGTGTCTGAGCACATCTGGGTAAAACATCCTCTTGTATTTAAAATGCAGGATTTTCCAGTGTTGACAAAGTATGTGGGCTACTGTGTTGTGCAAGATGCGAAATATAAATGTTGACATGCACACAAAGTAAACAGTTTCAGGTGAAAAGGCTTCAAATGGCAACGATTATCTAATAATCTCCTTTTCTTTGGTTTGTTAACAGGTGCTGAATCTCTTCCTGGCCCTGTTGCTCAGCTCCTTCAGCTCTGACAACCTCTCTGCTCCAGATGAAGATGGTGATTTAAATAACATTCAGATCGCCATAGCCCGTATCCACTCTGGTGGTAGCTGGCTCAGCACACACATCAGAGACTTCTACAACCGCAATATCAAGCGTCAAAAACACAAAGACAAAGAAGCCAGTCAGGCCATCAAGCTGGTTACCAATCATGTTGAAAGCAATGGAGGAGTTTGCGGACGCTACGGAGAGAAATACGTCATCCCAGAGGAGGACAGCTACATGACCAACCCAAACCTGACTGTCATTGTTCCCATCGCACCCGGAGAATCAGATGTGGAGTTTCTAGAAGAGGAGGAGATTTCAGAGTCATCAGAGGATGAAGACAACAAGCCGGTGAGTATGTCATATTTAGAAACAGATTTCTGCATGTTGCTCTTGATATCCTAACTTTGATTAGTGATGAAAACCACATGCTGTAACTTTTGTTTTAATCTGTCACAGCAATAGATACACAGATTTAAACATCATCTTTGTGTTTAGTGTCAGCTTCTGGAGTCTCACAATTAAATCAACTAGTCGTAGATATGGGTCAATGTGGTGATTTGATACATACAAAACAACTTCAGTCTGAGGCAACAATGGCAACAAGTAGACAAATAGTCAAACATTGAGAGTGATAGAAGATAAAATTACCTAGCAATGAGAACAGCTCTGTTTAAATAATAAACTTTATTTATTTTATTTTATTTATTTATTATATTTTATTTATATTAAATGTCAGCAGCACAGCACCAAAGGAGTCTGTGTGTGGATTTAATTTGTTTTCAAGAGTTCAAGAGTTCATAGTTCTTCATGAGAAAAGCTGAAGCTACAATAAGATATTTTTGCAATTTTGTCATTCATTGTTTGTCTTGCCTTTTGATATACTGTATATTGAGAGAGACCACTGCTACATTAAAATCTAATTTGAGGAAACAAAAATGGGTAAAGCTCTCGGAACTCAGAAGTAGATTTGTTTTGTTGATGCCAGAAGACAATTGCTAATTGTATAAGGATGTGAGTGAGGGGTCTGACTGGTGATGGTGACACTTGAGCCCACAGTGTAGTGTGTTACAATATGAAAAAATGAAAGAAATCATAGACAGATCACAGGTGGATAGATAACAGTGGTGAGTGTGTATGCAGTGTCTAAATGATCTGAAGCAATGAAGGGTGGTATTTAGTTTTTGAGATCTTTACATGTCTATCGGATTGGAGTTGTGGATCTTACATTTTCCTATGAACTTGAGCTGAAGCTCTATTTCTTCATTGTGTAGCTTGATTTTGAAGTTCTCAGATGAGCTCTGTTTTCGAATGGAGTTAAATTCAAAACATGATAATGTTGCAGCTACTGATGGGCATCAGTCAAGTGAGCAGTCAGGATCATGGCTGCCTTGCGAGGTAATTTAGCTGATGTGTATATGAATCTATCATCTGCATAAAGCTGACAATCAGCCTCCAGGCAGCTTGTAGGCAGATTATTAATAAACAAGCTGAAGAACAACGGACCCAAAATCAAACCTTGGGGGACACCCTTTCTGTTAAAAGGGATCATTTGTCTTGGTCAATTTTGACGCACTGCTCTCTAGTTTGAAGGTATGAATAGGTGAACAGTTCAAATAATGGAGGAGGGACATGTGGGGTGTAGTCAGGTGGGTGGGTGTGGGCTGTGAAGTGGACACGGATGTGGAGGCTTTCCGGACACGTAAGCTCTTAATCTGTCAAGCAGACAAGGTGAACTCTGATGGAGACGAGCGTCCTGGTGGGTGGCGACAAATATAACTTGTGGATCCAGATGTTTTATCCCAGTTCGAGTTATTAATAGTTAATATAAAATCATGCAGTGAACATCTGGCAAAGTTTCTCAGAAAGCTGAGTTGTGTGACAAGAGGATGGTCATAAAAAGGATGATGTAACATTCATATGAACTGGACACATAGTGAAGAGCATATTTTGTTTAAAGGGACAACGAGGAGTTTCTATTTGGTTATAAAAAAGTCTCACGTTAATGTGGATGAATCTACGCTACCCACACTTGTTAATGGGCCCATTTTCAATAAATATATCGTTTTGTCTCTATCGTTATTTTGTTATTATTAGTGGTGGCGGAAATGCTGGGCGAGCCGACCAGTGTTTCCTTACTTTCGGTTTCGCGGCGAGTCATGATAATAACGCCGCCGAATCGCCATTTATGGTCGGAACTACAACGGTATGTGATCGTCTTTGAACCTCTGACTTTAATTCTTGATGAATGAAAACATGAGTCTGTCTTGCGCCGGTCAAAGAAATTCACGGTGCGCGGCGCGCGGAGGCTCATAAATGTAGTGTGAAAACGCTTCGCTTTTCCAAAACTCCTCGTTGTCCCTTTAAAGTCAATGGCTTGGAGAATATGATACAGGGAAAATGTATGCATTTGTTATAGTTATGGTTTCAGTCTTGTACCTTGTACTGATAAAATATCATTAGACACAAGCAAGAGTTCCTTAGCTGTGAAGCCTTGTCTCAGTATGACAGTGTGCATATCAAAGGCTCATAATCTTGGACCTGACTCGACTTGAAGCTCCCTTTAAAGGCCAAGGTCAGAGAAGACAGAGCATGTTTAGTAATAAAACTAATGATGGTTTCCTAACATTTCCTGCTTCAGTTTCATGGTCACTGGTATTCATACTGATTCAAGGTTGCATTGCACAGAATAAATAGACCCACTGTTCATGTTAATAACACCTGAGCTTCTTTTGTTCTGACCAAAGTTGTGTCCTACCTCAGGGTCTGTGTCCTTTGGAGGACGTGCTCCATGAATGTGTGACCCTTTGTAGCTGCTGCAGGCTGAACTCAAATGAGACGGTCTGGTCTATTGAAGATTTTCTCCGTGCAGCACTTGTTGTGTTGCAAAGCACGGCTCCTTTTGCTTCTAATCAGAGACTCTGGGGTTTAAGGCCCTTGAGTTTTAACAGTTTCACTGTTAGCTGTTGAATTGAGCTGGAACCCAACACTTACATTAAAAATGTAATCCTCTGGCTGTCTGTTCACTTTCATTACTGACACAAAAGACTCTTGGCATAGGATGGAGCACAAAGGACCCATCCATTATTGCTAGGAAAAGAAGGCCAGAAAGCCTATACATTTGGGGCAGTCTAGTCGTGGTGCTATGACACAAGCAGTCTTCAAAAGCAGTGCATGAAAGTGTGGCACAACTAAAATGTTGAGAGATTGTATAAGCATGGTCAGACCCTGGACTCCCCACACCCCACACAGCTGTTTGCATTTATTCCAATTGATTATATTAGGATATTAGGATATAAGGATATCTGCTCATGTTGAAGGTGGGCAGAGCTCTACTTCAATCACTGTACTACTATCTCAAAGGTGCCAGGTGCTGTGGAGAGCACAATTAAGCAAACAGGTTAATTGAAAACACCTGTGTGGTGGGAGCATGGGTGTGTAAGAGCTCTAATGGTGCGTTCCAGGCAACCCGTAACTCGTATTTTTCCGTCCTGTTCCTATGGTTACCCGTTAGAACGTACAGTCAAACTCGTAACTTCCCACCTGTGAACTCGTACTAGATCGATCTACTCCCAGTTCCCAGTTCGTAACTCGTAACTTGCCTGGAACGCTACAAACTCGTAACTGGTGACTTGAAGTCGTGACTTACGGGTTGAAAAGCCTACCTGGAACGCACCATAAGAGGCTGGATCACCATGCTGAAAAAACACTGTTTCATGTCTAATAGCACAGCTAGTACAAGCAGTATTTCACAAAGAGTAACAACAACAACCACGCTATGCTGGCTCTGTCAACAGGAAACATAATCCTCCTCCCAGCGGCTTTGAAGCTCGCTAATTAACACGTTATATCATGTTTCTTTAATCTGTACAAAAACAGACTAATAGAAATAACAGGTTCTGGTTTTACAGAGGGTTCCATGCTCAGCTGTATTAGTAGCTGTCAACTAAGTTAAACTTAAATTTTTAAATAAATGTAGAGATATTGTGTGGTAATAATTAGTGAGCTAGGTGGATTTATCTGTTATCTACGTATTTACAATACACACATGAGAGTGGTCTAAATTATCTCATATAATTCTCAGCAAAAGCAAACACGCATTTTCACTAAAATGCCATTCCTTTAACATTTTATTCGGACCACTGGCACCACTGTTTAAATATGAGAAAAGCAATGTGACTCATTGAGATTCACTGTTATAATCACACCCGGTTATTAGTGTGTATTAAGATGCTCATGTTGCCTTTGACCCATTAGATTGCATAACCACCGTACACTCCCACTCTGACGTGTGGATCAGTTGAGCAAATGTCTCTCTCAGGCTCCCGTTAGTCTCCTTCTTTTTCACTCTCTTCACTCTCGTCCCTCCCTCTCTGTTCCTCCTACATTCCTCCATGGGTGAAAGTGCTGTGGGTCGGGGGTCCGTTGAGGTGGAGGGTGTGTTGCTCCTGTCCTCTCTGGCAGGACGACAGCAGCAGGCCAGATGTGGAGCCAGGCCCTGCAGAGCAGATTAAACTGACACAGCTGAGCAGAGCCAGGCAGGGCCAGGCTGAGCTGAGCGGGCTGCAGTCTGGCGCTCTCTCCTCCTCTTTTCCCTGCGATGCTCCACTCCACACACCACACCAGAATTAGGCATCAGGGAAAATGGAAATGAAAAAAAAAAAAAAACAACCTCTCCTCCAGCTCTCCATCAGCTTAACAGGACATCAGCAGCTGCTCAGCAGTAACGAAGGCTATGTTTTACATGTCTAGAGCTTTAAACACTAGAAAAATGGCAAGATTGTAACCATTGAGAGAGTGTTGCCTACGTCACGGGACTAAGAGCAAATAGCTCAGTGTGTGTGGAAATTATCACTAATCCCGCCATTGTATGTAATCTTAACTCATCAAAATACGTCAAATTGTGTCAGTGCACATTCTCTCTCTTCAAACACTGAGATGGTTACGCTGGTAATCTCCTGTCTCCAGGTCCTGTGGATGCTCTTTAATGCTGGATTAGATTTACCATTTTATAGGATTGAAACTGCACCTCTGTCCCATAAATCATGTTAAATATGTTGCTGTTACAACACACGAAAATCTCATCAAAATTGTATTAAGGCTCAGAGATTGAAAAGCAAGGCAGTGCGTCTAGGTGAGCTGGCTTTGATGGGATGAGTCCTCGGTGAATGCAGGGGACAGAGATGCTGCTGCACTGCTCTGTTCCAGTTGAAGCTTGAAACACACAGTGGGCTTACGGCCACGTCCCAGACAGTGATGTCACGGCAGGTGTTTAGCAGTTGTGTGGTACTTTGTGGAGGTATGCGTCCAATCACTGGTCCCACGTGCAGGAGAGAGGCCCAATAAAAATAGATAATGAAATCAAAGTGGCTGATGACAGTGAGGCTTGTTGTTTCTCAGGAGGAGGTCAGCCTATCAGAGGGCAGCACAGTGGACCTGAGGAGGCCCGGAGATGAGGTTGACGACTTTTCAGAGATGGCCGATGAGAGCATGGAGCCAGACGAATGCTTTCCTGACTGTGAGTATAAAGTTATTAAAGGGATACGCCAACATTTGTTTTCGTGTCTTGCCTCACTCCCGAGTCCATGACCAGCAGATAGACACCATCCTTTCGACTGTGCGTGCAGTAATAAGGGAGATAGAGCCGTATCGCCTGTAATTAGCTTAGCTCAAACGCTGGAAGTGCATAGGTAGTGTTAGCCTGCCTCCTACCCGAGCCGAAATCAGCAGTCAGAAGCTGATTTCATTTTAGCTCTAAACTCTGTAATTATATCACTTGATCGACATTTCAAACATTTTTAGGCAAGAACATAGCCGTTTAAATCAGCAGTGTGTCGTTAATTTGTCTAAATACCAGCTGTTTACAATTTTGTTCGGACGAAGTCGGTGCTACTCAAGCTAGCCGCACTTCCGGTTACTTTCACAAAATAAAACACCCGTTGCCCTTTACATTCAGAAAACAATGACGATAGAATTTGTGCTTTTACTTTGAAATAAGAAGCTAACCTACCCTCGATATAGCTAGCTTGAACCAAAATAAACCGTCTTTGCTTGAACCCTCCGTTTTGACCAATGTCGTCCTGTTACCGGCATTTGACCGCTGAAGATGCCTTACCGGAGAGTTTTGTCAGCTCTGAGACGAAGATCGGCCCGTTAGAGTTGCTGTCTCTGATGACTTTAGGTGGAGGCAGGCTAACACTACCATAGACTGTAAAAAGAATGGACGTAGCACCCGTGACATCACCCATTGGTTTGGGGGAGTCTGTTTTGTGCCGCTACTACGGGGGTTTGAACCGCGCCATGTTGGATTCTACTTGCCATATTTGGAGCGGTGCGGCCGAGAGCCCGCCCACTGGCCTCGAAGCAGCGGTCTCTGGACCTGTCACTCAACGTTTCCGCGCCCTGATTGGCCAGAACTTTACACCTAATAATAGTAAAACGGTAGAGTTTAAAAAATATTCACCCCCCTCAGAGTGTGTGCGGGGGTAGAAATCGGTTGAGACCAAAAAAATAAAATGTACCAGGCTGTAAATATGTTTTTTTAAGCTGTAAAGTCGGCTATTTTAACATGGGGCTCAATTGGAGTTGCTCCCTTCTGGAGCCAGCCCCCAGCGACAGCCGAGGGGATTGCAGTTTTTTGAACGCGGAAGTGAGCTTCACTTCTCAGACCGACAACTGCCCCCTTGAACACTACCTATACACTTCCAGTGTTTGAGCTAAGCTAATTACGGGCAATACGGGCTCTCCCTTGTTAGGCTACTGCACGCACAGTCGAAAGGATGGTGTCTATCTGCTTGTCATGGACTCGGGAGTGAGACAAGACACGAAAAAAAATGTTGGCGTATCCCTTTAACCTACTTTATTTTACTTTACAAGTAGTCATAGGTTGCTCTTTCATGTGATATAATAATAATAAAGGTGTGCTGGTTTGCTTTCACATGACCGCTCAGTGTGCATGAGGTACTGTCAGTGCTGTGACATCAACACCACCCGTGGTCTGGGTCAGGCCTGGTGGAGGCTCAGGAAGACCTGCTACCAGATCGTGGAACATAGCTGGTTTGAAACCTTCATCATCTTCATGATCCTGCTCAGCAGTGGAGCTCTGGTAAGGCTACGAGGTGCCACTGGAAAAATAAAATAATCATAATATTTTTGAATACATTTAAACTCACAGCCCTAAAGATTTCAGGTGTAAGCAGGAGGTGGGGGTTTGGACTCCAAGTCCCAGAGTTGTGTAGGCAGCAAAGACTCACTGAGCAGCTGCTGCTTTACCAGGAAGAGTAACTGATGTTATGTGTTTACAGTGTAATCACACAACATCACATTAGAGCTGTTTCTCTGAGCAATTGCATCTAATTTCACTCTTTGTATCAGAAGTAACTTAACACGCTTACACAGCTGTGGGAGGGTGGACAACATGCTGAGGCTGACATAACGTACATTACATAATGATAATAACAACATAATAACATTCACACATGAACAGTTCACCTCAAATTTACTTCAGAAAATTTGGGGCTGATGTAAGAATATTTTCTTTACTCCAATGTCTGATCCCAGTTCAGTTAAATGCCTGATCATGATATTACCTCCACAGTACAGTACAGCACAGTAACGTTTCTCATTGTGATATGTTGTAATGCAAAGGTAACTGGTACCTGAATCCTCATTATATCTTCAGATTCTTCAACAGCAAAAAACATTGAACTTCCCAGACTGATGATTTTGTGATGAAGTCGTGTTTCTCACATGGCTGTTCCTGTATCACTGCAGGCATTCGAGGATATCTACATTGAGAAGAGAAAAGTGGTAAAGGTGGTGTTGGAGTACGCCGACAAAGTCTTCTCCTACATCTTTGTGCTTGAGATGTTCCTTAAGTGGATCGCATACGGCTTCAAAAAGTATTTCACCAACTACTGGTGCTGGCTCGACTTCCTTATCGTGGATGTAAGTGGACTTTTTTCTGTATCTCTTGTGTTTTTATTGTGTCACTTAATCACATCAGGTTGAACTGTAATGCCTCCCATTGTAGCTGAATGTAGGCTTTCATGTTTGTGGGACTTACAGCTGGGTAAGTGTCATATAACTTACAGGAAAGCACTTGACAGTTCATTTATACTTTGCAACACCTGGACACGTTCTTGATGAATTTTTGTACAAAAACGACCATCTCTTCCTCCTATTTGAAATAAACTCTACATGCAGACTGCTAATAACACACAAAACAGCAGTTAACATTTATTGTAATGCCAAGATTTGTCCAGACAAATTAAAAGAGAGCTCCAGTGACGTCACACTTTGCGAGCATGTCACTGTGTTTGGGTAAAATGGATGTGGCGCCGTAGTGTGTAGTCATCCAAAGTGCCCGAGGCATGCAGCCCGAGGCCTGACTTCTCCTCTGATTTCACCTGCTGTTACACAGATATCCACAGACCGCTCTATTGTTAGGGTAAGTTGTAGTTAGCAGGTCCCAGGTGAGTATGGGCTGGAATGGGATTTGGAAAAACTTCTGCATCTGCATCACAAATGCGTCTGTGTTTCTTCACTCGTAAGTGCTTTCTGTTGCGATATCAAAAGCCACCGTCTTGTTTCCAAACAAATACATTTTATGATGAAATTCCATAAAAGAGAGTTTACACTTTTTTTGTTTATTATTTGAATCATTTACTTCAGGACCTTGGCTTTTATATCAAAAACAAATGCAGTGCCATGTACTCTGAGGTTTATCTACAGAAGATCTGGTGTAGTTGATATTTAACCAATAAAACATAAAACAAACAGTTTCATTTGCAATTTAGAAATGCAGTGGTTGAACTCATGTTTTAACTGTTGTGTCTAATTCATGTGCTGAGTGTTATTTGTTATGCCTGTTTTTAAAGAAATTACCAATCTTGTTGATCATTGCAACTCTAGCACCTTTCTTTTCTCTTTATAAAAAAAAGTATTACTTTACTTTCTTTTACTGTGTTTTTGTATTTGTCTTTCTTTACTTTTCTGGAGCCACAGACTTCTCTAGTCCTTATAATTAATTTTGAGTATCTTCTTTAGATATATTGGACAAACACATCTGTAAATAGACTTTTATAAAGAAGACCATTGGGACCTTATTAGCCCAAATTGTTTTTAATGAACTTGGATCAATTTGATGCAAATTGGGAAACAAATTTGGCAAAGACGGATATAAATTCTTTATAAAACTCACTCTATTTGATATATATACATATTTTATATGCATATATAGCTGAGTATGCAAATATGGACACTATTCATCCATATATGCATACTTGTCTGTGTTTTGTCATCATCAATCATGACATGGATTTCTTGTTTCTTTCATTTATATCACGCCATTTTCATTCATCCAAGGGTCATTCGACAGCGGAATACCATTTTGTTTTGTCTGTTTTGGATGTAGAATAGAGTGGAAATCTAAATTTGCTAAAAGGTGATACAACAACAAAAACAAACCTAAACCTCAAAAATGAAATAATTGTGTTCCTAACTGTGGAATGTCCCAAAATACACTAAAACAATAAAATATGGCTCATTAGATATTATACCAGTCAAGTATTTTCTTTAAATGTTATGTACTTTATCAGAAAATGTATAAGCACTTCCATGACTAATGTATGTCATAATGCTTTATTCAGTACTTTCAGAGTCAGTTCTTTCATATTCCTACTTTCCTTCCAAAGGTGTAAACATGAACATTAAGTAACATAGACTTTTAACGTGTTTTATGATTCCCACAGTCAACTGCCTCTCTGTTCTCCATCCAGGTGTCCTTGATAAGTCTGGTGGCAAACTCACTGGGATATTCAGACTTTGCTGCCATCAAGTCCCTGAGGACCCTCCGGGCTTTGAGACCTCTCAGAGCTCTGTCCAGATTTGAGGGCATGCGGGTGAGAAATTACATTTTTACTTCTGTAACTTTTCTTTCCTGACTTGGATTGGCCTTTGTCTTTTTGTGGGAAATGTCTGAACTACTGGATGAATTTTCATTCAGACATTGCTTTCTGCTCCCCGTCAGGATGAATTGTTATTTGGTGCTCACTTTTCATCTAGCGCCATCATCAGATCAAAGTGTATTTTTGTCCAAAAACTTGGTTAACAGCTCCTTTGATACATTTCGGATTTAGCACTAATTAGCAAATGCTAGCATGCTAAGACGTAAAACTAAGATTGTGACCCCCTATATCATCCAATATACTGAGTCCGCCATTTGTAATGTTGTCTGTAGCTATAGTGCAAATTATTGTAACCCTTGTAATGAGCTCATAGTAACGCATCGTGAAAAGTAGTGCACAGCCAATGTTACTAACTAAGCAATATTCAATCATCCACTGGCAGGAAAACTGCACAGAGGAAATGACCCAAGTAGTGTCTGAAAGTATTTATTGATTTTATCAATGAGGTCACTAACCACCTGGATAGTGAGTAGGAAGAAGTGAATGAGAACGTGGTGACACAATGACTGTAGTTCACCTGAACATCCACATGTTAGCTTTGTCATTGTGAGCATGCTAACATGCTAAATTCAACGTTTAGCTGCAAAATACAGCCTCACAGAACAACTAGCATGGCTGTACACTTGGCCCTGTCCGGTCTTAACTATGAAACTTAAGAATATGACACCACTGGACATGGGATGGGTACGTTTCTACTTGTCTACTTGGAATCACCCTTTAAATGTAGGTGATTTCATTTCTGTAGGAAATTTACAAAAGGACAACTTGAAGGCTCAGTTAAGACAAAGTTATGTTTTATGCTGCATAACATTCACAGTCACCTCGATACCACAGCCAGTTCTGTCAGGATCCTGTTTTTTGATTTTTCAAGTGCTTTTAATACAGCCATACATTTTAGACGATAAATTAAGTAATTTTAAATTGCATGTAACAAAACCATTGCCTGGCTTTTAGTCTATCTTCTAGCTCATCCCCAGTATGTCAGGCTTGACAAAGCTTCAGACATCATTTTAACCAATACAGGAGCTCCACAAGGGACAGTTTTATCTCCTTTTTAATTTTCACTTTATACAGCTGATTACAGACATAGTCAGCCATCCTGTTGTGGGTCTGCTTAAGCATGGCAATGACCTGGCCTACAAAAAAGAGGCACACTCATTTGCCAAATGGTGTGATACACATTTTTTACAGCTGAATGTTGGTAAGACAAAAAAGCTTATCATCAATTTTAGGAAGAAGAAAGAGGAGGCTGTCCCAGTGACAATTAATAATCAAAAAATAGAACTTGTGGAGTCCTACAAATATCTTGGTGTCCATTTGGACAGTAAGCTCAACTGGAAGGAAAACACTGGGGTCTTATTGAGGAAGGCTCAGTCTAGGCTTTTCTTTCTGAGGAAACTTAGATCCTTTGACATCAGCCCAAGGCTGTTAGGCATCTTCTACCAGGGCATCCTGGCTAGCAGGGGTCGCGTTAACCGGATATTTTCCGTCATTGACCGTTTTTTTAAAACGGTGACGGAAAAATTTTGAGGCCATCCGTCATTTTGACAGATTGCAATTCACAGTCATGTCTGTCTGGCCATGTGCATTTGTTCAATGAAGCCGGCGGATAATCAATAAATGGAGCGGTGGATAACGATATAAAACATTATATGTCACAAAGTCACTACGGTGAGAATTAGATTTAAAAAAAAAACAAAAAAAAAACTCACAGCTGGCTGGTGCGCTCAGTAGAACGCTGTAGTACATACACCAGGCCTGTGTGGAGCGTGTGTGGCGCTGTAACGCTGACACACAGAAACACTAACAACAGAGAAGAAGACAGAAATCTTCCCCGCAGTATTCAAACTCCTTCAAGTGGATTAAATGTTGATGGGAGTCGTGTCAGTGCAAATATGACGGTCGATAATGATTTAACGGGCGAGATTCAGCTGCAGTGTCCGAGGGGCCGACAGTAGTCAGCTGTTAAGTTACGTAGCTGTAGCTACACAGCGGTGTGTCTCGGTACAGGTAGAGCGGTGGGGGGGCAGGACACCGTTTCACACACTGCCGCGCACAACTCTTCCAAAGGTAACGTTAAGCCTTATTTTAATGTATTCTGCCCGCCGTGGCATTGTTTATAACACGTAAAGCTGAGTGGGTTTTGTCTTGTCTGAATTTGTGCTGCATCTGGCTGTGTGGTCTATAGCTTCAGTTGTTTCAGTGATGCGCAGTGGCTGCGTGCGTGCGTGCGTAAAAGAGAAATGAGAGGCAGAGAGAGAGAGAGAGAGAGAGAGAGCTAACGCCGGTGCACTATGCGGTGCCTATGTGAAAACGTGCTCCTTTGGATGTTTTGGTATAACACATGGGTTAGCATGTTGATTGTTGACAGAAAACTGATGTCATCATCAGGTATTTACGTTGTATTTAGATGTTGAGTGGCAGAAAGTGACCCCCGCATTCACTGACTGACCCACGGTTAGATGTGCTCTGACGCAGACTCTGCTCCGGAGCATTCTCTGTTCAATTTGTTTGGACTTGATATGAATTAAACATGAATTAAAATTGAATGCTATTGAATATGGCATTATTATCATTTAAAAAAATAAATAAAGTGACCGGTAAAAATAGATTATGACGGAATTTTTATGACCCCGTCAGTCAAAATGACCGGCGACGAAAAAGTCTAGCGCAACCTCTGCTGGCTAGTGTCTTATTTTATGCTGTTCTGTGCTGGGGAGGCAGTTTATCTATTGACAACAAGAACAGGATTAATAAGATGATCAAGAGGGCTGGCTCAGTGATTGGTTTTAACCCAGACAAGCTTGAGGTAATAGTGGAGAAGAGAACAAGGACCTTCTCTACAAAAACCACCCACTTCACAATACATTTAAGGAGCTCAAAAGCTCCTTCAGTGAGCGGTTAGTGATGCCTCTGTTCTACTGAACCACTCAGACGCTCCTGTGTTCCTGCAGCAGTCAGATTTTTTAACAACAATCACTAACTAGCGGTTGTTTGTTGTTGTTTTTTTACCTTCTGGAGGTGTATATTTATTTATTTATCTTTGCCTGTATCAATTTAATTCACTTGTTTTGAGTACTCTGTCGTATGAAGTATCCAATCATGTTGATACAGCTGTTTTTGTGCAATGGTATGGAACTGTTTGTATTGTTTGTTAAGTGGATGTATGTGTTTTTTATTGGGTGGCAAAGCAGTTTCCCCTTGGGGATCAATAAAGTTTTCTATCCTATCCTATGTTGAAACCAGAGTAAATAAGTTGTCTTATGATATAACAGTAGAATTTGTGTAACTATCACTCAGTGAACTGTCCCATAATGAACAAAATGAAAAAGTGAGACTGATGTTTTTCTTGTTTGTTGTCCATCAGGTGGTTGTGAACGCTCTTATAGGAGCAATCCCCTCCATCATGAACGTGCTGCTCGTGTGCCTCATCTTCTGGCTCATCTTCAGCATCATGGGAGTCAACCTGTTCGCCGGCAAGTTCGGAAAGTGTGTGAACAGAACGGGCTTCATTCACAGTGTCACTGTGGTAAACAACAAGTCTGACTGCCTCGCCATGAACGACACCCAGTTCTACTGGACAAAAGTCAAGGTCAACTTCGACAACGTAGGACTCGGCTACCTTTCTCTTCTGCAAGTGGTGGGTTGAGTTTGTGATATTGTTTTTTATAAATAATAAAGCCAGTGGTCGATGTGCAGACAGTAATGTTGTGTAATGTCATATTGTATTGCAGGCTACATTTAAAGGATGGATGGAGATTATGCATGCAGCTGTTGATTCCAGAGGTGTAAGTGTCTCTTACATGGCTTACACTACACCAGTGGTTCCCAACCTTTATTGACTCATGACCCCATTTTGACATCACACATTTCTGGCGACCCTGCAATCACATGATCATGGCCGTCAATCAAGATGCGCCAGCTCAGATATTTTTATATGCTGCATTTTATTTGAACTTGATTTATATTCGAGACAGTGAAAGTATAAAATGCAGCTGGTTAAGATTGTGTGTGGTGTTTTTAATCATAATATTTTTTATATTTTTATCAGTCATTTTTTTTATCAATTATTAGACATTTCAGGTGACCCCATTTGAATTCCAGGCGACCCCATGTGGGGTCCCGACCCCAAGGTTGAAAAACACTGCACTACACCATCAACATGTTACTGTGAGGACTCACAAAACTGTTTGTTTTCAGGTGGAGGAGCAGCCCATCAGAGAAATCAACCTCTACATGTACCTATACTTTGTTGTCTTCATCATATTCGGCTCCTTCTTCACCCTCAATCTCTTCATCGGTGTCATTATTGACAATTTCAATCAGCAGAAAAGAAAGATGAGTATTAACAGTGCGCATGTCAGACCTGGATCACTTGGTCTTTTAAAAAAAAAAATCTTGACATTTTGTAACTTGTACTGCAAATATTAAGACCCTGATCTGGTTGGACCAACTTGTTATGAAATTATTCTGTTTTCTTACTGTAAAAATAATGTGAAGTGTTTTGGCCTATACTTAGGTGGACAGGATATCTTCATGACAGAAGAACAGAAGAAGTACTATAATGCAATGAAGAAATTAGGATCTAAAAAGCCACAAAAACCCATTCCGAGACCTTCGGTAAAAATCCTTTTTTTTTTAAATTATTTATATTGAACTGTGTGTTGCCTGTTGATGACTAAAATCTCACTGTCTCACTAACCGCATCCATTGTTCAATCCTAGAACATGCTCCAAGCCTTCTTCTTCGATCTCGTGTCCAAGCAAGCCTTTGACATCATGATCATGATGCTAATCATCGTCAACATGGTGACCATGATGGTGGAAACTGATGAGCAGTCGGATCGCATGGAGTCCGTCCTCAACAAGATCAACATGGTCTTCATCGTGATCTTCACCACCGAATGCCTGATCAAGCTCTTCGCCCTCCGTTGTTATTTCTTCACAGTTGCATGGAACATCTTTGATTTTGTTGTGATAGTTCTCTCGATTGTGGGTAGGTCGAGACACACTGTAAAAACAACAACAGAAACTCACAAGTATACGCTCTAAGTAGTTTTCAGTATTATTAGTTAATTTATTGATGGTGAGCAGGATGCCATTTTAACATTTTGTTTTATTTGTGCTAACTTCTCATGAACTTCCACATTTCAAAAACTCCTGAACATTTTCTATTATTCAAATATCATGTCACAAAGATAAAGATAAATGTGTTATGAAAATTACAATGTGTATGAAACTTTCAGCTGCATCAGCTGATTCTGTTTTGAATGGAAAAAGTGTTTCTTTTTGTCTTCCATTCATTTCATTTACATTTCTCAATTTCAAGTTGCTCATCAGGCAGGGTAATGAAAACATGACTATTGCCATATCATCGTATGAAGTCATTATGGTGAAGTATTTACATGCCTTGTAGGCATTGCCGCCCACATTAACATTAATCTTTTGTTGTGTTTGTGTCCAATTGATGAATGTAGGCAGGAACACTCTCCTTTAAGCTCTGTTTTGGGGTCTCCATCGACCCCCAAGGGGAATATGCGGGTTTTTAATGCTTAATTATATTCCTCAGCTATAATCAAAGTGATAACTACAGTTTAGTGCTGGACAGGGAGCATATACTGGTGTTATTAGAGCTTTTTCACTGAAATATTTCAAAGGAGGTTAAATCGAAAGCAACTGGACTTAGTTATTTGTCTAGGAAGACGTTTCACCTCTCATCCAAGAGGCTTCATCAGTTCATGTACGTAACTGACCAGGCTGGGACTGGTCCTAGGACCAGAAACGTCTTCCTAGACAAATAACTAAGTCCAATTGCTTTCGATTTAACCTCCTTTGAAATACTATGACCTGGGCAAGTGAGAATATGCACCGGCTTCACTGAAATATGTTCCAAACTGGGCTGAAAACAAGGTTGAGAGGAGGGAACATGTTTGTGGATTTAATGCAATGAATGACCTCTTCACACTACTCATAGTCATTTGATCTATTGTGAATATAATTTTTTTTGTAGTGCAGCTTTAAGTGTATTTCAATTGTTTAATAGTGAAATGACACAAACTCATTCTTGTCTTGTTTCTTTCTCTTTTCAGGGATCGTTCTCGCAGACATCATTGAGAAGTACTTTGTGTCTCCGACCCTGTTTCGAGTCATCAGACTGGCGAGGATAGGACGTGTACTTCGACTCATACGTGCAGCCAAAGGAATAAGAACTTTACTGTTTGCCTTAATGATGTCCATGCCAGCACTGTTCAACATTGGTCTCCTGCTTTTCCTCGTCATGTTCATCTATGCTATCTTTGGAATGGCGAACTTTGCCTATGTGAAGAAACAAGATGGGATTGATGACATGTTTAACTTTGAGACCTTTGGAAATAGTATGATCTGCCTTTTTCAGATCAGCACCTCTGCAGGCTGGGACAACCTCCTGAGTCCCATAATGTCCAACTCCCCTGCTGAGTGTGACTCTAGTTTTGTCAACACCGGCACCATCACCCGGGGGAACTGTGGCAGCCCGTCGGTGGGCATAGCTTTCTTTGTCAGTTACATTATTATTTCCTTCCTCATTGTGGTAAATATGTATATAGCTATCATTCTAGAGAACTTCAGTGTTGCCACAGAGGAAAGCACAGAGCCACTGAGCGAAGACGACTTTGAGATGTTTTACGAGGTTTGGGAGAAGTTTGACTCCGAGGCCACGCAGTTCATTGAGTTTTCCATGCTGTCGAACTTTGCCGACACTTTGTCTGAGCCGCTACGCATCGCCAAGCCCAACAGACTCAATCTGATCGCCATGGACCTTCCCATGGTCAGTGGGGACAGGATCCACTGCCTGGACATACTGTTTGCCTTCACGAAGCGTGTCCTCGGAGAATCCGGTGACATGGATGCCCTCAAGCAGCAAATGGAGGAGAAGTTCATGATGACAAACCCCTCCAAGGTTTCCCACGAGCCCATCACCTCCACGCTGCGCCGCAAGCTGGAGGAGGTGTCTGCGATCATCATCCAGAGGTGTTACAGGAGGCATCTGGTGCGCCGGCAGATGAAACAGGCGTCCTACCTCTACAGACAAATAAACTACGAGACGGTGGTGGATGTGGAGAACGCTCCGGAGAGAGAAGGGCTGATAGCCTCCATGATACAGCACTACGGGCCTGTGGGGGTGGAGATTGTGGTACAGACCACAGAGGACACGTTGATGTCCTCACCACCGTCTTATGACAGCGTGACCAGGGCAGTCAGTGACCCCTCCGAGGTTGTCCCATCAATATCCAGAGACTCTGAAGTCGGGGAGTCTGGTGGTGAACACTATGAGGAGACTTTTCTTTAAGATGCAGTTGCGTGGAGAGTGATTGTGTGGTTTTTGTCTGTTTTGTTTACAGCAGAGAATATAGCTCAAAATAACTCATGGTCAAAGAGAAGAACTTTTTTTATATATGTTACCACATCCAGAGGAAATATGCAATATTTTTAAGTAGCTCACAGCCTCTGTTGAGACTGAAGAACCAGTTTTGTTACACAGTCACAACCTCCGTCAGCGGAGGAGAGCTCTGAAGTAACTTGTCCTCACCTGTCTTCAGCATTTGTCAGGAACAGAAAGAAAAAAACACAAACTGATGCCCACTATTGTTAATGTCCACCTATAGAAAACATGAATAACACATGGGCTTGTATGTTTTACCAATGTTCAGTCATAGCACCACATGATAACCAACATAAGCTCTGCCATAGAAAACTTTTGTGATTGTTAAATTATTTTTTATCATACAATTGGTTTAACAATGAAATCTGCATTTTACCTGCATGGCACTAAAGAGACAAATAAAACCTCAGAGACCGAATAAAAAAAAAAAGAAAAGTCAAACAGAAAGTAATTAAAAGAGACTCTTATTATGTAAAAACAAAAGCATCTAGAAAGGGT
The DNA here is from genome assembly GCF_045865225.1 of Trachurus japonicus. Lineage (NCBI taxonomy): Eukaryota > Metazoa > Chordata > Actinopteri > Carangiformes > Carangidae > Trachurus > Trachurus japonicus. The sequence goes on from NC_140923.1 coordinate 30,919,142, forward strand.
TAAGCAAATGCAGCTCAACATTAGTTACATTTCTAATACATTTCTGCATTTGGACAGATGAAGCAGTGGGAATTACTAAGCCATGTGACAGAGATACATATTTGTAAAAGCTAAAAAAAAAAAAAAAACGATATATATATATAAAGAAGATATACTGTATATCTATATACATTTATTTTTGTGAAAATATTTTCTGTAGGTTTTTCCACATTTTATATAAATACTAAAAATTCTCATGTTCACATGTCCAGATGTTTTGATAATGATAAAGATCCCACGCTACAAGGGCTCAGAGGTTTCAGCTGTGTGGCTGCCTGCTTCACCAACATACTGCAGCCTCGCAGCTCATGCACCAACACAGAGACAGGGCTAAAACCAGATGGAGAATATTGAGCAGAATGCAATATCTACCAAATAATTCCCAGTAAGCGTCTATACTGTAGCTGCTGACCTGAGAAATAAGAAATTGTAGCTGCTATAAAGTTCTTATTCAGGAGTTACTAATATGATTTAATCAAATTGATATCAATACATATAGAGTATAATCAATTTAACACATTTCTTGTGTGCTTTCTTTTCATTTATGATATTATTCAAATGATCCCATAAAATATGCACTTTGATTGAATTCAAGTGATATACACTGTATGTAATGGTAGATACGTGGCTGTAAAATAGAAGTAAATTAATTTATCACACCCACATGAAAAAGCACAATTTCCAGTTCAGATATCTTAATATCAATTTACATTTATCTATCTTCATATGCAGAAATACAATGTTTTAATCAAAATCAAATTTATTGTTATTATTATTATTTTTTAGTCAAACACCGCACAAGTTTTTTGCTGTGTTTCAACTTGTGTGTTGATCACAAAGACGGGTTGTGTGTACTAATAATTCCTGAAATATGTGCCTGATTTTGATTGTTATCCGCACACTTCTCTGAATCTCTGTAGACCATTTAATTTGATCTGATGGATGTGGATTGGAAATGAATGAATGCACCGGAAGCTCATTTTGTAATTAACTGTGTAAAGAGCTTTGAGGCTGTGTAATGTATGTATGTAAAGATCATTTTTATCTGTTTTTTTGTAATGTATTTATATTGAAAGATCACTTCAGTGACTCTCATGATGGCCATAACACAATATGATCAAATAATATAAATTTACTGTGTTCATTTTTATATAAAAGACGTACTTTGAGAAGCTGATTGTCTGTATTGCATTTAGGTTGATCATTTCACAGACTGTTTTATTAAACGGTAATAAAGCTTGTTTCCATATTTTTGGGTTTTCCAACTCTTAGCACGGTTCAAGTCATAGGTTCATGATTGGAAAATTCTGATAAATAGACTTATATAGATAATCTTTAATGTACTGCTATTTTTTATTTGTATGTTTTATATTCATAGATATTGTTCAGAACATACTACATGGTCTTTAAGGGAAAACTCACAACTGTTCAGTGTCTCCATTTTCACATGAGCAACCAGTTAGCTGATTTGACCTCATTACAAGGCAGGGCGCTGTTAAATCTCCCTGAGTCCATGTGTATAAAAAAACAAAAAACAAACAGGACAGATGTGCACGAACCTCTGCATCTCCATGGCTGTCTGTCCTTGTGAGTGTATTGCCCTTTAAACCTTGAATTTGTTTATAATTGCAGTACAATCACATAAAACCCCTCCACAACCTAGTCTAAATGATCTGTGCCATTAATGAATGAATGATGATGTAGTCATTGAAGTAGTTTACAGAGGAGGGACAGAGAGAGAGAGAGATACCACAGTGATGCTGCTACATGATTCATCATCAGAAACTACAATTAATAGTGACCAACCATAAAAAAAAGAATCATAATCATAAAAAAACAAAGAAACTTTTTGCCACTTGTGTTTGTGACTCTCACTTTTTCCATACCTCAGTGAGTTTTAACACAAAAAATGTTTTGTTATGTTTAGATTTTAGTGCCGATTCAAGTTAATAGTTGAGCACTCCTACATTTTCAGTTTGGAAAAAAATCATCAAGGGTGCCAATTTGGACTTAGCCCCAAAGAGATTTCCTCTCTCTGGTTGTCGGGGTGGTCAAATCCAACTCTGACCAGCTGGGATAGAGGGATAATCTGTGTGTAAAAAAAAATCACTTGTTTTAATTACACACTCACAGACACACAAATGCACGCACTCTCTCTCTCTCTCTCTCTCTCTCCCCTTTCTCTCTCTCTTTCTCTTACGCACACATACACACAGTACCCAAGTACATGCATTAACACAACCACAACACCGATGCACACTATACTTTGGCCGTCCATCGTCATAATAGACAGATGCTTACTTTGAATTTAATTTGGGTTTGTGGGTAAATTGCCAGAAAAATGTGACTTGACTGAATGTGACTTGGTAATTGATCTGATTTTTAAGCGTTTGGACATGTGGTGGAGATTAAAGCTTCATCAGAGAGAGAAAACATTTTTAAAAAGATTAAAAAGGCAATATGTCTAATTGCAAAATGCACCAGCACACAGTAAAACACACAAAGCAATGTCAACGCAATTCATTACAAATTGTCTAATATAAAAATGATATTTGATAAATGACATGTTCTATACATGTCATTTATACAAATAACATTTAGTTAAATGAAGGTCATGAGTCCAATGAAGTCAGATCGTCATCAGTTACAGTAAAGAGGTCAGTGTGCATGTAATTCATTTTCAACATGATGTGTCTGTGTTTTTAAATCATTGATAGTAGTAGTTTTCATAGCAGCTCCTTATTGTGGAGAAAAGAACACAAGGGAAGTGGAAGAAGGAAAAAAGTTTAAAGATACATCAGACAAGAAGCTCTAAATGAAGAAACAGAATGCAGTATACGTCTTGTCTCTAGGTACCATTACAGAATATTATCATTATGACTATGACTTATTATTCATACTTAAATATTATTGTTTCACTGTTCTCAATAACCTTGGGGAAATATAAGATCATGTACAAAATAGACCTGAACAAAAATTCATTTCATCTTGCATTGGGAAATAGTCACTTTATAATGTATTGCCTTATAATTTTGACTGTGTGATTTAAAATGTTCAGCAAAGTCACAGTGGAAACAGGCTGTGTGTCGTCACAGGGCAACATTCAAATGCATTCACCCACCTGATGAATCCAAGTCCAATATTCACTCTGAACTCTGTTCTGCTCTCCAGTCTCCACAATATCTGCTTGTTTAGCTGCTAATGCTGCACTGTGTCCAGTCAGCTCACTGATAACTTTGTCTGCCTGTGATTTGATGCTGAGCATGTAATATGTGTGTTTTAGAGCTGTTCTGCAGTAAATTGCTCCATCGTGCAGCCACAATGATTGGTTAGCCAGGACAGAAAGTTGAAGCTGTATGTGCAGGATGAGATCAGTGAGCTGAAAGATGTTATGAAGCTGTAGAAGTTGAGGGAACTATAGAGTCAGGTCAGGCCAGTACGTGTAGCAGCAAGTAGGCTACATTTGATCTATTATCATCATAAGATACTGATTTTAGTGACCAGAATATATATTTATGTCAGGATGATCTCAGATTTTGTATCAGTATCAGTAACATTTCTGATTTAGCATTCCTACTGTAAGCTACTAAGTAAGAAATGTAAGTGTGGGGTGGTGCGTGGCACAGTGGTTAAGGCGGCCGCCCCATGTAGAGGCTGCAGTCCTCAACGCAGGTGTCCCCGGTTCGAATCCCGCGTCGGGCTTTCCTGCATGTCATTCCTCCTCTCTCTGCCTCCCCCTTTCCTGTCTATCTCACTTTGTACTATCAAATAAAGGCAAAAAAGCCACACAAAAAAAAATATATAGGCTACTTTAAAAAAAAGAAAAGAAATGTAAGTGTTGTCAGTGGAAGTGACAATACGGTTCAACTCAAATTTAGCTGGAAATTACATTCTGGTATCTGCTCATCATGAAGCTCCTATAGTGCAGTTAAAATATATTCATAGGAACAAAGTCAAGTTTGCAATGTCCTCCAATTGTTTACCAGCCATAGAGGTTTTTAAAATTCAAAACAAAGGTGCACTCTGACGTGGTTGTCTTTAGCCTGGGGAAGCTGGTTTGCTGCTGCTAATGACAAAATAAAAATAATAGTTGACCTCACTAAAAGGGCAGAAAATCCAGAAGAGAATAGGAAATAGCCTTTTTTTTTAAGTACAAGAGGTGCCTCAGTCACCCACCATGCAGTGCAGGGATTTACTTAGTCATGGTGTCTAACGCTGCCCAGATGGTCTGATTTGGCGCTATCTAATTACTTCTCCCATGGTCCTCTAGTTCTGATGAATACTTAGTGGGCCGCTGCTGTTAGAGATCCTTCACTGCCCCCACCAGGGGAAGCAGGCATCTACAGATCAGTGTGGTCTATTGGCAACAGATGATAGGGAGGAGAATGAGGTGAATCAGGAAGGAGATAAGAGGCTAAGGCCAACAACATGTAAAGTTTATGTGAAAAAGAACGAATGTGATTTCTGAGGCCAGTTTTTTCTTAACTGACATCTTTATGTTTGACCTTTTTAAAACAGAAGGTGGATTTAAAAACGACATATAGGCTAGTGTTATTAAGCCATTTCCTTTCTGACAAACTGACAAACTTACAAAGCCATGCTCCTTGGCTTTGCATCCTCTGAAACCATGCTTACAAAAAAATGCAAATCAATTTAGGAAAAGGGTTTGTGGAAATGTTTACTGTTAGATAAGCACTTCGAGGCTTTTATGAAGGAATTTCTGTTTAGAGAAACTGCTGCTCTGAAGCCTCTGTATGAATGTTTTGGCATTCACATGGATGAACTGGAGTGGAAGGGGTTGTGCAGAGGAAAGTATTATTTCTGCTCAAAGAATGATGCTGATGATGAACTCTGGGAGAGAGGATGGTGATGATGATGATGATCTAATGTGGCTGAGACTGGGGCTTTGTGGTCCAACAAGCAATTTGAAACTCACGGGCATCCAGATGGTCTCTGTCAGTGTGTGGACTTCTGGAAACAACCAAACATGTTGTATTCTTATGTAACAACCAGAGGTGGGAGCAGACAGTCAGACACCGAGTTGTCAGAGTTTCTCTTTCAAGTGTTTAGCCTACACCTTGAGTGAATTTCAGGTTTGCGTTGCATGATAATCAACAGAGCCTGGCCTGTGGAGGGCAGCACCGCGGCCTGTGGAGGGCGGCAGCACCGCGGCCTGTGGAGGGCAGCACCGCGGCCTGTGGAGGGCGGCAGCACCGCGGCCTGTGGAGGGCAGCACCGCGGCCTGTGGAGGGCGGCAGCACCGCGGCCTGTGGAGGACAGCATCACGGCCTCACAGGAATAATGAGACGAAGAAGAGGAGCCCGGAAGTAGCGCTCAGCTCCTCATGTCAACAAGAAGAAAGTGTCGTGGAGTGGGAATAAAAGGCGTTTTTCACTGCACGAGGAAGATATTCTGCTTTAGAAACACTCACCTGTTCCCATTCAACTAGCACAGCTCTTCAGGGGATTAAAATGGGTAAAGTTTAGTCTCTTACTGCTGTCTTCATCGGTTTGTTTTGATGTTAGCATGCCTGCTAAAGCTAACTTCATTGCACTGATGCATTACACTTGTGGGATACAGATACAACTAACCTGAACAATACTTTTATGAACACCTAATGGTTTTTAGTTTCTCATTTTGTCATTTCGATTTTTTAAAATATTTTAATCAAGTTAAAATCACACTCATATTGAAATCTTTAAGAGGGGGGCATCAGTGTTAAACACAGTGAGGCCAAACCTCCAAAACAGCATAAACAACATTCATGCACATTAAAAGATAATGAAGACGCAGTCTTTGTGGCTTAATGTTTTATTAGGGGCATGAATCAAAAAACACGAGACAAGATGCAGAGCTTGAGTCTTTGCCGTTTGTCTCTGTGTCTAAAGTGTAATCCACATCCACTGAAAGGAGCTCATATTTTCATCAGTTGTTGCCACAGCACAACTTTTTGAGTCTCACCTGATGATTGTTACAATTTCTTCTCATGTAGCATCTCTCTCTGTCCTTTTTTTTTTTTTTTTTTTTTAATTGAAGAATTGTTAGTTGGGATGTACATTGTGAAATGAGGGATGAGGGGGTTACAAATAAAAATGGAATAATGTCAACAAGTTCAGTTACATAGTATCATGACAGGCAGGAGAAGACAAAGGATAAGTACATTTTATGTTAGGCAAACAGAGGTCTATTCAAAAACGTGGAAACAGAGAATAGTGCTATGGTCTTTATGGCTTTCTTATTTTCAGATTGACTAATTAAGTTGATGTATTGTTTGATTTCGTTTCTGAAACGGTGAGTGCAAAGTATTTGATTTGTAAATTTGCGGTTGTGGATATGAGCTTTGGCTAAAAATAATATCAAATTGATTATATAATATTGGTTTAATTAAATTTAATTAATTAAATCTCTCTCTGTCCTGTCCTGTTAGAGAGCTCCGTCCCCACGTCCTCGCTGAGGCTGCTGGCTCCGCCTCTGAGAGTGATGCTGGCTGTGATGTGGAAGGTGGTTCATCAGAGGAACATAAAGCATTATGGGAAAGTGGAGGAGTTTGTGTCCTTGGTGACTGAAGCCGTCCCTGACATCTTGACCAATAGACAGATGAGACTGCTCACTCTGGGCTTAAGAGCAAAGGTAACTGATGCAGCCTACATACTGGGAATCAATGTAGTTGGTGTTGGCAGATGTTGAATATAATAGATAATACTTATAGCAAGCCAGTGTTACTTATTCATCTGAGTTATGATATTACATAATATAATAGGATAGAATATATTATAAATGTATCCCTTGGATTATAATACTTACCCTATATTTAAGTGCAAGCATACAATTGGATGGTCAGAAAATAACTGCTAACTTAATTGTTAATGTCGCCGTCTCTTTTCCAGATGACTTTCCAGATGTTATGTTCTGAGGAGTCAGAGGATCTCAAACGTGTGGGAACTCACTTCAACAACCTCCTGCCATCCCACTCAAAACAGGTGAGACTTTTTCAATCGTGACCTGAGTACCACTCTCCTGTTTTCAGAATTGTTCTGCTTAGATAACACGCACATTTTTACTTGACAGCTTCAGCCAGAAAATGAAGCTCTGGAAGACAACTTTGTCCGGCTTGTTCAGAGTCTTCTGGAGGACCCAGATGGAAGACGGCACTTCCTCGAGGTATGACTCCGTTTTCCCCTCATTGTTAGTTTGAACACGAAAGGAGACATCTGGTTTACATGTTTGACAAATCCATGCACCTGTTTGATTTTTTGTCCCTCAGAATGTGTTTCCTGTGGAGTATGGTCCCAGCTTTGACACGGCACTGGAGACTCTGACTTTTGAGTTCTTCAGCCGACTGGAAGAGCTGGTGCTTATACCAAACTTCAAACAGGTGCAGAGACCATGAATCCTGCTGCAGTTTACAATGTATTTCCTGATTTCTAGTCCATCAAAATAAATGTGTTTTTGTTTGTATGTTTTTCACTAAGACTGCTGTGTGGATCAGTGATACATCCTCTGTGTTAGAAGAATACACGCAGTGTGTAACCACAGCAGACGACTTTAAAGTATTGCTCAAAGGCAAAGTTCAGCAGGAGCAAATGGCCAAGCTGGATTCCAGTGGTAAGTGTTTTTGGTGTTTATCAGTGTGGAAATAGTCCCTTGATGAAATGATGAGTTAACCCTCCTGCTGTCCTTCTGGGTCAAATTGATCTGTTCACTTCCCCCATCCTTCCTTCTTTCCTTCCTTTCTCCCTTCCTTCTTTCCACAATCCTTTTTCCCTTGCTTCTTTCCTTCCTTCCTTCCCTTCGTCTTTACTTCTTCTTCCTTCTTCTTTTGATCCAGTTGGCCTGGTCTGTTCCCTCCCTCCATCTTTCTTTCCTTTCCCTTCCTTCTTTCCACAATCCTTTTTGCCTCCCTCCCTGCCTTCCTTCCTTCCTTCCTTCCCTTTGTCCTTCTTCCTTCTTTTTTGACCCAATCTGTTCCCTCCCTCCATCTATCTTTCCTTCTTTCCTCCCATCGTTCCCTTTGTCCTTCCTTCCTTCCTTCTTTCCCTTCACCCTTCCTGCCTTCCTTCGTCCTTCCTTCTATCCCTTTATCCTTCCTTCCTTCTTTCCCTTTGTCATTCCTTCCTTCCTTTCATCCTTCCTTCCTTGACCCAGGAGGACAGCAGGAGGGTTAAGAAACTGCAGATTGACTTTGTGAGCAAAAATCTTTGCGATGAAGATAAACAATTTTAAATGTTAAGCAGTCAAGTTGCTTGACCTTTTTCTTCTTTTTAATTTCTTTTCTCAAAAAGTGCCGTCTCCCTCAGAGCAGCAGCTGTTATCATCATTATCCCTCCTTCCATCACTGAGAGCAACCGACACCAAAGATGTGGAAACCAGCGCACAAAAATCAGAAAACCAAAGACAGTCTGAGGTGATGTGTCCTCAGGGGGAGGAAGAGGAAGACATGAGGACAGAGGATCAGACATGGCCGGGTGATGATGAGACCCAGCAACATCTAAACAGCAGCGATGCAGAAGAAACGTCAGGAGAGACGTGCGGTGACAGTGTTCCTGATGTTCACACTGTGGAGGAGTGCGACGACGACAGAGCTCCCTCTACATCTGCTGAGAGTCCTGCGTTGTCCAGCCACATGATCGCCCCCCCTCGGCAGAGAGTGGCGCACAAATGCAGTCAGTGCGGAAAGTGTTTCATTTACCGCTACGAGCTCCTGGAGCATCAAAGATTGCACACGGGAGAAAACCCTTACAAGTGCTCTCAGTGCGGAAAGGCCTTCAGGAGGACGTCTGACTTGTCCACCCACAGACGAACACAGTGCACAAAAGCAGCTTACATCTGCATCAAATGTGGAAGTAGCTTTCAGTCCATACAGGAGAAATTCAGACACCAGTGTGTGCACAGCGTCCAAAAGTTTGACTGTTCCCAGTGTGGCAAAAGCTTCAAGAAAATGTATTTGCTGGGTAAACACGAGCTGACTCACACCCAGAATCGTATTTTTACATGCAGGCAGTGCAAGGAAGTGTACCCCAGCATGAGTGAGCTGAGATCCCATCAGAAGGTCCATCCTCCTGAGCTGTCCAATCAGTGCATGCAGTGCGGGAAGTTTTTCAGCTCTGTTGCGTGCTTGACGGCCCATGAGCTGCGCCACAGACAGCAGAGGACACAGATTTGTGTGCATTGTGGCAAAGCTTTCAAAAACAAACATGACCTGAATCTTCACATGCGCAGCCACACGGGCGAGAGGCCTTTCCAGTGCACATACTGCGGGAAACGTTTCTCCGTGTCAGGAAATCTGAACATACACATCAGAACTCACACGGGAGAGAAACCGTATCTGTGCTCCGACTGCGGCAAGGCGTTTGTTTCGGCCGGCGAGCTGCAGATACACAGACGCACCCACACGGGGGAGAAGCCGTACAAATGCAGCGTGTGTGGGAGAGGATTCACCATGGCGAGTAAAGTGACGCTGCATATGCGTGTTCACACCGGGGAACGGCCTTACATCTGCCCTGAATGTGGGAAAGGTTTTTCACGTGGAAGCGAACTGAAAAAACACACCATGAACCACACAGGGGTTCGACCATTCGCTTGTCAGATGTGTTCAAAGACTTACACCTGCCTCAATCACCTGAAGAGACACTTAAAAACTCACAGTGTGGTCCAGGCCCAGTCTGTCTGACTCTGTTTAGTTACCAAAAAGCTTTTTTCAACCAATGTCTTTATACGTTCCATATACTGACTCTGGTGTTGACTTGTTGGACTGTGTTATAGGTTTCATTGTCAACCTCAGTTGTAAGGACTGCGTTGCAGAAATGCACTTAGTACTGATTAATCCCATATCCTGCTTTGTCAGATCTGTTGTGATTGTAAACTCAGTAAGCATGTCACTTTGTCACGTGCTACGTGGTTTCCTAATGCATATGTTAAAAGGATTTCTAAGAAACATATATGAATACCAATGTTGTCTAAGTCTATTTGTCCCTGACGGCAGCAGAATTTCTATTTTAAGTTAACATCAAACATCCTGTTCTGCTTTTTACAGCCAGTATTTTTGGCACTTTCAAAAAAATGAAGAAATACAAGAAATACACTCCATATGAACCCAGAATATTTTGGGGAAATGAATAAAGTGATAATTCACTGAATTTTAATGGGAATTCCTTTCTAACTTGGTTATTCAAAACTTTTACCTTTTCTATTTTCTTTTATTACTTGAGGACATTTTTTTTTTTAAATAACGACACGAGTTTGTGAAGTGAAAATGTCCCTGTTGTCGGTAGTAATTCATTTTGCTCCGACAGTGAGTCAGTAGTGAAGCTCTTCTCCGGGTCACACCGTGCACCAAAACGAGCGCCCCTGCTCCAAACAGCCTCGACCGGGCCAACGCTCCCACAGTGAACAACGTGTTTCAGGAAGAAGTTGGCGCCTGAAGCCCCCTGCGCTGTTAGCTAAACACGCTAACAGAAACTATGAGAGATATGACTCTGTAAAGACGTTTCAAACCATCGCCAGTGGAGGTTTCCAGAATGAACGAAATGGGTAAGTAACAGCTCAGGAAGCTTGTAAAACTGCATGTATGGTTTCTTATGCGGCTAGCCGAGTAGCTGAGAGAAGGATTAGCCGAGGCTCACCAGGCCTCGACTAATCCCTGGAACAAGAACTGTTTTGCTCAATAATACGCCGGTTTAACCAGGCAGCACCAGCGGTCTTGTGGCTCGTCTCTTAACATGAATATTTTGCACAAACAGTGAATGATAACTTTAGAAATGCTTCTTTACACCAAATGCAACACGGTGGTCGTGTCTGCTTCTGAACCGGGAGCAGGTTAAATTGAAGTTATGCTATGCTAACAGCTAACAGCTAGCTGTTTGGGGACGTCCGTCTCTGTGAACTAGCTGCACACTGCCCTACCTACGCACTAGCGCACTACAGTGTCCGGCACCAGTTTAAAAACACTAAATATGTTTGTGTTAGCCAGTTGAGGACAGCACCGGCAACCAGAGCCCATTACCGGTGGTCGGTGTGTGTAGTGGACACAGCCTGGTGCGTCAGATACCTGGCTGACACACTGACACTGCTGTGCTGCATCACAGGGATGGATCAGAGTACAGCGACTAGATAGTGCTGCTGACTGTATAGAGACGGACGCTGTTCTGATGAAGACAGGCAGGTCTGCTCTCCATCAGCTCTGGAGCCGACACCGCCCCCCCCCCCTGAATAAAACGTGTTGAAGTAAAGCCCGAGTGCACACAAACAGCAGCGGCAGTGCACTCCGCTCTCATGATGCTTTTCAGTTTGTTTGACTTGATCTGGTCTCTGTTTCTGAAGAATTCAGCGTCCCCCTGTCCTCGCTGGCGCTCCTGGTCCCCCCACTCCGGCTGATGTCGGCGGTGATGTGGGAAGTGGTCCGCCAGCGGAACATAAAGCACTATGGGAAACTCGAGGAGTTTGTGTCCATGGTAACAGATGCCGTTCCCGAGCTGATGAGCAAAAGAGAGGGGAGGCTGCTGTCACTGGGCCTGAGAGCCAGGGTAAGAGATCAGACGTGTTAGTGTGTAGAGACTGAAAACATCCAGCGTTTGAAAAGATTGTCACTGAAACACTGATTCGTAAAACGCAAATTAAAATTCCCACAGACAACTCTTGAACTGTTGCGCTCTGAACACCCTGAAGATCTGAAGGCTGTAGAGACTCACCTGAACCGAATCCGAACTTCTTGCATTGAGGAGGTGAGTGATAAATGTTTTTTATTGACTGGTATGATTACAATTTGAATCCATTTTAATCAGAAATGCCAATAAATGAACACGTTCACAATTATCACATTTGAGAATTTTCTACCCTGTGATGTGAAGTTGAATTTCAGTGACAATGTGACTGTTTATCCTACTAAAACAACTTTAAGACGACAACATGTGATCTAGGAAATTGTTAGGCACAGTTTAAATTACCTAAATAAGGAAACAATCATGCAGCCCTACCTGGTGGTTTCATCTTTTAGGGTCCTGAACTCATCTCACTGGTGTCTTGTTTTCCAGACTAATGATCCTGTAATTGAAGCACCAGAGGCAAACTTTATGAAGCTGGTACAAGGTCTCATTGAGGATACTGACGGCAGAGAACATTTCCTTAAGGTCAGATTTATGTCAAACTTTCTCTCTTTCCATTCATTGTCTGTTGTGCTCATCCATGCAGGGTTACAGAGGGGCTGGAGTCAGTCCCAGACGTAGGGCTCTGGACCGGTTGCCAGTTGGCTCAACGCAGAGCTGACATATAGTCACAAACACACACACTTACATTTGCGCACTACAAGCTACAGGCAGTGGCTAACAACAGCTAACGCTCATATTAAAGCATATCGCAGTCAAAACGTAGTTGACGAAGACGGCTCCTTTTTTCTTTTTTTTCAGCCGGGTTTAGGCAGAGAATTATCACTAATTAGACGGATCACGTCGGGTCCAGGCTTCAACACCCGCGGGTTGGACCGGGTTGTAATTTTCAGATCCGTTTATAACTGTAGCAGGCAGCAAAGACAGGAGTAGATACTGAATGGGAGGCGTGGCTCTGACTTTGCTCCTTACCAGTGGAAAAGCAAACTGGTTCTTTGGAGGCACCAGCAGCATGGAACGAGCACCAGGGACTTTTTGGTGGAAAACACACACAGGGAGAATATGCAAACTCCACCCAGAAAGGCCACTGGCCCTGGAGTTGAACCTCTCTGAGAGGCAATGGTGCTAACCGCCACACCACTGTGCGGCCCACTTAATTTATGTGGTGTGGTAAAACATACAATTTGCTAAGTTTCAAATCTTGGGATCAGTATATCATCACAGCTTGATGTTCCAAAAATGTGAAAAATGTTGTTTTCTACTGTTCATCGAGGACATAGTCATGTCTTAAAACCTACTTTTACAGGAAGGCTTTTTAGAGTAGCTCTGTTGTTTCCCACCTTTATTGTTTTTACTTCAATTTTATTCCATTTATTCTATTTGTTTTATTATCGATACTGCTGATTATGGTTTTATGCTTTTATCCTGACTGTTTTATCTCACTCCGTAAAGCAGATCAGGTTTTTGGTCTATGTTTTTCTTAATGTTTGTGTAATGTTTGTGATGACGGTGTTATTTTTGCTTGATCTGTAAAGCACTTTGTAACTGTGTTTTGAAAGGTGCTATACAAATAAAGTTTATATAGTCATGTTCTTACGGTGACCTGCTGGTCTTCTCTTTCATCTGACAGAATGTGTTTCCGGTCGAGTACGGTCCTGACTTCGACACAGCACTGGAGACTTTGGTTTGTGAATTTTTTACAAGACTTGAGGAGCTGCTGCCAATACCAGACTTCAAACAGGTAAAGAAATGATTACTCAACAAGGACAATGTCAAATAGTCAGAGCACTTTGAGCTTGAAATTCAGATTAGCTGTCTCTCTTGTACAGACTGCATCTTGGATCAGTGCTGCCCCCTCTGTCCTAGAGGAATACATGCAGTGTGTCTCAAATGGAGACGACCTTAAATTCCTTCTCCAAAGCAAACAGTGCCATGGGAAACTGGCAAAGAGTAGTGTTGGTAAGTGTACAGTTTATACATGTTATATCAGATGATGAAGTAATCATGGTATATGGATAACTTTCTTATGTTTCCACACAGCTCCGTTCCAGTCCGACGATCTCCTCATACCCTCTCTGTCTCTCCCCCCTTCGCTGGAAGTGGCCATCGCTTCCCACCCGAGCGGCTGTGACGACGAAAATAACGACGTTCCTCAGATCGTTATGTTCGACGAAGAGCTGTCGACAAACCCCTCCACCTCAACTGACTTTCCCGAATCGCCAAAAAGGACTGACATCTCGTCTTCTCCGCGCAGGAGACAGCAGTCGGGAATGCATAAATGCCCCGAGTGTGACAAAGTCTTCAAGCATCACTCTGTCCTCATCGAGCACCAGAGAGTTCACACGGGGCTTCAGCCCTACAACTGCTCCGAGTGTGGGAGAGCTTTCAGGACGGCCACCCTGCTGGCCGGGCACCGGCTGCGCAAATGCAAAAATGCAGCGTATCTGTGTATTAAATGTGGGAACAGTTTTCCAACCTCGCTGGACAAATTCAGACACCACTGCCCAAAACGTGGCCGCAATCATGACTGTGCCCACTGTGGAAAGACTTTTCAGAAGTCCAGCAGCTTGAAGGAACACCTGCTGACTCACGTTCAAAGCCGCCTTTTCAAATGCAGCCACTGCGGCGTGGGGTTTTCAGGCATTGGTGACCTGAAGTATCATCAGCAGGTAGATCACGATAAGCCATACCAGTGTAAGCAGTGCGGAAAGAGCTTTATTTCCTCCAAGTGTCTGACCAAGCATCAACAACGACATCAAGAGGTCGGCGAAATGGAGGCGGCCAAGTTAATGAGTGGAGGTAAACACAGGAAAAGTGGCTCCATACACCGCACGATTTCAGCATCTCTGTCGTCCAGGAAGTCCTCGATCAAAGCCGCCTACCCTCGCGGACGAGTCACCCACAACTGCCCGCTGTGCGGAAGGAGCTTTAAGTATCGCTTTGAGTTTCTGGAACACCAGAGGTTCCACACGGCGGTGAAACCCTACAAGTGCTCTCAGTGCGGCAAAGCCTTCCGCACCGAGGCTCACCTGTCGGGCCACCGGAAGAGAAAGTGTAAAAATGCCGCCCACATTTGCACCAAGTGCGGGTGTCAGTTCAGGTCCGTACACGAGCGAGTCAGACACCAGTGCGTGCAGCTGCTGACGAAATACGAATGCTCCCATTGCGGAAAGACCTTCAAGATGGCCCACATGCTCCGAAACCATCAGATGAGTGAACACCAGCTCCCCTACAGCCCCAACCACCGCTTCAGGTGCAGATACTGCGACGAGACGTTCCCCGGGATCAGCGAGCTCAAGTACCATCAGAGGGTCGACCACGAAAAACCCTATCAGTGTCAGGAGTGCGGCAAGTGTTTCCTGTCTGAAAAATGCCTCGCCAATCACGAGCTGCGCCACAACGACGACAGACCGGAGAGCTGCCTGGTGTGCGGCCGCGGCTTCCGAAACCGCTACGACCTGAAGCAGCACATGCGCACGCACACGGGAGAGCGGCCTTACCAGTGCACCCACTGCTCGCAGTGTTTCTCCACGGCGGGAGGACTGAGGAGTCACACCAGGGTGCACACGGGCGAGAAGCCGCACGTTTGCCCCGACTGTGGGAAGGCCTTCTCCCAGATGGGGGCGATGCGCACCCACAGGCTCACCCACACGGGGGAGAGGCCGTTCAAGTGCACGGTGTGCGGCAAAGGTTTCACGATGGCGCACAAGGTGACGGTACACATGCGCGTTCACACAGGAGAGCGGCCGTACGTGTGCTCTCAGTGCGGGAAAGCCTTCTCAGACGGAAGTGTGCTAAAGCAGCACATGTTGAACCACTCAGGGGTGAGACCGTACCACTGCCAGATCTGTCCCAAGACCTACACCTGCCTGAACCACCTGAGGAGGCACCTGAAGAGCCACTCAAACTTGAACTGAGTCGGACATAAACACAAGCTGGAGCAGAACCTAATAGACATTTTACACATGTACTGAGACACTGCCTTTGACAGAGAGTGGCTACTACTAAAATTGCAACGTACTAACTAAACCAAGCAATACATGAAGGAATATGGAAAGATGCTGTATGCTCACTGCTAAAAAATGAGGTGAAAAGTTTCATTTACTCTGCATTGTAAAATAAATGTAACCATAACATCCAGTTGTTAATGTCTATGACAACCAAGCACAAAGAAATGTCTCTTCTCCCTCATTCCACACCAGGCTTTTCCTTGAGTGTTTTTTTTCTTACTTCAGTTTGTTATGCATGGATACACGTGGATGTTAGATATTATTTGGTTGAGATGATGGGTGTTCAGAACAGACGCTGTAACATTGGTGAAATTATATTTTTGGAAAGGCCTCAGAATGTTGACTGTCTTTGAATAAGCTGAAAGACAAATACATTTAGTGCAAAGTTAAAAACGATGACATGAACCTATTCCTTAAGGCCTTTTTATATCCCCACTATGGTTTGCAAGGTTTGTGAATTTCAGATTAAATTACCTTGTTACACCTTGTACATGTTAACTGACTTTATTTAATTAAGAGAAATGTGTGGACAGACTTGAAGGTTGTAGTCAGGATCACAGCAGAAGGTCTCACTAGATGGCAGTAAGTGACCATCAGCTGTGTTCCCCCTTGATCTCCATGTGTTACCAGGCTTTTGTGACTCTGAGCTGAAATTAATAATGGGATCCGTTACCTCACGCATCACGAGCTGAATTTATTTTTAGGTTGTTTATTTTCCAGTTTTTGAAGGAAGCAATTTGGTGTTATATGTGCTGCAGAGTGGAGCATAATAGAGGAAAAGAAAACATTCAAGCAATCTTTTGAGGACACTAGAGATTGATGAGGGAGGAGGAAGTTAATCTGGTTTACTTCCTGTCATTAACGTTATTTGGTGTGTTTTGGAATCTTGATTAGGCTGCAATTTCCTCATGTTTTGACTGGCGCCTTCAGTATCTGAAGTGGGGTAAACCATGACAAAGAGCAGTCCTCACTTTTCTTTTCTTTTCTTTTTTTTTTATCAGTTTGCATGGGGCCACTGTGCATGGTGCCGAGTTTTACAGTTCAATCTGGACCACCACTGTTCACAATACTTTTTATGTTCGCTTGGACCTCAGGCAAATGCAGCTTTGAGTCGTATGGTAACGGGCACATTGGTTTAATATCTTCCATCTGTGCCGAGCTCACTTGAATGTTTTCTCTGGAAAAGAGAAGCTGATTTTCTTTTCTTTCTTTTTTCTTTTCTTTCTCCCTTGTTTCATGCTTGTGTTTCATCTCATCTGCGGTCGCTTATGAAAAATAACTTTTGAATCACATTCTCTGAGACAAACCCACATCTTTGCTCTTTTCACATCCCCAAAGTACAGCCTCGGAGATGGATGCGGTGCCCTGTTAAATGTTGCAAGATGCAAAAAAAAAAACGAAACCACAAGTTGTAATGATCTTCAGACTGGAGACACTGGCTGTGCTCAGCAGTATATTCTGTCTTTTTTCTCTGTGACTCAGAAGTGCAACTAATCTTCTCCAGCGAGCATCTGAATCCTGCGGAAACTCGTGCTGCGTCCTGCCTGCCAACAGAACATTACCCAGAACCGCTCCGCTGTAGGAAGTATGTTACTGCATTTATCTGCTTGTAACGGAGCTCTATCTCTATCGCCGCTTGTTTCAGGACATGCCCTGTCTGTCTCCTCGGCTTGGACAGTAATGACCTCTCAGTGATCCAACCCCCACCTGCCAGCTTCAACTACAACAGATTCTTTCTTTTGAACAAAAATTGTTTTCACAATCGTTACTGTGGAAATTGAAAACGTTCCCAAATGCTGCACTAATGAATTCCTTAAGGATTTTTTATGGAGTAATGTGTTTCTGAGGAAGGCTGGTATTGAGACATCTCTGAATACATGCAGCAATATTTTACACATTCACACAACTGCCAGTGATCCAACAGATTTACTATGAGAGCTCGCTAATAAACACAGATCATTACCAGATGTCTGCCCCTCTCTCTCTCTTTCTCTTTTTTTTCTCTCATCCCTCCCTCCCTTCTTTCTTTCCCTCTCCTTTCCTCCCCTTTATCCAACTAACGTTTTCTCTCCACGCAACAGTGATCTCAGTGGAAAATGTGAGTCCAGGCCTTTCCCTTCCCTTCGGTCCCACACACACATGCATGTCCACAGCAACCTTGGAACATCCACCCCCATCAACACTTTGCCAAATGAGCGATCCATGCCTACACCTCCCTGCCTCCTTCCATGGAAGTACCTCACCCCTCCCTCCCTTTCTCCCCCCAAAACACAAAACTGTTTCCAGACTCCTCTCCAACATCTGTACACGAACAGCCAGTAGGGGGCACTGTGTCTCTTCCTGTTTCTGCAAAAATCCCCCTTCTTCCTTCATCTCCCCCCACACCCCACCACACCCCTCAACCTCTTTTTTTTGCTTTTATGTTCAGGTCAGGTCTGGATGCCACAGTGTAAACCAGATGCACCCAAAGTCCCGCCCACCCCCGTCTTCCACAGAAAGGAGAGAGTTTTACACAAAGAGAAGAACAAGATGCTTCCAATCTGTACTGTCAGCTGCTTTTCATTAGGCTCCATGAAATTACTCCAGTGTGCATCTACTTCTTCTTGATTGTCTTTATGTGAGGGGGGGGGGGGGCAGGAAATATAAGAAGCCCTAGCTGATTTCTGATTACACATGTTCTGAAAGCATTCAGACACAGTCACAATCAGTTTCCACGTGCACCCTCTTTGGAAAAAAGTAAAGAAAAAGTCTGTTTGTTTTGTTTTTTATTAGGTTAAGAATAAACCGTCAGCTGTGTGATGGTTGGATCGTCCTGCAAACTCAGCAGGCTGCTCGTTTATGTCCCTGTGTCTCCGTGTCCTCGTGGACCCTTTTAAGGAAGCAGACATATCTCGCATTTTGTGTAAACTTTTAAGTCCGTGCGCGTTCTGGTGTATTCCCATCTCATCCTCACAGGAAAAGCGCGTGAACTCCCACCACCCCTCCTCTCCGCTTCTTCCTCCTCCTCCCCCTCCTTCTCCTCATCCTCCTCCCTTTGCCGTGCGCTCTGGTCCTCCTCTGCGCGCTCTGGGTTTCGCCTCGGACAAATCGCGGTGGAGCGCTGGATCACCAAAAGTTCGCCGAATTGGTTTAGAGGTACCGGGCTTGGGGGGCCGGAGAGGTTCGGTGTCTTGTTTTCTGGGGGCCGGGGTGCTGTATTTTTGGAGTTTTTAGTTTTTGTTGCAGTTTAATCATGGAGACTTTCAGAGGTCTCCTTGCGTTGCTGTGCGTTTTCCTGGCCGGAGCGCAAACGCAGGTCCAAAGAAACAGGTTTACGGGTAAGTTCGCAGGAATCTGTCCTGCTCTCTAAAAAATGTTCTAGTATCTGGTGTTTATGGCATAACGCTGCATGTAACGTGGTCTTTCTGTGCCTGACTGTGTTGAAGTGATGTCTTGCTGCAAGAGCTAGTCCAGATGTTCATTGTCTCTGGGTTGCATAGTTCTGAAGGTTGACTCGCCTTCACAAATCAGCAGCAGCGACACCACAGCAGCTGGAAGTAGGATCAGAATATGAGGCTGGTTCAGCTCCTCCAGTAGGCCCTTGTTTGGTGCCATGCTATAGTATAGTGGGCCTGGTATGGGCTTTGGGTGTAATGCAAAGGAAGAACTGCTAGTGCTGTTCCAAAACAGGTGATGTGTTGAAGATATGCCCAAAGAAGAGTTTTATTAGTAGTAGTAGTAGTAGTAGTAGTAGTAGTAGTAGTAAGTGCAGCCTAAATGCAGATAGTCAGTATGTGGGGCCTGGACAGAGTAAGTCCTGCACCTGTTAGAAGTTTACCTGTGTACAGATAGATCAGGTAGAGCGTGTCATGTCACCCAGTGGGAGGCCGGCTGCTGTCCTGAAGGCCTCCAAGCACTGTAATGACGTCGCTACAGCTGATGGATGAATGGATGGAAGTGCATTTTGGATTGTTTCTGGTTCTGCAAGGATGTGGATGATCCATTTGCTGACAGCCATGTTTGTTTGTTTGTTTGTTTGTTTCCTGTATGTGTGAGCAGACTGTCCTGTTGACCTTTACTTCGTACTGGATACGTCTGAGAGTGTCGCCCTCAGAAAGTCACCTACCGAGTTTTATATTGACCAGATCAAAGATTTCACCAAGCGCTTCATAGATCAACTCGAGGACATGTAAGACACACACACACACACACACACACACACACACACACACACACACACACACACACACACACACACACACAAAACAGGTTACCTGCAGTGGTGGAAAAGGTTTTAGAAAGCAATCAAACCTTCACCACTAGTACCTCCAGTAAAAGTCTATGAATTCCAGTTGTTACCTAAATATTAACATCTCCAGTCCTACAGCTTTTCCCAATCCTGCAGTGATGTCCAGGTGTCCCCTGTGACATTGTGACATCACTCGTGGGCGTGGCTACAGGTGCAATACAGCACACTGACCAAACCTAACCACACCCATTGGTCTAATGATGCTGGCTCTGACCTCAAATCCCATCCAGCACCTCAAAACTCTATTGAAATACACTATTTGAGTACATTATACAGAGGCTATGGTCCCCGGTTCGATTCCACCGGTGGACCTTTGCTGCATGTCATTCCCCCTCTCTCTGTCTCCCCATTTCCTGTCTCTCAACTGTCCAATCCATTAATCCCCCCCAAAAAGTCCTTCTCTGCACCATGAGTTGATGCTGAGTGACTGTTGCACCTGTTTCTCTGTATCCAGGCGCCACCAATGTGACCGCATCCTGACCTGGAACTCAGGAGCGCTGCACTACAGTGACGACGTCATCATTGTGCGAGAGCTGAGCGACATGAACACTCAACGCGAGGCCCTGAAGAGCGACATCGACAAAATCAAATACATTGGCAAGGGGACATACACCGACTGCGCCATCAAGAGCGGCCTCGCCGAGCTGCTTATCGGGTAATAATAACACACATGTAGTATACACTTCAGCAGTGATATGAGAAAGCTGCTGTTTCATTTCCAAGTGTGTGTGTCTGTTTGCAGTGGCTCCCACTACCACGAGAACAAGTACATTGTGGTTGTGACCGATGGTCATCCTCTGACTGGTTACAAAGAGCCATGTGGAGGAGTACAGGAGGCCGCGAATGAAGCCAAGCAACATGGAGTCAAAGTCTTTGCTGTCGCCATCTCACCTGACCACGAGGTACCTTAGTATAATTAGTACTCCAACTCCTAACCTAACCACAACTAAACACAACACAGCTCAGTTACCTCAAAATCAAAGATATCAAAGGTCATTCTGGTAATATGAGTAATCAAGTCCTTTATGAAAACTCAACTTGCTGCCATAGTTTAAATTTGTGATTATTTTCTAGACAGATTCCCCCATTCATTTTCTTTATGTTCACTTTGGTAAAGATATCATGTATATTACAGTTAACAGGCTATTAACAGGCTATCAAATCTGATCAAACCACAGCTACACACAGTCCTGATGAAGTTTCTTAACTGTGTTGGAAATACTAAACCCATCCCAAATACTACCTACAGATGGTTTTGAAATAAATAAATCATTGGCTGAACCAAGTTTTCGGGGGGGGGGTTAAAGATTCTTTAATTTAATTTCATTATGTTGTATATTATCTATCTGTACACTGACAGAATTGTTGGTCTCTGTCCATCCTGTGTGTGGAGACATCTAAGTGCAAGACAAATGGAGGACACAATCCAGTCTTAGATTGAGTGTAAAGGGCAAGTCCCGTCCAGAAATGCATTTCAAACTTTAGAAATAGACTATGAATACTGAATACCCACTTCAGCCTCAGACACCTCGCAGTGGAAATATAGTACTGTGCAGTGAGGAACAGTCAAGTTAAATCAATGAATACTGTGAAGTACTGTACAAAGAAGTAATGTGAGCTGTGAGGTGAAGTGAAGGACAATATACAGTCAAGTGGAGAAGGAGAAGTAAACTCACTCAAGGTGAGGTTAGGGTTAAGATCAGTGAAGTACAATACAGTAACATGATGCAAGGTGAAGTAAAATGAAGTGATGTCGTCAAGTGAAAAACGAATATTTTTACACACTCTCAGGGTCTAAAACTTCTCATTTGCATCAGTGTGTGTACTCTCATCCACACTGATACACAGACACATAGACAGTCTCCTTGACTCTTGATGTGCATGGACAGTTGTGTTTTGAGCGCAGACTGTAAACAGTTATACAGTTTATACAGTACGTACTCCCGGACTACATTCTACAGACCGTACAGTATTTGAAATCCTCCATTGTCAGATGTTTATGTTAAGTGCTGCCAAGAGCCAAGATTCATTGTTCACACTGTGTCAACTCAGTGGCCTGATGCCCGGAGACAGACAAAAAGAGAAAAGGACAGGGACCTCATTCTCAGAAAGATGTAAACGGAGTGAACCAATCCAATCCCTGGATGTTGGACATCAACTGAAGATACAAACCAAAATGTCAACTAGTAAAAGATGAGTTCCACCTGCTGCTCTCAGGCCTGGAGGTCATGATGTTTGTGTTGTGTCTCCATCCAGGACACCAGACTGTCCCTCATCGCCACAGATCAGAACTACAGACAGAACTTCACCGCTGCAGACGACGCCAGATCCGTCAACACCAAGATCGGAACCATTCGAACCATCATTGATATGATCGTATGTACTATTATTTTATTATTTTTGATTGATTTTATTGTGCACTTTAACATGTACTATGCACTTTATATATGGATTGCTGCTAGTCCTACCACAGGTGCCTTGGTGTTTATTATTCTACTTCTTTTATTGGTCTGGTTTTATCTTATTTTTAGTTATTGTTTATTTGCAATCGCCTTGTCGACATGGAAATAAAGTATTGAATCTTGGATGTATTTTCTTCTCTTCTCCTCATCACATTTAATTAACCTGTGTTTCCTTTCCTTATTTTTCAGACAAACGAGACAAAGGATGTGGTATGTTTTGTTTTTTTTTGTTTGTTTTTAGATCTGTAAAGAAATCTTTTGATAGTAGATGGTGAACCGTTATGTGTGTACATTAGTGGATTTCCTCACATTCAAACAGTATGACTAAACATGTCATCAATAAGCTTTTTGGCAGTTTGTATCTTGGTAGTTATGATTCTTCCTGATTTGTTTTGACTGATGGATTAGTTATGGATTATTCTTTACTTCAGATGAAACATGTCACAGCAGAACTGGGATGGAGAGTCAGTTAAACAAAGTGTTCAGTTTCCTACTCTATTATGTTTTCTTGCCAGATTTACTGTTTATGACTTCATGACCACCAGAGCTGTTCATCTCTTATTCCTCCCCAGTTACTGGCTCGGTCTTATTACTGGCAGCCCTTTGCTGCCCTCTAAACTCCCTCAAACACAGGAAACATGCTGGAGTCACACAGGAAGCTGAAATGAGCAAATTAAGATTGCTGAGATATTCAGGATCCTGGTTACTTCTGTATCTCCAATAAAATGGCGGCCTTTATATGTTAAATTATTTCTGGTCTGGTCTTAGACATGACAATGTTAAGTTCAGAAGACTTAATTATTATCTAAGATCAGACCAGATATCATAGGGCCACATCCTGTTTTTATAGATTTGAACAATTGTCAATAATAGTCACATCAAGCCAAACATAAAATAACTACTTTAAGATTTTAATAATTTTTATTTTCTCTTTTTTCTTCCAGTGCTGTTCCTTTGACTGTAATGTAAGTATGATGTTCATTACATTCCTGCCAAATTAACTGCTTTTTGGTTTACGTTTGTTTTGAACTATTGTTTTATTGATTGTGTTTTATTGTTTTGGATGCAGGCTCCTGGAGGCCCCAAAGGACCAGACGGCGACACTGGCTCTAAGGTGTGATGATCATACAAATACATCTCATTTCAGAGACCGGCTGCA
The DNA here is from genome assembly GCF_045865225.1 of Trachurus japonicus. Lineage (NCBI taxonomy): Eukaryota > Metazoa > Chordata > Actinopteri > Carangiformes > Carangidae > Trachurus > Trachurus japonicus. The sequence continues at coordinate 30,942,700 of NC_140923.1, forward strand.
GCCGGTGCACTCAGCTGCACTCCAACAAATCAAACAATCAAACTTTTGTTTGTTTTTTTCTTGTTTACAGGGAGAAACAGGTAGACCAGGAATGCCTGGAGAGAAAGGAGATATTGGTGCAATGGTAGGTCATTTTCTCAATACACACATGTATATAGGACACAACAACATTTGTACTTGGAGGACATCTAATGACATTTCTTTTTTTTTTGCCGTGTTACAGGGAAACGTTGGAGATCCTGGTCCTGTTGGTTACAGTGGAATGAAGGTAGAGTACACATGTACCACTAACAAAGCGTTAATAGTGTTAATGTGCTTCACTCACTTCAATCTAGTTTTCTATCAATGGACGTAACAGACACTTAGCAGTAGCAGCAATGATACACACAACAGCTGAGAGTAATGATACAATTCAAGTCAGTTCATTCATACTCTGCATTATCTCAAAGTGCTTTACAGGAAAGGTCAAGACCTTAATCTCTTGTAAGTAAGTGCAATTAAATAGAGGCACCAAGCCAGATGAATAGGTTTACATTAACACCACAATACAATGTCTGCCATGCGTGATGATGGCTTACAGACATTTATATAGACATTTTTCCCGGCACTTTGTGTATTGGTCTGCTTTAAGTGTGAAGATGAAGGTCACACTCTCCTGACCTCATGCAGTTTCCTCAACAGTAGCAGTCACTGCACCTGCAACCGTTTCCATACTTTCCGTTTCCATACTTTCTTGCCAGCAGCTAAAATATTTAAAATAGGAATCATCTTGTGCCGCTAATTTAAAAAGTGTGAGCACTTTTCCACATTTTACATTTTAGTTTACACATTTTTGACCTAGAAAGAGAGTCAAACTGATTTATGCTCCGTCAGGATGCTGTCTAGTCCCTCTCAATGTATTTCACATTACTCACCGGCCATTATGGTGTTTTTTATTTATTTATTTATTTTGCACGAACATATCATTTAAAATAGCATGAACAATCATCATGACTGGGATGTGCAAAGGGGAGGTATGAAACCCTTATATGAAAACCTCACCCACATATTCAAAAACCAAATTTGTTACAAGTAAAAACAAGAACATAGGGAATAGTTACACGATAACAAAAAATAAGTAGAAAAGTAAGTGATTATACAGTAAGTATAGGGAAGTAAGGAAAAATGCATACATGAATGAATAATGCAAAACAATAATAATGAATGTAATAATGAGAAAAAGAAGAAAAAAAGAAAAGAAAAACATGACAAGTTTATCTTGATGATAATAATAATGTGTGTATTTCTGTTTCCAGGGAGACCGCGGTGGCAGAGGAGAAAAGGTACGAACCCATCACACAAATACGTCACCATGTGTACTCTGTTTGATACGACTCTGACTGATGTGTGTAAATCATGACTGACTGATGTGTGTGTGTGTGTTTTCATGCAGGGTGACAGAGGAGCCAAAGGCTACAAGGTGAGCTGAGCTCTTCCTGATGCTCTCTTATCTCTGCTCACTCAGAAATCTAATAGTTAATTATTCCATCACTTTTACAATCAAATTTATTTCATCTCTGTGTTTGATTTTCCTCCTCAGGGAGACAAAGGTCAAAGGGGAAATGATGGAACTGACGGACGCAAGGTGAGTTACTGACCTCAACATCCAATCGGAGGAGCTGTGGCTGTCTGTCTGTTTTCCTTTTCACTGGCGTTCATTGTCCTATGTGTTTCCTCATCAGGGTGAAGCTGGTTATCCCGGCCTTCCCGGCTGTAAAGGATCTCCTGGATCAGATGTGAGTGGTATATCTCTGTATAGTCTCTGATTAAGGTCTCCAGACAGCATGAATCACAACCAGGTGGAGATCAGTCATTAGATGTTCACACCGATAATGACATCAGGTTGAAGGACTGCAAATACACAGCCAATCAGAAGAGGAGGCGTTGGTGCATACACACACTTTTTTGATTTCCCCTGTGTTGATTTCTGTCTTGAATACAGTAACACACTGAGACAACCCACTTCCGTATCTGCCCGGGGTTCGGCTTCATTGTTTACAGATCAGCCATTTGCATCTTTAGGAATGTGGCTGTCGGCGTGGCCCTGACCAGATCGCAGACCTGATCGCAGCGGCCTGGAGGCCTGCAGGCTGAGGCCATTAGCTCTTTAATCACCGCTCAGTTTACATTCTCCACTGTCAGATTGTTTAAATGAACAAACACACATGCGCACATGAGCATACGTGCACAGCAGGGCCTCTTAGCCCGAGTGTTGTGGCTTCAGCTGCTCATGATCATGTGCTGAAAGTCTCTCTGTGCTGGATGTTTCTAGGGGCTGCAGGGAGACGGTGGACCAAAGGGAGACCCTGGTCCTTATGGACTGAAAGGAGGAAAAGTAAGATTTTTGGAAATACTCACATGGTCAGAGATTGTCAGATTATCTCCTTGTGGTGGGTGATGAGACATTTCCTACTTCTTCCAGGGTGATGCTGGAAGAGACGGTGAACCAGGAAGGCCTGGAAACTATGGACCTCTGGGACCTCAGGTAAATCAGCACACAGGTAAACACAGGAGGATGATGATGGAGAGAGGAAGAAACATGTCTCATATAGATGTGTGTGTGTCGTGACAGGGTGATCCGGGCCCTCGTGGAGCTGACGGGGACAAAGGAGAGCGTGGTGACGATGTAGGTAACAATTTTGCTGGACAATGCCAAAATCAACAGTTATGCAATTGTTCAGCCCCAACTGATGTCCTGATGTGTGTGTGTGTGTGTGTGTGTGTGTGTGTTTCAGGGCCCACCTGGACCAGATGGCGGTCGCGGCGAGAGAGTAAATAAACATATATGATTAATTGACTCAAAATGTGTGTTTTCTAAGTGTGAGCTGCCAATGTATACATTGATATCTGTAAAATCTCTTGTAGGGAACAATCGGAGAGAAGGGCGAGCAAGGTTCCCGTGGAAACAGAGGGCCCAGAGGCGAACCGGTAAGTGATGATAAGGATGACAATGTGGAGAAATGAAGAACAGATCCCGGGTCCCTCAGGGGCCTTCTCCTTTCTCACATCTCATAGAAATTCATGGGAAATTCAGTTTGGCACTTGTACTGAGGCGACTGCAACCACACTGACCTTAATGGAAGCCATACTTATTATTACAGCGCCGGTCTCCATTAGCTCGCCTTAAACATTTCTTCTTTTCCTTGTCAGGGGGAGCCAGGACCCCGTGGAGAGCAGGGGAGGGAGGGCTCAACTGGACCCAACGGAGACCCCGTAAGACACACACACACACACACACACACACACTCAAATATAAACACACACAGCAACTGAAATAGCACAAACAGAAGCTACGTGCTCCGATTGTTAGCCTGTTGTTTTAGGAGGCAGCTCAGCCCCAGAAAACGAACCACCTACTTTTTCTCTCTGGCAGCATCCTTTTTTTTCCAGAGGGTGAGAGGGAGTGTGCGCATGCTTCCTGGTCAGCGCTCACATCCATATTTCACGTTGAGAGGGGAGTACATTGAGAGACGCTTAAACAGAGGCAAATCTGGCCGTGGCCCCAGAGCGCTGCCCACCTCTGCATGCTCCATCTCCCCTCTCTCATTCTCAGTTTTTTACTCCTCCTGGGAACTTCCACACTCACTCTTTCCCCTCTGACTCAGTTCTTCTCTCCGTCTGCTCCAGCCAAAGCCTCAGTATGGTTTTTCTTAATAAGGCATCGAGCAGTGTAATAATAATAATACGTTACAAGCGTTAGTTGTGGTAACCTCCGTGAAGTCAGGAGCTTCAATGGCGCTTTTGTGCTTTTGGCTGATGATTAGTGAGGGACTGGATGGTACAGAAAACATGGAATAACTGACATGTTGGGCCGACCCCTCACACCCAGGAAAAACTGTATGCTCACATGCTAGGGATGTCATGATTACTTGTTTTAACAATTAATCGCGGTATTAAACGCCACAATTAATTTATCGCAAAGATTCCTAAATACGTCACTTAACAAAAAAGATTATGTCGGAACCATCTCGGCAGATGTGCGCCAAAGTAAAGGTAAATGCACAGATACTGGTCCATTTACCTAATGTAACATTGAATCGGTAGGAATTTTAAAGTTTGCGTGTCATTTGTAATTTAAAAAAAAAAAACGGTTAAAATAAACTTAAACATTGGTATAGATGACACTTAATGACTTGAATAATTAGAACACTTCCCCTGGGGAATATAATTGGTCCTTTATTTATAGATACTTAAAATATTTTGTGTAAATAATTAGTATTGTAATTATTTAGACTATATTTGATTTTACACATAGTGTTGTGAAATCGTAATACCGTGATTATTTCTCTGACAATAATCGTACCAAGAAAATCTATAATCGTGACATCCCTATCACATGCAGTAATGTGCTGTACATCATCTGCAGCGATTAAACACTGTCAATCCACATTTTATGTGATTACGCATATATAGCGCTGAATCGTTATACCATAGAAATGTGCAAATGTTAACTTTTATTTAGGAAGTAGGCTACTGTGACATTTTAGGATACCTCCTTTTTTAAGCCTTTACCAGGATTAGAAGAGAAGAGCAGTACTGGGCTCAGCTCTGTTCATCCAGGGCAGGTTGGTCGACCTGTGTGATTTAGCCTGGCTGTGCTCAGACAGAGGCAGGAAAAAAAGAAAAGAAAAACGACCCTTCCAAGAACTACCGAATGTCCCTGTGTAAATATTCATCAATACATTTGACGGTTCTGTTCAGTTTCAGCAGCGTGCAAAACATGACTCATGGCTGAGGGGCTGCATGCAGCAGCTGGGCCCAGCTGTTAGAGGAAGATGGCGGCTAGTCAAACACTAACTCCCTGTAAACGACAGCATTTTGTTTTCCATTACGCTAAATTATTGTTGAGATTTACAAGGTGCAATGTGTAAGTGAGTCACCTTGGGAGGTTTAGAGAGTTTTTTTTCTCACACTGACCTCCTCCTCACGTAGCTGTTAAACCTTATGCCTCCAGTCTTTGTGCTGAACTAGACTACAACAAATAGGATGTGGATTTGTCTGCAATGTTGAAGCGTTGCGTTAACATAAGTTACTCATGTGTGTGTGACCTGCTCCTGCAAGCTGCTAATAGTAAGCTATAGCATGATGCTAGTGGCTGTGCTGTAGATGTTGTTCAGGACATTTAGTATTGAACTCATACTTATAGGATTTTCTTCTTTCGGATTAAAAAAAAAACTTATCATGTCACACTTAAGATGAACAACTCTTATACATACAGTACATATAGATAATTATTTAAATGCATGATGGAGCCTTTCAGATCTTGCAAACCAGGCAGATCTGAGAAAAGCTAACATGTAGCTAGCACAGTCTGAAAACTGCAGTTCCTTTAATGACCACTTGAGTCTTGCTCAGTCCTAAAATGTAGCTTTATTGCAGTACTTACTCCTTAATGGCATGTGTAGGGGGAGTGGATTTTTATATATCTCAGCTATTTGAATTTTATTAAGGTGTGAAGTTCTGCATGAATGAAGACAGGCTTCATCCCACCTCTTTGCCTATTTTTGGATTAGCTGGCAGTGAGTCCCAGTCAGGCGCTGGCTGCCAACTTAGTGACACAGCAGCTCACTCACAGGAACCAATGGATGACGTTATGGAGGCTACGCCCACTTTTATGATGCTATCACGGACCGAACACCACAATGAAAAGACAGGTTCAGGTTACCAAAAAATCATAGTGATTATTGTACAGGAGAACAAAACACACAAAGCAGAGAGAAACAAGCAGAGATGACTGAGACAAGATGTCAAAACTGAGCAAATGTCACTTAAGTCTAAACTAAAGAAGGCGTAAAAAGGGGCAAAAAAGGGGGAAAGAGAAGGGAGAATGCAGAATAAATTCCCCAGGAGAGAGGAGACAATCCGTGGCAGGAAGAGAATCTGAAATGAGAGCAAGTAGTAAGGATAAGACATGGTAAAAAAAATAAATGATAAGAAATAATAAGAACAGAAATAACCTAGAGACAGAGCTTCACACTACTTGCATGTCATAGCAGTGACTTTCATTGTTATGAAAGTGAAAGAATAATGGACAGAGTTATGGAAAATTGTTATAATATTTAATCTAACAAACAAACAGCAGGTGAAAATATTTTCTCCTGACCTCCAGAGGTTAAACCTCTCACCTTGCTGCAGTGTTGTAGAAGTGTGTCAGTACAAAGTGACATCCCAGCTGGTGTGGCTGCTTCAGGCCACGCCCATCACTGAGAGAGACGTGACTTGATACTTACAACCAGAGTGAATCACTGTATCATTCAGTCATGTACAAAGTGAATCTTTAAAATTGAAAAGTTTCAGGTTGTCTTATTGAAGTCTGGATGAATTCTGACATAATGACAAAATATTGTGATTTCTTTATGAGGCGAATCAAACCATGACGAAGCCTTTAAAAAAAGACAAATTTACCACATTAACACTGGTGTTGTTTTTCCAGGGTGAGCCAGGAAGGGCCGGGTCGCCTGGATACAGAGGAGATGAAGGCGCACCTGGACCAGAGGTGAGTCCAACAGGAAACACACACACAAACACACACTGTTGCTGAGCCAACAAATACTGAAAACATACTTGCTCGGTACAGCTGTGATAAGATCCTACAAGAGTCAGAGCAGTTTTAAATCATTTTACATGAGAAGCCTTTCTTATGTTTGTCTGATATTTATTAACTTGTTTCAAGCTTAAAGTAAAAAAAAAAAAAGAAATCATGTTCTGTGCACCAATCAGGATTTAGAAGCATTTTAATTAGAAGTTAGTGAGTGTTTGTAGCTTTTCTTAATCAGACAGCCATGATGAAGAACACATTAGCCATAATGTTGCAACTCTTTATACATAGTAAGTTAAAGCAGAAGTAAGCGATCTGGTCGTTTTGGCTAACTTCCTGTCAGCCGATGGAGTTAGCAGTCCCCGCCCTCGTCCCTACGTCACCACATTCACGCGCATCCCTTGGCTGCACACACAGAGAGGACCGCCCCTTTGTGCCGTTCTCTCTCCTCATTGGATAAAGGTTGTAGAATACAAGGAAAGTTTTCTCCTCGGCTTACAGCAGAGCAGAGTGACTGACAGACCCGTGTTTCAGACCAAACACTCTATGTAAGTGATTGCTGTTGGAAGATATAACTTCTTCCGACAGCAATCACTTTGTATTATTAACACAAACATTCCGCTTACTTCTGCTTTAAGGCTCATGAATGTTTTATATAATCGAAGCGCAGACATAAGCAAAAATAACAAAATGTGAAACATATAATACTTATTTTCTGTAACTGGAACATATTTAGCGTTAATAATTGAATATTATGGAAAAATAGTAAACATTGTAAAGTGTTTTCAGTCGATACCACATGAGCTCCAACTTGGCATGTAAAGAACTGACTGTAATAACCGTATAAATGTGCAGCTCATTGCATCAGCTACAACCATAAAGCTGATCACAACCATGTGTGTTACAACTATTATCATCATTATTAGAAGACATTTGTCTGGACACTCACCTCAGTAATCACCCAGACTGTAACAGATTGCTGTTACTGATCGTTGCAAGCAGTTCAAATCACCCAGCTCTGTGCAAACCCTAATCTTTAGGTTTTTATTTACATGCTTACACACACACACACACACACACACGCACACACACACACGGTGCCTGAACAACATTCACGTGAACACATGTAATGTGTTTGGCTCCAGTTGAATGTTATAGTTCATACGTTGCTAACATAATCATTGCTTTCGTCTGACAGGGACCCAAGGGACCGAGAGGAATCAAAGGAGCTCCAGGAGACAGAGGCCAGATGGGAGTGAGGGTGAGTATGGGAGAGACAGAGAGGGGGACGGGGGGGTGGGGGGGACAGATGTGCACCATCCATCATAAGCCCTGCCATGAGGTTTGCATTTGTGTGTGCATGTGTGCACAACTGTTTGAATCTTAAGTGTTTCTTTCCCATTACAGGGAGAGGATGGTGCCCCAGGAAACGGTACTGAAGGTTGCCATGGCTTCCAGGTATGTGGTCACATCTGTATGATGTCATGTATAACACACTACGCTACATTGAAACGTGTCGAATCTGAACATTTCTGTGTCTTTTAGGGTTATCCTGGACCCCGGGGAGACGCTGGTGAACCGGTAGGTCATCTGTCACATGTCCTTTAACTTTCTGGACTTTTATTAGAAATCATTCATATGGTTGTACCTGGTTATCTTTTGCCTTTTGCATACATTTTAGCAGCAGCGCCGAATGAAACCAACCAACACTGTTTGAAGTTCTCTGAACTCAGTCGTCATGCTCACGTTCCCTCACGACCCCTAACATTTACTGTGTGACTTTCAGGGCGGCAAGGGAACCCCTGGACCCAAAGGAGATGATGGAGATGCTGGAGATCCAGGACCTGATGTGAGTCTGCCTTTGACTTGTCTCTTTTCTGGAGTTGCTTTTCGCCCTTGATCTCTTTTTATTGTTCTTCAGTCCTCCCTTGGCAGAGAGCGCTGACAGGATGTGAATCACATGTCTCCTTTTATCACCACACTGATATATTTCTTTTTTATTGGTTCAACACTTTTAGTAATATACAATCAGACGATTCTTCTTTTAATTTCAGCCTCTCATCTTGTTTTTTTGTGTACTTCTTTTCTTTCTCCTTTTATTCTGTCTTTCTGTTGTTCCTCTCTCACACTCTTCTGTTCTGCAGCTGGGAATGCTTTCTTAAGTAGATCTGCACTCATTTTTCTGTGTGTGTGTGTGTGTGTGTGTGTCGCTGGGGAAGATGGCTGTGATCTGATGCAGCTGTGTATATGGCGTTGTTAGGGATACCAGGAAATGAGCGGAAACGATGGACTGCATTACTCTTCTGGTGTGAATGTGTGTGTGTGTGTGTGTGTGTGTGTGTGTGTGTGTGTGTGTGTGTGTGTGTGTGTGTGTTGCATCTGTACATGTGTGTGATCATCCACATCTTCATAGCATGCCAGTTTAACGCTCTAACCCCCGGTTCAACCTGCTCGTGTTTACATTAAAATTACTGCCTTTCCAAGGTTCATGTTTCACCTTTCTGCACACACTTTTGAACGTCTCTCTGCTCCGTGCATCAGCGCACCGTGACCTCATTTCTTCAAGAGGAGTCGCACTCTGTAAGCCTCAGATCAGTTTACTTCTCCTCAAGACTCTGAAGCACAGTGCAGGGATTAGACGGAGAGGTATAACTCACCCAGTGTTTACACTTTCCACTTTGGTGACAGCTGCAAACAGGAAGTATCTCATAACCCTTATAACTGATTCTACAGCTGCAAATGATGCACGAGTTGATAACAAAGTTCCACTGACTCCAAACATTTCCAGTCAGTTTACAAGATGCAGCTTTTGGAATCCCGTTACAACATCTTTATCGATTTCAAACTTGTAAAAGCTTCTTGTTTGTTACCCCACTGACTTTTTGAAGCATACAAACAGCAGTTCACAGGAATGTAAAGTAAATTGACCAAGACACATCAAGTAAACCATATCGTAATAGACAAAGACAGAGCCAAGGCGATGCTAAGCTAACCTGCTGCTGGCTATAGCCTGGTGTTTAACAAGCAGATAAGAGCCTGCTATCAATTTTCTCTTGGCAGGAAAGCAAATAACTCCAAAACTTTCTTCTTTAGTCTGCTGTTGCTGTACCAGTCTGTGACCAGGTCTTGACACAGATACATAATAGTAGCCTGTGCCATATTTAATAGATCTCAATGGAAAAAATGAATCCATTACATTCCATTTATTCCCCGCGGCATTCATCCGTCTCTGTGCTCCTTGTTGTGTCTTTTTTCCTCTGAACAATCACTTGTTTGTCTCTCCACAAGTTTTACTCTCAGCTGAGCGCTGTTTTTTTGGACAGGAGACTGGAATCTGTTTGGCCTGCACATGAAGCTTCAAACTGAATAACAGCATATGCAGCTAATCTGCCGCTGGGCTCATTGTAATTTTTTTTGACCAACTGGATTTCTGAATTGTTTAAATATTTTCACACTGTATGGACACGTACTTTGCTGCTTGGCCTTTCTCTGGCCAGAGGGGACAGGCAAAGAGGAGGAGGGAGTGTCAGAGACGACGAAGGTGGAGACTTTTGACTTTTCACACCAGTTTAACTTTTTTAACTAACAGGCTTTGAAATGATGACATACACATGCTGGACGAGGTACGACAGGCAGTCACATCTGGCTCTGTGTCATCAAATATGACGCCATAAACTCTTGGCACGACATATGTTTATGTTTGCGGATGATATGACCCATGGTCTTAACATCAGAGTGTTTAAAGTTGAGAATGTGCCATAATTGGAAACGTGTGTGCTCTTATTCAAGGCTGACAGCAACTAGGTGCGTGTGTGTGTTAAAAGCCAGGTGCTGGCATCACCCTCTCTCTCTCTCCGTCATATCTGTCCACTGGAGGCACAGGGCTGTGCAGCAGACTCCAGATCTGCTCCTTTAAGTCGGCGTCTGACTCACATCAAAGAGCAGCAAAAGATTTATCATGATGATTTGTGACTTTAGTGCCAGTCTGCCCCGTTCCCCTCACTACATCTCATTTCTGTCTGCCACGCTGAGCTGTAAATAAGTATTTATGTGACAACCAATCAGAATGTGTTTGAAGCCGAGAATTAAAGGTTGAAGTTAGTCTAATAATGATCTTTAAGACTTGAGGGTAATCCCTTTTTACTGAAGATCTAAAAATAAGCCTATTTACAGTAATGGGTTCAATATTGTACATGAGTAAACACACGCTTTTAGTGTTAGTGTTTAGTTTAGTTTAGTTTATTTATTTATTTCATTCCTTTTGAGTCCTCATGTGTTTCCAGGCCGGTTCGGAGGCTGTTTCTAGGGCATAACACATTCAACATGATATCTGCTTTCAGTGTCTCTCAATTTTTCCTCCTCAAACCAAAATTCCCTAATTTCTTTAAAGTGTGTAACAGTATCTGTGGGAACATGCAAGTTAATGATGAGCTAATTTTCCAGAATTGACTTATTGACTCATGTTAAGCTGTTTATTCTACAGTGGAGCAGTGGAGCAGCTGCAGGGGCTTTAGCTGCTCCCTCCTCCTGCAGCTGTGATGTCTTGATAGACAACCAGATCAGCTCACAGTTTAGATTTGACATGGACTTAGAGGCTTTCCTCAGAATGACTGTACATGTTGGCAGTGATCTGAGACGATTCCCCCTTCGCAAATGATATACTGGTGTAAATTTGTTTAGAGTGGAACGACATAGTGCAGAATACTGGATGTGTTGGTGTTAAAACGAGGTGTGATCAGGTGCGTTGTTGATGCATTGTGTTTTGAGGGAGCTGAAAGCAGCTGTGCACCTAACCAAGGAAAACCTGATCTGAAGTCAGTGGTTCTGTATTTTAATCATCTTTACCTTTGTTAGCTATGTTTGCTCTGAAATATTTTGTCTTAATACCTGTTGTTACCCGTCCTTATGGTGCAGACACACATGTCTTGTAAAAGGAAAGGAAGATGGCACCAAAAATACACCCACAGTTCCAACCTTTTTGAACCTGCAACCATTTTTTCCGCTGTTAAAGTGGACCTGAAGGACACACCCTGAGTGCTTTTTTAATTGTAAAACCTTTATCTCAAGGCTCCATATTAGGAGCATTACTTTTCTAACAGTAGTTATTATTGGTGACATCCTTTGTCAATTTGATGTAAATATTAAAATTTCAAGTAAGAAACCTTTTTCATTCCAGTATTTACCAACAAGACGCAGGCCATAGGCCACGGTGATGTTTTGTTCTCAGTCCTTCCCAAATGTAGCATTCTAAAAGTTAAATCTGTGCCTTAATACAGCAGCTGCTACAGTCTTATCAAAAAGACAAATATTTGAACACATAACACAAATTATGTTTCTGCTCATGTAGCATTTAGTGGAACTTCAATAGTTATTGATATTCAGATGGATACAATGGATAAGGAAACTATTTTTTTTTAGATTTCTACCATCAGGCCTACCGAATCTCAAAAGTTGCATCACGAGCAAAAATTGGAGACTGTATATACATCCTGGTGTTTCAAAAAGAGCATTTGCTTACCTTCTTTTAATCTGCATGTCATTTTCTCCCTTCCACAGAACAACCAACCAGGGCCTCCAGGATCCAAAGGGGCCAAAGGTCACAGAGGACCCGAGGGCAAATCGGTAAGAATACCATGAAGCCGGGCCGTTAAGTGTGTGCGTGTATGTGTGTGTGCATGTGCGTGCTTGTGTTGTAGGTTCTCCCTCCAGATGTATGCAAGTTGAGACACCGGAGGGACTGTTGTCCACATGCTCAAACTTTCACTTTCAACCGTAGCTTTGGGGTCATTTGGACTGTTTGTAAATCTCTACAGTGGGAAGTGGGTGTGTTCTGAAATAACGCTAAATCTGTTATTCTGAATGAATTTAGCAAAGCACAAACTGAATGAGATTACATCAGTTGACACCGCCACAGCAGAAGAGACATAAATTTGACAAAAAATGTTGTAATTGTTTTTACATTTGTATTCATTGAAATTATGTGGCAATATCCCACATACTGTTGTTGTTTTTTTGCTAATCTGACAAAACAACTTTCAGTTTCTTCACCCTGTGGTACTCAGCCACAAGCTCATTATTTTACAGCTGAAGTTGTAAATGCATGAAAACAGGTCACAGGTATAAATTTCTATTTTTAAAATTCAGTCCGTAATTTCCTAAAACACCTGTTTTTGCTTGTATTTATTACTATGACCTAAACAGAGGTAAATGGTCTATTTGTTGGGGACTATTTTCAGCTGCGGATTAAGACACATTCGCTGATGTCATTTACTGCACCAGTACAGTAGTAGAATAAACAACAGTATCCTGTGAGCATGGTAATGAAGGAACATGTTGTTCATGCTGTGACTCACTGATGCCTTTTTAATAGAGTTGGGACAAAAACTGAGATCTAAGTCGAGGAAGAAGCCACACAGGCACACCTTGTTTATAAGATCAATTGATTGATTTATTGACAATAAGAAATGTGATAAAATCATTAATGAATTAATACATTGAGCAAATAAAAAACAAACCTGCATCATGGTCTATTTTTCCACCTGTGGTTGCTGCTCGTCCCACACATAGACCCACAGACGTCCAGTAACTGAGCTCCGTTAACTCATTACTCAACATGAGACCAAACCACATGATGAAACATAAAAAAATCGGCATCTTTTGGTTTTTTAGTTTGGCTCAGTCTATGTAGGAAAGATGTGTTTAATAAGTGTAATTCCCCACCTCTCTCACCAATTGGCAGGAAGAAGTTTGTGGTACTGGACCGTGTGAAAAAAAAGAGCAAAGATTGGATCTAAATATAAAAGCCATGTTCTCTGGGGCAAAGTATCAGTTCTCAAACTACCCTCAAAAAACTTTCCCATCTTTCTTTCTCCTCTCTACTCATCCCCTCTTCCTCTTCCTCTTCCTCTTCCTCTTCCTCTTCCTCTCCTCCTCCTCCTCCTCCTCCTCCTCCTCCTCCTCCTCCTCTCCTCTCTGCTGTCTTGTGTCTGTGTTGCGTATTTCTTCATGAACCGTTTGTCATGTGATTCTCGGGACAGTTTCTCTCGTCTACAATTAACGGCTGCCTCTCTCACTCTCTCGGTCTCTCTCCTGCTGGCGTCTTTGTCACAGCAAAGAATGCTCTTAAACTGAGTTTAATGTCTGTTAAAACAAAACAGATGGTTTTTCCCACAGCTGAGCAAAAAAACAAAATGCTGTGGCAACGAACTTTTTGGAAGATTCGCATGTTGTTGCAGGAAGATAGCCGCGCACAGAAATGTGTGGGTGTGGATGTGGCTTCTGTGACGGAGGGATTCTGGTTTTCAGTGAAGGGAGTAATGCTTTTCCTAAGAGTCACCATTTTTCTTTATTCCAGTTAAAATAAAAAGACTCTTCCAGGAGTCTCTGTAATCTTGAAGTCAGACCAGATCGACCTTTATCTGGACAGTTTTCTGAAGAGATAAACACACATCTATCAGGATGAATCACACTGTCTCCCTATCTTCTCTGCTCACATTCATTCTCTTTTTCCATCCAGGGACCTCCTGGGCCTCCTGGACCACCAGGAACTGATGTGAGTATAAAAAAATTTGAATCAGTCTCTTTAATCTGAACCCTTGGCCTCATTCTAACCCCAGGGACAGAACAGCAAAGCACCAGAGGCTTAATTCCCTCTTCAGGCTGAGCTACTTCTCAACCTGAAACTGATACTGTGTGTTCAGTCTGAAGCCACACATCCAATTTCCTGAACACAGAACACAAAAACCCATAGTCTTTAATAGAAACAGCCCTCTAAGTAAAAAATATGACTATTGTCTTCATTCATTGTTTTCTTTTTTTTTCTCTTTTGAAGCTTGAAACAGTGGAGGGCTTGGTTGTGTTTGAAAGTTATGTAATGTGATTTAACAGCGCATTGCAGCACTGTAACATGTTACTCCACCTCTCCCTGCAGGAATGTGAAATTCTGGATATCATCATGAAGCTCTGCTGTAAGTTATACGCTCACAGTTAGACACACACACACAAAAAGGAGGCTACACATGAAATACTTTGCCCTTTTCAACTCACAGCCTGATTAACCAAACATGCAATCAAAACCTAAAGAATGTGAAGGTCATGAAGGTCCTGTTGTGTTACGTCGTTTTCTGGCCAGTCAATTAACTCTGACTTGTGTTTTTTTTTTCTCCATCCTTTTCTAATCACTTGGCAGCCTGTTGTGGTAAGTCTGTACGCAATCTACACAGTCATTATCAATGTTATGGCCCGCACTCCACGGAGAAGTGTTTTCCTGAGAGATTTAGTTGATGTGTGTTTTGTCTGCGTCCTCAGAGTGTAAGTGTTCCTCTCTGGACCTGGCGTTCATTGTGGACAGCTCAGAGAGTATCGGTGCCACAAACTTCGCCCTCGCCAAAGACTTCATCATCACAGTCGTTGACAGGCTGATCAAAGACCAGCAAGTCAAGGTAACAGCCCTCTTTCTTTAGTCACAATGACGCCATCGATGTCGTGAAAACGGTTTTTCATAGATGTTACTGTAGGAACCGCCTGCTTTGAGAACAAACCTTAAAATAGAAAGTGTGAATGAAACATATTATTTCTGATTTTGCAACTTGCTCTCATGTCTCTCCAGTGACTCTCCTCTTCCACTTTGGATATAATTAGTCAGGATGGGTGGGACGCAGAAATGTTGACAGAAGAAAACACATGGCTGTAGACATAACACACAGACCAAAACACACAAGTCACTATGCAACGTTTTTCTTTCCAGTTTGCAGGTAATGAGTCCAGAGTGAGTGTTGTCCAGTACAGTGGAGCGCAGGCCCAGGAAAGTGTCCAACTGGGCGTCAACGTCCATTCCCTCACCGAATTTAAACAGTGAGTTCACATGCATGTAATCACAACCCTGCCTGTCTTAATACTTTCTCTCTAGCTTGTTCATTAATTGTGCGGTGTAGGCTAATGGTGATTTATGCTGACTCACCACTGCTGCTGGGCTTTGATTTCAGTCTTTCAGTTGGAGCTTCACACATTTAGCCTCAACTTCAAACAAGTCAGTATTTGGAAGGAGTAGCACAACAAGCTCCTTATTCTCTTCATGGGCCAGCAGTGCATTGATAAAATCTTACCCAATATTGACTGTGTGGACATATTGACAGCGAGGATATATGAGATACACAGTCAATATTGAGTAAGATTGTAGCAATGCACTACTATAAATATGTCATAATTTTGCACCCAGCTCAGTGCCCCCAAGTGTTTATAGTTAGCTTAGCCATGTCAAAAGCTAAAGGTTATGTCAATTAAACATTTATTTAATCACGTTTCATTAGTAAAGAATTAAATATTGTAATTAAGATGATAAAAGTCTCATCATTTGGGGATAGCAGGAAGTAAATAGCTTAGCAAAGCTTAGCACAACAACTGGAAGCAGAGGCAGCTCATAGTAGACTAAAACATTTAGAAAGTATTTTGATTCTACTTTTTTAAAGGGATAGTTCAACATCTTGGCAAATTGGCCCATTGCCATAATCACTATAGTCTTAGGAGTACATTTGTTACCTTTATTTGTCGTTGCAAGCTATTTTTAGAACGGCGGTGCAGAGCCGCGAGCTGCTCAGAGCTACGCCACGGAGGCTCATGGGATTTCTTGGTTTCCCTCATCAAACTCATCAAATGCACAATCCAACAACTCCAAAACGCTCTGGTGGACAAGTTGTGACCTGCACATTCACCAAGATAATCTAAGATAATAACAGAACGTTACGAGAGTTGTTTTAGAGGGAAATACAGATAGATAGATAGATAGATAGATAGATAGATAGATAGATAGATAGATAGATAGATAGATAGATAGATAGATAGATAGATAGATAGATAGATAATTTATTAGTACAGACTCTGGGTCCAGTTAAGACAGAGACTGCTTGATGAAAAACTGCCCCTGACAGGAACGCACATGAGCTGTTTTGCATGAATTTACCTTGAAAAAAACTCTGTCTCGTAACGTTCCGTTATTATCTCATAGCGTGGTGAATGTGCAGGTCACAGCTTGTCCACGACAGCGTTGTGGAGTTGTTAGATTGTGTATTTGATGAGTTTGATGAGGGAAACCAAGAAATCCCATTAGCCTCCGTAGCGTAAATAGCTTGCACCAACAAATAAAGGTAACGAACCTACTGAAGGGATTATGGCAATGGGCCAATTTGCCAAAATGTTGAACTATCCCTTTAACCCATACAAAACCAAACAAATTAAAACTAAAATGTTTCTTTTTTCATTACTGAGAAGGTAAAACCTTTTTTATTATGTTATGGAGTCTCTTAAAGCAAAGCAGTGTTTTGTGTCATCAGTTCTCTGTGTCTGTGTGCAGGACAGTGAAAGACCTGCGCTGGTTGGCTGAGGCCACATACACAGGCGAGGCCCTGGAATATGCTTTGAGCAACACAGTCAGGCTGATGACACACGAGAACAAGGTTGTTCTTGTTCTCACCGATGGTCGCTCTGACATCGACAGGGACAAGGTTCCCCTCAATGTTCTCTGTGGTAAAGACGTCACGGTGAGTGTCACGGCTACTGTATATGTCACTGAACTAAAATAGTTGGGTAGCAGCTAACCTAACAACCTGTTCCCTCGTCTCCAGGTGGGGGGTTTGGGAGTGAAGGACTACTCAGGCCGTCAGCCCAACCAGGAGCAGCTTGGAGATGTGGTGTGTAAGAGCGACCAAACCAAACCAGGCTTTTCATTCGTCCTGGACAACTTTGCTGAGCTGCTTGATGACACTTTCCTGCAGAACCTCACATCACGAATCTGCCAAGGTAAACACACGCACACACGACCTACACAAAAAACACATTCATGGTCATTTCATTTGCACCAACTGAACGTTCTGTACCATCATCAAACGAACTGACTGAACCTCTTTTGTTTTTTCATATAGATAAGAAATGCCCAGACTACAAGTGTCCCAGTAAGTCTGTTTTACAAAGGAATGGAATTGAAAATGTGTAAATGTTATTTTGTCAAGGCTGTCATCTGGCTTCTTATCTAATGTATTGTGTCTTGTGTTTTGCAGTCACTTTCACTGAAGCTGCTGATGTTTTGATCATGATGGACAGCTCAGCCAGCGTCGGCCAGAAGAACTTTGAGACGAGCAAGACCTTCGTCCGTCGCTTGGCCGACCGCTTCCTGACTGCAAAGAGGAGCGCGGGCGCTACTGTCAGAGTGGGCGTGGCCCAGTACAGCCGAAGCGCCCGCATGGAGCAGCCGCTGACCACCAACTACACCCTGCTGGCCAATCGCATCGAAGAGGCCGCCTTCCAAAACGACGGCACCGACGTGCTGCAGGCCATGGAATTCGGCATCAGGAATTTACGAGGCCGCGGAGACGCTTCAGGAGGAAACAAGAAGCTGGTGCTGTTCTCCGACGGACGGTCTCAGGCCGTCACCGAGGCCGTGCTGGAGAAACGCGTTCGCGAGGTGGCGGACGCCGGCGTGGAGCTCTTCGTCATCGCGGTCGGCAGCCAGGTCAACGAGGCCAACCTCCGCACGCTAGTGAGCAAGGGGCGGCTGGACGACGTCACCTACGCCCAGCGCCACCTGTTCCGCGTGGCAGACTACCCGTCTCTCCTCCGCGGGGTCTTCTCCCAGACCGTCTCCCGCAGGGTGTCCATGCGCTAAACGCAGGGCCTCAGACAACAGGACCAACACACGCTTTAGATTTTTTAGTCCCATTATGAATATTCAGTCTCACTCATTTACCGTACACTGTGTTCAAGTACTTTTGTAGAAAACAAAAAAGAAACGGCAAATGATTGTGTCGCAGAGAAATGGAAATGTCGTCTTTTTTATTTTTACCCTTATTTTACCAGGCAAATTAATAAGAGTGATTTTATGAAATCCTTAATTTCATGAAATTGTTTTAACAAATGTTTCATGGGACATTTTCATCCTGAGTTGCGCCTCCTAGGTAGACTATCTCAGGCTGTGTACAAATTTCACCCTTTATGTCTGGATCATTAGTCCTTAACTGAAGTGATAGCACCACTGTAGAGCACTAGAGGCAGTAACAACAGCAAACAATTGGAAGAAATTCCTAGGAGGCAAAGCTCAGGGTGAAAATGTCCCTTTTTAAGAGAGGTCACTTCAGTCCTGGAGAGCCATCAGAAATGGCCACATGTTAATGTTTTTCTAACTTTCACTATCACTGGGCAGATTTCTACTCAGGGATTCTGCAATTCCTGTTTCACTATCATCTTTGAACTTATCCCAAAGAACTAATGTGAGTTTTTAAAATGGCTCATCGAGGTTACGCTCTCTCCAGGACTGGAGCTCCGGCCGTCTGAGGGATTATGTTTAGGGTCTAATGTGGGCTTATTTTTTGTAGCTCTTACCACTCTTTCAAGCGGTGCCGGATGTGCAGAATCACACAAGTCAACCAACCAGAGCTGTGAACGGAAAACTCACCGAAATTTTTTTTTTGGCGAGTGCCAGCTGTACCTAAATGACTGTTAACATAGAGGGCAGGCTCATGATTGGCTAGTCAGCTTTATTGTAAGTTTTGCCTCATGAAGCCTTTGGAAAAAATGAATTGGAAAAGTCGTAACATTCTTCCTTCTTGGTGAAAAGTTACAGCCGACATCACTTGAAAACTTTATGAAGTCACCAAATCGACAGGATGTGACATCAGACGGACTCTCAAACAAAACCCATCAGCACCTCAACCTGGTACTAATGAGGACACAACAGCTGGACTCAACGTGTGCGAGTCTCTCTGAGTGTGTGCATCTGCCTGGGTGTGTGTGTTAGTGTGTGTGTGTGTGTGGGAGGGGCACCCCTGTGTGTACATAGCTTACATGTTTATGTGTGGTGGTGGTGGTGAGGTCATTTTTTACATGTAGCCTTGAGTGTTTCATAAACAGTTGTACAGGGTCAGTGGATCAAGTGTCTGACCCTCACTCACACACACACACACACACACACCTTTGTACTTCATCAGTGCGGTAGGAAAACATCTGTCACAGTTGAAGGCTGGAAAGGAAATTTAATGGGACTCTTGATGCTGCAAAGCCCCTCACGCCCACACACACAGACAACACACACACCTTTAAGACCCCCCCCCCCCCAACTGTAAATTCCAGACGTTCAGTTTTGTTGTTATCAGTGGCCCAGAGTCGCTGTACTGTTGTTGTTATCTGTGGTGCTATTAGTCTCAGTGTATCAGCCTCTAGCCATGTCGTTCAAGAAGATATTTTTACCTGAGGACACAAAACCTCAGGACTGTTGTAAGAGCTCCTTCAATAAAGGTTGCTACACCAGACTGTCTCAGCTCGTCGTTGTCCACTCACTAACACACACACAGACACAGAGTGATTGGAAATTGTATAAGCCAGTTTATGATGGAGCATATTCATGTGTTTATAACTCCACTGATCCTTCACACTTTCTTACTTGAAATGAACCATTATGTAATTTGACAAAACCCTTACTTTTCAACTGGTACCATCGTGCAGTCAGAATTTACAATTCATATTTTTTTCTTTCCATTTATTGAATGAATGAAATTTGTTTATTTCGGTCATACAACACCAGCACATTATACACAATTGCAACCATACGCACACACACAAAAAAAAGAGAATATCATACAGTGACTGAAAAGGGAACAGGCTGAAGCCCATGGCATATATTTGCCTATCCTTTACACTCTATGAAATTAAATTACCTAGAATATCAACAGTCCAAAAAAATAAGATGAAAGTAATCATTACTGTATTTTATAATTTTTCATTACATTTCAAGGCTTTCTTAGAGACTCTAAGACTCAACAAAGAACTACGTCTTCAACTCATCACTGAGCTTATTCCACATTTTAACTCCCAAGACTGAAACACTTGTATTTTATATTAGTTCTCACTTTACACATTTTGAAAATCAATAGCCCTCTTAAATTATAGTTTCCTTTTCTTAATTTAAATTACTGAAGAATACAAACTGGAAGGCTGCTGTTCTTTACTTGAAAAATGATTTCCATTGTCTTTAGGAACACAGTATCTGAAAATTTTAATGCATTAGATCTTATAAATAATGGGTTGGTAGGTTCACAATAGCACACTTTGTTTATTATTCTACTTACTCTTTTTTGAAGTTTGATTATATATATTATTTTGCATACAATAACACACATGCGTCTATCTTATTAGACAGTGAAGAAACCGCTCTGATGAACCTGACTCTGCAGGTTCCTTCCTGTGTCATTGAAGAACTGCCGGATACCGCACATCTGCCTGCTGTACCTGCAATTGTAATAGGCCTAAAAAAATGTTTCTGTCTAAGCTAATTAGATGCTTACATCCTCATCTATCAGATAATGACACATGGTCATGACAAACCACCCGTGATACGCGTTTTCTACCATCTCTTCGTGCGTTCCCAACACTCTACGTCGTTCTGGTAAATTGAGTGGAGTGTCTCTCCACATGATCAATGGTTTGAGTCTCTCTGAGTCTCAGCAGTTGGATCAGCATCTCGATGTGGAAGGCTGTCCCATTGGCCCAGGCGTTCAGGGCGTCACTTAACATCTGCTTGTCCCTCACCATGGTCTTCTTCAGCTTGACCAGAGCTTCACCCAGCTTCAGTTCAGTCTGTTTCAAGTTACTGCTGGTTATTGTTGATGTGTGCATCATGTACCAAGTCAGGCACAGGTCAATCGAGCATCCTTTGTGTTTTCCTCAGGTGGACTGAGGGAAATGATGTCGATGGCCAGCACTCTGAGACCCGTCAGCGCAGAAGATGTTAACAAGCCAGCCAGCTTGTCTGCCAAGCTCTTGACCCAGTCTACAGCCAGGTCACCTGCCTCCAGCCTCCTCTTCTCGTAGTCTCAGGTTCTCTGAGGAATCAGGACTACAGAACCTCACAATGTTTTCATTAACTCTCAGATCCAGGCCATCTTTGATTCCCTTCATATTGCATATTTTAACAGTTTAATATGAACAATGTTAAACTGTTAAAATATGCAGATGACATGGCCTTGGTTGGGTTTATGTCAGAAAATAATCCCACACTTGAGGAAGCTTATTTGAGACAGGTCTCTGTACTGCAGGACTGGTGCCAGTCCAGCTATGTATGTGGCCAAAACAAAAGTCAAGTCAAGTCAAGTCACAGTTTATTTATAAAGCACATTTAAAACAACCTCAGTTGACCAAAGTGCTGTACAATTGCAAAAGCACAACACAGTTAATCACAAACACTACAACAAACAAAACAACAACTCAAAAGAACTCATAATACAAACAAAGGGAGTTACTAATGTCACCCCTGCTGCTCTCAACAACCAGACTGTGGAGGTCGTAGATCAATTTAAGTATTTGGGCACAATCATTGATCACGCCTTGAGCTTCAATGAGAACTCAGGAAGTGTTTTTAAGAGAGCAAACCAGCGACTGTTTTTAATCAGGAAATTAAAGAGCTTTGGTGTAAGTCGACATATTATTGGAAATGACATACAGAGGCCTTGTTGAAAGTATTTTTGCAGTTTAATAGAGCTGCCTGGTATGGCAACCTGAAGATGCAGCAAAAAAAGAAGCTTTCCTCTATAGTAAATAGTGCTGGGAAGCTGGTCGGTAAGCAACAACGACAACTTGATGAGCTGTTCAACACTGCAGGATGGCCAGACAGAAATCTGAGGATGTTACACATCCCTTAAACTCAGAGTTTGAACTGCTCCCATCCGGCCGAAGATTCAGAGTTCCCAAGATGAGCCGGGAAATTTTTAAGAAATTCTTTATTCCACAGGCCAGGAGGAGAAAACTTCTTGTATACTTCCTTGTATCCTACAATTTTTATCCAATGAGGAGAGGGAACGGCATGAAGGGCTGTGTGTGCTGCCAAGGGATACGCGTGAATGTGGTGACGTAGGGACGAGGACCAATAGATCCATGACGAGGGCGGGGGCTGCTAACTCCATCGGCTGACAAGAAGTAGCCAAAACGACCGGATCGCTTACTTCTGCTTTAAGAAAAAAAAAGAAAGGGGTAACCCTTTAATTTCCAGGCCGTTAATTACGTCATAATATCAAGAAATTACCCAGAAATAATGATTAATTGCGTAGTAGCCTAATGTCAAGAAATTGCCTAGAAATAACGGTCAATTTCATAGTAATAATGAGAAATATAGCCAGGAAATAACTTTTAATTGTGTAGAAATAGCCCAGTAATAATGGTCAATTGTGTAGTAATGTTGAGAAATATAGCCCAGAAATAACAATTAATTACATGGTAATGTCAAGAAATATAGCAAAGAAATGACACTCTAGTAATATAGACAAGTTGTAGTAGTAGAATTGCAGTGAATTACTGCTAAGTATTGGGTAATTAGAGTAAATAGCCTGTCGTTTCCATGATATAGTCAAGTACTTTCAGTGTGATTAACCTGATGTAATTGTAATTTCCACAGTCTTACCTTAGGGTTAGCTGCAATATCTGTTCCCCAAAAGCAAATGGTAGATCTGGTAACTGCTGGAAATGTCACCATAGTTAACCCATAATTACCTTTCTGCTGCCTGCAACGTGTAGTGGACTTTGTTCCTTAGAAACGTATGGGTAGTTTCAGCATAACTAACATGGTTATGAGAACTTCCACTGTAATAGTCTTGCCCAGTGGAAATGTCACCGTAGTTAACCCATAATTACCTTTCCACTGCCTGTAAAGTGTAGTGAGCGTTGTTCCTTAGAAACGTATGGGTAGTTTCAACATAACTAACATGGTTATGAGAACTTCCACTGTAATAGTCTTGCCCATAACCCATTTGGATGAAAGATGGTAGATGTGGCAACTGCTGGAAATGTCACCGTAGTTAACCCATAATAACCTTTCTGCTGCCTGCAAACTGTAGTGGGCTTTGTTCCTTAGAAACGTATGGGTAGTTTCAACATAACTAACACAGTAATAAGATCTTACACTGTAATAGTCTTTCCCAGTAACCCATTTGGATCAAATGTATAAATATTTTCCAACAAAGATAAGCTACGTACCATGAAATGTCACAACATGAACTCTTTTTAGGAACATAGAAGCCATTTCCAAATAATGGAGGAGATAATTACCTTCACATTTTATATTAAGTGTACAATATTCCTGCTATAACCTATCCACCTTTTTCTGAACTTCATAGAAGAAAGGCAAAGTAGATTAGAGTACATGAATGGGATGTTGTCCTGTTAAATCTCAAAACTCATATTCACATGTTCCCATGAAGAAAATACAATGAAGCTGTTTTCAGTTGTTTTTAATAATTTCCCTGCTTATGTCAGCGTATTGGAACATTCCCAGTAGAGTTATTCCCTTTCCGATACAGTATTGGAAATGCCTCCGATACCACCAAAAATGTTGGCATCGGTATCAGCAGTAGGCTACTGGAGTCCAGGTGTAGCCGGGACGGTCTACTGCGTTGTGTTCTGTGCACAATAACACGGGACGCAGGGCTGGGTTCACACTCAGGTTTATTCCTGTATGATGGCAACATAAAACAAAAAGGATGTGAATTAAATGGTCATCTTCTCCATAAAAGTCCTCTCTCAGTCAGGAACAGTGCAGACTGACAAATGCAGCACTATTTCTCCCAAAAAACTATCACATTTCTTCACATGGTAAAACACACAAGTAAACATCTCTAACATAACAATGGAGGCTGAGCAACCACACACATACCTGTATGATGGCCACATAAAACTAAATGGATGTGAATGAAATGATCATCTTCTCCATAAAAGTCCTACCACACAAAAAATAAAATACATTTAGCATGTAGGCTAGTACATGGAGGACGCATTGACACATGCACACCACACACACACGCACGCACGCACACTCACGCACACACACAGGGAGAAATCGCGGCAAAATAACTGTCTCTCTCTTGCTCAAAACAGCTCTTAAAACACACTACACGACAGAAAACACCATTCCAAACAGTTTTAGATTAACATTTGTTCATTAAATTGGCAATAAAACTCAACAGATATAACTTTTAGGTCCCGGAGCCTCAACAACATAGCCTACCTCTCTCAGTCAGGAACAGCGCAGACTGACGAGAGAGAAGGGAGCGACGTGCGTCATATCCGCAGACTTTCAAAATAAAAGATCGGTTTTGTAAAAATGAAAGAAATACAAAAATAAAACCACAAAAATTTTAATTATATTAACAATAATCCATATTTAAAGTAAAAAAGAACTTAAATCACATCATCAGATGGATTTTGGTGAAATTAATAACAATAAAATGTGTCGTTTCCTTTTTCTATCTGTTATAGGCACCGATCCGATACCACGTGTGTTTATCTGTGGGTTATAAATACAACATGCAGCTAGAATAGAATAATAATTATTATAATAATAATTAAAATGATGTTGTGGGCCACAGTTAAACAGAAAAAGGAAACTACTACACATTTTGGTGTTTATTTTATTGTTATTAATTTCACCAAAATCCATCAGATGATGTGTTTTGGTTTCTTTTTACTTCAAATATGGATTATTGTTATTGTTAATACTGTATAATTCAAATTTTTGTGGTTTTATTTTTGTATTTCTTTCATCTTTACAAACCCGATCTTTTATTTTGAAAGTCTGCGGATATGACGCACGTCGCTCCCTTCTCTCTCGTCAGTCTGTGGCTGTTCTTGAGTGAGAGAGGTATGTAGTTGAGGCTCCTGTTGAGTTTTATTGCCAATTTAATGAACAAATGTTAATCTAAAACTGTTTGGAATGGTGTTTTCTGTCGTGTAGTGTGTTTTAAGAGCTGTTTTGAGCAAGAGAGAGACAGTTATTTTGCCGCGATTTCTCCCTGTGTGTGTGCGTGAGTGTGCGTGCGTGCGTGTGTGGTGTGCATGTGTCAATGCGTCCTCCATGTACTAGCCTACATGCTAAATGTATTTTATTTTTTGTGTGGTAGGACTTTTATGGAGAAGATGATCATTTCATTCACATCCATTTAGTTTTATGTGGCCATCATACAGGTATGTGTGTGGTTGCTCAGCCTCCATTGTTATGTTAGAGATGTTTACTTGTCTGTTTTACCATGTGAAGAAATGTGATTGTGAATGTTTTTTGGGAGAAATAGTGCTGCATTTGTCAGTCTGCACTGTTCCTGACTGAGAGAGGACTTTTATGGAGAAGATGACCATTTAATTCACATCCTTTTTGTTTTATGTTGCCATCATACAGGAATAAACCTGAGTGTGAACCCAGCCCTGCGTCCCGTGTTATTGTGCACAGAACACAACGCAGTAGACCGTCCCGGCTACACCTGGACTCCAGTAGCCGACTGCTGATACCGATGCCAACATTTTTGGTGGTATCGGAGGCATTTCCAATACTGTATCGGAAAGGGAATAACTCTACTGGGAATGTTCCAATACGCTGACATAAGCAGGGAAATTATTAAAAACAACTGAAAACAGCTTCATTGTATTTTCTTCATGGGAACATGTGAATATGAGTTTTGAGATTTAACAGGACAACATCCCATTCATGTACTCTAATCTACTTTGCCTTTCTTCTATGAAGTTCAGAAAAAGGTGGATAGGTTATAGCAGGAATATTGTACACTTAATATAAAATGTGAAGGTAATTATCTCCTCCATTATTTGGAAATGGCTTCTATGTTCCTAAAAAGAGTTCATGTTGTGACATTTCATGGTACGTAGCTTATCTTTGTTGGAAAATATTTATACATTTGATCCAAATGGGTTACTGGGAAAGACTATTACAGTGTAAGATCTTATTACTGTGTTAGTTATGTTGAAACTACCCATACGTTTCTAAGGAACAAAGCCCACTACAGTTTGCAGGCAGCAGAAAGGTAATTATGGGTTAACTACGGTGACATTTCCAGCAGTTGCCACATCTACCATCTTTCATCCAAATGGGTTATGGGCAAGACTATTACAGTGGAAGTTCTCATAACCATGTTAGTTATGCTGAAACTACCCATACGTTTCTAAGGAACAAAGCTCACTACACTTTACAGGCAGTGGAAAGGTAATTATGGGTTAACTACGGTGACATTTCCACTGGGCAAGACTATTACAGTGGAAGTTCTCATAACCATGTTAGTTATGCTGAAACTACCCATACGTTTCTAAGGAACAAAGTCCACTACACGTTGCAGGCAGCAGAAAGGTAATTATGGGTTAACTATGGTGACATTTCCAGCAGTTACCAGATCTACCATTTGCTTTTGGGGAACAGATATTGCAGCTAACCCTAAGGTAAGACTGTGGAAATTACAATTACATCAGGTTAATCACACTGAAAGTACTTGACTATATCATGGAAACGACAGGCTATTTACTCTAATTACCCAATACTTAGCAGTAATTCACTGCAATTCTACTACTACAACTTGTCTATATTACTAGAGTGTCATTTCTTTGCTATATTTCTTGACATTACCATGTAATTAATTGTTATTTCTGGGCTATATTTCTCAACATTACTACACAATTGACCATTATTACTGGGCTATTTCTACACAATTAAAAGTTATTTCCTGGCTATATTTCTCATTATTACTATGAAATTGACCGTTATTTCTAGGCAATTTCTTGACATTACTAGGCAATTAATCATTATTTCTGGGTAATTTCTTGATATTATGACGTAATTAACGGCCTGGAAATTAAAGGGTTACCCCTAATGCTGGCTTGTTATTTGTATTTTCAATACAAAATGTCATATCATTTCAGCAAATATTGATCATGAGCAGCGAGACAATGAAGGATTAGTTGCTGCGTTGATACATTTTAACATCAATATAAAGATATGATTTCATTTCAACTGTGTCTGTGTTGTGGCTGTGATGTCTTCAGTTTACATGCAGGAATTTGGAATTTGGTTGGATTGAATGATATTCACTACATTTACTCCTACTTAACATGAGTACAGTTTTGAGGTAAAAATACTTTGTGGGAAATATTGTTCTTTTTCTCCACAACAGGTATTTATCTCGAGTTGAACAGGACAGGCAAAATACTGTACAGACTGTATAAGTTCAGTTCACTGGGGCAGACTGCTGTACTGAGCTCCCTTTTGCCCTGGAGAAAAAATCCTCCCTCTGTTGTCATGAGTGATTATTGTCTTGATTGAGACTGTTGATTGTCTTCACACTCTGTTTACAGGTATCCTTATTGTCAGTTTGTCCTACATGCTTCTGATTACATGGCAAAGTGTCTAGTGAAGGTACAATGTAAAGAAAGGCATGATTTCACTCTAAACACCAACTCTATAAGAACCTTGGGTGCAGTGGTGACAGTGTAGTAGAGAGATGCCGTCCCTTAATCCTAAATCTAACCTACTGTGTGAGCAAGTACCTGCCTGCTGAGATGCCCTTGAGCAACACACTCAATCAGCTCCAGAGCTGCTGTGCTGCTACTGGCTGTGACCTCTGACCTCCCTGTTGAGGATGAATAAGAGAAGACAGAACTCCTCCCTCAGGGGTCAACTGTGTAATATCACTACAAACATCTTTTTATACATCCATAAATGCGCTAAAATATACTGTTTATACACATCATGGGCATGCAAATGTTAAATTCCCTTCCTCCCCGTGGCTCAATGAGAGACAGATGTTTTATATTAAATCTTATTCACACTGACTGCAGCAGAAATTCAGTGGAACTGTCTGAGTTTGAGTTACTGTTTTGATCTTGGCTCTGTACATTTCTGTGTGAGTGTGTGTGTGTGTGTGTGTGCACGCTCATGCACTGTATGTGTCTGCTCTCTTTGATACATCCCTTCCTGTGTCTAAAGTCTAAAATAAAAACTGATCAGGACTTATCAGATCGCTCCACAGAGTTCATGCATGTGTGTCTGTTAGTTTGTGTATGTATGCATGGGTGTGTCCACTTGCACGGTGATGCATATTCTGTGCATGATATTCAGCATTAGTGTATCCACGCAACCTTTGTGTGTATGTGGCTGTGTGATTGTGTGTGTGTAAGGTCGGCAGTTCCTCAGAAATTTGTCTTGGCTCCTCTGACGTTTTTCTGAAATTCAATTTCCTTCTTCCTCCCGTTTTTTAAAACCACAGCGATGGGACTTCTCACTGCCATATTGTCCATAGACCTCAGCAAAACATTTCCACCGAATTTCACTGGTAGTGACATAAGTTTCACACATGGACTTGACCGTGCATGATGTGTGCACAACCCCCTGTTTAAGTGTGTGTGTGTGTGTGTGTGTGTGTGTGTGTGTGTGTGTGTGTGTGTGTGTGTGTGTGTGTGTGTGTGTGTGTGTGTGTGTGTTGGTAATGCACGAGGGTAACGACTCCCAGCTGCCTGGTCTGAACAGAGAGCACATCTGGAAAAAAGGAGGGAAAAAGATTTCATAAAGAAGCAAAGGAGAAAAGGGGAGTAGATGTTAGCTTATCATAAGTTTATTGTAATATCCTGTTTATTTGTTCTTGAATATAGAATTTGGGATTCAGCAGCCGCACTAGAGAACATCTGGAAGAAGTACATCATTTGCATTCACATACAGACGGTCATGGAGATCAGGACTCCCTTGTAAATAACCGTCCGAGCTGTCACTGTATGCATCTGTGCAGGCTGCAGGAACATGCATCTGCTGTTTGACAATGATGTGCTGTGTACTTCCATGTATGTTTCATGCTTTTGTGTTTCTACTGACACCCAGTCTGCATCCCTGTGTGCTGAATCGTTCTTTGTGCGTCTTCTGTCGAACAGACCGAGTGAAGTCGCAGCGATGTTGGCAGAGTTGAGCTGTTTATGATTCTGGTACTGATTCTGCAGAAATCCCCCCAGAGTTAAACTCTCTTTTGGTCCATGTGAAAGAAATAAAGAGAGAGGAAAAAAATGGAAGAGTGAAAGAGTGTGTGAGAGAAAGAGTGAGACAGAGGCTGGTTTACTCTTATTTGGGAGGGAGGTCATTCCTATTGTATGAGTCACACAGCTTTAAGAGAGACCAGAAGCCCCCCTCCCTCCCGCCCTCCGCC
The DNA here is from genome assembly GCF_045865225.1 of Trachurus japonicus. Taxonomy (NCBI): domain Eukaryota; kingdom Metazoa; phylum Chordata; class Actinopteri; order Carangiformes; family Carangidae; genus Trachurus; species Trachurus japonicus. Next base: position 30,972,265 of record NC_140923.1, read on the forward strand.
TCCGCCCCCGCCCACCTCCACATTTCTCCATCACACACACACACACACACACATATACAGACGTATTGCTCCACTCCTCTCTTCGTCTCTTTTTTTAAGTATATATTTTTCAGCTTTTTGCCTTTATTTGATAGTGATGACAGTAGAGATAGACAGGAAATGGGGAGGCAGAGAGAGGGGGAATGACACGCAGGAAAGGTCTGCCCGACGCGGGATTCGAACCGGGGACGCCTGCGGCGAGGACTGTAGCCTCTACATGGGGCGGCCGCTCTACCCACTGCGCCACGCACCGCCCCGTCTTCGTCTCTTTTTAAGGAAAAACTCTTCACTGGCCAAGACAGAGAGAGGAACTTCACAGTTCTAACTCTGGTCAGCAGCTGGCCTCCTCCTCCTCCTCCTCCTCCTCCTCCTCTTGTCTATCTCATCCCTTCTCCTATTCGGTTCTCTTGGCTGACTGCTGTATCTCCTCCAACCACCTCTAGGCTGCTTGTAATCCACTACACTGTCAGATACATTTTGACTGAAAAGCAGGGGGAGCTAAATGTTTAAAACTTGCTTGTCCAAGTGAATTGAATGTCCTTAAATGTCAAAACAGCGTCTATTACCTGTAAAGGTCAGCCCCACTCCACTCGTCAAGTTTCAGAGGGAAACTTTCATCCAAACCCTGCATGTGATATTCTCCTGCCTGCCAAGTAGATCTCTCATCATTTCCTGATGATTCACATCAGCACTTTTCACATTTTTATATTTAATACAAATGACCTCCTCATCCTCTCCAGTCTGGTGGCCTGTCGTGCAACAGATGTGGACTTGGATGAAGCCTCCTGCTCCTGACATGGCCTCCTGTGCTCTGGGCTGCTCAACACATTAGTGGCAGTGTTACTGGTTAATGCACTGGCTGCCCTGCAGGCAACATCAGAAAGTTTGACCTTATTAGAATCTGGTGTGTTTAACCAGGTTTACTGCAACGGGTACACCATCACCAACAATGGCATGAAGTATGCTTTACATTCTCAATGTAAACACAAGTGCAGATGTGCTCATACATGACAAATCCCATATAAGGGAGACCTCCCACCATGTCTGTAAAGACTTTAAGACATACAAATAGGCAAACAGGCGGCTGAAGCACCTACATGCGTATAAACATGCTGAGCAGACTCATGGACAGTCTGTCAGTGTTTACGCAAAGTATAAACTCCTCTCACCAGGCCTACTAATTGCAACCAGACAAGCCAGGGCTGTTTGTGTGTGAGTGTATTTATGAGTAAAGGGGGTTAAGTCTGGTCTTTATCCTGTTCTATTTCACCCTGACTCGCCACATGTGTGAGAATAACTGTAAAACCTCTCAAATGCTCTATCTCAGGAACATGAAAGCTCAGAGTGGCCCCAGGGCCATGCCATGTGCTGAGCTGAGGGCCACATCCACACAACCGTGATATCTCCTGATGCTAAACGGACATTGGTGTTTAAGGCGTCTTCAAGGGGGATCAGTTCAAAAACCCCAGCTGTGCTCTGGCATCATTTTCTACTAGTATAGGAGTGTCACTGGTACAATATGCCATGGGCACACGCGCACGCGCACACACGGGTTCCAGCGGAGCCACGGCGCCTCCAAGCGGACAGCAGAGGACACTGGGGTGCGCTGTGCGCATGCAGGAGGAGGGATCAGAGGTTGTTGCTGGGGCTGGACCGGGACAGGGGAGCGAACGGACGGCTCTTCTGCGTGAAGTAAACGCGCATCCAAGGCTTTATTCCCCATTTCTCATCCCACAACCCCTTTCTTTCTCGGCTTTCCTGTCTGCTGAGATGAGATAATTAACAGAGGAGCAACTGCCCACGAAGATTTGAAGTAATTGGAAAGAGTTCAGGTATGTAGCACTTTTACGCACAGCGATGTGCCACACTCTGCTCTCTCCCTGCCTCCTTGTCTCTCGTTGCCTGTCTGTCCATCTGTTTCTTCATCTCTTATCTTGTCCTAAAACTCCCACTCACTGAAATGATGGTGTTTTTTTAGTCAAACCAAACTGCTGCGCCAAAAAACGTTGGGTGCGTAAATCTTTGAAAAAAAAAAAAAACACAACTTGCTTATGAGGAAAAGCTTAGGTGGCGCCCACTTGTGTTTTTATCTTTGCATACTTTTGCATGTCATTTAGGCTACTGATGCAGTGATGAAAAGCTGAAATAGATTCCCACTTAATTTCGTGGTTCAGACAGTGGGAGCGGAGTGGGAACATCTGCAGCAGCGACTCCTCCGCAGATCAAAGCGCTCTGTCCGCTAGAGGGAGTCACAGCAGACAGAGGTTTGCTCTGCTGTACTGACCATTAGTGGGTATATGGTCCACTGATGGACACTCGCTGGCTTTAGAGCTGAGGAGTAGATGCAGGGTTGTGCATAGACACCAAAGGAGAGGATTTGCTGACAGATTGCTCGTAATCTCGGACAGGGCGTGATCTGGATGTCATGTCAGTCAGCTGTTCTTCAGAGGCCCTCAAAGACCCAGACCAACAGAGGGGCCAGATAGGGGCCACAAAATGTGTGTCAGATGGTTGATGCCCCCCCCCCCCCTCTTCTCAGGATATTCAGAGGTCAAATAATCATGCAGGATTTCCTGACTTCAAAATCAGTACTTGCCGCATATTCCTATAAACTTGTGTTAAACTAATTGACAAACATGTGTCAGTGCACTGGGGCTGGGAACCATGACAGCATGTGAACTGTGAGAGAGGGGGAAATCCTCTGGAGCGCTGCAGACTGAGGCCTTGAGAAATCTTGTGGTTAAAATCTGAAACCTGAGGCTAACTATATAAAGTCAGCTACCTGCTCTCAGCTGCCAAATACAACCAGACTGTTCATGTCATCACCTGAAGTAATGACTGTATATTAATCCCCATAGCTTGGAAGGATGGGGTGCTATATTATGATAAGGTAACTCACTCCATTCCATAATCCATGCACCGTCCTGGTTTCTCTGCAATAGCGTCAAACCGGTTACATAACTGTGGCAGCCATTTTGTTCCCATGGTAACATTCAGTTTGTATTACATCCCATAACTGATACCAGGTGCAGAATCAATGTTGTGTTTTATTTTAAAAAGCTGTTGCAATGTTGTTTTTTTTAAATAGCCAAAACATTTTCTTGGTTCGTGCTTTCAAGTTTTCACATGAACTTCTTTCCCTTTTCATAATTCTTGGTTGCTGTCTTGTTCCTTTATGTGTCAGACAGGGGAGCAGGAAGATGTTGGGGTTAGAGGTCATCGCACTCTGTCTCCTTTTTGGAGCCCTGACTAACGGCCAGCAATCAGAGTGTGCCAGTAAGTACCATCAGACTGAACTGTAGCTTCTTCACAGCCTCAGTAACATGCCACCTTTAATGTGTGAACACGACTTGAGTCACTTGCAGGGAACATTTTTGTCCTGCTGATTTTGGTACATTACTGTTTTCTATGGACATTTTATGTATTCTTTTTGTGTGTGCTCTCCAGAGAAGAATGAATGTCCCATAGACCTATACTTCACCATCGACACATCTGAAACCATCGCCCTGCAGGAGCCGCCCCCTGGAGCCCTGGTGGAGAGCATCAAGGTTCCCTGTTTATTACTTATCTCATTTAGCCTATTACTTTAACCTCAACACAAATTGTCTCTATGTGCCATGTTGTGTAATGTCAGTGCTGTGTCTTGTTGTAGAGATTCACTGAGGACTTCGCACAGCGTTTAGACGATGTTGAGTTCAGAGGCGCTGTGCGTATCAACTGGAACATTGGTGGACTGCACTTCTCCCAGAAACAGCAAGTGTTCAGTCGCGTGGCATCCAAGAGCGATTTCATCAGTGTAAGTCACACATCATCATCACACACACTTCACATATAAAGTATTAGGAGTAGTACTAGTAGTAGTAGTAGTTTTAGTAGATTGACAATATGGGTGATCTGTTTTGTGTTTTGCTATTCACAGTAGTGTCACCCAGGGGTGAGCACAAGTGCTTTGGGGGCACGGGGCTAAAATCAGCTGTAGGTCCCCACAACATAGAAAATGGCAACCAGGGGAAGAAAAATAAAGAGGCTTTTTGTGCAGTGTGTACTGCAGAGCAGAAATGGCTGGTAATTCCAAGATGTACATATAGTCCCAGTGATTTAAAGCAGAAGTAAGCGATCCGGTCGTTTTGGCTAACTTCCTGTCAGCCGATGGAGTTAGCAGTCCCCGCCCTCGTCCCTACGTCACCACATTCACGCGCATCCCTTGGCTGCACACCCCTTTATGCCGTTCTCTCTCCTCATTGGATAAAGGTTGTAGGATACAAGGAAAGTTTTCTCCTCGGCTTACAGCAGAGCAGAGTGACTGACAGACCCGTGTTTCGGACCAAACACTCTATATAAGTGATTGCTGTTGGAAGATATAACTATTTAAGACTTATATTAACACAAATATTCCGCTTACTTCTGCTTTAACAATGCAAGCACAGGTTGCTGGTTTGATTACCTTGTCTTCACTGGTGTTTTGCTCACTGCACTGTCAAAAAACACAAACATATTAATCAATTATAGTTATAGTGACTTAACACTTAACCTCCAACAAAATAATTTCCCCATTTCATTATAAAAAAAAACATTCATGGCCACATTCATTTATGGTAAGGCTTAGGCCTAAGCCAGCAGCCAGTTAGCTTAGCTTAGCACAAAGACTGGGGACAAGAAGACACAGCTAGCTCGGTGCTGCCACTAATTAACATATTATATCTAATTTGTTTAATCAATACCAAAAACCAAAGTCATCAACAACAGTTCTTTGGTTTTGCAGGTGGTTTTCACTTCACGTCTAATTGCTCCCTGCCAAGAAATAGTCCAGCAAAGTAACCCATATAAACATGCAAATTGTTGTATTTACACTTGAGATTTGTGTACAGATGAAATATTAGTGAGCTTTAGAGGTGCTAAACACAGCCAGGTCAGCCGTCTCCGGTCTTTGTGCTAAGCTAAACAACCCTCAGTAAATTACCTCTGCTGCTGGCTATGTTCATATATTTAACAGAGTCCGTCCTCTCCTCGTCCATAAAACAGGTTCTTTGTACACATCCACATAATAACTTACCAAGTTGATTATTGAGCCTTGATGATAACTTATTTTCCTTTGTTTCCAGGGTGTCAGAGGAATCAAGTACCTGGGTAAAGGCACCTACATTGACTGTGCCCTCACCAACATGACCCAGGAAATGCTGCGTTCACCCCAGTACCCGACAGCCCTCCGATTCGCTGTGGTCATCACCGACGGTCATGTGACCGGGAACCCTTGTGGGGGTATCAAGGTGGCAGCAGAGAGGGCTCGTGACGAGGGCATCCGGATATTTGTCGTAGCAGCATCGAAGAACGTTGAGGAGACAGGTCTGAGGGAGATCGCCAACTCTCCAGCAACAGTCTACAGGAGGGACTTCATGGCTGTGGATTTCAGCCAGGGCAGAGCAACCATACACACAGAGACCATTGACCGCATCATTCAGACAATGGTAATGCACAGACACACATGGAGAAATATAATCAACTATCAGTGATTATTAGTGCCTATTATGTTCACACCTTGTCTCTTTTGTCTTCACAGCAACATTTAGCATACGTGGAGGTAAGACATCTGACAAGACAAGTTATAATCAGAGATGTGAATATTTCAGTTTCAGACTGTGTCATGACCGACTGTTTCTCTTCATTTCATACAAAACACAGTGTTACAAGGTATCCTGTCTGGAGACACCAGGACCTCACGGTCCAAAAGGCCACAGAGGACAAAAAGTGAGGTTCACACACACATACACACACACTTGGAGTATTTATACACCAGCCACTTTCATCCTCACAGACATTTTCTCCATATCACTCTGTGATTGCAGGGAGCTAAAGGTGACAATGGCGATCCAGGCCCAAAAGGAGAAAGAGGTCGTCCAGGAGACCCTGGTATTGAGGGTCCAATTGGTCAGCCTGGTGTCAAGGTAAGATGCCATACTTTCACCTCCCCACCCTTCACTGCAGCACACAAAATATAAATTCAGTGTCCGATTATACAGTGATACATAAAATTAATCTTCTCCTTTTTCCCTCTTTAGGGAGAACCAGGTCTTAAAGGCGACAAGGTCAGACATCAGTTTGCATTTTCAATAAATTACTGTTTTTAAAAATGAATTTCAATACAAATCTGGTCATTTTGTGATGACACAAATCTCTTAATGTACATACATCTTCTGTCTGCCCACAGGGAGAGTTTGGAGCTCAGGGGAAGAAGGTAGGACTTTTTTTTCCCGTTTCTAATTTACTATTACGGTAAACTCAATCAGTCAATTAGTACTGAAATGTGATTGGTCCTTCTCCTCTAACTGTCCCTTTGTTGTTAGGGTGTGGCTGGTATCCCAGGACGTAACGGGACTGATGGACAGAAGGTAGGAACTGTGAAAGACTGAACTTTGAGGCCCAAGTTTTATTGTCCAGTTTAGAAAATGTAGAAACTTGATTATATTCTGAAAACTTCAATTAGAGCATGTCTGATTTTGAAATAAGTTTAATTTTCATTTTGTTTTAGGGTAAAATTGGACGGATTGGCGCCCCCGGCTGCAAAGGAGACCCAGGCGACAGAGTACGACACTGAACAACATTCTAGTTTGTTGGTAGGCTACACTCATATTGGTGATGTTATTGCTTCTTTACGGTGTGTGCTTGATGGTTTGCAGGGTCCTGATGGACACCCCGGAGATGTCGGCGAACGTGGTCTTGGTGGTGAGGATGGAGACAAGGTAAAGAGTCTTCTGTCAGCTTCATACACAGACCATAATCAATCCACACATTGTTTACATTGTCCGTGTTTGTGTCATGTCTTCAGGGAGATCCCGGACGCCCTGGTAGGTCTGGTCCCACTGGCCCAGCTGGAGTGGAAGGACCCAAGGTAAACCAGTCCCTCTCTTGAGTCCAAGGCCAGAGGTTATGTTAAACACATTGAGAGGCTGATGTCTGGTGTTTCTTCTGCAGGGGGAGAGGGGAGGTCCTGGATCACCTGGCCTCCCTGGGCTGAAAGGAAACCAAGTAAGATTCTGTTCAACATCACGGACAGAAACACACTCAATCATAGACTCAATCACATGTGTCAGGTGACTCACCTGTGTGTTGTGTTTCCTAGGGAACTCCTGGACTTCCAGGAAAGAGAGGAGAGGCGGTAAGAACGTCCGATTCACCCACGACCATTTCCTCTGTCTGTCTGTCTGTCTGTCTCTGTCTTTGTGTTGATGCTGATGGTTTTTCTGGTTTATGGTGTTCTAGGGGAGAAGAGGGGACTACGGGACAAAGGGTGCGCAAGGACCTGATGGAACTAAGGGAGAAAAGGTATGATTTCCTGTACACAATCATGCAAGTGTAACGAGACGTGTAATTCTACTTCTCCCACTAGAGGGCTCGTTGCTGATGGTATTATGTATTTCAGGGTGAGATGGGGCCAGAGGGCACGAGAGGACTTCCAGGTGAAACAGGAAACAAAGGTACAAAGGTAAGAATAACTGCATCACTGTCTCTATAACCTGCATATATTCATATTGACATCAGTTTCACTCCCATTCACTCCACCTGCTGTCAACACTCTCTCTCTGAACAGGGAGACAACGGTCTGCCCGGCCCCAGAGGACCTCCAGGAGCACCAGGAGAGGCTGGGAGAAATGTAGGTGAAAACTAACCTTTGGACGTATAGAACCAAAGGCCTTATCTAGCTTTGCTTTAACACTGTTTGTAATGTAGGGTACCAGAGGCGACCCTGGTGATGCTGGGCCAAGAGGAGAGCCTGGACAGACTGGACCCAAGGTAAGAATAATGTGTATATGTGCAGTATCATCTTCTCTGCTTTATAGCAGCAGTTCTTCGTCTTAACGGCTCCGACTCTATTTAGGGAGACCCTGGAAGACCCGGCTTTAGCTATCCTGGACCAAGAGGACCATCGGTAATGTACACATTCACTCTAAATCCTTGCATTTTCACAAGCAGTGACACACTTGACTCATAAAACTCCTCCTCCACTCCTCTGCAGGGTGACAGAGGAGAGAAGGGTAATCGTGGACCTCGTGGCAGCAGGGGAGACTGTGGTCAAAAAGGCGAGCCTGGGGACAAAGGAATTGTGGGAGAGGGAGTAAGTAACTTCTGTTGTTGGACAGATGCTGTAATTTGAGGAAATGTTTTTGAAGATAGTTATATATGTATTATTTGTTTGCTCACAAAGGGTGAGCCAGGGTCTCAGGGTGAACCTGGCCTCAGAGGACCAAGAGGAGAGTCCGGACGTGATGTAAGTACACATAAACTGCACATAGCCTACATCAAAAAAGTAAACACACAAGCCTCCCACAATGGCGACTGCATTGTTCCCAAATGTACAACATCATTTGGACAGTCTGCCTTCTCAATAAAAGGGGTTAACCTATGGAACACTTTACCCACTCACCTGAAACTGGAGACTGATACAAACTTGTTTAACAGAGGATTAAAAGCATTGTTAAAAGCAAAACAACAATGCTCACATGTATAAATATGGACTTTCTCATTGTTACTATTATTACTGTTACGATTACGATTTCTGTTTGCTCAATCTCCTCTCGTTGATCCTGTGCTCTGTATTTTTTAGTATGCTACTGTCATGATGTAGTGTCATGCACTTGGTTTTATCTTATACTGTTGATAATATGTTCTGTGCTTTTAGAATTGCCGCCTATGGACTGGTGTTGAAAATTAGCACATGTGCTAAACACACCCAAGCAAAGCATCTGTTCTGTCCACTGGAACAGTCTCAATGTATTTGTGATGTCCATATCAAATAAATAAACATAACATAACATCCAGATGCATCTCGCCAGCAAAAGCCAGTCTAATCTTGTATACTCATTAGTATCTGCAAGCAAAACCCGAACCAGCCAGGATTTGATAGACAGTGATGTGATTTTGTGTGTTCTCCTCCTCTACAGGGAGATCCAGGTCCCGAGGGAGACCCCGGCCTCACTGTAAGAATCATTCAACCACTGTCCTGTCACTGTCACATCAACCAACACACAGAGGATGCACTGGATATGATGATGTGTTTTGTTTGTTCCTGCAGGAATGTGACGTCATGAACTACATCAGGGAGACATGTGGCTGCTGTGGTGAGTCCAGGCAGGACTGGTTTGTCGTTTGTGATCCGTACAAGCTGATTGGCTGTCAGATCATTACAGTCTGTGTTCTCTTGTCTGCAGACTGTGAGAAACGGTGCGGGGCCCTGGACATCGTCTTTGTGATTGACAGCTCAGAGTCTGTGGGTCTCACCAACTTCACCCTGGAGAAGAACTTTGTCATCAACACCATCAACAGGCTGGGATCTCTCGCCAAAGACCCACAGTCAGAGACAGGTGAGCATTTGTTCCATAGCGTCTGTGATCAGTCTGATCAGAGTTATTTCAAAATGGCCCTGTATGTGTATGTGTGTAAACGTGGTGGCCTGTGTCCGCAGGCACAAGAGTGGGAGTCGTCCAGTACAGTCACAGTGGAACGTTCCAGGCCATCCGGCTCGATGACCCCAAGATCGACTCACTGTCTGCTTTCAAGGTTTCACACGCAGTCAGACACAAACAAACACAAACAGCTTTGAAGTCTGCTGTGTCCTTTCATCTCTGAAGTCCAGATGTTTTATACTATCTCATCTGAACAGATCACATCTGCTGCTGTCTGAACACATTAGGCAGACGGAAGTCATCACAGTTACATATGTAGGCCTATAGGCTACATGTCTTATTGTTTCTGACATGTATGAAAACATATGATCTGGCATGTACCAGTGGTAGACAGGACAACTGTGGCTTCTTCTATTTTTTTTATATCACTGTCAATAAAAACTGTAACTTGATTCAGCTGATAATTACTGTCAAAGCCAGACAGCAAACTGTTTATTTAGAGTCAATCCTGCATACACTGCAAATACTTTCTTGGTCACCAAAACGACTCTTCCCAAATATTTAAAGTGACTGTTTTTTTGGAAAATTTAAGTCATTAATTGTAACCTGTTTGTAAAGATTTATATCTTCAGTAGGAACCAACAGGCTTGTGGCTGAGTAGCACAGACAGAGAAGGTAGTGGTGTGTGTATATAAGGGCAGAGACTAACAAACACATTGTACGCTTTGGTCTTTTTATGGAATTTGTTGACAATAAGAAAAATACAGGAAAAACAACACACTTAACCCTCAGGTTAGTTTACACAGGAAACTGCCTTTAGTTCACTCTTGAACATAGTTCAGATATTTGTTTTAACTAATCTAATTAAATTTGGTCAATTAGCTTTCTCTGTTAACATTGTATTTCAAGCAGATGTCGGCTACCCCATATACCTTGATGGATCCCAAAAACTACACATGAACATCTCTCACTTTCTGCCTCATCCACTATTCAGGATGAAGTGAAGCGTTTGGAGTGGATTGCTGGAGGAACGTGGACTCCATCTGCTCTGAAGTACGCCTACGACAACCTGATCAGAGACAGCCGCAGAGCCAAAGCCAATGTCACCGTTGTTGTCATCACTGACGGACGCTTCGACCCCAGAGATGACGACTCACTGCTCACCTACCTCTGCAGGTACCTGTCATACCATTTTGCATAATAATCAGTGTTTGTGGGGAAGGTAAAAGTTTTACATTGTTGTTTGTATTTGTGTGAGCAGTGATCCCAGTGTTGATGTGAGCGCCATCGGTATTGGAGACATGTTCGACCAGCTTGAGGAGAACGAGAGTTTGAAGAGCATCGCCTGCCAGAGGGACGGCAGAGTGATGGGCATGAGGCGCTTCGCAGACCTCGTGGCCGAAGAGTTCATTGACAAGATTGAGACCGTGCTCTGCCCAGGTATACACTCTTTTACAGAAACACACATGACGGTCAGATCTGCAGTTCAATTTTGTCTTGGTTTTTGACCCTATCCTCTGTCTTTGGCTGCAGATCCTGTCATTATATGCCCTGACCTCCCGTGTAAATCAGGTAAGACTATAAAACATTATGCATCAAATATGCTTTGGCTTTGCTTTGTTTCCTTTTTCGAAGTTTATACTCGTTAGAATTATGAAGGCGTCAGTATCTTTTAAACCAAGTACTTGTTGTATTGTCAATTAGCATAAACATACTCACTTAAAATGGTATTTGGCGAGGTGTGTGGAAATGAGAAAGTTGCCTCACTTTTTCATGCACACCAGTGTAACATGATGAATAAGGAAAGACTGAAAGTATGTGCTGTTATCCCCTTTTGTATGGCTCATTGTGTCTTATCCCTTGTCTCTTTGGTGGCAGGTATGAATATATTTTACCTTCATATGTGTCCACATGTTTGAAGCATACTGACGCCTTCGATCTATTGCATTAGATGCAGTGTGGCTTCAGCTGAGGTCAATGTGTCTGTTGTGTTGTTACTCTTCATTTGCTACGGAACAATTCATTTATGTGGCAATAAAAAAAACAACAACAGACAAAACCAAACTTGAGTTTTTGTGCAACTTGGCGTACGTCCGGCATCTTAGTTGGCTGTATTGCTGCGCCGTGTTTGTGGGACCCCGCCCACAATGTTATTCCGCCCACTTGTTGCAGGAGGGGGCATCACTGTGGGGCAAGCCCCTCCCCCCTGGAAGCCACTGGCCGAGGAAGGCAGCCCCCCGCTGGTCCCCACCTCTTTGGAGGGTGTGGCCAACCTGCTGAATGGCCTGAGCGAGCAGCAGTACGGGGTTGGCGTGGCAACCATGGCGTACACAGCCCAGAGAGCCAAACTCGCCCAGGGAGCGGACAGACAGCAGTGGACCCAGCTGTTCATCGACTCCTTCAAATATGTCTATGGGGACATTATGGGAGACCCCGAGAAAGCCTTAGGACTTTGCTAATGCTAATATGCTAACCATGCTACCTCACCAAATATGGCTGCCAAGTGACTAATAAGCTTACTGCTGGATATACAATAGATTTTATCAAAACTATGGGCATTTATGTTAACTCTTTGGGTGCAATATACAAAAGAAATGCATGACATGAAGCTGGCCCTGTCATAACAGCCTAATGTGGTTGCTGTCTGTGATGGGCCAAAGGTCAAAATGTCCATTCATGATCTTCCCTCAGCTCATGAATTATGTCTGATGTACAAATTAGCGCTGTTTCTCAGAAAAGTATGTCAGTCAGTAATATGATACATATCATTTCTTCCATCTTAATGGAGGAACTTTCTTTTTTCATTGGAAAGCAAATGTCATCCATTTGTTGGAGACAGATTCGTCTGTAGAGCCATTCATGTTGCTCCTGTATAGTGTACAGTGGCTCTTTCATGAAGCCTCGTTTCCACTGTGAATCATGAGCTCGCTGAATCACTCTGATGACTTTTTTTTCTCTTCTTTTTTTTTTTGCTGTTTTGCACATATCCATGGTTACGGTCGTTACTTTTGTCTGTGAATGACTCATGTCGATGGAAAAGCCATTACATGTGGAAAATAGCTGGTGTTATACATATCACAATATACAGTACTTGAGTCAGAAGTGGGTGTATGTATGTGAATGTTTTGTTAAGTGACGATGAAGGAACTATTGTACGTTATGCCCTTGATTGGTGCATGATTTTTTTTGTTTTTTTGCATGTGGCTTGGCTTGTAAAGTAGGATGACTAGAGGAAAATGACCACAGAGCTGCTTTACCCACATGTTATGGTACCATTAGCTCCGGGACTGCAACTTGTTGATGTGAACTATGTTTTGTTTAAAATGTATTCTTGTTTTTCTTTTGGTTTTTTTGCAATGTTCTCGCAAGAATAAAATGGTAGAGCAAACTTAAAAGTGCTTTCTTGAAGAGGCCACCAGTGATCTGTGAGGGTTTACAGTGACTCACACAGCTGGACTGCAGCTAGCACGTATGGAAGTATAGCATGTTAGATAATATTTTTTTGCTGACTTTGGCCACTGAGCATCTTTTCTCCAGATGGAGCTCATCAAGCACAATGTTTGATTTAAAACCTCATGTACGTGTGTCTGTTCCAGAGCCTGCTGTGGCTAGCTGTGTCCAGCGGCCAGTGGATGTGGTGTTCATGTTGGATGGATCTGAGAGGATGGGACTGGAGAACCACCGCAGGGCCAAGGAGTTCATCGAGAACGTGGCTCGTCGCCTCACCCTGGCCAACGGCGCCGCAGACGAGAGGAATGCCCGTGTGTCTCTGGTCCAGTACGGCAGCCCGACAGAACAGAGGGTGGAGTTCCCGCTCACACACAACCTCACAGTGATCGCTGATTCACTGTCAGGTGTGAACTACATGGACTCCTCTTCTGCTCTGGGCAACGCCATCATCCACGCTGTCAACAATGTGGTGTTCTTCCAGGTAGGCCTATAGCAAATACACAAAGTCATACCGACACAGTCAAGTGGCGATTAGCAAACTGTAGCTGACATATATTGTTTCTTTAAAGCAGATATCAGTGGAATGTTTTTGTTAATATAAGTCCTAAATAGTCCTATTTTCCGTCAGCAATCACTTACATGAAGTATTTCAGCCTAAACACGAGTCTCTCCGTCACTCTGCTCTGCTGTAACCCGAGGAGAAAATTTTCCTTGTGGGATACAAGTGTTATCCAATGAGGGGAGAGAAAGGCATGAAGGGCTGTGTGTGCAGCCAAGGGATGCGCGTGAATGTGGTGACGTAGCACGAGGACCAATTGATGCCTGACAAGGGCGGGGGCTGCTAACTCATGGTGCGTTCAAGGAAACTCGTACTTTGTGTTTTTCCTTCCTGTGAAGTCATACCAGTTCGATCTGGTACGAGTTCACGGGTCGGAAGTTACGAGTGGCCGTTATAGGGAACTTTCACAGACAACAGGACGGTAAAAACACGAGCTACGGGTTACCTGGAACGCTACCAAGTCGTAGTTGTGACTTGAAGCTGTAACTTACGGTTTCAAAAGCCTGCCTTGAACACAGCATTAGCCGAAACGGCCGTGCCGCTGATATCTGCTTTAAAGGTGTACAGAAAAGAAAAATGAATTTGATTCCACTGTGGGTCATAATAACATTAGTGTAATAACTCATCTATCAGACGATGTAGGCCGAACTTTGTGCAAAATTCTATTTTCGACTAAATCCGGGATGGAAGTGTGGTAGTTTTTTTTCACATTGGATAATGCAGGCGCACGGATTATGTGTCACGTTGCTCACGATTCATCAGCCACTGATATTGGATCCGTCATCCATCAATCAAACGTCTGAGACACACACACACACACACACACACAAACACCAAGCTCGGTCTCGCCCCAAACATTGAATATCCCGCCTGCTCGATAACGACCAATCAAATTCATTTTCTTTACTCGGGTAAACTTGTGCGGCAACTTGTGGAAACTCGTATAGGAGGCGCGACAAACAGGACAAACGGCCAATTCTAATAATAATAATAATAATTTTATTTATAGAGCACTTTCCATCAAAGTGCTGTACAGTTACAGAACGTTTAAAAACATGTGAAAACAGACACAACAATAAAACAACAATTCAAACATGGATGACAGAGAAGGCAAAAACACCTACTCATACGTGACAGTATACAAGTGGGTCTTAAGCTTAGCCCTCAACTGAACATGACTGCCTGATGTCCAAGGGAAGACTGTTCCACATAGGTGCGCGGAAGGAAAAAGCCTGCTCACCTGCTGTTTTTTTATTCACCTTTGGGACACTCAGGTAATCACTCGCCTGGGAGCACAAAGGTCGTACAGGTAGGTGTTAACAAGGTCTGACATATAGATCGGAGCAAGACCATTTAAAATTTTGTACGTCAACAACAGCACCTTGAAATCGGCTCTGACCCGAACAGGGAGCCAGTGAAGAGAGGCCAATACAGGGCTAACATGTTCATAGCGGGATCATCCGGTCAGCAAACGGGCTGCTGCGTTTTGGACCAACTGCAGGCCACGAAGGCTCTTTTTGGGCAGCCCAGATAAAAGCACATTACAATAATCTAACCTTGAAGTTACAAAGGCATGAATAAGAGTCTCTGCGTCTTTCAAAGAAAGGATAGATCTGATCTTAGCGATTTTTCTGAGGTGAAAAAATGCTATTTTAGTCACCTCCTTTAAATGTGACTCAAAAGAGAGGGTCTGATCAAAGAGCACTCCAAGATTTTTTTTCTGAACACCTTTAAATCATAAAATTTCTAAAACCTCTTAAGTAGAGATGGAGCCTGGAGGTTTTGCACTTAGTTTAATGGAAATGTTAAAGGGAAAGCTGCTTACTCTTTTCTCTCCAAAATTCAATCCAAGCTAACTTCATCCTATCTTAACCTCCACACAACACACAGATAAAAGAATTGACAATTAACCCCTCACTACCCACTAATGAATGACAGTAATGATATCGCCTAAAATCTTGATTGTTATGTTTGTAGAGAGCACGCCAGGCCCGTCGCAACGCTGAAGTGGCCTTTGTCTTCATCACTGATGGTATCACAGCCAGCGACCAGCTGGATGAGGGCATAAGTGCCATGAGAAGATCGGAAGGCGTTCCCACGGTGATCGCCATGGGAACCGACACAGACGAAGAGGTCCTGCGGAAGGTGTCATTAGGGGACATGTCGGCCATCTTTAGAGGAGCTGACTATAACATGTTGAACAAACCCTCATTCTTTGAGCGCTTCGTCCGCTGGATATGCTAGTGAGGAACGGTAATGCTCTACATCATAGAATTAGAGTCTGTAGAAAGAAAGAAAACACTTGCTTCAGTGTACACGTTTAAATACATCATTCATTGTGATGAATGGTGGATGTAAGGCACTGAGATTGTTACATATCCTGTTTTTATTGGTGAAGGTTAATTTTCAAAGCCAGAAGAAAGGAGCAGCACACAAAAAACATAAGGTCGTAACATCATTTGAAATTCAGTTGTTGTACCTGTTCCCAAATCCACGGTCAGCACTTCCAAACAAAGACACTATAAGAGTCCCAGAGAAAAGGTGTATGATTATTGAATGTGTACGAAACAAACTGTATGCTTTATGTTGTTTTTATTTTGTACTAATTTTCAGTTTTCAGAAAAGAATCTCTCGCTCTCTTTCACTCTCTCAGTCTCTTCTCACAAAGTCACATTATTTACATTAAAGGTGCTAAAAAGAAAAAAGAGGACAAAGCCATCTGACTGGTTCTGAAAACTTTTTTACATCATGTTATGCTGTAATTATTGTAGTTTGTTCAGGGGATTAAAAAAAAAAAAAAAAAAAAGACATGCAGAAATGTTCATTTCCAAGGAAACAAAATCACACATACTGTAAGTGCCCCACATTCAACCACACAGGAATCACACACATACACACAAACTGTATGCCATAGTAATTTGACACACAATCATAAGAGAAACAAATCTGTAAACATGAAGTCAAAATAAAGCCTACTATGGTCACCCCAATACCGTGTTTTGTGTTGGTAAGATATTTACTATGTGCTTGGATCCATGTGCATCATTAAACCACTGCAAAATAACTGGCTCTGATATTAACTGGAGTAAAGAAAGGAAATATAGCAAACACATAATGCAAACATACACATTTCTGACCAATGGATTGTAATGTTTACCCCTTGCACATAATAAAATCAAGCTGTCTTTACTTTGATTTAATTCTGATATAGTTTGCCGTACAATGGGTGTTTGTGTATCTTGCTCCCTCTGCTGGATGGAGACAGACAAAGCACCAACTCTTACAGTAAATGGAGTCATGTCTTTTTATAATTATTTGTCAGAAATTCACCAAAAACTAATGAGAATTAGAATAACACAGCTTGATACAAAAAACATTTATAATAACAGAGATTGACACATGAGAAAATAATATCAATGTTACAATGGTTTAATGTAAAACAAAATAAAGAATAAGAAAAAATGCCATAGGATACATTTATAGAAAATGAAAACATTAGAATAGGAGTGTAATATTGATACTTTGGCTTTTAAAAAAAAAAAAAAGGTGATATTGTTTTCACATAGAACTGGATCTCTTAATTAAAAACATGAAAGTGAGGTCGTGGTTTGGCAACTTCACATCAATGAATTATAAACTTCGCAGAAAACGTGGGCATAATTAGAAAAGATTAATATAATCTTTTCTAATTTTTAATTTGCACTGTTTATCTAAGATAAACAGTGCAAACAACTGTTCCATGTTTATTATTCTTATCAACAACAACAATTTGGAGAATATGTCACTAATCAATTATATCCAAAGCGAGGAAATTGTGTCTTTGAGCTTATATACCTTTACTTGAATAAAACGTGACCTTTTTAAAACCAACTTTTCCTTAATAAAAGTGCTTCTGACCACATCAACTGAATAAGTTTGTCCACTCAAAGACTCCGTAGTAGAACCGTGACCAGTGGGACGTTCGAGTTGCTTTGCCTGTCGGAGCAACTCAGTAGTCGAGTCGTTTCACACCATAAACTGCAGGACGTCATGTGGCTGCATGCTTCAATATTATCCTCGTGTAATAAACAATAAAAAAAAAAACGGAGGCGCTCGACGTGTATAAAAAAAAAGGCCGGAGCGGCCAGCCTGGACCCGGGTCTGTACAATATGTAGCCTAACGCTTCCATCCAAGTGACTGGAAGATAGTTTGGTATCATATAAAATCCGTGCAGTCCGGAGAAGGTGAGGATTTCTGTTGGATACAGGCTGTGGCTATTTCCTGGATGCAGCTGTTGCCAGAACAAATCGAAAAAAACCAGTAGAAAACACTGGTTCTGTGTCAACACCAAAACCTCCCGCATATCAGCGAAAGATTAGAGTCACTGCAGAGTGGTAAGTCATGATTGGGTTGGTCTGCTATAAATATGTTCACATTGAAGTACCATTAGTTAGTGAGAAACAAAATGTAAAGAAAAGTAAAGGTCAGGTCTGCTCATTGACACTTTTGCCAGAGTTGCATAGTGATATTAGAGTGGCTTCGTAGATTATGATTTTGTTTTTCTTATTATTTCGGTTATGTAATGTATTGTAGCCTATGTAATGTTTCCTTTATGTAATTTAAAAGTAGGATTCAGTGGAAAACTGAGACCTCTGTTGTCTAGTTTTCACAGTTCAAAGGTCACAGCATTGCACAACCTGGGGGGGGGGGGGCTACAGTAGTTTATTTACTGGTACATTATTTACAGGTATGTAAAAAGCACAGTTTAGCAATGCATTTTGTTGTCATAAGAATAGTGTCATCGGTCGACTATGTGAGTTGAGGCCAGTCATGCATAAGTATTTAATTGCATCAGAGTTATGTTTTGTGTGTGTGTTTGCTCCAGTGCAGCCAGTATGGAAGGCGAGCCCCTCTCAGCCCTGTGCACCCCTGCTCTGGTGGTGGATGTGGACAAAGTCAAGAGAAATGCCCAGAGGATGATGGAGCGTTGTCAGAAGCTGGGAGTCCAGCTGCGGCCACACATGAAGACACACAAAACTCTGTAGGAATACCCCCTCCCACACTCATATGTCCGTATAACTTGCATAATCATGAGGATGATGAGACATTTCTGCTTGTTTGTGTTCATGTGTAGTGAGTGCGCTGACATAATGACGGGTGGATCACGCCGATGCATCGTGGTCTCCACACTTGCAGAGGCCTGTTTCTATGCCGACCATGGATTTGATGACATCCTCTATGCATACTCTGTTCCCTTTGATAAGGTTATCTCAAGTCACACTGTGCTTGATCCCTTTTACACACAATCTATACTGTATAACAAAGTATATAGTGCACTATATTTTAAATGTGTGGAATCTACCGATACCTGGAACACAGTTTCCAAAACAGTCATTGATTCACATCTTCCCAATTAACTAATGAATGATTATTATCAACATGCAGGTTAATGCAAATAACATTAATGTGACAGAAATTTGTATAATTATCACACTGGTTAGGTTCCAGCTATAGTCAAAATACCATGCATGCTACTTTATGTCTGTATGTGTGTGTGTGGTTGTAGGTGGAGCGTTGTGCAGCCCTGTCAGAGCGACTGGATCTCTTCCAAGTTTTATTGGATCATCCTGAGGCTCTGGAGCAGCTCAAAAAGAGACCACTCAGGGACGGACGGCAGTGGCACGTCTGGCTGAAACTGGACTGTGGCAATGGGAGAGGTAAACGGGTCGGGAAAACCATGACACAGCTGGCATTAACTAACTGTGTACTTGCTTGATTGTGTGTTTGCTCTTTTGTTGTAGCCGGTGTCCTGCACTCAGAGCCCGGGGCGCTCGCTCTGGCTCAGGCCATCGCTGAAACGGAGGGCGTGCGGCTGACAGGAGTGTACGCTCACTGCGGGAACACCTACAACTGCAGAGGAGCCGAGCAAATACAGGCTGTCGCTCAGGAAACCACCACCCTGACTCTGCAGTTCATGGAAAAGTAAGTCACAAGTAAACAGGTATCAATGTGTACTAATGTACTTTTTTAATAGTTTCCTTTCTTTGCACAAGTCTTGTTGGTTTGTAGGTGTGATTGAAGAAGAAAGGAGACTGACGTCGAGTTCATAAGAAAGCACTTTAAACTTCTGACATCAGACAGAAATTGGGATTAACACTACTTAAATTTTGCTTATTTACACTGTCCACCTTTCCCACAGTACGTTTTGACCTCACCAACAACAAACAGCAGGCAGACTCGAGAAGCACAGAAGATTCATAAATATAAATGCTGCTCCTTTGCATGGAAAAAAAAATGTATGGAGGGACGGATGGAAAGATAAATGCAGAATATTGAGCTTCATTAGATGGACACAGATCCAGAGACAAATGACTTGTATAAGATAAAAATGGATTAAAGATAATATATCAATGAGTTTATACATTGTTAGGTTCCTACAAGTTCATGCAGGTTAAAGTTATTTGACCAATAGTTATTGCATGTGAGTTAAAGGGATAGTTCAACATTTTGGCAAATTGGCCCATTGCCATAATCCTATAGTCATAGCAGTATGTTCGTTACCTTTATTGTCGGTGCAAGCTACTTTTAGAATGGCGGAGCAGAGCTGCGAGCTGCTCAGAGCTACGCTATGGAGGCTAATGGGATTTCTTGGTTTCCCTCATCAAACTCATCAAATACACAATCTAACAACTCCAAAACGCTCTGGTGGACAAGTTGTGACCTGCACATTCACCACGCTATTAGTTAATAACGGAATGTTGAACTATCCCTTTAATGGCCTTAGAGCATAATTATTTCAAGTAAGCTTTTCGATTAGTGTCTAATAAAATGTGTCTTTTATATGATTATTACTTAATCAGCTCTCTGGGTTTGTTTCTGGCAGACTGAAGGCTGTTGGCATCACCTGTAAATCCAGCATTGGCTCCACCCCTTCCTGTAGTCACCCCGTCAAAGACATGGCGCAGCTCAGTGAAGTGCATCCTGGGAACTACGTCTTCTATGGTGTGTGGAAGGAAATGTCGTTGCATCAGGTTTACAGTTGAACTCAACATAGTGAAAAACTGTATAGTTAAAACAGCAGTTGTCGCTTCCAATGGGTTTTAGATGCGCAGCAGTCTGTGATCGGCTCATGCAGTCTGGAGGACGTGGCTGTGAGGGTTTTGACGAGGGTGATTGGACACTGTCCTCACAGGAACCAGCTCCTGACTGACTGTGGATGGAGTGGAATCAGGTGCCCTCATTAGCTGATGTAAATCTATACTATCCATCAGCTGTAGCTAATGTTTTTACCTAAGTCATGATTTATTTTATCTTCATCTCTCTCAGTCTTGATGGAGCTGGAAAACTTCCCACTGGATATGCTGTGATCGAAGGTCATCCAGACCTCAAGTAATGCTGTTACTCTCTCCTTTGTTCTCAGTTTTAACCTGTTGAGTGTGACTGAAGTCAACTGATGAGAGACTTTTGCCTCTAGGTTGTTGTCTATGACCCAGGAGCACGGCAGAGTGGAGCCCATCTCCGGACCACTGGACTACAGCAAGTACCCCCTCGGCACTCTGCTCACCCTGATCCCCTACCATGTAAGAACCCTTCAGTGCTGAATCAACCTGACTGCTTTATTGTCATTCTCCCTCTGATCTGACCATCTCTGTTGATTCCTGTCAGTCTTGTGCAACAGCAGTGATGCATCCTGTGTACCATGTGCACTCTGAGGGCCGTCTGCTGGGGAGGTGGACTCCCACTCGCGGATGGTGAACAACCAACTGTTCAAGAATGCATAACTCTTTTAGCAAATCTGCATTAACACAGAAAGAAGGACTTCTTTGAGCGACTCCTGACACCTGTGATGGAAATAATTTGGGTTTTTTCTGTGCTCTCCATTAATTTTCACCTCTTCTTTCCTCTGTTCTCCTGAGTGACAGATATCTGCAAGTAGTAGAATTTAATTCCAAACTAGAATTATAGATTTGATCATAAACTCTAATTAAATCATTCGTCGCACTTTTGTCGGCCTATTCCCTAAATAATGTGACAAAAGAAATGTAGAGAAATACACATTTATAAACGTTTCAATGTCTAAATAAATCAGTGCTTAAGTACTATATTGTCTCCTCATTTCATCAATGCCACCTTGCAGTGATTTGAAAAGTGTCAGTATGTGAATTTCAATAAAAGTCATTGTGCTGTGGAATAGACTGAAACAACAAATGTCAGTAGAAGTAAATTGACTTGACAGTGGAAAGTGCTGAAAAATGCAAGATGAACATATAGACAAATTAAAGATGAACTGAGTGACAGGTTGTTCATTCCATCTTGAGTTGCAATCACAGACTGGTTAATTATTTCAGGCTTAAAAATGTTACTCTTATTTCCACTTATCTTTGCTTTCCAAGTATCTTAGTGTGTCCAAATTATAAAAAGAAATGTGTTTATATTTTTAAATCATAATGCATGCGGTATTATTGTTGTAATAAAAAGTCATCCTTCAGTCATAAAAAAGCAATGAGCAGGGTCAAAGCCGAAGAGCATCTTGGGAAATGTTGTTTTCTCTGAGGCCAACGCTCTGATTGGCTGCGCTGTGACCTTTCACTTGTCACGTGGTTTAAAAACTTCAGGAGGATGGCGCGGAAAGTTGTCACACCGTGTGTCTGTGGAGCTCTCATGTTGTGAAGGATTGTTTACATTTCTCGGCTGATTCTGACATTTTATATCGAGTAAGTTTCCTTTCTCTTTCTTCCTGCTCCGCTCCTCTGTGAGGCGTTCAGGGTCCGTTGCTGCTGCCCGGTCACTGCGCTCCTCCGCCGCAGCAGCACACTGACGTTAAGTTACACCGACATCTGATGCAGTTACTAGGACAATGAGTGACGAAGCCGTAGTGATAATAACTGTCTGTGTTGGCATTAAAGCTTGATAAATACACACATGTTGTGTTTATAGCGGTTGCATTAACTTACATTGTATGTCTCCCCCTCAGTCATGAGCGTGTTGGAGGTGAAGTTCATCGGTGATGGAGACGTGCTGGAGCACATCGTGGACAAACAGGAGGGTATGGATGACAGAGTCAGTGTGATTGTGTTGACATGTTGTTGTTGAGGAGCAGCAGGCTGACCTGTCTGTGTCCTTGCTGTCAAAATCAAATCAAATCAAATAGCCTTTATTGTCATTGCAACAGACAAGTACAACGAGATTTGTGGTGCCACATCCATTCCAGGGCTAAAACAGATTAAAACAAGCTAAAAAGGACAACCTCAATGACACGCATAATACTCACACAAGAAAAAATAAATAAATAAGTCATCCAGTTATTAAAAATCAGTATTATAATAAAACCTGTAGGAATAAATAGATATTGCACAATAACATTACAGCAGAAGTAAGCGATCTGGTCGTTTTGGCTAACTTCCTGTCAGCCGATGGAGTTAGCAGTCCCCGCCCTCGTCCCTACGTCACCACATTCACGCGCATCCCTTGGCTGCACACACAGAGAGGACCGCCCCTTTATGCCGTTCTCTCTCCTCATTGGATAAAGGTTGTAGGATACAAGGAAAGTTTTCTCCTCGGCTTACAGCAGAGCAGAGTGACTGACAAACCCGTGATTGCTGTCGGAAGATATAAGACAAACATTCCACTTACTTCTGCTTTAAGAAAGTGCTGTTTGGTGCAGTGGTGAAGAGTTATGTATTTTGGCTGGTTGCTGTGGTTAATAAGTCTGATGGCCCAGGGGTAAAAGCTATTTCTGTGTCTGTTGGTGCGTGACTTCTGTATCTTCTGTCAGGGGGGCAGAGCAGCGGAGGGACCGTCCAGAAGATGGTCACGTTTAAGAGCCCGGCTGCCCGGCGGCCCAGGGGGGAGGCGGAGGGGGGAGGAGGGGATGAACATGGAGCCTGTGATGAGCAGAACTATATCCAAGCTTTAGGAGCAGACAACATAGAAGGTGAGTGAGACAACTGTCCTTTCTGACTTTGTTGGCAGTAAACTGAGCTCACAGCCAACTAGTTCCTGGTTTCTTCATCCCTGATACACTTATACACTTATTAAAGCAGATATCATCGGCACGGCCGTTTCGGCTAATGCTGTGTTCAAGGCAGGCTTTTGAAACCGTAAGTTACAGCTTCAAGTCACAACTACGACTTGGTAGCGTTCCAGGTAACCCGTAGCTCGTGTTTTTACCGTCCTGTTGTCTGTGAAAGTTCACTATAACGGCCACTCGTAACTTCCGACCCGTGAACTCGTACCAGATCGAACTGGTATGACTTCACAGGAAGGAAAAACACAAAGTACGAGTTTCCTTGAACGCACCATGAGTTAGCAGCCCCCGCCCTTGTCAGGCATCAATTGGTCCTCGTGCTACGTCACCACATTCACGCGCATCCCTTGGCTGCACACACAGCCCTTCATGCCGTTCTCTCCCCTCATTGGATAACACTTGTATCCCACAAGGAAAATTTTCTCCTCGGGTTACAGCAGAGCAGAGTGACGGAGAGACTCGTGTTTAGGCTGAAATACTTCATGTAAGTGATTGCTGACGGAAAATAGGACTATTTAGGACTTATATTAACAAAAACATTCCACTGATATCTGCTTTAAGTACGTACACTTGGATAAAGATAATAAAGTCTTGATGTTGTAATATAAACAATATTTTCATTTGCAAATGTTTTAGAGCAGGGGTTCTCAACTTGTCTCACTCTGGGACCCACTTTTATAGAATTCAAACCAAGATGACCAAGATTTTAAAAAAATCTAATTTTTATGGAGCAAAGTGCATTTCAGAGCACATGCATGAAACTGAGGAGGACCATGACAACTGCATGTAAGTGAATAAAAATATATCAAACTGCACAAAATGGAGACCAACAAAATTATATATTTGACTTCTAAGGCATCTCTCTCTAAAGACCCACAAAACAAAACAAGGTATTTTCACTGCATTCAGGCCACATTAATAAGAAACTGATATCTTTGCATTCAGAGCAAATAATAAGAAACTGTGGAGGATCATTACAACTGAGTGCTGTGTGCCTTTCAAAATAAGTTATATTTCAAAAAAAGACATATCCAACATCACATGCGCATTAAATATTTACTTTTTTTGCCCAGCTGTCCGCGACCCATCCAGAACAGGTCTGCGACCCACTTTTGGGTCCCGACCCACCAGTTGAGAACCACTGTTTTAGAGAGGTGTTGATTCATCTTGTAGGCTGTGAGATTTGATGCTGTTGTTCTGTATAGTTTTGTGTCCTTATTTACTTTGGTGAGAGTAGACTGGCTGTATGTACAGTATATGATCACATCATATGGTCAGTAGTGGAGCATCAGTTCTTTGTGATACAGTGTATATTAGCATGAGTGCTGCTGATGATAAAAGTGTGTGTTCTTGTTTTCACAGAGGATGAGGAGGGTTTGTCCAGAGTGGCTGGATCTTCTATTTTCACTTTCCAGAAAGTGAAGCGAGGCCACAGCATGGCTCAGACTGGTGAGCCTCCACTGCTCACGCTCTCTACATCATAGACCTTGTTATCTTGTTGTCACGGAGATACACCTAGATTTATCATCATTAACTTAGGTTTTTATTTATCACACACTTTGTGTTTGTGATTTTATTAACAGCAAGTGAGCTGGCACGGACTCCTGGGAAAAATGTGACCTTCAGCAAGACTCCAAATGTTGAACCCTCCACTCCCACCAGAACAGGCCGTAGTGAGTCCGGTGCATCCTGCCTTGTGTTTGTCTGCATCTCACCTTGTGTTCATTTACACACAACTAAGCTTGATCTTTCTCTCTCCCTCTCTGTCAAGACCACAGAGGTGAAAGTCGGACTCCACAGAGGGTGAGACTAATATAAAAGGCTGTTTTTTAATGTAATTTAACTTCTAGTGTTTTCTCTGCTGCTGTTTTCTCTGTGTAACCTTTTCTTTTTGTACGACAGAATAAGAAGGTTCAGTTTGTCTCCACAACACCACACAGGCTGAGGAAGAGAATGACAAGTGAGTTTATCTTGGTGCAGTGAAAGTAGCTTCTCTTCCTGTTACAGTCAGACACTGAGACTCAAGCTGCTAACTAAAGCTGTTTGCCAATTTCAGCCCCGAGCCTTCGGTCGGACAGTGACAGCGAGCTGTCGGCCTCGGGCTCTGAGGAGGACGAGGATGAAGATGGGATGGAGGATGAGCAGAAAATAAAGAAAGAGGACAAGGAGAACGTGAAGACGCCAAGGACACCCAGTAAAGGTTCATCTGCAGCTCTGTACAAGACTCCTGCCAAGAAGAGCAAGATCACTCCTGAGCCCCCGAACCAGCCCACTATGGTTGAGGAGTACTTCGAGGCCCACGGCAGTTCAAAAGTCCTGACATCAGACCGCACCCTGGAGCGTTTACACACCCCTAAACTAGACAGGGTCAGTATATGAAAGCCAGTTCTCTAAATTGATTAAATCTGCTGTTTTTAAGTTGGAGTTTATCTTATTATACTTTGTGTTTGCAGGAGACGTTGGTTCAACTTTTAGAGGGAAAGCCGTCCTGCTACTCCAAAGAGATCCAGCAGCTCCACAGCAAACACAGAAAGCACTTTAGCAAATGGATGTTACAGTTACAGTGAGTCTGGTTTTTGTTTTCTTTGTACTGAATGTCTTTTTGTGGCTTTTAAAAAACTAAAACAAGAAATGTGTGTGTTTGTGTGTAGATTAGGCTTCAGTGTGCTGGTCTACGGTCTGGGCAGTAAAAAAGCTCTGCTGGAGGACTTCCGCATGTCTCACCTGGCTCAAGAAATCCACCTCGTGGTCAACGGATTCTTCCCTTCTATCACTCTTAAATCAGTCAGTGTCTCAAATAAAACCTAAACTAAAACCAGAACAGTAAAGCCCTAAAACACCAATGACGCTCACACATTTTCTTTACATGTGCTTTCTTTGCAGATATTAAATGCCCTTACATGTGAAGTTCTGGAGCAACAGGGAAGTTTCCGAACACCCTCAGACCAGATCCAGTTCATCACTCGGACTCTTAAAGACAGTGAGTGTGTTTAAAATATATACGTATATATACATTTAGTTTTCTTTCAGGGACCATGTACAAAATACATTAATCACATACAGAGATGCTTTGTACTGGATTTAGCTAAAAGCTAGTTTCCATCTGCAGTCCCTGGGCAAGTAGAAACAACAGGATAAACACAAATGCATGCATGTAAACACATGCAATTTAAAATTCAGTAAATATCAAAAATATATATGCAATCTTACTACATCCAGAGAATCAATGGACCAATGCAGTGTATTGAGATTAGTGCTGACGAGACTCAGATCTTAAAGAGGAACTAAGCAGGATTTCTCCTGTGGCTATGCTACATTTTTACCTTAATTAAAAAGCTCCGGAGTAATTGTGATAGTTAACTACATGACTTGTGACTTGATACGAGTGAGAATGGAGGCTCTGCCTTCCACCTGGCGTCTCACGGCTGAAAACCAACATTGCAACATCAGTGTAGTTACTCGGTTGCCACCCCAGTGTCCCAGCTCTCATCTCTGCGGCACAGCAACACAAACGCGCTCCGTAACTGGCAATCTTTTGTTAATGGCAGTTAAGACTACATAAATGCACACGTTGTAACATCGTATATAACATTATCCACCGCTCCATGTATTGATTTTTCGCCGGCTTCGTTGTAAACAAATGCACATGGCCAGGGGGAGGGTTGGGAAAACAGCGGAAAAGCGACCGAAATTGCATAGTTCCTCTTTAAGATCCATTTTTTTCACCTCAAGAAAAAGGGCAGAAACCTGCACTGTCAAGCTTGTGTTGAAATGATGTGTGTTTTACCATTAAACATGTCCACGCAGGTCCAGATCTCCATGTGTACCTGATAATCCACAATATCGATGGGCCCATGCTGCGAGGAGAGAAGACCCAGAGTGCACTGGGGCAGCTGGCGTCCATCCCCAACCTGCATTTAGTGGCTTCATTGGACCACATCAACGCTCCATTGGGTGGGTGTTTGTAAGCGTGTGAACTGCTGCTGCTGAGTTAATGCTGTTGAGACGTGTCCTTGCAGCTGAGTGTCTCCTGTGTGTTCCCAGTGTGGGACCAGTTCAAGCAGAGTCAGTTTAACTGGCTGTGGTGGGAGTGCGTGACCTTCCAGCACTACACGGAGGAGACGTCGTATGAGAACTCGCTGCTGGTGCAGCAGACTGGCGCGCTCGCTCTGTCCTCCCTCACACACGTGCTCCGCAGCTTGACGTCCAATGCAAGGTACCGCACTCACGTCCATGTAATGAGCTGTTAAAGGGTTCGTGCTTTGTTCAAGCTCTTCACGAGCGTGTCTTTCCTTTTCTTTTTTTACAGAGGAATTTTCAAACTGCTGGTGAAGTTTCAGCTGGAAAACAAAGACAATCCCTCATATACAGGTGCACATTAACATTCAAAACTTTAAAATGATAAACAGATTTCTCTCCCAAAAGTGTTTGATTCTAATATTTTTCTGTCAACGTGTGCAGGATTGTCTTTCCAGGATTTCTACCAGCGCTGTCGAGAGGCGTTCTTGGTCAACTCTGACCTCACACTGAGGACTCAGCTGACTGAGTTCAGAGACCACAAACTGATACGGACACGCAAGGTAGAGCTGTGATTAATTTTGGACCTGTCGACTTGATCTGGGTGCCATTACTTTGTAGAATCTACTGCAGGTGACCGTTACTTACATTTATCTCCATCATTGTCCAGGGTGCAGATGGAGTGGAGTACCTGCTTGTTGCTGTGGACGCGAGCACCTTGATGGATTTCCTGGAGAACGAGGAGGGTGATTGAGAAGAGGAAGCTCTAGACTATTACTTCATGAACTAACTTTCCCAGCAGAATGATCAGCCAATGATATCAAGGCCCAGTGGCATCTGATAGGAGACCCCAGCTCCCAGGCTCTGCTCAGTTTAAATCATGTCCTATGAGTTGTCCAGATGCCCCTTTGTTCTGTAGCACTCTGAGTCTGAATGTGTACATGTTAATTTGTGTCATTAAATTCAACACTGATGGTTATTGTATTGCAATTTATTTGTCTAATTATCAGAAATAGATTTACAGTTAGCAAAACATACATTCTTTTGTTCTTACAAGGCAGGAAGGCATGCTGCATTAAAAAACAAAAAAGCCAAGGAAATGATTCAGTACTCTGCCACGAGTGAAAACTGGACCACAAATAGAAGGTGTCAGTGAAAGTGCAGCACATGCAATGCTTAAAGTGATAGTTCACCCAAAATTGAAATTTCACTCATTATCTACTCACCCTCATGTCGACTAAGGGCTGGGAGAAGTTTCAGAGTTATCAGTGGCTTCTCTGAGTTACAGGGGGTCTCGGCGTAGCAGTGGTCTCGGCGTAGCAGTGCATGTGAGTGAAATACCTCCATGCTGCTCGTATGTAATGTCCGTCTTGTATTGAAGCCCCGAAATGCGAAATTGTCACGAAAAAAATTTAATAAGTCTAAATTTCAAGCTTGTTTGTAGCGGAAGCTCCTCTTCCCGGTTCATCAAATTTGGACGAACCAGGGTCTGTCCTCTTCCCAGTTCGTCCAAATTTGACGAACCGGGAAGAGGAGCTTTGAGAAGCTTCCGCTACAAAACAAGCTTGAAATATAGACTTATTTAATTTTTTTGGGACAATTTCGCATTTCGGGGCTTCAATACAAGACGGACATTACATACGAGCAGCATGGAGGTATTTGGATGTTTTTTGGTGTGTCTTTTTGTTACGAAGATAGTTGGTATCCATTTGCAACCGTTATATGGACATGCACTGCATGCCGAGACCCCCTGTAACTCAGAAAAGCCACGGATAACTCTGAAACTTCTCCCAGCCCTTAGTTGACATGAGGGTGAGTAGATAATGAGTGAAATTTATATTTTGGGTGAACTATCCCTTTAAAGGAGTCAGGAGGTAATAGGAGGGGGTGGGGGGTTAGGACCCTGTTTCTAGTCTCTATAAGGATGAGATTTTGGTTTAGTCACGGTGAAGGGAGCGTGAGGTTTGGCCCTGAGTGCATGCTGTACAGTGTCTCACTGTGTGATTTCGGCAGTTTTGTGTGTCTGCAGTGAATCTTTCAGTGTCTCTGGGTCCAGTGTGTAGGTCTGGAGTCTGTTCTGCGTGGCTGTGTTTACAATGCGAAGCTCCTCTTCATCCAAATCATTCAGCAGCAGCAGAACTGCATGGAGGGTGTGCGTCTGAAAACACAATCAAAGGGATCAATCAATGGCTGAGGCGAACAGAGTGTTCAAAGTCGTTCAAAGAGTTTTAGTGGAGCACAGTTCAAAGACAAGAGGCTACTACCTTTTTCATTGGGGATGTGGTTTCTCTGGTTGATGGAGAGGAAAGAGAGGGGAACTTGTCTCTGGAGAGCGGCTTCATCCCCAACTCTTCCCTGATTTTACTGTAAAACAAAAGAGGAAATATGGGGATACTTTATCTTATTCTGTCTAAATTAATTTGACAATTTTGTTCGGTTAGGGAAAGTTAAATGTCTGTGAATGTTTATGTCTGGCTGTGAGGCTCACTTGGTCTCCTCCATGTTGTAGTTGAGGGGGTCGTTCTCCGTCTCTGTTTCTGGAAGCCCATTTGAGGAAAGCTGGTTCTGGATGCTGCCTGGTGGGGTGGTGACCACTTCACCTTCCATGATAGCCAGCGAAAGCTCATCATCTGTCACTGCTGCACACACACACACACACACACGAGTTATCAGTATTCAAAGCTGTTAAATATGATACTTTTATGACAGCTGGGCAAACTTATCTGCTATGAGGCGCTAGATAAGACATGAAACGCACCCTGAGTGAGGTGAATGTGTCACCAACATACAGGTGTGATCAAGTCATTTCCAGTCTTATTAAAGAGTTTAGTTTTATCTAAACCATCTTAACCCTCCTGTTGTCCTCCTGGGTCAAGAAAGGAAGGAAGGAATTTTTTGTTGTTGTAAACATTCTCTAATGTGTGAATAAAAATTAATTGGAAAAAAAAAAGAAAGGAAGGAAGGAAGGACGAAGGGAAAGATGGGAGGAAAGAAGGAAGGGGAAAAGGAAGGAAAGATAGAAGGAGAGAGCGAATAGATTGGGTCAGTTGGGTCAAAAAGGAAGGAAGAAGTAAGGGCGAAGGGAAAGAAGGGAGGGAGGGAAAAAGGACTGTGGAAAGAAGGAAAGGAAAAAGGAAGGAAAGAAAGGGGGGGGGAACAGATTCGTTCAAGGAAGGAAGAAGAATGAAGGAAGAAGGGAAAAGGGAAGAAAGATGCAGGTATAGGGAACAGATCAGGTCAATTGGAGCAAAAGAGGAAGGAAGAAGAAGGAAGGATGAAGGGAAGGAAGGAAGGAGGAAGGAAGGGAAAAAGGATTGTGGAAAGAAGGAAGGATGGAGGAAGAAAACAGACTGGGTCAATTTGACCCAGAAGGACAACAGGAGGGTTAAAACAGCCCAGTCATTTGAATAGTCTGCTCTAAGTGGACAGACACTGCACACTCACGCAGGTTGTCCAGCCTCTGCAGACGAGGCAGGCAGCGCAGCACAGTGAGCCGATACTGGCTGGACTCTGCTTCACAGCAGGGGTTCTCTGCCAACCACAGCACCTTCAGGTTTGTCAGCGATCGCAGGTGCGAGAGCTCAGACAGCGAGGGGATCAGGTTCCTCCTCAGGTAGAGCTCACACAGGGACAGACAGCCGGCCAGAGGAGCCAGAGAGGAGATGCGGTTGACACTGAGGAGAGAGAGGATCCCAGCCAGGAGTCAGAATGAGTCAGTGTGTCAGTGTGGACAGTAACAGGGCTACTACGTGTGTGTGTGTGTGTGTGTGTGTGTGTGTGTGTGTGTGTGTGTGTGTGTGTGTGTCACCCACCTCAGTGTCAGCACCTTAATGTTGGGCATTTGAGAGAAGATGGAGATCTGAGAGGACAACATTAGGGAACATGTATTATTACAACACATATGCATATGCAATAAAACAAAGAAGAGGAATCAAGTCGAGTGCATAATAAATAGCGGTTTCACTGTTCCAACAAATACGATAGCACTGTTGTCTAC
This sequence comes from Trachurus japonicus, assembly GCF_045865225.1. Lineage (NCBI taxonomy): Eukaryota > Metazoa > Chordata > Actinopteri > Carangiformes > Carangidae > Trachurus > Trachurus japonicus. The sequence continues at coordinate 31,003,732 of NC_140923.1, forward strand.
TCACATCAGTTAGGCTGCATCCCCTGTAAAAGAAAACGTCAAGTGTAACGTTACAATTTGGAGACAGATGAAAAACAAAGCTGCGCGTGTCAAACTTAAACCATCAACACGCAGCTGTAGTAAACACCAACTTGACTGGTGGTCTGCTAAAATGAGCCACTTACCAGCAGTTCAGTTTCTTTACGCTCTCCAAGTCGGAGGCCTTGGCCTTAGCGAGAACCAGTTTCCGTGTTAGCTTCATAGCTCATCACCAAACTAAATATATACGTAAAAATATTTTGAACGGTCTATATCTGCGCAAACAACAAAGGCCGCATTATGACAGTCCGAGTGAACAAACATTTCAACTCAGCAGCAGCAGGGATGTTGTCGTCCACACCATTAATACGCATGCGCGTAACTACCGTGGCGTCCTTAGTAACAGGTTTCCATTTCCTTTATCGTTTTCTCTATTCTTGGAAGAGTTTTCTTCTATCGTGTTCATATTTGGAAAAATTTGTACAAAAAACTCTACACTCAGAGTTGGGCTGTTTATTTTCAGTAGAAATATATTTTTTATATGTAATAATATGTGCGTCCTTCGAAAACTCCAAGTCCCACAATGCAGCGCGGCTGCGACTGAGTAAATCGCGCCTGCGCCGTAAGCAATCCCTCTTTGGACCTACGTCTCCACTGAAACGATGGTGAGCGAGATTGTCCCCTTCCCAATCCGTGTCAATCTAACGTTTTCTGTGCTGTAAATGATATAATCACATATTCTGAGGTTTAGGATGTCCTCCTTTGTCCAACCCGAGTCATATTATTGTTGGATTGGTGATTTTATAAACAGAAAAAACGATGTTTTCACGTCCTGTTGAGACAGCAATGGCTGCCACCATTGCCAAACTCACTTGAGTCAAAGTACCGGGTGGGCTGGTCGTTTTAGCTCGCTGTTTGTCTTTTATTCTTACATGCCGTGCTTGGTCAGGAGACCCGCACAATTTAAAATGAAACGAAAACGCTGTTTTTGTGTTCAAATGAGGGTCCGTCGCCTGAATCTGCCCCAGGGTTGTTGAAGTGGTTGAAGTTAGCTAGGTGGCTAATCTGTGCATACTGTGGTCTTTGCCTTTGGACCGGGTTATTGAACTGGATATTCAGAAAATAGTACACTACATCATCTACCACCGTTTGCCTCTGTAATTTAGCATAAACCCAGTTAGAAAGTGTTGCCAGTGTTTATTGCTGATACACCTGTATTGATGTTTGTGTCCCTATGTTTTCATGTTGTTCACAGGCCAAACGCACCAAGAAGGTGGGGATCGTTGGTAAATACGGCACGCGTTATGGCGCGTCGCTGAGGAAGATGGTCAAGAAAATTGAAATCTCCCAGCACGCCAAGTACACCTGCTCTTTCTGTGGCAAGGTAAGTGCAGATTTAGCATCAACCAAAGACTGCTCTGTGACTAATTCATGATATGCAGGAAGCAGTGTGTAAATTATATATAGTTCGAGTAGATGGCAGAGATTTCACATTGGAGTACACAGTTACCATGGAGGTTTAGATGTTGCACCTGGATAAATGTCAACATACCCTTTCCTATCTGTTTTTAATGTACTTCATTTATGTTCACAGACCAAAATGAAGAGGAGGGCTGTCGGTATCTGGCACTGTGGATCCTGCAAGAAGACAGTGGCTGGAGGTGCCTGGACTTACAAGTAGGTTTCTTTTAGCACACTGCTCCATCCAGCAGCATGTTAATGAGATTGATCCTCTGTGTATGATTCATAAAAATGAAATTTGGCTTCAAGTGTCTTTGACCGATCAAAGGACTGTCTGACTGTTATATTCCTGCCATCAAGCTGATTTAAAATATGACTGTGCCAGCTGTTCTGTGTTGGGCTTGTTGCGTTGAACTAAGAACTGACCTGACTGTCATGAGCCTCGTTATCAACTCTGAATCAGGATTTGTGCACATGAAGCTTCAGATAATGTGGAACTTATTTTACTGGATTTGGAAATACTTTTTCCAGGACAACAACAGCCTCATTTTTCTTTGATAATTGGAAGGAGTCAGTGATGATGATGACTTACAGAGCAGCGCATTCATCCAGGCAGATGTAGATGTTGTTTTTATGGCTGTGTCAATGGAGAGACGTTAAATCATCAACTAGAGAAAAGCCTAATTAAATGATATAACAAATGTTCACACCAGACCACAGTATGGAAAATTTCAGATTGGATTTTGTGTTTTGATCAATAGTATTGCTTTAACGGTCTGAGTGAACCACAAACTGACTTATCAGTGATGTCAAATTAAGCATTTCTATTATCAGACATGTAATTGCCAGTATACTGGAATGAGCTGCTGCTGTGTGGAAAGCTTTTTCTTCAATACTAAATTCTCTCAAAGGTGTTTAATCCTTTAATTTAAAACATTTGTAACTAATGTGTTGTTTCTTTTCCAGCACAACTTCCGCTGTCACAGTCAAGTCTGCGATCAGGAGACTGAAGGAGTTGAAGGACCAGTAAACCAATGCGATCAACGCTGGTGGATTTGGGACTTTATTTTCTATAACTTAACCGACCTGGACATGGCCACAACGTCCAAAAAATAAAGCAGTCTTGGAGCGGAATCCTTTGTTTGTGTCTTTGTGCTTCTGGTCTACAATGTAGCAGTAAAATTAAAACTGGTGCTGTGTCCACAAGAAACCCCACTAACCTTGCATGAGTGAGAATCGTCACTGGAGCTCAGGCTGCTAATAAAGTTGAAATGTCAAGGCAGTACAGCTGCAGCAGTACATTTACATGTAGAGGTGACCAGAGGAAAGAGGTTGACTGTTGGGTTTTAGACTGCAAACACAAACTGCTTTCTTGTCGCAAATCAAGAGTAAACCAGACTTTAGTGCCGTGTTTGCCTTTTGGACATCGAAGCTGAACCGTTTCAGTTCAACATCACTCCTTTTACATTTGAGCGCTTTACTCACTTGAAAAAAATACTGTTGACAGGAGTAGAAGCTGAATATTGAAACAATTAACAGGGCAACATACAGTATACCTGTCCATTGAAATTGCGAGTCATCTGAACACTATTGAATTTTAAATGTGGAATATAGACCTTTTTCACAGCAGTTCACCTATTAGTCACAGATGTAACAACCTTAGTGATGACTGCAGTCCATGTGCTTTGGTATTTTATGTCTGTGATTTTGTGACATGAAACATCTGAGGTGTTGGTAATGATACTGTTTTCACCAGTAATGGCCAGTCTCTCATGAAAAAGCTGTATGACTGGTGTAACAGGGTCAGTATACATTTTTAGTTTGTTTTGATTGCTCAGATAGATAAATAGCTCTGTCACTGATGGCTCATTTTATCAATATGAAACGACTGAAGGATTGTCTTTGTTACTAGAAGAAATCTACATGCATCATAAGTAACAGACATACAAATAAGTGTGCACACAAAAAATACAAAATTAGGTAGAGATGTAAAGGGAAGGACTTGGAGACAAAGTGCAGTTGTGTTGTACAAGGTAAATTCACAAAACCTAATGGTCAGGACAGGACAGCAGCAGGGGCATGGTTTTGAAAGTGTCGCAACGAGCGTTGTGCATTTCTCTGTGACGTGAATTATCCAAGTCTTATGTAACGGTAGTTGTGGGGGAAAATCATAATTTGCTTTTTTTCCCCCAACAATGAACAATGTTTATTGATTGATTATAGAGATTGAATGGACCCTGACGCTTGTAGGAAGCAGTTGATCCTGAAGGTGGCAGCAGTGCGACGCCACCGACGTCATCTGCCGTAAACCTCCCAGCAGAGGGCGTAGTGTCGTAACTCCCAACTCCACTCAACAGCACCAAGAAACAAGTATGGCGGCTTCCAGTGTTTTCAGACCGGGACTGTTCAACCACAAAGTTGCAGTTGTGACGGGAGGAGGCTCCGGTATCGGTAAAGCCATCTCTGCAGAGCTGCTGGAGCTGGGTGAGTGGTGCTACTGTGTCAGACCAGAGACAGGGTGTTGTGATCCACAGAGCTGACCGAGGGACCACTGCAGTCTGATGAACTTTGCCACACATAGAGTGTAGAGTCCGACCAGTGAAGAGCTACACATTGGACACTGTTATTCATGTGGAGGCGCAACTATCAACATGAACTATATAAAGTGTAACAGACACTAGGCCTGAACAGTTGAAAAATTGTAGAAAAAGCCACAGCCAAATGCAATGTCCAAATCAGGAGCTGATTTTTATTTTTATTTTTTTGTAAAAGTTAAAATATATATTATGCATACAGCATTTCATAGCATATTCTCCAGGTGACATAATTAACCATCTTTTTATTTGGTTTATTAAAAAAAACAAATAAATATTTTATATTTATTTAGAGAAAATGAAAATAGCAATATTTGACAAAATAATTGCAATAGCCTACTATTATTTCTGCATTCTCTTCAATGCCTAAATTTCACACATTACAGATCTGCTTAAATATGGAGAGCTTAGCGGCGAGTTTATTCCTAGTAATCACCATATAACTGTATAATAACTCATTAATGAGAAGTTGTTGCATGTGATGGTGAACTGAGTGCGTGGCGTCTCTTCAGGCTGCAGTGTGGTGATCGCCAGTAGAAAGCCAGAGAAGCTGGAGGCAGCAGCTCAGGAGATGAGACAAAAAATCCCTCCCTCCAGCCCTGCACGTGTCACTCCTCTGCCGTGCAACATCCGCAATGAGGATGAGGTTGGCTTACACACACATACAGCCTCTGAAACAGCTTCATATTGACAGAGCTAATGCATAACCATATGATTATATTGTGTCATCTCCCTGTGCTGCAGGTGAAGAATCTAGTGTCCACAGTGCTGAAGCAGTATGGCCGGATAGATTTCCTGGTAAACAACGGAGGAGGTCAGTTCAGCAGCCCAGCAGAGCACATGTCCTCCAAAGGCTGGAAGGCCGTGATAGACACCAACCTGACCGGGACCTTTCACTGCTGCAAGGAGGGTGAGCTGCAGACAGAGGCGTTGCAACAGGGCAGGCAGCCCAGGCAATTGCCTATAGGGCCCTATGCTGGAATGGGGCCCCCAGAGACGGCTGACATTGGTCCATATCGGTGACAAACTGATGTTGTCACTGGCTGTCTACATCGAATGTTGTGCCTAGTCAACTCAGTATCATATATAAAAATGTAACCACCCTAGCGACATAGCAACAACAAGCAAGCGAGTGAATATGTACATTCACTGAGCGAATGTTTTGAAAATAAAATATATATTTCTCGCTAGAAATGTAATCAAAAGAACATTTTATGCAGAAACTACCTCAAAATATTGATTTTTTTCCACTAAAAATGGTAGATATATTTGCTATGTTTTTTGTTCTCACGTCCAAAACCTTGAAAGTCACGTGACTTGGACGCAAAAAAAATAGAAAAAAAAATGTAACAGTCATACAATTTAAGAGCCGTTATTGTAAACCCTCTATGTTTTTGTACTTTGGACCAACATAGCCACGGTAAGTTTTATATGAGACTGGGTTGGCATAGTATGCAGAATTGAATCATCAATGGTTTGGGATTTTTGGATTCATTAACAGTTAATGTTTGTTGTCCCGGTTGGGGGTGGGGGCCTCCAAGTTACCTCTTGCCTGGGGCCTCCAGAGTGTCTAGAAACGCCCCTGTGTGCAGACAGACAACACTGGTGAATAGGCGCGTTTCCACTGCAGGAACTTCGGGGTAATTTTACGGGGCCAGCCCCGTTGGTGCATATCTCCACTGCAGGAACCTCCCCCACAGGGCCATTTACAGGAACTTTTACGGGGGCCAACACACCTCCACACACTGGGGATCCCTCACGCCGCAAAACAATGCCGTGAAAAGTAAAAAAAAAAAAAAAAAAAACTCAAGCAGGATTACAATCAACCGCCATGTGCACAAACACACAAACCAGAAACGCTGCTACCGCCTCAGTTCCTTCCATCCTTCTTCGTTGTTTTTGTGTTGTTATGATTTTTGTGACCCGCCTGGGTGACGTCACGGTCGAAACTGTCGCACAGCGATTAAGCGGCGATCGAAACTCATGACGTCGCCGAGGGGTCCTACTCTGCAGTGGAGACACGGCCACTGAGAGGGCCGAGTGAGAGGACGGTTCCTGTAGAAGTTCCCACCCCCTCCCTTTACCAGGAACTCCTGCAGTGGAAACGCGGCTCATGATGTTAGAAGTCCTCTGTGTGACTGAGTCCTCTGGTCCTCTCTCTCACAGTCCACGCTGCATGGATGAAACAGCATGGAGGCGTGATCGTCAACATCATCGCTGACATGTGGAAGGGCTTCCCAGGCATGGCGTAAGCAATCAATCGCCTCCTCCCAAATTCACACACAAATTTCCAAACTCGCTCTTTTCCCTGAGGCTGAAGCTCTGTCTGCTCTCTCTGACAGTCACACAGGAGCAGCGAGGGCAGCGGTGGATAACTTGACAAAGAGTCTGGCCATCGAGTGGGCACACTCTGGAGTCAGAGTCAACGCTGTAGCACCGGTACGTACAAGTCATAATTTAGTGCATAATCAGTTTTTGTGTGTCATTAGGTAATTTAAAGACGATGACTTTGTCTGGTTGTAGGGTACGATCTTTTCCAAAACAGCCATGGAGAACTACAAGGAGTTTGGACCAAAGCTCTTCAAGATGTCTGTTCCATTCAGCCCTGCAAAGAGACTGGGAGTACCTGAAGAGGTGCGTGAAAATTTTGCATGCAATTTAGTAACACTCACAATGTGAACTGAAGCTTTATTATACCTCCATGATGGAGGCAGTGTGTTTTCAAGTGGTCTCTGTCTCGTTCTCGTGAACTCTGGATCTCTGTGATTTCTTCAAATTTGGTTCAATTATTTATTTGATTTGGGAAAACTGATTTAAAGGCCAGTTGATTTATTTCTTCATTAATGACAACACACTGCTAATAACTGGTGTGAGACAGAATAAGGTCTGACAGGCATGAGTGACTCTCTCTATTTTATTATTTCTGCGCTCAGATCTCATCAGTTGTGTGTTTCCTGCTCTCTCCGGCCGCCTCCTACATCTCTGGAGCCACACTGAGGGTAGACGCAGGGCAGAGTCTGTACCACTCCATTTGGGAGATACCCAGTATGTTGACTTTCCTGATATATGCACATATTCACACTTTGGTTTTTGCAGTGTTTGATGTTCTAACTTCCTCTGTGTGTGTGTGTGTGTTTGTCTCCAGACCACAGTTCATGGCCTGAGGCTCCAGAGGGGGAGAACCTGGATGCTCTCAAGGATCTGCTCAAACCACAGAGCAAACTCTGATGCAGTCTGTGACAAAGTCTGAGCCTAATACATAAACACAGGCCAATAAGTATCATGAATGTTGAGCTGTACAAACCACACAGGTCATATTGACAGATCACCATGGTGCCCTGGTTATTAGACGGTTGGATTTATTTTTCCAATCATGTACGACAAGTGATTGTATGTAATTAACAGTGACATCTGTATGATTCGTTTCCTGGACATTAATGTATGACATTAACTGTTGACATGTGTGAAGAGTTTTTTTTTTTTTGTTAAATCTCTCTCTCTCTCTCTCTCTCTCTCTCTCTCTCTCTCTCTCTCTCTCTCTCTCATAATTTGTATAGTACTTTGAAAATTCAAGATTTGGTGCCTGGATGATTCATATGGATTCAGCAACAACAACAGATCATTTGACATTGAGTGACATTGTGTCTTTTATGATATGTAACAAATTATACTTTTAAATCTTGATGTGACATGTTAAGAAACATATTTGTATAACTTCATTTTTCTTTAATGCTAAGGGGATCACAGCAATTAAGCTCTTTGTTATTATAGTGGAGTCAAACTTTGGATAATAAAATAAATAAAATATTTTTGTCATCAAATTTTAAGCATGAGAATGCACTGTTAGTTTCAAACAGTGGACAGGGTTGATGGTGAAAATATAGTTTTATTAAAACTGAGTTTTGTTATCATTTTTAGCTGTCCTGATATGCTCAGGTATGGATTAGAAATAATAGTACATGATTAATATAGTGTGTAATTTAGTAATGTTTGAGCAGATACTGTCTTACAGTGGGCAAAAAGCGCAAATGTTGATCCATTTTTTAATGTGCACAGGAGAAAACTGTCCGAACGAACTCTGAGAATTTTGGCCCGAATGCGCTGCCGTAGTTTTGCCATAACACGTTTCTATCTGTCGCAAAGCTCAGTGTAGCAGCAACAGAGGTCACAACAAACCGACAGGTACGATGTGTTTCTTCTTATAAACATTCTTATTCATGACATATTTTGTCGCTTTGTGCCACTGGGTTGAAACACTAACTTAACCCATATGAAGCTGTAAGCTGTAAACGTTAATTGTGAGAGAACCGAGTTAGCGTAATGCTATTATGCTAACTGAGGAAACGCTGCCTGTCTCGCAACACACGAGTGTGTTTGCACAAATATCACTGCGATAATCATATCCCATGTTTTAGTTCGACAGTTTAGCTAAATAATCAATGACAGTGATCGGTTTTAGACAGCCAGTGAATGATAAGGTTATATGTGTGTGTCAATAATGTACCGGTGAAACAGCACTGAACTTCATCAGGGTGAATGTCATGTTGTTTCATTGTACATTTATTAGGAAAATTGCTTTTTTAACGTACAAAAACAAGATACATCAGCGCAGTACCACAGATTTAATAACAGTCACTGGTTCAACAATACTAAAACAGATCAATCATTACAAATTCCTTTGTTTATAAAAGTGGTTATTTCAGCTTCAATGCAGACGCTTGAATTCACAGACAGATTGTTGTGAAACAATGTTAAGGTAATTGGCATTTATTTATTTATCAATTGGGTTTGGTCCAACTGAAACTGAGGTTAAGGTGACACACAAAACTTTGTTCACCAAATCTTTGTTTTTATATTAAGAATGAAACCAAAGATACGTCTTTTGGTGGTGTAATCTTTAGTAAGTTTCAGATAATGATACAGATGGCGAAACAGTTGAAATATTATTCACATAGAAAAAAACACTTTTGGCTGAAATGTAAAAATAAAACAAATGTGAACCTCTTGTAATCATTCGGTCTTCTGAATTAGCCAGTCATAAAATGTGATCTGATATCCATGTCACAAAGTCACAAAAGTAGATTAACAGATAATAACACACAAATAGTGGCAAGTAGCTGTGGATCAGTAGTGCACAATTTTCAGAGAGAATTTTGAACCAGACAGACCACACCTGACATTCACATTCAAAGCCTCTTTGCTGTGTGAAGCTTTGGTCTGTGACTGGGTTCTGACTGGTCCAGTGAAGCCATTCTGTGGTAGATTTGCTTGATTTACTAGATTTACTGGTGTTTATTGGCCTTGTCTTGCTGCATCCCTCAGTTTCTTCTGAGTGTCAGCAGGTGGCGGTAATCAGGATTGACTCTGATAAATGTAGGAAGTCATTTTCCCATTGATGGTGTCAAACTGTCAAGGCACAGAGGCAGTAAAGACCCAATTAAAGACATTTGATTAATAATAATTTGTGTTACTATGCAGTGCCCTTTTCATTAGACAGAGTTGAAAACTCCTGACTCCAATAATCTTTTATATTGCTGTTATTAGCACCAGGTTTATACACTGTGAGTGTTTGAATACACTCATTACAGACAAATATAGTTGACTTGAATACACTCATTACAGACATAGTTGACATGAATAGGCTACAGGTAACTCCAAAAGCTGCACATGTTTTTTTCCACTGTCTCCTGTATTTTCTCTTTGTTTGAAGTCTGACAAACATTTTCAGTTATCCTGACTCTAATCACATCTGCATGTCACAAATTAGAAAAATAAACATGAGGGGCACAAAATGAACTAAATGCTAATAAACATTACAACATGCTGGCAACATGAAACATGTTTGTGTGTAAATATTTTCAGTATGGGAGGTGACCACGGCCACAGCAAGCTGTCCATGCCAGACTGGCGGCAGTGGAAGACTCAGGGAACACCAATGGAGTTCACACAGCAGAGGTTGGCAGCCAGGGGCCTCAAGGACCCATGGGCACGGTCAGTCATTTAATCATCATGAGAGTTTTCTGACTTCATTTTATATAAGTATTTGACTCCTGACACTTTCTCCTTTGTCACTCTGCAGTAATGAGGCATGGAGATACTCAGGCGGCTTCGCCCGCGCTGTGACTCTGTCAGATGTTCTGCTGAAAGGATTCAAGTGGGGCTTTGCTGCCTTTACTGTTGCCCTGGCTGTGGAGTACGTCATGTTCCCACCAAAGAAGGGTGGTCACTAATAATCATTGTCCCTCAAGACCATAATGGAGTATGATAATATTGTGTATTTTCAGTTTATTAAATGTTGTTTTGATCTCTAAATGGCATCGCTTATTCTTTTTACACCCTCCCTTTAAATCATCACCAGCGTTTTTGACTTGTTCATTGTTGTTTTCATCTCAGTCATACTGAGATGAAGGTGCAGATGTAGCACCGTGCTAGGCTAGTCCTGTTTTCTCTTCTTGATCAGTTTCCACAAACATAGCTTCATGCATTTCACTGTCAGAATGAAAACAACCAGAAGCACCGTGGCCAGCAGCGCTATTACATCCAGACACGAATATTGGATCCAGTTGAGGTCAACACCAGCAGATTTAAGATGTTTTGCTCCTTTGTGGCGCATCACATATTCTGTCCAGTACACTGACAGGTCGAGTGGCTCAACTGGCCGGTCTCTATGGAGAGTCGACAGCTTCTGCACATTTTCTTTATACCTGGAAACACAAACGACCAGGTGAGTTCATGAATACAACACCGACATATGAAAGAAGATCTAAAGCTGACAACCACGTTGGGAATGACCCTCTGACTCCTCACCTGATGTCATGTAGGACCTCATTCAGTCCCTGAAGGAGACTTTCTGTTGTGATGGAAAAAATGTCCAACAACACTCCTGCTCCTTTATTCACCAACCTCTCTGCATTGTCGTACTGATCCGCCCCCAGCGGCACCATCACCATGGGAACAGCGTGACACAGTCCCTCATAGAGACCGTGTGAGCCAGCATGAGTGATGAAAGCCCGAGCTCCAGAATGTGCTAACAAACAAGCATGCACAAAGTTAGTTAGGTTGTCAGTTCCTGCTAAATGTGACTGACTGACATGATACATGAAGTAGACACACAGACCTAGCAGGTCGTTCTGAGGCACCCACGCCATCATCTTCACATTATCTGGAACATTGTCAGGAGCCTGCCCAGTGTATCTCCATATCACCTTTCAAAAGAAGGTCATTTAGAGCAGTGGTTCTCAACTGGTGGGTCGGGACCCAAAAGTGGGTCGCGGACCCGTTCTGGATGGGTCGCGGACAGCTTGTCAAAAAAGTAAATAATATTTAATGCACATCTGATGTTGGACATGTCTTTTATTTTGAAAAATAACTTATATTGAAAGGCACGCGTCACGTGAACACATGCAGTTGTAATGGTCCTCCTCAGTTTCTTATTATTTGCTCTGAATGCAAAGATATCAGTTTCTTATTAATGTGGCCTGAATGCAGTGAATCTTGTTTTGTTTTGTGGGTCTTTATTTTGTGCAATTTGATATTTATTCACTTTTGTGAACATGCTCTGAATGCAGAGATGCATTAGAAGTCAAATATATCATTTTGTTGGTCTCCATTTTGTGCAGTTTGATATTTTTTTATTCACTTTCGTACATGCAGTTGTCATGGTCCTCCTCAGTTTCATTCATGTGCCCTGAAATGCACTTTGCTCAATAAAGAGCAAAATTAGTTTTTTTTAAAGGCTTAAAAAAAAAATCTTGGTTTGAATTCTATAAAAGTGGGTCGCGACTTAACGACCATGGGAAAATGTGGGTCCCAGAGTGAGACTAGTTGAGAACCCCTGATTTAGAGGATTCTTCGTTGTGTTTTATGACCAGTATTAATATTTATGTTTATACCGTATATATTCCTTTACCTTCTGTGGAATCTGTCTGAAAGCCTCTAGGAAGATGACAGTTGTCTCTTCTGGCATATCTGACACCATCGTGCCCAGAGTGAAGACCACAAACCCATGCTCTCCTGACACCCAGGACTCCAAATCCTGAAAAAAACACAAACCTGATGTAGAGGGCGATGCTAAAGTGATGGAGAGGTGAAATAAAACTAAAATGTTGATGGGTTTTCAGGTCAGAAACACTCGGAGCTGTTACCTCAGGCAGAGGATTTCTCACATTGCAGTTGATGCCACCAACTTGAACCATGTTCGGCATCAGAGGGCGTGGATATTCTAGTACCAAGTCAGTTCTATTGAAACACAGCATCACAAGATATATTTAAATGTGAAAAAAGAGACTTTTTATGTTTAAGGGAATGAAATAGTGTCTGCTGTGTGCTCTTCTCTCAAATATCAACAAATAACCTTTGTACATGTTACCTCAGCAGCCAGATAGCAGAGTCTGACAGCACCTCAGCTACGCCCACCTCCTCTCCCAGGAACTGATAGGCCATTTGATCAAAGCGCCAGGAAAACAGCATAGAGAGTGGTGGCTCTAGTAACGCTACCTGTGGAGAGGTCAGAGGTATCACAGCACAATTAACAAATGCCAAAATTAATGCTTGATTTTAGTTTTATGTGTTAAATTTTAACCATGCTTAACTGAGGTCTTCATGACATTTAGTACAGATTTAACTGGATCATTATGAACTACATGGCTGAATGTGCACTAAAGCTCAGCGCTATGTTTAGCTAGGCAAGCTGTGTGTCAGTGCCAATATCTCAGAAATACTTGATTTCTCCAGAGTGTGAAATAAGAAAATAAGAGGGATTAGTTTGACAAACTCGGAATTGTGATGTACTTGATAATGGGCACGTTGTATGATACAATAACATATCCATCCTTCATTGTGCTCACCAAAGTGTTGACAACTCTCTGCTTGAAGCTCATTTTATCTGTGTATCCAGTGAAATAGCGAGGCACATAAGAGGGAGGGGAGGGGCAGCCTGCAGATCTGAAGTCCGTGGAAAATGGAATACCTCTCAGCAAATTGACAGTGGGGATACCTGGGGGTGATTTAGCAGAGACAGGTGAGGAGATGTACAAGCATGAAGATAATTGTGGTGTTTCAGAACTCACCTAATTTCCGAGCTATTAATGAACCTGTGGGAATCATGGGGTCTGTCAACATGGCATCAAAGCCCTGCAGTGAAAGAGACAGAATGAGTGATAGGAAAATAGAGGGGTCTCAGTTTGTCAGTGGTTTTCATCACAAGTCATCAGTTAAGAGTAACAAGTACCGGTACATTTAGTTAAGTAATGCATTGATTAGGACTGAGTTCTGTAATGGTAAATTATGCAGTAATATTACACACAACAACTCAGAAGATTTATCCTGTGACCCCTTAGAGATACACCACTGGAGTCTTCTTCGTCACAAAGGGCAGCCCTGCAGGAGTCTAACATGGATGAGGAACAGGTCTGACTTACTGCCTGCAATGTGAACCAAGCTCCCACTCCAGTCGTACAGACACCATACAGTAGGCAATGTTGCATGTCAACCAAGACAGCCCCACAACAAGCAGAGACTTGAGGTACTCAGGGTGGATCTCATCCACCCCCGGTGCCTTGCCACTGAGGAACTTCCAAACTACCTCAGTGATTTCAGCTTGGGTTATGGATTAATCAACCCCTGGGTCCTCAACCTATGCTTCCTCTACAGAAGGTGTGTCAGTGGCATTGCTCCACAAGTATTCCTTCCTATCTGACAATATCCCCAGTTTAAGTCAACAGCTCCCCACCTCCACTGTAAACAGTGTTTGCAGAGAACTGCTTCCCCCTTCTAAGGCGTCGGACAGTTTGCAAGAATTTCTTTGTGGCTTACTGGTAGTCCTCCTCTATGGCCTCCCCAAAGAGTTTTTGGTTCTGCAACCACCTATTGCAGCTGGTACCCTTGTTCAGCTGCTTCAAGAGTCCCACAAGCCAACCAGGCTTGATATGACAACAGCTGCCACGGCAGGCACCAGAAACATTACAGCCACAGCTCAGAACGGCTGCGTCAAGTTGAGAACATGGTCTGTCTATACGGTAGCCAGATGCGCCCGCGCATATACTTGGATACTTACGGTGTTACCCAGAAGCACCTGAGTGTGAGACAGGAAGTTAGTACAGCCGTGTTGCTGTTATACGGTTCGAGAAAAACATTAAAAGCTTGCTGAGGACACGAAAAGGACTCCTTCTCCATCATTTACATAGTCCACTGTAAATGACGGACTCAGTGTCTCCAACCTCCCTCGGGACCTGGTTGAAGTTGAAGACCCCCCTGACAGAGGGTTCTGTCAGACATTCCCAACAGACCCCCACAAGACGTTTGGGTCTGTCAGGTGTGTCCAGCTTTCTCCTCCACCAGCGGTCCAGCTCACCACCAGGTGGTGATCGGGTGACAGCTCAGCCCTGGGTGTCCAAGACATACGGGCGAAGGCCAGATGACACAACCATAAAGTCGATCATTGGTCGAATGGTCAGCACACATGACTCTTACCTGTGTAGTGGTATGAGGCGCCACTGTTGTATTGAACACGGGGTTCTGCTGCACTAGACACTCGTTTTAGCTTGTAGCCAATTGTTGCTCAAGCCTAGAGTATAAAAGTAGGCCGTGTCCCTCTTCCTGACCTCTTGCTTCCTGCCTCTTCGGCCCGCCCACTGACAGGTCGTTGCGTTTGCTGCGTTTGCTGGAGCACAGGTAGGCGCACTTTAGCGTGCTGTTTGTGTACATTGTGAGCGTTGTTTTAATTTAACTCAAACCGTAACTCCTTAATAGATCCGGCATCTCCGCCGCGGTCGAGGCGACATAATGCTACTGCGTGTGGTGCCGGTTGGTGTGTGTGTGTGTGTGTGTGTGTGTGTGTGTGTGTGTGTGTGTGTGTGTGTGTGTTCCGCTCGTATGCGCTGCTACGAGCTCTACCAGGACTTTAAGCCACTCACTTGGACTGCGTGTGTGTTAAGGTAAACAAGGGTTCAAACCCTGCCCGGGCCTTCCTTCGTCCTGCCAACAACAAAAGTACACTCAGGTTCAGACCGGGGAGTCTGTTTCTCCCAGTCACACCCCTCCAGGTAACGCTGTTGCTGCCCATATGGGCGTTGAAGTCCCCCAGTACAATGGAGTCTCCAGTCGAAGCAGCTTCCAGCATCCCTCCCAGGGTCTCCAAGAAGGTCGGGTACTCTACACTGCTGTTTGGTCTATAAGCCGACAGTGCCTAAACCTGCCTTAACCCGCCTTAACCCATCCAAAGGCGAAGGAAGGCGACCCTCTTGGCGGCTGAGGTGGGGAGCTATGAGAAAGCCCACTCCAACTCACTGCCTCTCACTGTGGGAAACTCCAGAGTAGAAGAGAGTCCAGGCTCTCTCAAGGAGTTGGGTTTCAGAGCCCAGATTGTGTGTGGAGGTGAGCTTGACTATCTCTAGCCGGTACCGCTCAACCTCCCGCACTAGCTCAGGCACTCCCTCCCCAGTGAGGTGACATTCAATATCCCCATGGCCAGAATCGTTATCCAGGAATTGTGTTGTTGAGGCCCCCTACAACTGCTGCCCAATCCACAATGCACCAGCCCCTGAACCTTCCTGCAGGTGGTGGCCTACAGATGGCCAGGTCCCATGGGCAAAGACCCAGTCACCATGCCCAACCCCATGCAGGGTGGGGCCCCAGTGACACCAATCTGGGTGATGTAAACGTCCTTGTTTGAATGCTTGTCATAGTGGTCTGACCCATCACCTAGGATCTGTTTGCCCTGGGAGACTCTACCAGGGGTAGCCTGACAAGTCAGACTATATCATTAAAATGTATAGTCTGGCAACGACCGGTAGACCTCGGCTCAATCCAGGGGGCGGGATGAAGGCTGTCTTTCAAACTGCCTCTGCACGCAATAGGGTAGCGCTACAACTAATCAGATCAAAGAGCAGGATGATGTTAGCCTGACAAGCCAATTAAAATGTATGTCGTCATCGCGTTAAGCCCAGCCAACGACTCTCTAAACAGATAGAGCGCTGTGATTGGTGAACACAAACGGTGTTCGAGACTCAAAAAGTTCCTATGGCTCGTTTCTAGACCCACCTACGGAGCAAATATATTTGCTGCCGCTAGGGTGCGTCTAGATTTCTAGGCTATACCAGGGGCATTAAGCCCCCGACAACATAGCTCCTTGGATCATTCGGGTGCTCAAACCCCTCCACCACGACAAGGTGGTGGTCCACTGGAGTAATTTACCGAACTGTAGAAAACGTGGTGAAACGTGCACACTGGTGCAAAATGTCACTCAAAGGAGTGATTTCCTGCAGATCAAGCATTTGCACAAGCATGATTTTGGCTGCAAGATTTCCATTTTCAGCTGAGTAATCATACATTTACTTTGGTGCATGTTGTGAATATTTCTTCTACTAAGCAGAATATACTGCCCAAATTCAGCAGCTGCACTGTTTTATCCACAGGGTCATAAACACTTTACACTACAGGGCAATCAAACACAGCAACAGCCAAAGAACTATCTGGAGTAGTCGAACTCGAGACCCAATAAATGTCACACAATTCAGAACAAAGTACAAGGCTGTTGTTTTGCATTTTCAAAGCCGATCATGGTGTTGTGTTCAGTTTCTGTGTTTGCACTCACCTGCTGTGCCAGATGTGAGATGAGACTGTCGTTGAAGAGCAGACTCTCTGCGGTGGTGTGGATGAACTCTGTAATTTTCAGAATCTGTGAGAATCGTTTCTGAATCCTCACCATGAATGACTGTGAAGACATTTGCATAATGTCTTTGTGCATGGACATGAAAGAGTCAAATTGAGTCTTGTCATAAGGTACAGGAAAGGTCACAATGTCATAGTATTTCCCAGGACCCATCCGCATGTTGACCTCTGGAATCACCACGGTGACCCGGTGTCCACGGCGACCCATTTCTTGGACAATGGCCTTAATACCCACCCAGTGACTCCCATCCATGGGTACCACCAGCAAGTTACCCAAGAAAGAAGAAGAAGTGGTGTCATATGCAGGACTGGTGACTCCAGCCTCCTCTGTCTGTGTCTTCTCTGGTCTGGACTTTTCTGTGGCAGACTGCCGCAGCTCATCTGCAGCACCATTCACCGCCATGTCCACATTCAGCAGCAGAAACACAAACACTGCTGCTTTCCACATTGTTCTACTTTCCTCGATGTCAACGCCTCACTGAACCCAACACAGCGAAAAAGGAGGGATAAAAATGGATCAAGGAAAATAACACCTACTCTGTGTTGTGAATGTAAACTTGGGCTGCTCTCTCTGGCTTGTTGAAATTCCTCTGTGAGTTAGCAGCGTTGTGTGTGTGTGTTCAAAGTCCAGACTTTGACAAGTCTGACAATCATGGCTCTCAGCACCTGGCGGTAACAGATATGGGACTGTTTGTAGTTTAGTTACTGTTTGATTTTAATTATTATTATCCCACTATGAAATCACACACACACGCACGCACGCACACACACACCTACACACACACGCACGCACGCACACACACACGCACGCACACACACCTACACACATAGCACGCACGCACACACACAGCTATAGGAAATAGGTGAAAGGTTCAGTGGTGGAAAGTATGTTGTGAGACTGTAGTAGCCTATTAGTCCTACTTTTGGCAGTGGGTCCTAATCATGAAAATTCATTGAAATCCAAAATGACATCTCTGTGTCAAAGCATGGTGATTTGCTGACAGTGGTCCAGTTTCAGCTAATTTCATTTTTACATCATTTGAACATTAATCCATGTATGTTCAGGGATGGTTCCCAAAATGACACTCTATGATGTCACAAATGAGATGTACTGTTGAGGCCTGCCTCTTTACCTGCACTTAATTATCATGACCTCCTCATTATACACTTTAAAATGGAAAAAATATATAATTCATGAAAGTCTCAAAAAGTATCCTGAGACATGATGCCATTCCTTCTATGGCAGATTTTTCCCCACTCTGAACTCTGGACCAGAGCAAACTCTGAGTCTTCACATCAGAAGGAAACTGATTTATATTTATGTTCCATTCAGATCCACTTTGATGTTTAGGGTCATTGTCTTGCATCACTCAGGGTCTTCTGAGGATCAACAGATGGAGATTCACCCTGACATCCCGACTGACTCTTGAATAAATCTGGAAATTATTTTTCCCATTGATGGTGTCAAACTGTCCAGACCCAGAGGCAGTAAAGTCCCAATTCATGATGCTACCTCTGCTGGACTTCGCCTCTGGGATAAGTGATTTTATGATGGTATCCTGTGCACTTTCAACCTTTCACATTGCTTTCTCTTCTTCTCAAACAATGTAACTGTAGTGTCCTAGGATTTCCCCAGTAGGGGTGTAATATCAACATCCTTCATTTTCATTTCATTTCATTTATTGTTTATTTGCCGAGGACAATGCACATTAATGAACAATTTAACGCCGTGGCGTCATGTAAGTGTGCCGGATTTAGCTCAAAGCTAGCTTCCTTTATAGTTGGTCTGGGGTCGACTAATAAATATTTAAACTCACTGTATTTTCTCTTTGATTGAACGATGATAAAAACAAAAAAATGTCAATGAACTCTGACTCAGTGGAAGACTGGGGGAAAGGCACCGGAGTTCACACAGAACATCATTGTCCCTTAAGACCATCATGGAGTATGATAATATTGTGTTCTATTTTCTGTTCATTAATGACATTTTGATCTCTAAGTGGCATCGCTTATTCACCGTCCCTTTAAATCATCAGTGTTTTTGATTTCATGTAAGTAATTGTAAGTGTTGAGTTTTTTCTATTTGTGACAGTTGAGGGTCCTGTCACTATGCCTCCAATTAATCATGCGCCCTGGTTAGCGTGCATGACTCTTACCTAGGAGTCTGGGGTTCGAAGCCTAGGGTGACCAGGTGTCCGGCTTTAGGCCGGACAGTCCGGATTTTCAATGCCTTGTCCGGCGTCCGGCGCAGCCTCAAGCCGGACGCTTATTTGTCCTCCTTTTTGGAGTTGCACCTGAACGCAACGCTGCATATCGTCCAATGGTGTAAGACTTTCGGTTAAAAAAAAAAGCTTGGTTAAAAATGATTGGCTAAAAGCGGTGTCACTCGATTTCTCATTGGTTGAAAATGTAAACAAGCCGCCCCCTGTTTCCGTGTGCTAGCTGTGTCTCTCATCTCATTAACTGAATGTTAACAAGCCGAAAAAACGGACCTCATTCAATGCCGAATGGTCAAAAGAGCGCACGCTTGTGAGCAAAAGTAGCAAAGACGATTTGCATGCGTATTGCACACTTTGTTGTGTTAGCACACAATGAAAAGCGGCCATTGCAAGGCATCACGCCGGTGTTTTTTTCCCCTTTTTTTTCCCTGAGCTGCTGCAGCAGGTGAAGGTGGATTTTGCTGAGGGCTGAGGCCGTATTGAAGAACAGGATACTGAGGACAGGGACTTAAATCAGTTAAAATACAGGTGGACTGCAGCTGCACACACACACATACATAAACACAAATACACTGCAGACATGTCCCCAAAGGACTGAATCACTGTGGAATACACTGTGGACTTTTCAGTTCAATATTCACCTGTTTTGGTGTTTTTTTTCTTACTGTCTTTTGTTGTTTTCATAAAAAAAAGTTCTATATGCTTATTAATATTAAGTGGAATGTGTATTTGTGGCCTGAAATTTTTTTCCGGCACATGTACCACATTGGACAAAAGTGTCTGTGTCAGACATAAAGGTTAAGGCCATAAATGTTCTGCTTTGTGGCACTGCACTTTGCAAAACAGATGTAGGCTATTGAATAAATACAAATACTGTGAACAAATACTTTTCGCCTTCTCAGGAATATTTTTTCCTCTTCTGTTACACATACATGATATCATAGATAAATTGTCTTGTGTTGAACAGAGTATCTCAGAATCATTGTATCATGATACCATCGTTATCATGTACAAAATTGTATTGTTGTGGGGAGTACACTAGAGTTGTATGTTGCAATTTTTATTTCCTCACTAAATGCCGCAAAGTGTCCTCCTTTTTGGTGTTGTGGAAATGGCCACCCTATCGAAGCCTGCCCGGGCCCTCTTCACCTTGCCACATATTCTAATGACCATTTTAACAAACTCTTAACATAGCAACTCATTGTTGTTTCAGATGTAGCACCGTGCTAGGCTAGTCCTGTTTTCTCTTCTTGAACAGTTTCCACAAACATAGCTTCATGCATTTCACTGTCAGAATGAAAACAACCAGAAGCACCGTAGCCAGCAGCGCTATTACATCCAGACACGAATATTGGATCCAGTTGAGGTCAACACCAGCAGATTTAAGATGTTTTGCTCCTTTGTGGCGCATCACATATTCTGTCCAGTACACTGACAGGTCGAGTGGCTCAACTGGCCGGTCTCTATGGAGAGTCGACAGCTTCTGCACATTTTCTTTATACCTGGAAACACAAACGACCAGGTGAGTTCATGAATACAACACCGACATATGAAAGAAGATCTAAAGCTGACAACCACGTTGGGAATGACCCTCTGACTCCTCACCTGATGTCATGTAGGACCTCATTCAGTCCTTGAAGGAGACTTTCTGTTGTGATGGAAAAAATGTCCAACGACACTCCTGCTCCTTTATTCACCAACCTCTCTGCATTGTCGTACTGATCCGCCCCCAGCGGCACCATCACCATGGGAACAGCGTGACACAGTCCCTCATAGAGACCGTGTGAGCCAGCATGAGTGATGAAAGCCCGAGCTCCAGAATGTGCTAACAAACAAGCATGCACAAAGTTAGTTAGGTTGTCAGTTCCTGCTAAATGTGACTGACTGACATGATACATGAAGTAGACACACAGACCTAGCAGGTCGTTCTGAGGCACCCACGCCATCATCTTCACATTATCTGGAACATTGTCAGGAGCCTGCCCAGTGTATCTCCATATCACCTTTCAAAAGAAGGTCATTTAGAGCAGTGGTTCTCAACTGGTGGGTCGGGACCCAAAAGTGGGTCGCGGACCCGTTCTGGATGGGTCACGGACAGCTGGTCAAAAAAGTAAATAATATTTAATGCACATCTGATGTTGGACATGTCTTTTATTTTGGAAGGCACACGAGACACGTGAACACATGCAGTTGTAATGGTCCTCCTCAGTTTCTTATTATTTGCTCCATTTGCTCTGAATGCAAAGATATCAGTTTCTTATTAATGTTGCCTGAATGCAGTGAATCTTGTTTTGTTTTGTGGGTCTTTATTTTGTGCAATTTGATATTTGATATAGCAGTTTTATATTTTTTTATTCACTTCCGTACATGCAGTTGTCATGGTCCTCCTCAGTTTCATTCATGTGCCCTGAAATGCACTTTGCTCAATAAAGAGCAAAATGAGTTTTTTAAAGGCTTAAAAAAAATTCTTGGTTTGAATTCTATAAAAGTGGGTCGCGACTTAATGACCATGGGAAAATGCGGGTCCCAGAGTGAGACTAGTTGAGAACCCCTGATTTAGAGGCTCTTCGTTGTGTTTTATGACCAATATTAATATTTATGTTTAGACTGTATATATTCCTTTACCTTCTGTGGAATCTGTCTGAAAGCCTCTAGGAAGATGACAGTTGTCTCTTCTGGCATATCTGACACCATCGAGCCCAGAGTGAAGACCACAAACCCATGCTCTCCTGACACCCAGGACTCCAAATCCTGAAAAAACACAAACCTGATATAGAGGGCGATACTAAAGTGATGGAGAGGTGAAATAAAACTAAAATGTTGATGGGTTTTCAGGTCAGAAACACTCGGAGCTGTTACCTCAGGCAGAGGAGTTCTCACATTGCAGTTCATGCCACCAACTTGAACCATGTTCGGCATCAGAGGGCGTGGATATTCAAGTACCAAGTCAGTTCTATTGAAACACAGCATCACAAGATATATTTAAATATGAAAAAAGAGACATTTTAAAAATGTTTAAGGGATATAATGAAATAGTGTCTACTGTGTGCTCTTCTCCCAAATATCAACAAATAACCTTTGTACATGTTACCTCAGCAGCCAGATAGCAGAGTCTGACAGCACCTCAGCTACGCCCACCTCCTCTCCCAGGAACTGATAGGCCATTTGATCAAAGCGCCAATACAACAGTATAGAGAGTGGTGGCTCTAGTAACGCTACCTGTGGGTCAGAGGTATACAGGACAATTAACAAATAACAAACAATCTGATTTTACTTTTATGTGTTACATTTTTAACCTTGATGACATTTAGTCTTGGTTTAAAGGAACTTGGGGCAGCATTTGCAGGGCCGTTGTAGGGGGGAAAGGTGATGATAATTTCAGTGGCCCAGTGGGGCCCACAAAAAACCCTAGTAGTCTAATCTTTGTATGACTGATTTATTCTGCATAAGACCCTGGCTAATACTAGTAGTAATGCTGCATTAGCATCAAAACAAAATTAATAAAACATGATAATACATACATATTCTAAGAAACTTTAGTATTCTTTAGTATTAGGGGCCCAGAATTCAACGGCCCTGAGGATTTGTGAAGAAATACACATGCGTTTTAAGTTTTTTAAAGCAGAAGTAAGCGGAATGTTTGTGTTAATATGAGTCTTAAATAGTTATATCTTCCGACAGCAATCACTTATATAGAGTGTTTGGTCCGAAAAACGGGTCTGTCAGTCACTCTGCTCTGCTGTAAGCCGAGGAGAAAACTTACACTACAACCTTTATCCAATGAGGAGAGAGAACGGCATGAAGCGCTGTGTGTGCAGCCAAGGGATGCGCGTGAATGAGGTGACGTAGGGACGAGGACCAATAGATCCATGACGAGGGCGGGGGCTGCTAACTCCATCGGCTGACAAGAAGTTAGCCAAAAAGACCGGATCGCTTACTTCTGCTTTAATGCTAATGGGTGATGAAGCGTTCAAAAACAAAAAACCCCACTCGCGTATCTCTCCGTTGCCTTGAACAGGCTGTGTGCTGCATAATGCGCTGCAATTCGGTGTCTGAATTTCCCGTGCTGTCCTGTGGGTGTGACGTCAAATGACGCTGCATGTGCATCCTCAGCAGCTTTGGCTTGTGACCGCTTGCAACCAGCAGCAGAGGTCTTGCAGTAAACAGTCATGTGAACAGCAAGTAAAGAAATAACATCACTTTCTTAAGTTTTAATATTTTTTCATGCCATAAAGTGACAGTTTAGATTCCCAATCTGTGGTCAGTTTATCGAAATAACGCCTAGATTTGCTGCAATGTTTTCGGAGAAGTGCAGAGTCACTGTGGGAGCAGCGACTAGTGAAAGAGGCAGCAGCCGGTGTGCTGACCTGATTGCCCGGTCACCCTTTCGTCATCATCCCGGGGGAGGAAACAAGCAGTAACTTATCCACAGGTTTTTAGAGGTTTTTCTTTTTAGGAGATAAACGCCGGTCTCAATGATGAAATCTAACAATTGTGGCAGTAGCAATAGTTTATTTGAATGAAAAGTGAAGCTTCATGTGTGTATTCAATAGCAGCGCGACCTATGTAGCCTACAGAAATCAGCAAATTTACATCAATAAATAAATAAATGTTTTACAATGAACCGATCAATTAATCTGTGGTTCAGTTTATCCAAATAACGCCTGTTAGAAAATTTGCTCCAACGTTTATGATGTACCTGATAATGTGCACATTGGTTGATACAATAACACATCCCTTCTTGTTGTGCTCACCAAAGTGTTGACAACTCTATGTTTGAAGCTCATTTTATCTGTGTATCCAGTGAAATAGCGAGGCACATAGGAGGGAGGGGAGGGGCAGCCTACAGATCTGAAGTCCAAGGAAAATGGAATACCTCTCAGCAAATTGACAGTGGGGATACCTGGAGGTGATTAGCAGAGAGGTGAGAGGCGACATACAGATATTCCAACATGAACATAATAATTGTGGTATTTCAGGACTCACCTAATTTCCGAGCTATGAATGGACCTGTGGGAATCAAGGGGTCTGTCAACATGGCATCAAAGCCCTGCAGAGTGAAAGAGACAGAATGAGTGAGGGGAAATTTTTTGTTTCTTCTTCCCCTTCATATAGCTCAGACAGAAGAAGGAAGGTACATCAGCTCACACCATCTGTCTCTACCATGCTCACTTTTTCATCACAAGTCAGTTAAGAGTAACAAGTAGGCTACATTTAGTTTAGAAATGTACTGATGTGCATTTTTGAGCTCTTTCAACTGTTCCACTACAAAAAATTCAAAAATACTGAACTTTGTCCCCCACCATATCTGACAGACATGTGGCACAATATGTTGCAAACATTCACAGAGACTTAATGATAAACTTCAGTTTTGGTGGTCAAAGGTCAGGGTCAGTGTAACTCCACACAGCAATTTTGACAATTCATACAAATAACATGTTATGATTCAGGATAAACAGCAGTAGCTAATTGTAGTTTGACTTATAACAGGTCATACTGTTTTGAGGACTGTTTGAGGCTTGTAGGGGTAAATTATGCAGTAATATTACACACAACAACAACTCTGGAGATTTATCTTGTGACTACAAGACAAGACAGCTTCCAAAGCTGCAAAATATTTTTAGCCGCTTTGGTGAGAAGGTTGAGTTTGAAGATAAATTATATTTTGCACATATTTTTTACTAATACCAACCATTAAAGCGGCGTGAGTGGTGGGCTTTAATTTTGAAGGCTAAGGGAGCAAGGGGTCATTCCATGAGCAACGACTGTGGGGGCCTTCCATGAGCGGCCGCCGATTGTGGGGGCACCGCGTTCCGTGAGCGGCTTCGAGCTGCAGCCAGACCCTATTGGCAGCGTGATCACACTGGTCATTTAAAGGAGCCGCAGTTGCTGCCGAAGTCGAACCGCGTCATAGCTAATTACCATAAAGTTAACTGAGACTCAACTTCTCGTCTGGTAACGGTGCCTGAAGCCTGCAGAAAGGGGTGGGACTAAACGTTGATTTGTGATTGGCTGAAATTCTAGTGTGGGCGTGGCAGTTGCTTGTGATTCAATAATAGTAATTCAAATGTGGGCGTGCCGCGAGCGAAGCCGGGCAGGAAGTCAAACAAAGAAGCACGAGAGAATCCAGTCAATTTTCAAAATAAAACACCGCGATTGACACCTTCTGAATGGCGGCCCCCCGGAAATTCAGAATGACAGACTATACCTGAAACGGTTAAACAAGCGGCATCCCTAGCAACGGCCCGGTTACATGGTGGTTTTCTGGTTGAGAAGGGCAACTGTCTGCTGCCTGTGTCGTCTCCCGAGAAGGCACAGATAGAGATATAGGCGACACCACTTGAGTAACTGTAGAAAAGGTGGTCAAACTTGCACATTGGTACAAAATGTCACTCAAAGCAGAGTGTTTTCTGGCAGATCAAGCATTCTCACAAGCATGATTTTGGCTGCAAGATTTCCACTTGCAGCTGAGTAATCACACTCTCCCACCAAGAATATATCTTCAGTGGCTGCACTGTTAGCCATGTCAACCAAACACTGCAACAGCCAATTCCATGTTCCGTGTAGTTGTAATAGATTCATGTGATTTACAGTTTGAGGTTGTCACCTTGTGGGTCATTTTTGCAAAGGCAGTTGCTGTGTTATTTTTTTGGTTGGCCAACTAGATAAAGTAGCATTTCCTGAGGGAAATGCGTGTGAATGCTGAAAGCAATTGCAGAATTAGCAAATAGTGCAAGCAGTGATCACCATACAAATGTTTGACCAAGGTAGGAATCAAACCCACAACCTCATGGTCAGTAGACTTTCACTCTGCCTCTAGGCCACAGTGTACACACAGTTGCAAAGACTGTTGTCTGTTGATGAGCTGCACTCTGTCTCACTCTGAAGTTAACGAGCCCAAAGCTGTACCTGTTGGAAACACCAAGAAAGCTTGAGAGTCAAGCTTGAATGACTTACAATTAAAATTTCTGTGAATTTCAGGCTGAGAGCAGCAGTTTCAACATGAAGCAAGTTATCAGAAGTCAACAGAGGACAACTGGGAAAATAATTCACCATAATTGTTATTGAGGCAAGATTTGAACTAGCAAGCTTCAGGACTTCAGCCCAGTGAGCTAATCACTAGGCTACAGACACAGACAGTATGTGAGGGGCAAAGAAAACCTTTAATAAGAGGATCATTGGCTTCTGCTTAAAAAAAAAAGTAAGGAAAGTGCAGAAATTAGCCACACCAAGTAAGAAGAGGACTTTTTTGTGACCTGTGACTATTTTTTGGTGAATTAAAACGAATTAAAAAGCACTTAACAGCAAGTTACAAAGTTGAGCTCCTTCTCCTGCTGCTGTGAAAAAAATGCATTGGGGCGAATGAGAGCAGAGAGCTCCCTGGCTGCATTTAAAAAATATTTTAAATTATTATCTAAGTCTCTTTGCATTTTTGACCAGAATTTTAGCCAGAAGACAAGTGTGGCTACAAAACTGGAGAAAATAATGTGTCTAGAGTTTAATTTGTGGCCGTGCTGACAGTTTAGCCAGACAAATTTGAGAATGTTTTTTTGCCTCTCTCCACTCTGGCTGACGATGTCACCACTCTAGCTGTGCTCATTAGACGCAACACACACCCATTATAAAGCTGGATTTTGTCAAAAAACGTAATGATTTTAAAACTGCCAAATATCAGAAACTGTTGAAGATATCAATAAGCTGAGTCATAGAGGAACACTTAAAAAGTTTGTCTACAGCTTAGAATTTGAAGGAGGTCTCTAGCAGAAAGTATGGTGAAGCTTTAGAGGCTGAAAGAAGTAAGAAGATTTGAAGTGTTTGAAGACTGTTCCAATGCATTCTCTATGGGGAAAAAAAATCAGAAATAGTATGAATATTTGAAAAGAGAAAAGTCATTCTGATAATGTCCAGAAAAAGCTGCACGATTTGATGTATGAATTGTTGAAATAGCACAAAGTATGAAGGACTAGAAGAAGACCGTAAAAAGGCGGAAAGTAGTAAGAATATAAAAAGAGAATAAAGAAAATGGCGGAGAGGAAGAACAATAGTGTGAATGCTTTCAGCATTTGTTGCGAACGAATCCACGCAACGGAGTTATTTCCTGCATACGACCGCTTTGCCTGCTGAAGCACAGGAGAGCCACAGTGTTGCTAACGGACTCGTGAGTAAATGGCCGAGTGGAAAATAAATAAATAAATCCAGAAAGACCTCCGGAGCAAAGAACTCTTACGAACTGAACTCTCATCTTGAAAGCTCCGTTAGTTAGCATCACTCAGCACTACAGTCAAGAGAGACGTGCTAATGCTAAAAACAAAACAAAAGACTAGCAACAAGACGCACAGGGACATAACTGGACAGTAGCGTTCCGAAAAAAAAACAGAGAAACAAAACTACAACAACAATGGCTGGCGTGGCTGAATTACCCTCATTCCCCCTCTTTGATGTAAATGCAGAACCAGCCTCTCTTTCCCCAAAATGGAAAAAGTGGATGAATAGATTTGAAACATTTCTCACTGCAGCTGCCATAACTGACAAAACAAGAAAAAGGGCTATGTTTCTGTACTATGCTGGAGAACAAGTGAAGGATATCTTTGAGACTTTTCCTGAAAAAGGACAACCAGATGATTTTGATAAGGCAGTACAGTTACTCACTGAATACTTCAGTCCAAGTTGTAATGTAGAATACGAAATCTACATATTTCAACAATCAAAACAAGACCCAGATGAAACTGTCGATGCATTTCATACCAGACTGAGACAGTTAGCTCAGAATTGTGAATTTAATAATGTGGACAAAGAAAAAAAGTCTCAGATAATACTTAGCTGCACATAATCACTTCTCAGGAGAAGGGCACTGAGAGACCCAGACACTTAAAGGACTTTTGGATCTTGCCAGAGCTATTGAAACCTCAGAACTTCAGGCTTCTGGCATGGAAAACAAACATGAAATGGGACAGATTGCAGCCATGCCTAACACAAGAAACAAAAAATGGACCACCTCTGGGCCCCAAACGGCGAACGCGGAACAGCGAAATCAACCAAAGATGAAATGCAGGAATTGTGGAGGTTCATTTCCTCATCAAGGTGGTCAGTCGGCATGTCCAGCGAAAGGCGTCCAGTGTCGAGCGTGTGGGAAATTCAACCACTACGCCCGCTGCTGTCTCTCTGATCCTGACAAAAAGGTAAAACAAAATCAACATGGACAGAAAATGAAACCAACACAGAGCGCACAAAAGATGACATGGCCTAACCGACGCAGACAAGTTCAAACCATTCTTACTAACGATGCTGAAACTGCCCCCATCAGTCATCTAGCTGCTACTGACTCAAGCACAGATGAGGAGTACGTCTTTGTCACAAAAGATGCAGAGGGCAGAGAACCGCCAGTGAGGTCAGTCACGATAGCTGGTGAAAGCATTGATGTTCTTGTCGATTCAGGAGCCTCAGCTAACCTCCTAGATGGGAAAGCCTACAACATATTGAAACCCTTACTCAAACTTGAACAGTCAAGCAAAAGAATTTATCCTTACGGTGCAAAAACTCCTCTCTCCCTTCATGGCAAAGCCACCACAACGGTCTCTGCTAATGGACGAGCAGCTCAGGCAGCATTCTACATTGTTGAAGGAAACTACGGCTCACTGCTGGGCCATGACACTGCAACTGCACTGGGACTCATACATGTGGTGCACTGCACTCAGACCATACCACAGAACCTGTCTAAAGCAGACCAGCTGCTCATGCAATATCCAAGTCTCACCAAAAAGCACCAAAAGCGTGCGACCAATTGTCCAGCCCCACCGTCGCATTCCCTTTCACATGAGGAAGAAAGTAGAGGAGGAGCTACAATGCTTGGAGGACCAAGGCATTATTGAAAAAGTAGAGGGTCCAACACCATGGGTGTCACCCATTGTGGCATCACCAAAACCAAAAAACCCAGAGAAAATACGCCTCTGCATAGACATGCGCCTGCCTAATACAGCTGTGCAAAGAGAGAGACACATATCACCTACTGTGGATGACATCGTGCATGATCTCAATGGTGCGACCATGTTCTCAAAACTGGACCTCAATGCAGGTTATCACCAACTGGAACTAGCACCTGAATCCAGATACATCACTACATTCTCAACACATATTGGACTGAGACGATACACACGACTCATCTTTGGAATTTCTTCCGCAGCAGAAGTTTTCCAACATGCAATCCAAAATGTACTCCACGGAGTACAGGGAGTCAGAAATTTCAGTGATGATATCATCATTTTTGGTACCACCCCTGCAGAGCATGACCGTTCCCTGGAGGAGGTTTTCAAACGACTCCATGACAACAATCTCACAATCAACAGGGACAAGTGTGAGTTCCACAAAACGTCCCTGGAGTTCTATGGCTACGTCTTCTCCAAGGACGGTATCTCAGCTGACCCTAAGAAAATACAAGCCATCACACACATGTCACTCCCACAGAATCCAAGTGAAGTCCGCAGCCTACTGGGGATGGCCAACTACAGCGCTCGTTTCATCCCGGACTTCTCCTCGATTACCCAGCCACTATGCGAGCTCACAAAGAAAGATACAGAGTGGTCATGGAAAGCGGAACACACAGAGGCCCTCAACCAACTGAAAGACAGGCTGGTCAGTAATCCAGTCATGAGCTACTTTCACCCTGAGAGAAAGACAAATGTCATCGTGGACGCGAGTCCAGTTGGTCTTGGTGCCATCCTGGCGCAGACTGATAAAGTGGAAAACAAGACATACATTGTAGCTTATGCAAGCAGGGCTCTGACCCCAGTGGAACAGCGATACTCCCAAACGGAACGAGAGGCGCTGGCTATCGTTTGGAGTTGCGAGCACTTTCATCTGTATCTATATGGAGCTGAATTCACCATGATCACGGACCACAAACCGCTAGAACTCATCTTCAACAACCCAAAGTCCAAGCCTCCGGCACGGATAGAAAGGTGGGCCCTCAGACTGCAACCTTACAAGTTCAAAGTGGTCCGCAAAGCTGGAAAATCGAACCCAGCAGACTACATGTCTCGCCATCCACAAACACTTCACACACCCAGCATCACAGATGATGTTGACACAGAAATGCATGTCTCCTTCATTGCAGCACATGCAGTACCCAAAGCAATGACTCTTGAAGAAGTAAAGAGAGAGACTTTAGGAGATTCACTGCTACAACATCTTATCAAAGTGATTCACTCAGGCAACTGGAACAGCCTGCATGACAATGTCACACAATTTGATCTGTCAATCCTGAGAACATTTTACAACATCAGAGAAGAGCTTACAACTCTGGAAGGAGGCAGCCTCGTTCTCAGGGGCAACAGACTTGTTATGCCTCAGACCCTGCAATCCAGAGCACTTGCACTTGCTCATGAAGGGCATCAAGGCATCGTCAAAACTAAGCAGCTGCTCCGAGAGAAAGTCTGGTTTCCAGGAATAGACAAACAAGCCGAAGAACTGATATCCCGCTGCCTTCCTTGTCAATCGTCCACACCCAAAACTGAGCATCAGCCACTACAAATGTCAGAACTCCCACATGGACCTTGGAAAAATGTTTCAGTGGACTTCTGTGGACCCTTCCCTTCAGGTGACTACCTGTTGGTCATCCTGGATGAATATTCAAGATTTCCCTTTGTCGAGATTATGCAATCCACATCAGCATGCAAACTCATCCCTGTCATGGACAAAATCTTTTCAACTGTGGGTATACCAGAAGTGGTGAAAAGTGATAACGGCCCTCCATTCGGTAGCACTACATAATACGGCCCGCGACTTACAGCGTACCTACCGCTCTCTTGCCGCGTAGGTTGCCGCTTATTTCACACAAGTACTGAGTAACTGCAGCTCACTTTCCCCCCTGTTTCCCCCGTGCATTTACAGTGTAACTAGGCTGCGTCTTAGCGCGTAACTTACATCCTGCTTCACACCAACTTCCACAGAAGTACAGGGTAACTCTCGCTGTTTTACAGTTTAACTAGGCTGCGTCTTGGCACGTAACTCCTGTCCTACTTTACACCAAATTACACAGTAACTCTCGCTCACTCCGCCACTAATTACCCCGCATTTTACAGTATAACTAGGCTGTGTCTTAGAGCGTAACTCCCGTACAATTACGTCCTACTTTCCCCGGACTTACAGTGTAACTCCTGCCAGGTACATTAGAAATTAAATAGTCTACTGTACAATATGAGCACAGTTGCAATCCATGTTTTCCAAAAGTGTCAGCAGCGACATTTCACCTCTATTTCAGAGATTTATTATTCATTATTTAACTGTATGGTTTGGAATAGGTGAGAAATGGGTATAGACTCTATATACTATAGAGTGTGGACATTTTCCAATACAGTAACAGGCTGGCTGGTAGCAAACTTACCTCTCTAAAATGCACATCTATGAAAGTCTAGTTCTGTCATCCAAGGGCAAAACACAAACTATACAGTAATACATCCACAATAATGAGTCATTCGGAGAGTTAGAAAATGTTTTTATTATTTATTAACCAGAAAACACATGACACATCCACATCCATGATCATTCATAAACTTTAAGTACAGTAAGTACCCTACTGTAAGTGAGCACTGTTACCCCTCCTTAGTCTGCACCTACACAGTAGCTGTCATGCACCTACACACTACTTGTCTTAGAGTTACCCAGTAAGTAGAGGGTAACGGGCTGTATTATAAAGTAATGGCTGTTACTCCCTCCTTAGTCTGCACCTATACAGTAGCTGTCATGCACCTACACACTACTTGTCTTAGAGTTACCAAGTAAGTAGAGGGTAACGGGCTGTATTATAAAGTAATGGCTGTTACTCCCTCCTTAGTCTGCACCTATACAGTAGCTGTCATGCACCTACACACTACTTGTCTTAGAGTTACCCAGTAAGTAGAGGGTAACGGGCTGTATTATAAAGTAATGGCTGTTACTCCCTCCTTAGTCTGCACCTACACACTACTTGTCTTAGAGTTACCCAGTAAGTAGAGGGTAACGGGCTGTATTATAAAGTAATGGCTGTTACTCCCTCCTTATGCTGCACCTATACAGTAGCTGTCATGCACCTACACACTACTTGTCTTAGAGTTACCCAGTAAGTAGAGGGTAACGGGCTGTATTATAAAGTAATGGCTGTTACTCCCTCCTTAGTCTGCACCTACACAGTAGCTGTCATGCACCTACACACTACTTGTCTTAGAGTTACCCAGTAAGTAGAGGGTAACGGGCTGTATTATAAAGTAATGGCTGTTACTCCCTCCTTACGCTGCACCTATACAGTAGCTGTCATGCACCTACACACTACTTGTCTTAGAGTTACCCAGTAAGTAGAGGGTAACGGGCTGTATTATAAAGTAATGGCTGTTACTCCCTCCTTACGCTGCACCTATACAGTAGCTGTCATGCACCTACACACTACTTGTCTTAGAGTTACCCAGTAAGTAGAGGGTAACGGGCTGTATTATAAAGTAATGGCTGTTACTCCCTCCTTAGTCTGCACCTATACAGTAGCTGTCATGCACCTACACTGTACTTGTCTTAGAGTTACCCAGTAAGTAGAGGGTAACGGGCTGTATTATAAAGTATTCTTTGTTATTCCCTCCTTAGAGTGCAAATACACTGTAATTGTCCTGCAACTACAATGTAGTTGTCCCGGAGTTACCCAGTACCTACAAAGTAGCGGGCTGTATTATAAAGTATTCTTTGTTATTCCCTCCTTAGTGTGCAAATACACTGTAATTGTCCTGCAACTACACTGTAGTTGTCCTGGAGTTACCCAGTACCTTCTACTGCAGCTGTAACTACTGTCTAAGTAGAACCAGTAAGTTAGAACACAGTTTGTTTCACGAGATAACATCATCTGAAAGTACAGTAATACAAAGACAAAACTAACTGAAGTGTCCCTGACATCATAAAATAACAGATTTCTACTGGCTTTTGTTATTTACATTAAAGTTCAGTTTTGTTCCTTCTGTTATAAACTGTTTCATTTAGTTTTGATCCATCTGTCTGGTCCTTCTAGGTCTAAAATAGTCAGTCAAGTCAGTTTCATTTGACAAAATGTACTTTCTAAGTTAGAAGAGTCAAGTTGAAAAGATTGTTGTGATACTACTATCACACCGGAGTGTGACACTCAGTAATGGAGAATGGATGGGCTCCTCCATAAAAGGTGATCTTGATCTTGATCCAGCTCCTTGGGTCAAGGCAGAGATCAGGGTCATGGGTGGCGTGCCATCTCCCTCGTCAGGTACCATTTTCATGGCATCTCAAAAACCTCACCTGTGTAGAAACATAATTATATATTGTATCATCAACTTCATCACATAAATGCATCACTGTAAAACAAAGTGAGAAAATTAGTAACTTTGAACGGTACAGTTTTTCTCATCATGGAATACTTAATCCCGGTTTTACCTTTCACATCATAAATCATTAGCCTTTTAAACCATAACTTGTGATTTTTAAGCATATTAATCAATTACAAATTATACATATTTTTTTCTTTAACTATTGAGTAAATATTTTAACCATTTAAAAATCTTCAATTTTACAAAATCAATGCTATGACCATACTGTTTCACAACTGTAGGCTGCACCAGTACATTATTGTTACTCTTGACTGTATTCATCATACCAGTCATTACCAACAGTAACGTTAGCTAATGGAGCTAATGTGTACAGTACTAACACAAATACAGTTCCCGGTTAGCTGGTGCAGGGGAAAACACACACTATTATCTTTAGCACAAGCTAACATTGCTAGCTGCGTTAGCATAGCTACTTAACTCACCAAGCAGTCCCTCCAGGATTTCGCGGGCTTTTTTTGTGATTGTTGCGGCCTAAAATGCCTGATTTTGCGGCCACATTTTGAAAAAATTGCGGTGAATGTTGCGATATTTTAAGTGCTTTTGTTGCGATTAAATTGCGGGAAACAGCGAAAGTTGCAAAAAAATGTTGCAGTTTTGTTCTGAATAATTAAAAATCAAAGGAAAATTGAAAACTTTGAGATGCCACAAAATAATGTTAGGTCCTGTTATACCAGCAATTTTCCACTTGTTAAGAAAGGCACAGGAAAATTAGAGTTGAAAGTGGTTTTACTTTTAATTAAAATGTCTGTTTAAAAATCGTGGTAAAAGAACTGTTTAAAATGCCATTAAAACAGTCCAGTCTTTGAATAAAAAGGGGAGGGTGGCTACTCAAGTCCAGGGCCAGGGCCTTAGGATGGGGGAAGGGGCACCTGGCCGCCGGCTGCTCCGCTCCGGCCCTGCAGTGGCGCACTCACTGGATTCCCCCTCGGCGAGTGCTGCGGGGGGGGACACAGCCTCAGGTGGTCAACCAGGACAACTCACACACTCAACACGTTCAACTCAGCTTGTGTTCCTTTACTTGTCACTTTGTGCACGTTGTATCAAGTTTCTTGCCGTCAGCCCAGCCACGCTGTTCCACCGTGGACTCACTTTCAACCACCGCTCCGTCCAGACTCGCACTCTCTGCTGCGTAACTCGCGGAAAGCACCGACAATTGGTCCAATTTGCGGAAAAGTTGCGGTGATTGTACAAAATTGCAAGATCGCAAAAATTCGCGGGGATTGGCTGAATTTGCGTTAATTGTTGCGATCGCAACATCGCGAATTCCTGGAGGGACTGACCAAGAGGTTGATAACGCGGTCAAACTGCCGTCGCACAGGTCCTCGGTTCATCCCTCACGTCTCCCGGGGTGTTTGCTCTGTGTTTAAATCAACATATCACATCGTAGACATTGCATAATTTCCCTCATTTCTCCACTTCGTCTCCTCCTGTCGTCCTGTGTCAACAAGCTCCGTCCTCGCTGTGAGGTGGGACTTTCTACCTTCTCAACAGGCAACCAATGACAAGTGAGCAGCTTCTGGTCTGACCAATGACAGATGGTCAAATCTGAGAGACTGTGATTGACAACTTATTTCATCCTATTTGACTACCACAGTCTCTCAGATTTGACCATCTGTCATTGGTCAGACCAGAAGCTGCTCACTTGCCATTGGTTGCCTGTTGAGAAGGTAGAAAGTCCCACCTCACAGCGAGGACGGAGCTTGTTGACACAGGACGACAGGAGGAGACGAAGTGGAGAAATGAGGGAAATTATGCAATGTCTACGATGTGATATGTTGATTTAAACACAGAGCAAACACCCCGGGAGACGTGAGGGATGAACCGAGGACCTGTGCGACGGCAGTTTGACCGCGTTATCAACCTCTTGGTGAGTTAAGTAGCTATGCTAACGCAGCTAGCAATGTTAGCTTGTGCTAAAGATAATAGTGTGTGTTTTCCCCTGCACCAGCTAACCGGGAACTGTATTTGTGTTAGTACTGTACACATTAGCTCCATTAGCTAACGTTACTGTTGGTAATGACTGGTATGATGAATACAGTCAAGAGTAACAATAATGTACTGGTGCAGCCTACAGTTGTGAAACAGTATGGTCATAGCATTGATTTTGTAAAATTGAAGATTTTTAAATGGTTAAAATATTTACTCAATAGTTAAAGAAAAAAATATGTATAATTTGTAATTGATTAATATGCTTAAAAATCACAAGTTATGGTTTAAAAGGCTAATGATTTATGATGTGAAAGGTAAAACCGGGATTAGTATTCCATGATGAGAAAAACTGTACCGTTCAAAGTTACTAATTTTCTCACTTTGTTTTACAGTGATGCATTTATGTGATGAAGTTGATGATACAATATATAATTATGTTTCTACACAGGTGAGGTTTTTGAGATGCCATGAAAATGGTACCTGACGAGGGAGATGGCACGCCACCCATGACCCTGATCTCTGCCTTGACCCAAGGAGCTGGATCAAGATCAAGATCACCTTTTATGGAGGAGCCCATCCATTCTCCATTACTGAGTGTCACACTCCGGTGTGATAGTAGTATCACAACAATCTTTTCAACTTGACTCTTCTAACTTAGAAAGTACATTTTGTCAAATGAAACTGACTTGACTGACTATTTTAGACCTAGAAGGACCAGACAGATGGATCAAAACTAAATGAAACAGTTTATAACAGAAGGAACAAAACTGAACTTTAATGTAAATAACAAAAGCCAGTAGAAATCTGTTATTTTATGATGTCAGGGACACTTCAGTTAGTTTTGTCTTTGTATTACTGTACTTTCAGATTATGTTATCTCGTGAAACAAACTGTGTTCTAACTTACTGGTTCTACTTAGACAGTAGTTACAGCTGCAGTAGAAGGTACTGGGTAACTCCAGGACAACTACAGTGTAGTTGCAGGACAATTACAGTGTATTTGCACACTAAGGAGGGAATAACAAAGAATACTTTATAATACAGCCCGCTACTTTGTAGGTACTGGG
The DNA here is from genome assembly GCF_045865225.1 of Trachurus japonicus. Taxonomy (NCBI): domain Eukaryota; kingdom Metazoa; phylum Chordata; class Actinopteri; order Carangiformes; family Carangidae; genus Trachurus; species Trachurus japonicus. The sequence continues at coordinate 31,040,054 of NC_140923.1, forward strand.
TAACTCCGGGACAACTACATTGTAGTTGCAGGACAATTACAGTGTATTTGCACTCTAAGGAGGGAATAACAAAGAATACTTTATAATACAGCCCGTTACCCTCTACTTACTGGGTAACTCTAAGACAAGTACAGTGTAGGTGCATGACAGCTACTGTATAGGTGCAGACTAAGGAGGGAGTAACAGCCATTACTTTATAATACAGCCCGTTACCCTCTACTTACTGGGTAACTCTAAGACAAGTAGTGTGTAGGTGCATGACAGCTACTGTATAGGTGCAGCGTAAGGAGGGAGTAACAGCCATTACTTTATAATACAGCCCGTTACCCTCTACTTACTGGGTAACTCTAAGACAAGTAGTGTGTAGGTGCATGACAGCTACTGTGTAGGTGCAGACTAAGGAGGGAGTAACAGCCATTACTTTATAATACAGCCCGTTACCCTCTACTTACTGGGTAACTCTAAGACAAGTAGTGTGTAGGTGCATGACAGCTACTGTATAGGTGCAGCATAAGGAGGGAGTAACAGCCATTACTTTATAATACAGCCCGTTACCCTCTACTTACTGGGTAACTCTAAGACAAGTAGTGTGTAGGTGCAGACTAAGGAGGGAGTAACAGCCATTACTTTATAATACAGCCCGTTACCCTCTACTTACTGGGTAACTCTAAGACAAGTAGTGTGTAGGTGCATGACAGCTACTGTATAGGTGCAGACTAAGGAGGGAGTAACAGCCATTACTTTATAATACAGCCCGTTACCCTCTACTTACTTGGTAACTCTAAGACAAGTAGTGTGTAGGTGCATGACAGCTACTGTATAGGTGCAGACTAAGGAGGGAGTAACAGCCATTACTTTATAATACAGCCCGTTACCCTTATGAATGATCATGGATGTGGATGTGTCATGTGTTTTCTGGTTAATAAATAATAAAAACATTTTCTAACTCTCCGAATGACTCATTATTGTGGATGTATTACTGTATAGTTTGTGTTTTGCCCTTGGATGACAGAACTAGACTTTCATAGATGTGCATTTTAGAGAGGTAAGTTTGCTACCAGCCAGCCTGTTACTGTATTGGAAAATGTCCACACTCTATACCCATTTCTCACCTATTCCAAACCATACAATTAAATAATGAATAATAAATCTCTGAAATAGAGGTGAAATGTCGCTGCTGACACTTTTGGAAAACATGGATTGCAACTGTGCTCATATTGTACAGTAGACTATTTAATTTCTAATGTACCTGGCAGGAGTGACACTGTAAGTTACACTGTAAGGAAAGTAGGACGTAATTGTACGGGAGTTACGCTCTAAGACACAGCCTAGTTATACTGTAAAATGCGGGGTAATTAGTGGCGGAGTGAGCGAGAGTTACTGTGTAATTTGGTGTAAAGTAGGACAGGAGTTACGTGCCAAGACGCAGCCTAGTTAAACTGTAAAACAGCGAGAGTTACCCTGTACTTCTGTGGAAGTTGGTGTGAAGCAGGATGTAAGTTACGCGCTAAGACGCAGCCTAGTTACACTGTAAATGCACGGGGGAAACAGGGGGGAAAGTGAGCTGCAGTTACTCAGTACTTGTGTGAAATAAGCGGCAACCTACGCGGCAAGAGAGCGGTAGGTACGCTGTAAGTCGCGGGCCGTATTATGTAGTGCTACCCTCCATTCTCAAGCAAAGACTTTTCAGATTTTGCAAAGTACCTCGGTTTCCACCACAGAAAGATCACCCCCTACTGGCCACAGGCCAACGCTGAAGTTGAAAGATTCAACAGGACTCTGACCAAGGCAATACACACAGCTACGCTGGAAGGCAAGCCGTGGAAACAGGAGCTGTACAAGTTTCTCAGGAACTACCGTGCAACCCCTCATCACACCACCAACCGGCCTCCAGCTGAAGTATTTTATGGTCGACCCATAGCAATAAAGCTACCATCCGTCTCTCCTCCTCCCGATGATGACGCTCTCCGTCTAACAGACAGATTAAAGAAAGACAGGATGAAACATTATGCAGACAAAAGGAGGAACGCATCACACTCTGAACTCAAGGAGGGTGATGTTGTCCTGATACAACAGAGGAAAACAGGAAAACTTGTAACACCATTCAACCCTAACCCATACAAAGTCATCACAGTGAAAGGAGCAATGGTCACTGCACAGAGACATGAACACAAAATCACAAGGCACAGATCACACTTCAAACTTCTGAAACACAAACTGGATGTCCCATTCACAACAGAAGACACTGAGAACAGTGATGATGACAGTGTTAGCGGACACACAGGTAATCCTGAACATGTTAACCCTGAAGACAGGAGGAGATACCCTGTGAGGGTAAACAGACGACCTCCTCAAAGACTTGTGACTGAACTGTAGCAAAGGTTATGAAGAGTGATGAGATATTGATAAGTTCCCACTACAGCCTCTCATCACGGTTATGTTTATGTTGCTGATTCAACAACTGTACTGTAACATGGTTTCAGAATTGCTTAGAGATATTATTCTCAGTTATTTGTTTAATGTTATATATCTGATTTTGAATTAATGACACAGGACTGAATCGTAGCTACTTCTATTTTGAAAAAACATTTTATGTTTGTTAATCCAAGTCCTGTCAGACTAAGTAAAGCTAAAACCAAGGAAGGACATTTCATTTGAAAGAAAAGGAGGGATGTAGTGTTGTTAGAATTAGGTGGTGTCCCTTTAAGAGACTGAGGAAGTCATGTTGTGTTTACAGTCTGTGGCTGCGTTCCAAAAGCGGGTTGAGTCGCCCTCGTTCACTTGCCCTCAGCACTTGCCCTCGGGGGAATCCCCGCCGCCATCATAAGGGCTGTTCCATTTCTCTAAACAGCTGAAGTGAACTTGGTGAGATCGACCCTTGAGGGCTGAGTGATCAAGTCAACATCGATGGTCACTCCAGAGCTGTATATCACCCACAATGCATTGCAGTGGTGCACGAAAAATACGTCCATGCGGTGGCGATAATGAACCTCAAGCACCAGTTGTGTGTTTACCACCAAAGAAGAAAATAAATGAAAGGGGTCAGTAAATATTCAATTCAATAAACTAGTTTAGCAGTGACATGTCAGAACAAACAATTTACAAGTGGTAGGCTAGTAGAGATATATAATAGGCAAACTTATTTGTCACAAAAAAAACGTGTCTAAAGAGCCTTTTTAATCTGACGTTTCATATTCACATAGTTGCTGTGCCTGAGTTGATGTGTAGTTTAATAAGGAATTTTAATCAGGATTGGTCTGATGAAGCAGAGCTCATCATCAGTGACAGACAGAGAGAAAGAGTAGTATATATTGATATTATAGAGTAGCCTATTGAATTTTCACCGTAAACCGGCCAATCCCCCCCCCCTCCCGTAAGAGGCAGTACAGCGCTACACCGAAGACATGTGGCCAACCAGTGATTGTCCCAGCTGTTAGTGAACGAGGGCAGGTGCGTTCCGTTTACCTCTTCTACTCCTCCCCCGCCCACTTTCCCTCCGCTCTCCAAGTGGCCTCCATGTGACGTCATAGCAAGGGCTGAGGGCAAGTGAGCGAGGGAAACTCAACCTGTTTTTGGAACGCAGCCAGTGTTAGTTGCTGCTGCACGAGCTGAGTGAATGCAAGAAGTTACCTGTGATGATATCACTGAGAGTTTATTAAAGCTTCAAGTCCCAACACACGAGACAGTGAGGACATTGAGTTTCTACAGTCTTCTTCTAGTCCTTCATACTTTGTGCTATTTCAACAATTCATACATCAAATCGTGCAGCTTTTTCTGGACATTATCGGAATGGCCCATAGAGATTTTGGCCCATAGAGAATGCATTGGAACAGTCTTGAAACTCTTCAAATCTTCTTACTTCTTTCAGCCTCTAAAGCTTCAGCATACTTTCTGCTAGAGACTTCATTCAAATTCTGAGTTGTAGACAAACTTCTAATGTATTCAACCTGTGTACAACTTTTTCATAGCTTGTACCGTTTTTTAGATAAATCCTTTAAAAGCACATGAGGATTTCTGACAAATTTCACACTTTTCAATGAGTGTGTATGGTGTTGGGTCAGAGTGGGTGACATCATCGTAGAGTGCAGCAGATCCAAAAAAGCGACTGGAACTTTTCTTCTGAAACTGCCAGCAAAGCTACAAATGACACTCTACACTCATGATTTTGGAAACAGTTTGTAGCCACACTTGTCTTCTGTCTCACAATGCCGTCAAAAATGCACAGAGACTCAGAGAATAATTTTAAAATATTTTTTAAATGCAGCCTGGGTGCTCTCTCTCTCTGCCATTCAGCCCAATGCAATTTTTTTCACAGCACAGTAGAAGGAGCTCAACTTTGTAATTCACTGGAATGGGCATTATACTTTGATTTCATCAAAAAATAGTCACAAGTCACAAAAAAGTCCGGTAACCCTTTAATTTCCAGGCCGTTAATTACGTCATAATATCAAGAAATTACCCAGAAATAATGATTAATTGCCTATGTCAAGAAATTGCCTAGAAATAACGGTCAATTTCATAGTAATAATGAGAAATATAGCCAGGAAATAACTTTTAATTGTGTAGAAATAGCCCAGTAATAATGGTCAATTGTGTAGTAATGTTGAGAAATATAGCCCAGAAATAACAATTAATTGCATGGTAATGTCAAGAAATATAGCAAAGAAATGACACTCTAGTAATATAGACAAGTTGTAGTAGTAGAATTGCAGTGAATTACTGCTAAGTATTGGGTAATTACAGAGTAAACAGCCTGTCGTTTCCATGATATAGTCAAGTACTTTCAGTGTGATTAACCTGATGTAATTGTAATTTCCACAGTCTTACCTTATGGTTAGCTGCAATATCTGTTTCCCAAAAGCAAATGGTAGATCTGGCAACTGCTGGAAATGTCACCATAGTTAACCCATAATTACCTTTCTGCTGCCTGCAAAGTGTAGTGGACTTTGTTCCTTAGAAACGTATGGGTAGTTTCAGCATAACTAACATGGTTATGAGAACTTCCACTGTAATAGTCTTGCCCAGTGGAAATGTCACCGTAGTTAACCCATAATTACCTTTCCACTGCCTGTAAAGTGTAGTGAGCTTTGTTCCTTAGAAACGTATGGGTAGTTTCAACATAACTAACATGGTTATGAGAACTTCCACTGTAATAGTCTTGCCCATAACCCATTTGGATGAAAGATGGTAGATGTGGCAACTGCTGGAAATGTCACCGTAGTTAACCCATAATAACCTTTCTGCTGCCTGCAAACTGTAGTGGGCTTTGTTCCTTAGAAACGTATGGGTAGTTTCAACATAACTAACACAGTAATAAGATCTTACACTATAATAGTCTTTCCCAGTAACCCATTTGGATCAAATGTATAAATATTTTCCAACAAAGATAAGCTACGTACCATGAAATGTCACAACATAAACTCTTTTTAGGAACATAGAAGCCATTTCCAAATAATGGAGGATAATTACCTTCACATTTTATATTAAGTGTACAATATTCCTGCTATAACCTATCCACCTTTTTCTGAACTTCATAGAAGAAAGGCAAAGTAGATTAGAGTACATGAATGGGATGTTGTCCTGTTAAATCTCAAAACTCATATTCACATGTTCCCATGCAGAAAATACAATGAAGCTGTTTTCAGTTGTTTTTAATAATTTCCCTGCTTATGTCAGCGTATTGGAACATTCCCAGTAGAGTCATTCCCTTTCCGATACCAGTATTGGAAATGCCTCCGATACCACCAAAAATGTTGGCATCGGTATCAGCAGTCGGCTACTGGAGTCCAGGTGTAGCCGGGACGGTCTACTACGTTGTGTTCTGTGCACAATAACACGGGACGCAGGGCTGGGTTCACACTCAGGTTTATTCCTGTATGATGGCGACATAAAACAGAAAGGATGTGAATTAAATGGTCATCTTCTCCATAAAAGTCCTCTCTCTCAGTCAGGACAGCGCAGACTGACAAATGCAGCACTATTTCTCCCAAAAAACTATCACATTTCTTCACATGGTAAAACAGACAAGTAAACATCTCTAACATAACAATGGAGGCTGAGCAACCACACACATACCTGTATGATGGCGACATAAAACTAAATGGATGTGAATGAAATGGTCATCTTCTCCATAAAAGTCCTACCACACAAAAAATAAAATACATTTAGCATGTAGGCTAGTACATGGAGGACGCATTGACACATGCACACCACACACGCACGCACGCACACACACAGGGAGAAATCGCGGCAGAATAACTGTCTCTCTCTTGCTCAAAACAGCTCTTAAAACACACTACACGACAGAAAACACCATTCCAAACAGTTTTAGATTAACATTTGTTCATTAAATTGGCAATAAAACTCAACAGATATAACTTTTAGGTCCCGGAGCCTCAACTACATACCTCTCTCAGTCAGGAACAGCGCAGACTGACGAGAGAGAAGGGAGCGACGTGCGTCATATCCGCAGACTTTCAAAATAAAAGATGTAAAGATGAAAGAAATACAAAAATAAAACCACAAAAATTTGAATTATACAGTATTAACAATAACAATAATCCATATTTGAAGTAAAAAGAAACCAAAACACATCATCTGATGGATTTTGGTGAAATAACAATAAAATAAACACCAAAATGTGTAGTAGTTTCCTTTTTCTGTTTATCTGTGGCCCACAACATCATTTTAATTATTATTATAATAATTATTATTCTATTCTAGCTGCATGTTGTATTTATAACCCACAGATAAACACACGTGGTATCGGATCGGTGCCTATAACAGATAGAAAAAGGAAACGACACATTTTATTGTTATTAATTTCACCAAAATCCATCTGATGATGTGATTTAAGTTCTTTTTTACTTTAAATATGGATTATTGTTAATATAATTAAATTTTTGTGGTTTTATTTTTGTATTTCTTTCATTTTTACAAAACCGATCTTTTATTTTGAAAGTCTGCGGATATGACGCACGTCGCTCCCTTCTCTCTCGTCAGTCTGCGCTGTTCCTGACTGAGAGAGGTATGTAGTTGAGGCTCCGGGACCGAAAAGTTACATTTGTTGAGTTTTGTTGCCAATTTAATGAACAAATGTTAATCTAAAACTGTTTGGAATGGTGTTTTCTGTCGTGTAGTGTGTTTTAAGAGCTGTTTTGAGCAAGAGAGAGACAGTTATTCTGCCGCGATTTCTCCCTGTGTGTGTGCGTGCGTGCGTGTGTGGTGTGCATGTGTCAATGCGTCCTCCATGTACTAGCCTACATGCTAAATGTATTTTATTTTTTGTGTGGTAGGACTTTTATGGAGAAGATGACCATTTCATTCACATCCATTTAGTTTTATGTCGCCATCATACAGGTATGTGTGTGGTTGCTCAGCCTCCATTGTTATGTTAGAGATGTTTACTTGTCTGTTTTACCATGTGAAGAAATGTGATAGTTTTTTGGGAGAAATAGTGCTGCATTTGTCAGTCTGCGCTGTCCTGACTGAGAGAGAGGACTTTTATGGAGAAGATGACCATTTAATTCACATCCTTTTTGTTTTATGTTGCCATCATACAGGAATAAACCTGAGTGTGAACCCAGCCCTGTGTCCCGTGTTATTGTGCACAGAACACAACGTAGTAGACCGTCCCGGCTACACCTGGACTCCAGTAGCCGACTGCTGATACCGATGCCAACATTTTTGGTGGTATCGGAGGCATTTCCAATACTGGTATCGGAAAGGGAATAACTCTACTGGGAATGTTCCAATACGCTGACATAAGCAGGGAAATTATTAAAAACAACTGAAAACAGCTTCATTGTATTTTCTTCATGGGAACATGTGAATATGAGTTTTGAGATTTAAAGCAGATATCAGCGGCACGGCCGTTTCGGCTAATGCTGTGTTCAAGGCAGGCTTTTGAAACCGTAAGTTACAGCTTCAAGTCACAACTACGACTTGGTAGCGTTCCAGGTAACCCGTAGCTCGTGTTTTTACCGTCCTGTTGTCTGTGAAAGTTCCCTATAACGGCCACTCGTAACTTCCGACCCGTGAACTCGTACCAGATCGAACTGGTATGACTTCACAGGAAGGAAAAACACAAAGTACGAGTTTCCTTGAACGCACCATGAGTTAGCAGCCCCCGCCCTTGTCAGGCATCAATTGGTCCTCGTGCTACGTCACCACATTCACGCGCATCCCTTGGCTGCACACACAGCCCTTCATGACGTTCTCTCCCCTCATTGGATAACATTTGTATCCCACAAGGAAAATTTTCTCCTCGGGTTACAGCAGAGCAGAGTGACGGAGAGACTCGTGTTTAGGCTGAAATACTTCATGTAAGTGATTGCTGACGGAAAATAGGACTATTTAGGACGTATATTAACAAAAACATTCCACTGATATCTGCTTTAACAGGACAACATCCCATTCATGTACTCTAATCTACTTTGCCTTTCTTCTATGAAGTTCAGAAAAAGGTGGATAGGTTATAGCAGGAATATTGTACACTTTAAAATGTGATGGTAATTATCTCCTCCATTATTTGGAAATGGCTTCTATGTTCCTAAAAAGAGTTCTTGTGACATTTCATGGTACGTAGCTTATCTTTGTTGGAAAATATTTATACATTTGATCCAAATGGGTTACTGGGAAAGACTATTACAGTGTAAGATCTTATTACTGTGTTAGTTATGTTGAAACTACCCATACGTTTCTAAGGAACAAAGCCCACTACAGTTTGCAGGCAGCAGAAAGGTAATTATGGGTTAACTACGGTGACATTTCCAGCAGTTGCCACATCTACCATCTTTCATCCAAATGGGTTATGGGCAAGACTATTACAGTGGAAGTTCTCATAACCATGTTAGTTATGTTGAAACTACCCATACGTTTCTAAGGAACAAAGCTCACTACACTTTACAGGCAGTGGAAAGGTAATTATGGGTTAACTACGGTGACATTTCCACTGGGCAAGACTATTACAGTGGAAGTTCTCATAACCATGTTAGTTATGCTGAAACTACCCATACGTTTCTAAGGAACAAAGTCCACTACACTTTGCAGGCAGCAGAAAGGTAATTATGGGTTAACTATGGTGACATTTCCAGCAGTTGCCAGATCTACCATTTGCTTTTGGGAAACAGATATTGCAGCTAACCATAAGGTAAGACTGTGGAAATTACAATTACATCAGGTTAATCACACTGAAAGTACTTGACTACATCATGGAAACGACAGGCTGTTTACTCTGTAATTACCCAATACTTAGCAGTAATTCACTGCAATTCTACTACTACAACTTGTCTATATTACTAGAGTGTCATTTCTTTGCTATATTTCTTGACATTACCATGTAATTAATTGTTATTTCTGGGCTATATTTCTCAACATTACTACACAATTGACCATTATTACTGGGCTATTTCTACACAATTAAAAGTTATTTCCTGGCTATATTTCTCATTATTACTATGAAATTGACCGTTATTTCTAGGCAATTTCTTGACATTACTACGCAATTAATCATTCTTTCTGGGTAATTTCTTGATATTATGACGTAATTAACGGCCTGGAAATTAAAGGGTTACCAAAAGTCCTCTACTTACTTGTTGTGGCTCATTTCTACTCTTTTCTTTTCTTTAAAGCATCAATGAAAAATCTCACATTCATCAAAGTCTCAACCTCACTTCTCCACAACACTGTCTGTAGTCTAGTGGGTAAGGTGGCTGCTTGCCAACCCCAAGGTCACTGGATCGAATCCAAGCTGAGCACTCTTGTTATGTTATGTTGAATTCTGCTCTCCTCCCCCACCTTCAATTGGTTACAGGTGGTCGTTAAGAGACTCATTAATTGCTAGTGTCACCGTTTGCAGCACATCATCACATTACAATCAATGACAACATACTTATGTGTGTGCTCTCTGTGGCGAAGTGGCAGAGTAAAGGTTTATTGATCATGAGGTCATGGGTGCGATTCCTGCCTCAGTCATGTCACATCATTGCTTGACTTTTCATTCCAACTATTCAGCTGTCATTGGACAGTCCTTGATTCCTCATAGTATAAAGCTCATTGTAACTCAGGTCTTCTGTGGCCATATGGTTAGTGTGTCAGGTTACCAGTCCTGAAGTTGTTGGTTCAATTCCTGCCTTGGACATGTTTGTGTGTCATTCCGCATGTCTTTGTCAACTTATTCAGCATGGTTCAGCAATGGCTTTCAGCATTCACACGTATTTCCTTCAGGAAATACCAATTCTAGTTATTGGTGTTTTACCCAGCCAGTACAAAACTAGACTGGATCTACCTGATACAAGAGGGTCAGAGGCAGCACACAGTGCATGTTGACCACATGTAATGTTGAGACACTTCCAGCCCCTCACCAGTGGCTGAGAACGTGCCACCAGTAACCGTGGACCAGTGAAGCTAACAAACTGTTCTCACTAAACCAACTGAACATGGTTGTCGAGGTGTCATAATCTATAGTATCATCACACACAGCAAACAAAAGCTCACCTGAGAAACGCCAGTAGCTAGGTTCCACGTACTACCACCTCATGACTCTCTAAATTGCAGTAGCCTATATTTGAATAAAAGCTGCCAAGAGACATTTTATTTTGAGTTAATATTATGCTAAGATTGAGAAAATTTTCAGGGGCAGTAGATTCATTTTTTATGTTGTGAGATTTAAATGTAAGTTGTTGCTAATTATTGCTAAACTTACAATGGTTATTGTTATAAAAATCTAAAAGGGGAGGAATGTAATAGATTTATGTGATTTACAGTTTGAGGTTGTCACCTTGTGGGTCATTATTGCAAAGGCAGTTGCTGCGTGTTTTTTTTGGGTGGCCAACAATTGTTGGTGTTTTACCCAGCCAAGCGCACCTGTAGTTTTCCCTGATATAACAAAATAGATGTGCTCCGTAGCCATTCCCGGCCTGATTATTGTCTTCTGTACAACAGCCTACACCACAGTAGTCGTACTGGATATAGACCCAATAAATGTCACACAATTCAGAACAAAGTACAAGGCTGTTGTTTTGCATTTTCAAAGCCGATCATGGTGTTGTGTTCAGTTTCTGTGCTTGCACTCACCTGCTGTGCCAAATGTGAGATGAGACTGTCGTTGAAGAGTAGACTCTCTGCGGTGGTGTGGAAAAACTCCATAAATGTCATAATGTGTGAGAGTCGTTTCTGAATCTTTGACATGAATGACTGTGAAGATTTCTGCATCAGGTTTTTGTGTGTGGACATTACAGAGTCAATATGAGCCTTGTCATAAGGAACAAGAAAGGTCACAATGTCGTAGTATTTCCCAGGACCCATCCGCATGTTGACCTCGGGAATCACCACAGTGACCCGGTGTCCACGGCGACCCATTTCTTGGGCAATGGCCTTAAGACCCACCCAGTGACTCCCATCCATGGGTACCACCAGCAAGTTACCCAAAAAAGAAGAAGTGGTGTCATTTGCAGGACTGGTGACTCCAGCCTCCTCTGTCTGTGTCTTCTCCTCTGGTCTGGACTTTTCTGTGGCAGACTGCCGCAGCTCATCTGCAGCACCATTCACCGCCATGTCCACATTCAGCAGCAGAAACACAAACACTGCTGCTTTCCACATTGTTCTACTTTCCTCAGTGTCAATGCCAATGGATCAAGGAAAATAACACTTACTCTGTGTTGTGAATGTGAACATCAGGCTGCTCTCTCTGGCTTGTTAAATTTCCTCTGTGAATTAGCAGCGTTGTGTGTTTTCAAAATCCTCACTTTGACTAAACTGACAGTCATGGCCCTCAGCACCTTCCTTTTTGATTACTTGTACATAGCTGTAGGAAAGTCAGTGGCAGAAAGTGTATTTTGAGGTAAATCAAATAGAAAAATACTTTATTCATCCCCTATGAGGGAAATTCAAGTCATCCAGCAGCTTACAAGAACACGTGACAAAATAAATAACACACACACAAAGAGTAATAAATAATCTAAAATGATACTAAGTGTATAGCCTAACAAATTGCGTTGTGCATCTTGATGGCAGCAGGAATGAAGGATTTCCTGAATCTTTCTGTTCTGCAGGTCAGGGAGCTGAGCCTGTTACTGTTGCTCCTCTGACCAGTGAGAGTCTTGTGTAGAGGGTGTTGGGGGTCACCCAGGATGGCCTTCAGCTTACACTCCATCCTCCACCCAACCACAGCCTCCACCAGCTCCGCTCCCTCTCCCATCACACACCTACATTTCTTGATGACTTTATACATTAGACTTTTACATTACAGATGTCAAAGGACCTGAGTCTTCTCAAAAAGAAGAGCCTGCTTTGTATATTTTTGTACACAGCACTTGTGTGTACATACCAATCCAACCTGTCATCAAGGTGTTACTCCAAGGTACCTACTACTTGTGTAACGGAGGTCCGCGGGTGTTCCACAGTCACGAGGGACCAGTAAGCTGAAGTGACGGTAGTGTGGCGGTTAGTGGTACTGGAAGCAAACTCACTCACCCATAAAAGACATGCTAACCCACCTCCCGCCTGCGGTGCGGGAGACAGCTGGTTCGATCCTCGCCTAGGGCAAGTCCGAACCAACAACATCGGTCACGCTTGTATAACTGAACACACTCAATGTCCACCCCAGGCACAGACATGGGCCGCAAGGATCTCTTGGACCTGCTAAAGTCAATAATCATTTATTTGGATTTAAGTATTAAAGTACCAGTCTGTGAACACCCCCAACCGGGTCCCTGTATTCATCTTCCTGTCCCTTCTTCACACGTCACGATGGCCATATCATCGAGTACTTCTGAACATGGCAAGATTCAGATTTAGATGTAAAATCCACAGTGAACAGTGTGAAGAGGTAAGGTGAAAGCACCCTGTGGTACTCCCACGCTGCTCACCACTGTGTCTGACATGCAGTTCCCCAGCCTCACATACTGTGGCTGCTCTGTAAGATAGCCTAGTTATAAACCCACAAGATGATGGTGGGATCTGCACCCATCTTCTTAGTTATTAGTCCCAGTGGGTCCAAATTAGGAAATCCATCTAAATCCAAAGTGACATCTCTGTGTAAAGTATATGGTGACAGCAATATTAGCTGCAGCAGTCTCAGTGAACATTAATCTATATGGTTTGTTCAGGGATGGTTCCCAAAATGACACTTGTTAAGAGACATTCTTTTATTTAGCGTACTCATTGGTTATGATTCACACAACATACGACTGTGTAATAATGTGAGTCATAAGTGTAAAGGCCAGAAGCTCATGCTGTGTCATCACGTTTTGTTTAAGCCACACCCAGTGTGTTGTTTTCTGTTCTGGGGAAGCTGGAAGTGAATTCCGCCATGACACAAGAAATATGTGAGTGTGTGCTAGTCTCGAATAAACATGCTTAAAGCCCCAGTATGGAGCTTTTAACTGGATACGCAAAAGTCTCTGTTACCTACAGCAGCAAATGAGGCCATCAGTGTGAAGATACGCTATTTCTAAATACCTCTGGAAGGCATGGTCGGGTCGGACCACTGACGAAACGATACGAATAGATACATTACTATGCACGCTGCAGATAGCTGCTAAAAAAAAAAAGTTCTTTCCAACATTTACAAAACAAATCTACACGTGCCGGCCAGACAAACGTCTTCACGACAGTGGGAAATGCGCGGCAAAACACCACCGCTTTCGTCCACAGGGGCTGCCAAAATCAACACTAAATGAAAAGAATATCTCTGCCTCCGTTGGCTTATTCTCCAAGTTCAGCGCGAGTAAAAGCTGTAAAGCTCAACAAGACACTCTGTGATGTCACAAATGAGCTGTGCTGTTGAGGCCTGCCTCTTTATCTGCACTTCATTATCATGACCCCCTGTCCATACACTAAGCCTCGCCTTTAAAAATGGAAAGAATATAGTACTCATTCAGAGTCATCCACATTCACAGGCTCACTGCTAGGTTAAGCTTTGACTGGTTCAGTGAGGCCATTATGTCCCATTCAGATTCACTTTGATGTTTAGGGTCATTGTCTTATGGCATCACTCAGGGTCTTTTGAGGATCAGCAGATTCACCCTGACATAATCCCGGCTGACTCTTGAATAAATCTGGAAATTATTTTTCCCATTGATGGTGTCAAATTGTCCAGACCCAGACGCAGTAAAGTCCCAATTCATGATGCTACCTCTGCTGCACTTCACCTCTGGGATGATGATGATGATTTTATGATGGTATCCTACACTTTCAACCTTTCACATTGCTTTCTCTTCTTCTCAAACAATGTAACCTTAGTTTCCTAGGATTTCCCCAGTAGGTGTTTAATAGTATCAACATCCTTCCTTTATAGTTGGTCTTGAGTCGACTAATAAATATTTAAACTCATTAAGATTTTACTGTAAGATTTATGTTTTACATCAGCACATACTTCTTGTGAACAGCAAGACACTCAAAGACTCATTGACAGAGTTGGGATCTCCTGACTCCAATAATCTTTTATATTGTTGTTATTAGCACCAGGTTTATACATTTTGTTCAACTTACACTGTGAGTGTTTGAATACATTCAATACAGACCAATACAATCAAGATGAATGCAGGTAACTCCAAAAGCTGTATTTTCTCTTTGATTGAACTATGATAAAAACAAAAAAATGTCAATGAACTCTGACTCAGTGGAAGACTGGGGGAAAGGCACCGGAGTTCACACAGACAATCATCGTCCCTTAAGACCATCATGGAGTATGATAATATTGTGTTCTATTTTCTGTTCATTAATGACATTTTGATCTCTAGATGGCATCGCTTATTCTTTTTACACCGTCCCTTTAAATCATCAGTGTTTTTGATTTCATGTAAGTAATTGTAAGTGTTGAGTTTTTTCTATTTGTGACAGTTGAGGGTCCTGTCACTATGCCTCCAATTAATCATGCGCCCTGGCTACTTGGCCAAGGGGATGTCCCTTGGCCAAGTGGTTAGCGTGCATGACTCTTACCTAGGAGTCTGGGGTTCGAAGCCTGCCCGGGCCCTCTTCACCTTGCCACATATTCTAATGACCATTTTAACAAACTCTTAACATAGCAACTCATTGTTGTTTCAGATCGCATCGCTTATTCTTTTTACACCCTCCCTTTAAATCATCACCAGTGTTTTTGACTTGTTCATTGTTGTTTTCATCTCAGTCATACTGAGATGAAGGTGCAGATGTAGCACCGTGCTAGGCTAGTCCTGTTTTCTCTTCTTGATCAGTTTCCACAAACATAGCTTCATGCATTTCACTGTCAGAATGAAAACAACCAGAAGCACCGTGGCCAGCAGCGCTATTACATCCAGACACGAATATTGGATCCAGTTGAGGTCAACACCAGCAGATTTAAGATGTTTTGCTCCTTTGTGGCGCATCACATATTCTGTCCAGTACACTGACAGGTCGAGTGGCTCAACTGGCCGGTCTCTATGGAGAGTCGACAGCTTCTGCACATTTTCTTTATACCTGGAAACACAAACGACCAGGTGAGTTCATGAATACAACACCGACATATGAAAGAAGATCTAAAGCTGACAACCACGTTGGGAATGACCCTCTGACTCCTCACCTGATGTCATGTAGGACCTCATTCAGTCCCTGAAGGAGACTTTCTGTTGTGATGGAAAAAATGTCCAATGACACTCCTGCTCCTTTATTCACCAACTTCTCTGCATTGTCATATTGATCCGCCCCCAGTGGCACCATCACCATGGGAACAGCGTGACACAGTCCCTCATAGAGACCGTGTGAGCCAGCATGAGTGATGAAAGCCCGAGCTCCAGAATGCGCTAACAAACAAGCATGCACAAAGTTAGTTAGGTTGTCAGTTCCTGCTAAATGTGACTGACTGACATGATACATGAAGTAGACACACAGACCTAGCAGGGGCCTCATATATCAAAGAGCGTGTAAAAGTCCTCTTAAATTTTCAGTACGACGGAAAGGCAAAATGTGCGTACGACCAAAAAATATACACTCTTTTCAGATCTATCAAACTCCGCGGACACACGGCTGCACGGTATTTCCCTTGATAGATCACACCGGACCTGAGAAAAGCGTGGATGAGACCACGCCTCATACCCAGCCCAGATACAACCCTATATGGTCAATGCAAATCAAGCACGTGCATATAAAGTAGCCATGTGCTGTCTGGGACTTTGTGGAGTGATGTCGGAAGAGGAGACGATGGTTGGAAAACGTGGGAAGAAGCGCAACTTTTCAGAGACGGAAATCCATGTGCTTGTTGGTGAGGTGCAGGCAAGGAAGGAAGTCCTTTTTGGCAGGTATTTGCATTAATTCTGTTGTGAGTCATTTGTCTAAAAAAAGAAAAGAAAACATAAGATGTGGAGACTTACAGATGAACACGTTGGACCAAACAGTTTTTTCGCCGGAAAAAATAATCAATCTCATTTAATCAGCCACAGCCCCGGCCTCACCAACAAGAGGAAATCTTCTGAGTGGCAGGAGGTGGCCTCGGCTGTTAACGCAGCAGGTGCCACTGCCCGAACCGAGGGTGAGGTGAGGAAGAAGTGGACGGATTTAAAAGTGAGTTTCAATCTTTAATAGGCCCTATGCCATAACCTACTTTGTCATATAACATAATCTGTATTTAAATAATGTCAACACTGTCACTATTTTCACAGAGAGAAGCGAAACAACGCCTCACTGCACACCGGCAAAGTGTGGCGGCCACTGGTGGGGGTGCAGCCCCACCGGACCTTACCCCGGTGGACATTACCATCGGGGACATAATTGGAACCGAGTCCGTGGAGGGTGTGGTGCCAGTGGAGGAGGGGGACTCGGACGTGAGGGGCACTACAACTCAAGCCGGTAATCGCCAGTTTGACTTTCCAGTAAGACAAAATGAATTTATATGAAAATAATGTGCAGAGACATGAAAACATAACACACACTTATTTCCTCAGACACGGAGGTGCATGACGAGGGGGGGCTCGTCGTCTTGGAGCTGAGCGAAGTCCCCCCCGCGGTCGCTGGTCCGAGCGCTCCGGCCCCGAGGCGGTCGCCCCCCCGCTCCACCTCAGCCTCCACCTCAGCCTCCACCTCAGCCTCCACCTCGGCCCCCAGGCGGTCGCCCCCCCGCTCCACCTCAGCCTCCAGCTCAGCCTCCACCTCGGCCCCCAGGCGGTCGCCCCCCCGCCCCACCTCAGCCTCCACCTCGGCCCCCAGGCGGTCGCCCCCCCGCTCCACCTCAGCCTCCACCTCGGCCCCGAGGCGGTCACCCCCCCGCTCCACCTCAGCCTCCACCTCAGCCTCCACCTCGGCCCCCAGCAGAGCCCCCAGGCGGTCGCCCCCCCGCTCCACCTCAGCCTCCACCGCGGCCCCCAGGCGGTCGCCCCCCCGCTCCACCTCAGCCTCCACCTCGGCCCCCAGGCGGTCGCCCCCCCGCTCCACCTCAGCCTCCACCTCGGCCCCCAGGCGGTCGCCCCCCGGCTCCACCTCAGCCTCCACC
Organism: Trachurus japonicus; assembly: GCF_045865225.1. Lineage (NCBI taxonomy): Eukaryota > Metazoa > Chordata > Actinopteri > Carangiformes > Carangidae > Trachurus > Trachurus japonicus. The sequence continues at coordinate 31,057,500 of NC_140923.1, forward strand.
TCGGCCCCCAGGCGGTCGCCCCCCGGCTCCAGCTCAGCCTCCACCCCGGCCCCCAGGCGGTCGCCCCCCGGCTCCAGCTCAGCCTCCACCCCGGCCCCCAGCAGAGCAGGGGGCGACCGCCTGGGGTTGATCACGGATGCGGTGCTGGACGCACAAAGGGAGACGATGGAGGCCCAAAGGAGCACTGCGGCAGCAGTCGGTGCCGTAGTCGAACAGCTGCAGAACATAAACCAGCGTCAAGACACCATTGCTGCAACACTGCAGCAAATCCATGCTGCCATTGTGGCTCTAACGGCTGCCGTTACAGGCCTCACCGAGTTTTTAAATAAAAGAAACGAATAAACCTTTTGTCTGAATCTTTTGTCACAATGCAGGAGGTGTGTAATATTTGTTGAAGTTGCATAGAGGGACATAGGGACAACAATTTCAATGTCGTGTTTTCTTGCTATTTTATTTACACACACACACACACACACACACACACAGTGGAATAATAGGTCTATATAATAGGACTATAAATTCTGCATGGCTGCAGCTCGTGCTTGTAGTCCACGTTGAAAGCCCTCATGGCGGCGAGGGCGGGGAGGGAGAGGGTCTGGGTCCACGTTGAGAGGTGGCGGGAGGCCGGGCGGCAGCGGCACCCCTCGCCTCACTGCCACATTGTGGAGGATGCAACATGCCCAGATTATCCTACACACCTTTCTCGGGTGATAGAGTAACCTACCACCCGAGGCGTCTAGGCAGCGCCAGCGTCCTTTCATGAGGCCGATGGCGCGCTCTACGACGCAACGCGCACGGGCATGGACCTCGTTATACTGGGTTTCCTGGCCACCCTGCGGGTCCGGGATGGGAACAAGTAGCCACTCCCTGAGGAAGTAGCCACTATCACCTGTAAGTTACAACGATGGGGTGAGTATCAGCCTTGAGTTTATTATCTTAAGCAGCAGCTTTCAATGAAATGTAGCAGAAAAATATGCACTCACCAAGAAGCCAGCCGTCACGCGCAGCGCCTGCAGCCAGTCTCGTCCCCACACTGCTGTGCGTCAGAATGAATGAATCATGTGTGGAGCCAGGCCACCTTGCCACCACGTTGGTTATAAGCATGTCGGCGTCACATATGATTTGGGCGTTGATGGTGTGAATATTTTTTCGGTTTACGAAAACAAATTCATTCTCAGATGGTGCCCTAATCATGATGTGAGTGCAGTCAATGGCTCCGATTACATTGGGGAAACCGGACATTGCTGCAAATCGCCTTTTGGTGTTGGCCTGCTCCTCCACAGTGTAAGGGAATCGAATGTATCGGTCATTCAACCTGATGAGGCCGTCCCATACTGCAGGCATTATGGTGCTCAGTGACGGCTGTGATATCCCGGATCTATAGGAAATATGTTGCAGGATTGCACAAATCATTCTCAGTCGGGGCTTCAGTCACAAGGGAGAAAAATGTATATTCCTACACACCTATCGGCTAGTTCCCGTTGGTAGGTCCCGGTTGCCAGGAAACCCAGTGTGGTTAATACCTGTGCCAAATCATGTGGGTCAGTTCAGCATGTCAAAATGTAAAAACGCACGTTCCTCATTACAGCTCATTTTAGGAGAGCTGCCTTATGCTCATTATTTAACGTTACTGTATGTGGCCAATGGACCTACCTGTGTTGGCACAGATATTGCGTGGGTGCGGCGGGTGCTCCTTTCCAATGCTGGACCCAGTTCAGCACATAGCTCCAAGAGCACGGCTCTAGGGAGTCTAAATCGGCTAATCAGCCAGTCATCATCATGGGCCAGCAGATCTTGTTGGTCCCGGAACACCCGCTCCCTCCTGATCCTCCCAGCTTCATGGACGAGAACGTCAATAAGCGCAAGTGCTGCTGGATCCATGTTCCATTACGCACAGGCGCACCGGAGCAGTATTTATAGTTGCGCCACACAGGTGTGCTTGATTGCTTTATCATAGCTGTGTGTGTGTGTGTGTGTGTGTGTGTGTGTGTGTGTGTGTGTCTGTGTGTGTGTGTGTGTGTGTGTGTGTGTGTGTGTGTGTGTGTGTGTGTGTATGTGTGTGTGTGCGTGCGCGCGCGCGCTGCACGCTTGTGTGCGTGTGTAGGCTACTGTGGGGGGAGTTCTGTTTTGTTATTTTTGTTAATATGTGATGATGAAGGCTGTATGAATATGAACGTCACACATGACTGACATATCTACAAAGCTTTGATTGTTGATTGACTGCGCTCCTCTCTTTTCTTCAATTGCACTTCTCTGACTACGTAACACACGCACGTCGCAGAAATTATTTTCCAGACTGGACAGACTGGTTGTGGAAGAGTTGTAGCCTACATGCAGGGGAAAAATATCAATATGATATCAAAAGAAAACGAAATTCGTTTTATAAAGCCAGTATTTAGGAGCAAACTAGTGTAAATGCACAGGGGAAAAATCTGAGTCGCTGTGCTTTTCATGTAAAGTGCCGACGTCAACACGTGTGCGGTGGTGGGGGTGGGGGGGGGGGGGGGGGGGGGGGGGTCATCATCACCACCACTTGCTACTTCAAACAGTGTCCGCGCTCCTCTCTCCCTCGCATACTGCAGTTCTCTGACTCTGCAGCGGCGTCGCCAATTCCTCCTGTTCTTCAAAAAGCGTGTAAATGCCGGTACGCCATGGTCGGACTGGTCGTAAATTTTTGCTCTTACTCCCGACAAGTTTTGGCTTGATAGATCCCAAATTTGGCGGAGAAAAGCGCGTACGCACAAAATGGGGGAAAGAGCGTGTAAAAAAGCGTGTATCCACAATGATAAATGAGGCCCCAGGTCGTTCTGAGGCACCCACGCCATCATCTTCACATTATCTGGAACATTGTCAGGAGCCTGCCCAGTGTATCTCCATATCACCTTTCAAAAGAAGGTCATTTAGAGGACTCTTCGTTGTGTTTTATGACCAGTATTAATATTTATGTTTATACCGTATATGTTCCTTTACCTTCTGTGGAATCTGTCTGAAAGCCTCTAGGAAGATGACAGTTGTCTCTTCTGGCATATCTGACACCATCGAGCCCAGAGTGAAGACCACAAACCCATGCTCTCCTGACACCCAGGACTCCAAATCCTGAAAAAAAAACACAAACCTGATGTAGAGGGCGATGCTAAAGTGATGGAGAGGTGAAATAAAACTAAAATGTTGATGGGTTTTCAGGTCAGAAACACTCGGAGCTGTTACCTCAGGCAGAGGAGTTCTCACATTGCAGTTGATGCCACCAACTTGAACCATGTTCGGCATCAGAGGGCGTGGATATTCAAGTACCAAGTCAGTTCTATTGAAACACAGCATCACAAGATATATTTAAATATGAAAAAAGAGAGTTTTTAAAAAAAAATGTTTAAGAGATATAATGAAATAGTGTCTACTGTGTGCTCTTCTCCCAAATATCAACCTTTGTACATGTTACCTCAGCAGCCAGATAGCAGAGTCTGACAGCACCTCAGCTACGCCCACATCCTCTCCCAGGAACTGATAGGCCATTTGATCAAAGCGCCAGTACAACAGTATAGAGAGTGGTGGCTCTAGTAACGCTACCTGTGGGTCAGAGGTATCACAGAATGTTAAACGAACAGCAAACATTAATAGCTGATTTTAGTTGTATGGGTTAAATATTAACCAGCTCTGTTATGTTGGCTAAACTGAACAGCTCAGGTCAGTTTTATAGTGCTATGTTAAGTTAGGCAATGTGTGTCAGTGCCAATATCTCAGGAATACCTGATAACTTCCCAGAGTGGAAAATCAGAATATAAGAGGGATTAGTTTGACCAACTCAGAATTGTGGTGAAGCGAATAATGTGCACATTGGTTGATATAACACATGAATTGGTTGAATAACACATCCATCCTTCATAGATGCATCTGTATATGTCTAACTATAAATGCTCACCAAAGTGTTGACAACTCTCTGCTTGAAGCTCATTTTATCTGTGTATCTGGTGAAATAGCGAGGCACATAAGAGGGAGGGGAGGGGCAGCCTGCAGATCTGAAGTCCAAGGAAAATGGAATACCTCTCAGCAAATTGACAGTGGGGATACCTGGGGGTCATTTAGCAGAGAGGTGAGAGGCGACGTACAGATGCACAAGCATGAAGATAATTGTGGTGTTTCAGAACTCACCTAATTTCCGAGCTATTAATGAACCTGTGGGAGCCACAGGGTCCGTCAACATGGCATCAAAGCCCTACAGAGTGAAAGAGAGAGAACGACTAAAGGGAAATATAGAAATAAAGAACATTCAGTGTTTCTTCCCCTTCTTATACCGTACTCATCTATAGCTCATACAGAAGAAGGGAGGTACATCAGCTCCCACCATCTGTCTCTGTCATGCTAATTTTTCCATCAGAGTTCATGAGTGAAAAGTAAAAAGTACCTTTAGTTAAGTAATGCACTTGAGTTCTTTCAACTGTTGCTGCTTCCTACAGCACAGCTCCACTACAGAAAACGCAAAAATACTGAACCAAACTCTTGAGGCAACATAATCATTACCATCTTATTTTACTGATCTTGTTGTTGTTGTTTTTTCTAGCAGTGTAGACACTTATTACTAATGCATCTCTTCTGTTGAGTTTTAAAAATGCAGCTTTTTTGGTGCTTTCTGTTGGTGTCACATCCCATTCTGAGTTTACCCAATTAGCACCAAGTAAACCTCAAGCCCAACCTGGGAGTTATTCGGGGTTGCTCGGAGGACCTCCCTGAGGGCAGGGGAATATTTGAGCCCCGAAAAGTCCCAGGAGATTTCAGGGTGGCTCCTGCTATGGAGACACGCACCCATGGGCCCCGCCCCATAAAATAACCCTTACGGTCCTGCAGTGGATACAGAGCTCATGAATGTGAATGCAAGATTTCAATTTTCAGCTGAGTAATCATACATTTACTTAAAGCAGAAGTAAGTGATATATTTGTGTTAATATAAGTCTTAAATAGTTATATCTTCCGACAGCAATCACTTACATAGAGTGTTTGGACAGAAACACGGGTCTGTCAGTCCCTCTGCTCTGCTCTGAGCCGAAGAGAAAACATTTATCGTATCCTACAGTTTTTATCCAATGAGGAAAGAGAACGGCATGCAGGGCTGTGTGTGCAGCCAAGGGACGCAGTGAATGTGGCGACGTAGGGACGAGGACTGTTATGGTTCGTTCAAGGAAACTCGTATTTTTCCGACCGTGAAGTCGTACCAGTTCGATCTGGTACGAGTTCACGGGTCGGAAGTTACGAGTGGCCGTTATAGTGACTTTCACCGGTAAAACAGGTTGGAAAAACACGAGTGGGTTGCCTGGAACGCTACAAAGTCGTAAGTTGTGACATGAAGCTGTAATTTACGATTTCAAAAGCCTGCCTGGAACGCAGCATTAACGAAAACGACCGGACCACTTACTTCTGCTTTAAGTGCAAGTTGTTAATATTTCTTCTACTAAGCAGAATATTTCCTAAATTCAGCAGCTGCACTGTTTTATCCACAGGGCCATTAACACTTTACACTACAGGGCAATCAAACACAGCAACAGCCAAAGAACCATCCAGCGTAGTAATACTGAGTATAGACCCATTACTCAATTCAAAACAAATCAAAGCCAATTATGATGCGGTGTTCAGTTTCTGTGTTTGCACTCACCTGCTGTGCCAGATGTGAGATGAGACTGTCGTTGAAGAGCAGACTCTCTGCGGTGGTGTGGATGAACTCTGTAATTTTCAGAATCTGTGAGAATCGTTTCTGAATCCTCACCATGAATGACTGTGAAGATTTTTGCATAATGTCTTTGTGCATGGACATCAAAGAGTGCATATGAGCCTTGTCATAAGGAACAGGAAAGGTCACAATGTCATAGTATTTCCCAGGACCCATCCGCATGTTGACCTCGGGAATCACCACAGTTACTCGGTGTCCACGGCGACCCATTTCTTGGGCAATGGCCTTAATACTCATCCAATGACTCCCATCCATGGGTACCACCAGCAAGTTACCCAAGAAAGAAGAAGAAGTGGTGTCATTTGCAGGACTGGTGACTCCAGCCTCCTCTGGTCTGGACTTTTCTGTGGCAGACTGCCGTGGCTCAGCACCATTCACCGCCATGTCCACATTCAGCAGCAGAAACACAAACACTGCTGCTTTCCACATTGTTCTACTTTCCTCGATGTCAACGCCTCACTGAACCCAATACAGCGAAAAGGGAGGGATAAAATGGATCGAGGTCGATAAAAAAACAATAACACCTAGGCGTACACTATGTTTTGAATGTAAGCCTTTGCCTCCCCCTTTGAAGCTGCTCTCTCTGGCTTGTTGAAATTCCTCTGTGAATTAGCAGCGGTGTGTGTGTGTGTGTTCAAAGTCCTCATTTGGCAAATCTGACAACCATGCCCCCCCCAGCAGCTGTTTTGAGACGGTTGTAGCCTTAATCTTGTGGAGTTGTAGTAAAAAGGCAACTTCTCTTGTTTGAAGACGTTTCACCCCTCATCCAAGAGGCTTCTTAAGTTCTGAGACTAATGCAAGAAACCCACGTATTTAAACCCAGAGTGGGTGGTCCTATGTTTGGTTTCGGGTGAAACCAAAGTCACGTGACCACACCCCTGAGACTAGTGTTGTGTAGTTCGCGAGTGATTCGTTCGAAGGAACAAATTATTTAAGTGAACATACTGACTAGAATCACTTCCTGACCTGATTCGTTCCTTTCTCAGTTCAGTAGTTGAGCTCAGCAGCAGCGAGCGTGCAGGCCGACAGTGGAACTGCTGTGTGGTCTGTGAATCACTGAATGACCTGCGAATCTGGTGGCGGAGACTCTCGTTGCGAGGGAACGGTGCATGTTCAGTGATGCGTTCACTGACAGTCGGTGCTGAGAGCTCCAGTTCACTCTCTGTGTGCGTCGTTCACTGTACTGGGGACTGAGCTCCAGTTCACTCTGTGCGCGTCGTTCACTGTAATGGGGGCTGAGGCCGCCCATTCACTCCGTGTCGTTCGCGAACGTACTGACACGGTGATTCACATTCGCGCTGCCACTCACTCACGAACCTACTGCGCACACAGAGAACTGCTGCTGAGGACGTGATTCAGGTTTGCGCTGCCACTCACTCACTCATGATTCGCGAACCTACTGCAGACACACAGAACTGCCGCTGGGGAAGCTGTTACTCAGTCACTCACTGGTGATTCGCGAACTTGCACCAGAGAACTGCTGCTGCAGACGTGGTTCAGGTTCACGTACTGTGCTGAATGTGGTGCTGTGTCACTCACTGCCTGGTGTACTGCATGCACAGAGCTGTAGCGTCATGTTAAGTGAATGTACTGTGCACAGAGGACTCGCGTTCACTGTGTAGTAAGCTAATATAAAAAAAAAAATAAAAAAAAAATAAAATATTTTTTAAAAAAAAGGAAAGGAGACGTAGAGTGTACAGTACAGATATTCGCGGGAGATGTTTTTTTTTTTTCACCATCCCTTACAGAGAGGGGAGGGGGGGCGACGACTGTAACGTCTGGCGGGGGGGTGATTCGGTGAACAAATTTTTTGAACGACTCATTTTAAGGAACTGATTCTAGTGATTCAGTACAGTCAAAAGAACTGCCGATCCCATCACTACCCGAGACTTGAGTCACATGACCCCCCGAGACTTGAGTCACATGAACACACCCCAGAAAGTCCAGTCATTTTATGAAAAAAGGTTGAACAAATTGCAACAGAAGCAAACTCAACTGATTTTGTATCCTCAACATGTCCCGAGTGAGGAAAAAAAGGCCCGAAGAATCCCATTAGGGGAAAATTTCGAAAAGGACCAAAACATCACGTTTCATCCCGAGAAATCAGCCGTTTATCATCAAACGGCAACAGAAGAATGTATTTTGTGTAAAGACCGCTCTACGGACTACAGATCTGTGTCCCACAAAAAATACGTCACCAACTGACACGGGAAAGGGCGGCATTTGGTGTGTGACGTCACCTACGCGACTTGTAGTCTTTCTGCTTACAGATTCTTCTGAATTTGATTTTACAATAGTTTTACAACAAACGGCTGATTTCTCGGGATGAAACGTGATGTTTTAAACAGGTAGAGGACATATTTTTTTCTCATGGCACAATTCAAACGGATCACGAAATAAAATTTTCAGTCCCGTTCATTTGAATGGCGAGTTTTTCAGAGTTGAGGTCCCATGGTGACCGTTACTTCCTGCTTCCGTTTAGGCTCTCTATTCATATTGTGTAGATCGGACCACAGGACCATAATCGCCGTAGTATAAACAACGTTAATAATAATTACCAATCCTCCAAATCGTAGACCATAGCTTTAATGTAGGTCAAATGGGTAATTTTCATGGAGATATCCAAAGGTTGAAATTTTTACCCTATTCACATGAGAAAAATAATTAATAGGCGTATGAATGTTTTGGTCTTTTTCGAAACTTTCCCCTCAGGACATGTTGAGGATACAAAATCAGTTGAGAACTGTTGCAATTTGTTCAAGGTTGACCCCCATTTTGGCTTAAAATTACTGGACTAATTGCCCTTCTCCATTTTCCCTTTCCCTTGCCTTCTCTCTCTGCTCTCGTCTCCCGTTTTGGACATCTCACTATGATCTCACTGCAGTGTTTAGTGCCTGTCTGTGTGTATTTCAATGCTGAGAAAAGATGGACGTCTGTGACACTGATGAAAAACAGAGAAAATGTTGTGTGCTAATTAGCATCATAGAGCTTGCTAGGTACAGTATGTGCGCCAGCCTGGGTGTCTACTTACAAAAGAAATTCTCCACCGGGGTTGTCCTTTGACCACGTAGTTTGAGCACTGCGCAGTTTCACAAATTCGCCGTTTAATAACTTTGATTTTGTGTTTTACACTAGTGAGTTTTATCTCATCTCTCTCAACGCGGGGGCATTTATTTTCTTGAGTTTTCCACCACAACCAGTGGTATTTTTCCTGATACCTGTTACAATGAGGAGGCAGTTTGTCCAGCTGGGGGCGGTAGCGGCCATTTTGTTTTTGTCGCAGTAGAAGAAGAGCGTTGTTCCGCCGCGCGCGCACCTTTGCTTTGCTTTGGACATGTCCTCGAGCTCAACAACAACAACAACAACACACAGCCTGGGGTCCGCGAGCCTACCGGAGCCCGAGCCGGTATGTTAACGTTACCGAGTAAAGACGACTCGCCGTGTTGTAGTGCTAGATGAACCCGCTGTGAAACATGCTGAGTGACGAAGCGGAGAGAGATGAGACGAAGTGAGTAACGTCAGTGAAGTTGTGAGGTCCAGACAGAGCGGAGCGACGATCAGCAGCTGCCCCGTTGCTGATGCTGTTGTTCGTTTGAGTTTAGCTAAGCTAGTGAGTTAACTTAAGCTGAAACACAAACGTTTTACGGATTATTTTCGTGTTCGATCAGCGGCCGCCGGGCTCAGATCGATACAGGTTCATGGACTCAGGAAATCTGTGTCATTTATTGGGGGCGTCGTTTGGGAAACTAGTCCCGTGTTTTTGTATTATCCGTTGGTACCATGACGAATACCCAGACCGACTCAAGGCAGTCTTCAAGGCTAGAGCTGCTTGGTCTCAGGGGCTCAGTGGGTCTCTGCCTGCTTAGTGTTTCATTTCATTTATTTAGATCTCGCTATTCTTCCTGGAGTCTACCTTCACAGATGAACTGTCCATTGCAATCGATAAATACAAAAACACATCACACCATAAACACAATAACAACATCCATAACCACAACAACTCACAACGATCTACAGGACAAAACAAGACAAAACAACAATACATAAACAATACAAACAACATATACATATTACTGGACCTTATTCATTTCCACAGTGTAGCCATTACCATAGTTGTAAAATAATCAGATGTTCAAAAACATAAGTTCCTCATAATTACCTTAACTTACAGAAACAGTACCCAATTCACAAGCAGACTGAAGATATTTAAAGTAAATCAGACAAACACTAATTGATTGTGCCAAATAGCTTCAGCTAGATAGAGAGCTGTTTGACCAATAAATGTTCTTTCAATAGATCTTTAAATCTGTATTTGTTATGTTCTTGGATAATATGTCCTGGCAGAGCATTCCATATCACCATGGCCCTATACATTACCGTACTTTTCATCTTGTTTGTTTTCACTTTGGGTAAGGTGAATTTACCCTCTGTAGCATGTCTTGAACTATGTTCATCCGAACTGAAAGACAAACGTTTATATAGAACCCTTGGCAATTTCGTCACAGACAGTCTTCTAATAACAGCTGCTACTGAGGCAGTAAATCTGTTCTTAACATTCAACCATGCAAGACAGTTATGCATTTTATCAACATTGGTTCTGTATGGACAGCGCAATAAATATCGTGCTGCCCAAGTGTAAGGTGAAAACAGCTGCTGCAGTGTAGCCAGATGTGTAGCCACAAGTGACACTGAACACAGGATCAGGATCAGGATCAAGATCATATCTTCTGATACTGTGCTGTACTTTCTTAAGGCGGTTATTGAAGTGGTTTGTGATCTTCAAATTTACAGGCCTGCAACTGACAGTGGGTCTGAGGCAGATGGCTTGGAGTTGTGCGTTCATTCAGTCTCTATACAAGTAGAGTATTACAGGTATGACCCAAATAAACACACACTTTCTAAGAAATGTTCACCCACTCTACTGTGTTCCTTAATGATAACAAATAACAATGTACTGTGCTCTAAAGGTGCTTTATGACACATTGTCAATGTTGCTCTTTGTGTCACAGGTCAGTCGAGTATAGTGTAAAGTGGGAAGGACCCATGAATACCAGACACTCCTCCAGACTGTCAAGGGCTGCCAGGAAGAGCCTCAGGAAAAGTCCCAGCCCTGATGACGACTTTTTGGAGCGCAAAGTGAGGAGTAAGAGACGGAAGGGGACTGAAGCGACTGAGGTTAACACAGGCAAAGGGAGCAACCGTGACATCATCGATATCATCAATGAAACAGATGAAAAACTGGTGTCTGAAGAGGACAAATTAGAGACTGTAGAGATACCCGATCAAGGATTGGACGAGTCGGATGAAGACTGCGTCTCCATCACCAGCAGCGTCGCCTCTGGTCCCTCCATCTTTCTCAACACCACATCCAACGACTGGAAACGTCCGCAGGTCTTGTGCTCAGCCTGTCAGAAGCTCTTCCAGAGGGCACAGAGGATGAAAGCACCAATCAAAAACAAACTCTTAGACAAAGGTGAGAGCAATCATTCCCTGTATCTGCAAGAAGATAGCAATGTAATGTCTATGATGGAAAATCTGATCATTGCTACTACTAGTTCGCAGACATGATAAACATACACAATATTACACTGAACAAAAATACAAATGCAACACTTTTGTTTTTGCTCCCATTTTTCATGAGCTAAACTCAAAGATCTAAAATGTTTTCTATGTACATAAAAGGCCTATTTCTCTTGGGGGTTTTCTTAACAAAGTAGTGAGCACTTCTCCTTTGCCGAGATAATTCATCCACCTCACAGGTGTGGCACATCAAGATGCTGATTAGACAGCATGATTATTGCACAGGTGTGCCACAATAAAAGGCCACTCTAAAATGTGCAGTTCTACTGTATTGGGGAGAGTCCGGGGGTACAGTAAAAATGCACATTTTAGTGTGGCCTTTTGTTGTGGCCAGCCTAAGGCACACCTGTGCAATACACATTGAAAGAGACTTTGGTCAAAATGTCTGTGTCCTGCCTGTCCTGGTGCTCTAAAACTTTCCTAAAGGATTTTTGAGTGTGCTGGCTTTTCTCCCCACACCTGTGCAATAATCATGTTGTCTAATCAGCATCTTGATATGCCACACCTGTGAGGTGGATGGATTACCTCGGCAAAGCAGAAGTGCTCACTAACACAGATTTAGACAGATTTGTGAACAATATTTGAGAGAAATAGTTATTTTGTGTACAAAAAAAACATTTTAGATATTTGAGTTCAGCTCATGAAAAATGGGAGCAAAAACAAAAGTGTTGCGTTTATATTTTTGTGTCTCTATACAGCTCTGGAAAAAAGAGACCACTTTCACAAATGTTTCTTAAAAGCATCTCTACATGTATGACAGTCATTCTTTTCTTTTCTTTTTTAAATACCAACACAAACACAACTCATTCTACTTAATGAGACACTGATGAGGTCATCACCTGAACCACGTCTGGTTTTATATAAAAACCACTGCTGGGATTAAACATTGACATTATCCCACAAAAACTGATTTATAAACTCTTCCTGAGTTAAAATATTCTTGCTGTGTTTTTAGGAATAAATATGAACATGTTGTCTTTGTATTATTATTATTATTATTATTATTATTCAAGGTCTGAAAAGACTTGATATTTTTTGTTATTTAGACTAGTTTAGTCATTTTCAGCCAATAAAAGCTTTAAATGACATGAATGAATTTTTATTTCAATTTTGGGAGAAAAGTTGTCAGTAGTTGATAGACAAAAACATTTAAATTTAATTTTACTCAAACACATAAATAGTAAAACCAGAGAAACTAATCATTGTGGGAGTGGTCTCTTCATTTTTTCCAGAGCTGTATATTTACACCAGAAAGTATATTTGTGCAGTGTCTCATGGATGACATTAATGATGTTGCACACAGAACATTCAACCTCTTTTTCTGGTTTATTCTTCAGATCCCAAGTCCCTGACATGTGACCAGTGGGTCCTGATTAAAAAGTGGAGGCCCAGAAAGCTGCCTTATGCAACAGGGTAAGACTGTCTGTACTGTACGTGCATGATCACTGGTTTTATGGTGGAACACCAGTAGCCATCTAATTCACTGTGTTGCCTCTGTTTTGTCAGGAAGCGTTTGATCCACGTTGAGGTGTTACAGAGAAGACGGCTCAAAAAAGGTGCGAAGCGAAGGGAGCAACATGTGAGAGAGGCAGAACCAGCAGCCTGCTCAAGACCACACACTTTCCTGCAGAGGTAACGCTCCTGTACACATGACACAACTTTTTTTTTTTACAGTGGCAAAAAAGTCGTCAGACATGACTTTCTTATGTTGTGCTTTCGTGTCAGGAACCTGAAACGATGCGTCAAAGAACCAGCGAAAAAGGAGAGGAAGACCAAGAGGAGGAAGAGGACGAGCGATGATTCTCACAGATATCGTGTCGCCAAGCAGCAGCGTCTCCTCAGCAACAGCCGGCGCCGACAACACGTCGACAACACCTGTACCGACGGCGACGGCGGTCACCCAGCCAGCAGCCACAGCAGCAGCCTCGGTTATGAGAGCTGCAGCGATCAAGAGACACAGATGCAGGCAGACACAGATCAGACTGTTGATGTAGAACCCGGCACGGTCGGTCTGGAGACCACCAACCCCCGAGAGCTGCCCCCCGCGCAGACAACGGGAAAGAAGAAGACGGCAGGTTTGAGAGACTTGCTCGTCCTGCTGCGTAGCAACAGCAGCATGATCATCAGAGAAACACGATAGTGAGGTGACGGCAAGCAACCTTCTTTAAGCTGATGTAGCTTGTACTTATTGTTACTTGACTGGTTGTCAGTGTTGTTTAGCCCAGCTCTAATCTCTTTTGAATATCAGTCTGTAAATAATTGTTCGTATTTACCTGGAGTCAAACGCCTTGAGTTCAGTGACAAAGTGTTGTTGCAGTTCAGCACACTTGCATATTATTTATTTATTTTTAATTGTAACGCAGCATTTATTTAATGTCCCATACAATTGGATGACAATGAATAAATGCACATGGATTTTTTCATTAATACTGCTAAAGTTCATTCATTACTATTCCTATGAAAATGTCTATTTCAACATTTCTATCACTAGATCCTATGAATTAGATTGTAGCTGTGCTCCAAACGCCACGTTACATTCTCCTCATGAGCAGGTTTGTGTCATCACACCAAAAAAGTGAAATGAAATGCCTAGATATTTTAATGTTCTGTTGTCTCACAATACAGTGAACAAAGGAAATAACAAATTTAGAAAAAAAATAAATATATGGAAAATAACAGTGCTTGTATTTTGTCGTTTAATTGGAAGTGATATTCTAAAATCACATATATAATGGTTTCTTTTTTTAAATCTTATTTTCTTGTGCTGTACTTCCTCATCTGCACTACAGGCTGCACTTTTCACCTTGTCTGTTGTGTCTACACACTGGAGAAATAACTAAAAATACAAGTCACACCAAGCTTTTTAGTTAGGCAGGGTTGATGTGCAGTTTCCCACAATGTAATGCAGTAACGGAGGGAATGCTCACAGATGGAATAAAATGCATAACTTGATAAATGTAGATGATAGTGAAACTGATCCAGGAACATCTCAAACCAACAAAAACATTTTTACAATTTTACAAATATATAGTTTAGTAATTTGATTTCTTTGTCAGAGCGTATGTGCAAAAGAGCATTGATTTCTTAAACACTTTACACCTGACATTTCCATCTGCATTTCCTGGGCACACAGAACATAGCACATAGTATATAAAAAAAATACAAAATATACATCGTAACACAATAAACTACAACCTCGCACATAATTAACGTATAAAGACCACCTAAAATAATCTTTTGTTCTAAATACAACAGTGGTTAAGTAACTGAAGTGTGACGTAGCAATCCATGCTGACAACATTGTGTAAGTGCTGCTGTTAGTAAAGTTAGTTTATTTCATGAATACAAAACAACAGAGAAACAGTATATTATGTTGTTCATGCTGTCTACAATGAACAACTGTCAAAACACCACCAGGTCCATTCAGTGAATGAATACCTGCAGGTAACTTACATAGTAAAAATAGTTTATTTATATACATTTATATTGCTATTTGTACTAGTGGTGGGTGTCATGGTGGTGCAGTGGTTAGCACTGTCACGTCACAGGGAGAAAGGTCTGGGTTTGATCCCCGGGACAGACGACCAGTAGAGCTGAGGTACGGTTGTGACTGGTTGTTGCAGTGTTGTCAGACCCTTTCTCTAAAAGTCCACATGGTGGCGCCACTTCTTTCATAATAACAGTCTTTTTTTAAATCCAAGTCTGTTACAGAGTCCAGTGGAGTTAGTTGTGGTTTTCATTAGTCTTTATTGTGCTTAGAACAAATGTACAACAGAACCACACAGAGTGCCCAAAATACTGATTCATACTGAGTCATACAGTGACACGGTCGGGCCTGCACTCCTCATTATTACCACACTTTTTTTTACCTGGAAGCTGGAAAAACAGAGATGTGATATAGTAACATTAATCGTTTGGTTTTGCGGTGACACGTTGTGGATCTATGACCCGAAAATACAATTAACGTCATCATGTAAACCTGTGAGTTTCCTGTTGTGAAACATCAGTCGGCAAAGTGAACACTTTAAACCAGGTCTTCATGTTGCAGATTCGAGGAGTTTTTACACAGCAGTGTTATTTCTGAGATTTCTGTGCTGATACCAGTGAATGTGGAGGAAGGGTGGGGAAAGAGAGAAGAAGGAGATAAGAAGGAGACAAGGGACTGAGGTTTTGAAGAGTTGACAGTGTTTTCAGAGGGGTGGATGTGTGTGGCTGTTTACTTATGGGATTAGTGTATTGGGAGAGGATGGATGGGGATTTACAGTCAGAGACCAGGAAATGTGTCTCAGGACTACACACATGGATGTATCACTATAATCAGTCAATGCATTGATTATAATGAAACTTGTCATGCAGCATCTTGCATCCTGCTTCCTTTTACACTGTAAATGTAAATGTTTAAGCATGAAACAGAAAATAGAAGTTCTTTATTTAATTAACAGTTTTGTTAGTATGGAAATATAATTATTTAATATAATTAACCTGCAAATTTAAGTACTGTTTTAAATGAAAGATTTGTTTTATTTTTTAATACTTTATTGCAAAGCTTCTTGCCTTCACAAACATAATCAGTCATTTCATTCTCATTGCAATGTTGTCCATGTTGTTGCATTTTTTTTCAGGTATATATTCACAAAGTAAATAACAAACCGTAAAGAAAACAGACAAACATCGAGGGCAAAATGAGGTATTTCCCAAATGGGGATCTCAAAGAAAGGAAATTAACTAATTTGAAAATAAATACCTGATTTAAATAACTAAATGAAATGAAAGATGTATTGTGCATTATTTACAATTCAATTATAATCAGTTACTTCATAATTACTTTTTTAATGGTCAGGTTATTGCCTGATAAACACTGTGAAAGTCTTATTGTTCCAGTGGCGGTGACTGCAGGCTCCGTAGTGTGAGAGCACAGAGTTGTTGTTGTCTTCATGATCCCATCGGCGCTGAAAGGAGACAGAGAGGTGATGAAGTAAACGCACTCACTCAACACACACTCATGGTTCATTGGCAGTGTGATGGGACGGCGTCATGCAGCTGCTCAGGAGCAGAGGAGCAGCTGATAACCATCTCCTTTCCCCTCAGCTCCGAGACGCCCTCTCATGCTCAACTTTGCCCGAATCAAATAAGACAGTGACGCAGTCAGAACAAGTCAGTTCACAGTCTGCCGAGAGCTCCAACCCTAATGCTGCTTATCCTGATGTGTCAGAGCATGGAGTTCACAGAGATGCTATTAACCCACACTAACACAAACACACACTTGTTACACTTTGCATATTGTTTGATTCTCATCGACGCACATTTCTATAGCCAATAGGTCCTGATTATCACAAAGCAGAGGGCAAAACAATTCAAGCAAAACGCACACACAACGGAGTATCCTGTGATAGAACCACTATCAGCACCTGACACCTCGAAAACAGGAAAAACGTTTCAGCAGGAACACAGATGTGTTGGAGTGTTTAGGGGAGGAGCATGGGCGCAGTTATAAAGCCCCTCTGGACGGACGCCTCCAAGTCAGTCGGCTGAGAGAGGAGAGGAAGCGTCTCCATCATGTCCTACTTTGAGGTAAGCTCAGTCTGGTGGAGCATGGGGGCTCACATGTTGTATGATTAGGATGTAAATTGGTTTCCTGTTCCCTCACTCCCTCCTTACTCATCATTCATGATTCGTCTCCAGCACATCTACGTGTACGAGGACTTGAACGACACGGGTTCAGGCTCCGGTTCTGGCTCCGGGGAGTTCGGGGTGGATCTGCAGGAGCCCTGTGAGGTGGAGCATGTGAGGACCACTGAGCTCCAGCGGGTCTTCTTGCCCGTGGTCTACGCTCTCATCTTCATCCTGGGCATCACTGGAAACGGCCTGGTGGTCATCGTGCTGGGCTGCCAGCGCAGGTGAGTGGACAGGTGGACAGGTGGACAGGCGGGCTCAGAGCTTTAGGTTTTGAGTGGGGGTTTTTTTTTCCAATTGGTTTTTATTGATTTTTATCGAACAAAACATCGACAACATACAAGTGCTCTCTGTATTCACATAGCAATACGGAAAGAAAAACAAGCCACCATCCAAACCCAAATGTAAACTTAGCTCACGACTGTCCTTACCCCAAAAGTAAAAAAGGCATCAGAAAGGAAAAGACAAAGAAAAGAATAAAATAAATAAATAAATAAATAATTAAAAAGGAATTGATTTTAAAAAAAGTAAGTAAACGAAATACATTGAGTGGGTTTTTAATGCTCTTGTGTTTGTGTCCAGGTCAAAGTGCAGCCTCACAGACCGGTACCGCCTCCACCTGTCGGCCGCCGACCTCCTCTTCGTGATGTCGCTGCCGTTCTGGGCCGTGGACTCGGCCCTGTCGGACTGGCGCTTCGGGGCGGCCTCCTGCATCGGGGTGCATGTCACCTACACGGTCAACCTGTACGGCAGCGTGCTCATCCTGGCCTTCATCAGCCTGGACCGCTACCTGGCCGTGGTCAGAGCCACAGACACCAACACTGGTGGACTGAGGCAGCTGCTGGCTCACAGACTGGTGTATGTAGGTGAGTGTCCAACCGGTAATACAACACATCTCACTGTTGTCCTCTCCTGTTGTGTTTTGTTCTTTTCTCTCTTCCCTTCTCTTCGCTTCTCTTCTCTTCCCTTCTCTTCGCTTCTCTTCTCTTCTCTTCTCTTCTCTTCTCTTCTCTTCTCCTTTCCACTCTTCTCTTCTCTTTTCCTTTCCTCACTTCTCTTCTCCTTTCCTTTCTTCTCTTTTCCTTTCCTCTCCTCTCCTTTCCACTCTTTTCTTTTTCTTTCCCCACTTCTCTTCTCCTTTCTTCTCTTTTCTTTTCCTTTCCTCTCTTCTCTCCTCTCCTTTACACTATTCTCTCTCCTCTTTTCTTTTCCTTTCCTCACTTCTCTTCTCTCTTCTTCTCTTTCCTTTCCTTTCCCTCACTTCTTTTCTTTTCTCCTTCTTTTCTTTTCTCTTCTCTTCTCTTCTCTTCTCTTCTCTTCTCTTCTCTTCTCTTCTCTTCTCTTCTCTTCTCTTCTCTTCTCTTCTCCCTCTCCACTCCCTCACTTGTTTTGTCTCTTCCTCCCTCAGGTGCGTGGCTGCCTGCCGGCCTGCTGGCAGTGCCGGACTTTATATTTGCCAGGACCCAGGAGGGAGGGGAGGGGGTCACCCTGTGCCAGCGGCTCTACCCGGCGGAGAACGCGCCTCTCTGGGTCGCGGTCTTCCACCTCCAGCTGGTCCTGGTGGGTCTGGTGATCCCAGGCCTGGTCCTGCTGGTGTGTTACTGCGTCATCGTCACCAGGCTGACCCGGGGCCCGCTGGGGGGCCAGAGGCAGAAGCGACGAGCGGTCAGGACCACCATCACGCTGGTGCTCTGCTTCTTCTTGTGCTGGCTGCCGTACGGAGTGGGCATCTCCGTGGACGCTCTGCTGCGCCTGGAGGTGCTGCCCCGCAGCTGCAAGCTGGAGGCCGCCCTGGGTATGTGGCTGGCGGTGGCTGAGCCCATGGCGTTCGCACACTGCTGCCTGAACCCGCTGCTGTACGCCTTCCTGGGGGCCGGGTTCAAGAGCTCAGCCCGCAGAGCTCTCACTCTGAGCCGGGCCTCCAGTTTGAAGATTCTACCACGGAGACGAACCGGGGCCTCGACCACCACGGAGTCCGAGTCCTCCAGTTTACATTCAAGCTAGTGTTGGCCTGTGCTGTTGGTTGTGTGTATGTGTGTGTGTGTGTGTGTGTGTGTGTGTGTGCACTGTACATATTGTAGCCTATATTGTATGTCTTTATGAGTAAGTTTACACAAAGTATGAGGGAGTAAGGAGCGGTCTGCTGGTCCATGACTGCTCTTGTAAATAACGCTGTAAAATGTTTTCAATGTGCCTGTAGCATTTTGTACATGTTTGTAATCAATAATAATGTAATTCGGACTTAATTGTCACCCTCCGACGCACCTGCCGAGGAAACAGATGTGCGAAGATTTCTGTACATGTTTGTAATAAAATGTGGAAAATAACCCAAATGTGAAAGTGGCTTTTTTTTAAGACTTATTTCTTGCTTCCTAAGTGAAACTGTGTTATTTCCTGTGTCAGCCACCCAACATCAGCCACACTTCCAGCTCCTCAGATAGATATCAATAAAACCCAACTTACATTTGTAATGTAGTCTTTAATCAACTAAGCTAATGGGTGGCATTTCTGCTTTATCACAGAAATCATGTTGACATGTCGACAGGAAATGTGGAATTGGAAGAACAACAAGTCTGGATCAAATGGATTTTGGTCTGGCACACTGGTTTAATTGCCAGCCAACAGTTGCCAACGGTTTGATGTGTGATGTGTGATGTGTCTGTGGGCAGATTGTAGGGGAGAGGTGTTGAAACCAGTCGGTTGGGTGGCGTTTGTATCAAATCTCCACTATCACCAGTTTGTCTCCTTTTGTATCGATTCAGAGTCACTCAGCCGTCTGCCATCTGAACCCACTGGTCCGGAGCGGGAACACGTCCTTGTCCGTCCGAAAAATGAAACTGCCTTTTTTTTTAAATGAGAGGTGCGATAACCATCATGCATGTCGGTGTGTGTGTGTCAGGGAGGGTGTGTGTGTGTGTTTGTGTGTGGATGTGTCAGTGTTTTGAAGGTGCAGGTCAGATTTATGCTGATGATATAAACAGTTCACTCCATCTACGTGAGAGAGAAGGGAGCGTGAGGGGGTCAGGAGGTCCGTTTTTCCAGCGCTTTCATGCGCGCACACACACACACACTGACACAAAGTGCTTCCCACAAACCTACTTCCACTTGGAAGCGAAAGAAACAGAAGCTGGAAGTTTACTGTGTCGCGTTTCCTGAGGCAGAGAGGAGGAGGATGAAGAGGAGAGTTGTGAGAGAGAGACGAAAAGGAAGAATACACTCATTTAGAACCACAATAGAAGGTCGACTCTGATTCAATGTGACTCACTGTGAAAGTCTCACACTGTGTCACTTTATTCCATCACCTGCTTATGTGCATGTAAACAGTTACATAATAAACACTTAGGCTACCTGTTACCTGTCCTATGTCTCTCTCTCTCTCTCTCTCTCTCCTTCACACACTACTAGACGCACACACACATACACACACAATTCTCTTCTATTCATAGTGTATTCAAAACAGGAAAGACTTCCTGCAGCTCATTTTAGGAAAAACAAGCAGCTAAAACAATCAAACACCAGCGTAGCTCTGCGCTCTCCACCACAGAGAGCTGCCACAGAGTAAATCAGTTTGACAACATTATAGGAGACACTGAAGGCCACTCACAGCTTTCATCCAGCTTCATCAATAAACCAGGTACAATGGCACAGTGCAAACGTCACAATAGATCACCACAGCATCAAGAACAGGGCTGGTGTCAGCTTTCATGAATGATACAAATAACAAAAATCATGATCATGACCCTATTGTAGATTTTTTTCAAATTTTCAGTCTCAGTGAAGATTCATTCTTTGTTTAATTGTTACTATACAGACCATTAAAACTGATGATTGGTCAGTCAGTCGTGTTGAAATGTGCCATTTACTTGAATGGCACAAATATTGGTGCATGGTCCTTGGAGACTGAATCCTAATGACTTTGTTGATTCACAGAGCCACCAATGATCGCTTTTTGGTTTTAGTGAAATGTTTCAATAACTAATGGAATTGAATTAAAGCAGAAGTAAGTGGTCCGGTCGTTTTCGCTAATGCTGCGTTCCAGGCAGGCTTTTGAAATCGTAAATTACAGCTTCAAGTCACAACTTACGACTTTGTAGCGTTTCAGGCAACCCACTCGTGTTTTTCCGACCTGTTTTACCGGTGAAAGTCACTATAACGGCCACTCGTAACTTCCGACCGGTGAACTCGTACCAGATCGAACTGGTACCACTTCACGGTCGGAAAAATACGAGTTTCCTTGAACGCACCATAACAGTCCTCGTCCCTACGTCGCCACATTCACGGCGTCCCTTGGCTGCACACACAGCCCTGCATGCCGTTCTCTCTCCTCATTGGATAAAAACTGTAGGATACGATAAATGTTTTCTCTTCGGCTCAGAGCAGAGCAGAGGGACTGACAGACCCGTGTTTCAGACCAACACTCTATGTAAGTGATTGCTGTCGGAAGATATAACTATTTAAGACTTATATTAAAGCAGAAGTAAGTGATATATTTGTGTTAATATAAGTCTTAAATAGTTATATCTTCCGACAGCAATCACTTACATAGAGTGTTTGGACCGAAACACGGGTCTGTCAGTCACTCTGCTCTGCTCTGAGCCGAGGAGAAAACATTTATCGTATCCTACAGTTTTTATCCAATGAGGAGAGAGAACGGCATGCAGGGCTGTGGTGCAGCCAAGAGACGCCGTGAATGTGGCGACGTAGGGACGAGGACTGTTATGGTGCGTTCAAGGAAACTCGTATTTTTCCGACCGTGAAGTGGTACCAGTTCGATCTGGTACGAGTTCACCGGTCGGAGGTTACGAGTGGCCGTTATAGTGACTTTCACCGGTAAAACAGGTCGGAAAAACACGAGTGGGTTGCCTGGAACGCTACAAAGTCGTAAGTTGTGACTTGAAGCTGTAATTTACGATTTCAAAAGCCTGCCTGGAACGCAGCATTAGCGAAAACGACCGGACCACTTACTTCTGCTTTAACACAAATATATCACTTACTTCTGCTTTAACTTTACTGATCCCCTGAGAAGGGAAATTTGTTTGCCCCAGCACCACATAACAATTAAGGTAAAAACGCAATAGGCCTATATATAAAAATAGACAGATAAGTACCCTTGATTGTCATGAAGTTTAGTATGGATGACGACAACCCAGATCAGATCCCAATCCAGACAGCAAAATAAATCTAGCCCACATTTGGGTCACCATGCTTGTTTCCTTCTAGCCCAGTGCCAAATCTGGTCCTTAAAATATTACACATCTGGAGTTTCATTTAATCTATTTTCAGTTCATTCATTTATTACTTTTAAAACTGTAACCTTGTCAGGCCAAAATTTTTCATGCATCAAATCTCATGTTAGCGTGTTCACAATTAGCAGGTTAGCGTGCTATTTTTAGCATTTAGCTCAGGAAATCACAATTTACAATGACATTTTCCTGTTCTTCTTCAACAATTTTTACATAAGAACAAATGTGATATAAAATCAGTTTTAAGTGCTCTATTTCAAATGAATTTAAACACCCATATTATTAGATAGTGTGGGGTGGCACATTTTTAGGTAACATAAAAATGATTTCCAGAAGTTCCTCAAACCTTAGTTGAGGCTCTGTATTCAGTAGTCTATAGGGGTTTGTTGATTTGCACTCTAGACTGTGTGGTATCGACCTACAGAAATCAACAACACTTTGTCATTGATGGTGATACTCAGGCAGGTCTGCACTAGTCTCCACCTCTTGTTTGTTTCTGTGTTCGTTGGTTTGTTTTGCCTTGGTCTGTTTTTCAGTAGTGAAGCACCTGCTCACCGGGCTGAGGGCTGCTTGTCCTAACATTGAGGTTCTGTGAGTAAAAAGCTCTGGTGCCCTGCTGGGTTCACTCATTATGGATCTTGATGCTCAGCGCTTCACTCTCAGTCACAGTTTCGTTTCAAGTCCAGTGTTCAGGAGTGAACCACGTAAACAATGAACATGTGTCATCGTGTGATTACAAATAAAGCAGGAAACAACTCTTTTTAAACCATCTCTGCCCTTTTTTCTATTGACATCCTGCTGCTCCTACACCTGCTTGTTCCCTCCGTTTTTGTTTTACACCTGTTACCACAAACTGGACACAATCAAAGTTTTCATGTTTCTGCACAAGCCAGTTCGGTGCCAGGTGCATGGTTGGCTGCAGACTATTGATCCAACTAGCCTAGTGTAAGTGAGTCTAGATGAATGTATTACAACTACAAGTAGCAGGAGTTGTGTTGCTAACAGTGGTGGAACATACTTTTATTCTCCAGGCAAATATTAGCTACATAAAAATCCCTCCTCACCAATCATTGCACTGATGCTATGGTGGTATGTGTGTGTGTCAGTGTGTGTATTTACCTACAGATGGTCAGGTTCCCTCGTCACTCTCAGACAGGCTGAGCTTCCTGCCGCTGAACAATCGTGGGAAAACCAGAGGTCAAGACAAAAGGAGAAATAAAAAGGCAGAGAAACACTGGGCTGCATCCAAATGGCCTGCAATAACTTCCTGCTTTGTTCCTGGTGGATTCATACAATGTGACAGGTGAAACCAATAGCCTGTCGGGAGTATTTGTATTGACCTCAGCAGGTGGAGACGTGAGAATGATGTGGGAACAGAAATAGAAGTTAATGGAAAAATAGAGTATAAGGCTGTGTTTAGCCTCGCAGATGGTCCTCGGACTGTTTCTGTGTGCAGTTGGGACACCACTCCACTGTCCTGCATGGCTGTCCTTTGGGTGCTCCAAATTTCTTTTGATGTTATTGGATGTTATTGTATCAAGCAAGGCATTTATCTTATAATTAGCACAATGGATTATGCAGGATTTCTTTCACACATGGTTGGTAAATGTGCTCAAAATACATGTATACATTCTTCTTCTCAATGGAAATGGCAGATTCACAAAAAAAAAGGGGGAAAAAAGGAGCGTCCAAATCCACTTACTTGATTTCCCCTGCTGTACGTCATGCTCTTCAACAGTGGATCACATTTTCTTGGTTGTAACTGAGAAGAAAAAATATTGATAAATAAATAGTTTATAAATGTAGAATTAATATTACAGACATTGTATTTCATAATCCGATCACATACCATATTTCTAAATATATTCACTCACAACTATTATGTCATATCGTGATTATCAGCTCACTGAAATAGTTGGCAAATTAATGAAATTAATGAAAGCAAAACTACCTTGGCATCTGTTATTATTATTTCATTATCTATTGATGTGTCACAACTGATTTACTCATTGACATAACTCACATGTGAGTATAGTGATGTACCCTGGGACTGCAGCCTGTACAACCCACGGTCTATGGTACAACCACAACTACATTACTATGGTGTTACTGCCCCACTGGTCGCTCTCAGTCACTACACTCCATGTTCAGCAACTTCATCAGAGTTTTGCTTTCAGAAAATCTCCAGCTCACTGACAACAGATCTATGTGTTACTGTAAGCTTCCTGATCCAGATAAGACTGTTGTCTTCTGAACTTCAAAATGTGGCTATAAATAAGTGGCTGGTCAGTTGGATTCTTGGTGCGGGTTAATTTAAACAATCTGTCTCACATGTTTCCAACACTACAGTCCATTTCTACTTGTGTTCTATTTACAGTACGTTTACAGCATAGCTGAGATGTGGTGAAAACGCAGGAGACATTTCACAAGAACCAATGGATGACAACCATCACAACAGTGTTACAGAGGGAGGCTGTGGAGACAGGGCAGCCAGTAAGAGTAGCTTACTGCAACACTGTTATGATCCCCCACTGGCTTCCCACCAGAGTGGTGGGTGGGATTTAAAAGTGGATTGTTTGATTTAAAAGATTTTTGTTTTTGTTATGTTTTTAAATGAAAATTAACTGTATAAAAGTAGGCCTATATGGTAATGAGTAGCCTACATACGTGTAAAAGTTCACAGCATCCATTATTAAGTGATGTCTGTCAATGCACCTTTGTCTGAGGTTCATCTGAAGAGGAAGCTGCGAGCCATCAGCAGGCAGCGATGGATCAGATCAGACTGATGTCCTCCTTCGCCCTCGGTCCAGTCTGTGGTCCTGAGGCTGCTGGAGTTGACGGTTGTAGCGATCACATGGGATCATGAGTGTTCACTGCCCCCCAGTGGTCACAGTCAGGAACTACAACACGGCATCAGGTACACTGTCAGAGAATATCCTGAAACTACAACTCATTATTGGTGATTCGCGGATTAAAAGTATCATCAATATGATCTACTTATGCTCTTGAAGTCGTTAGTTCAGCCCGTGATGATAAACTAACTTGTAAAAGGCTGATTTGATCTGATTTGGACCCGTGTTTGAACTCGTCTTCACTATTTTTTTTCTTTAAACTTTATTGACATTTCGAGCAGGAAGCGTACCGCGGGAAAACGGAGAGGGACTCTGCGTCACTCTCCATTTCCGGCCTCTCGATTGGCTACAAACTTCAGAACATTTGCATGGCGTCGCCGATTGGTCGAGAGCGGCGCGCCAAACGTCACGTGGCCCGTCTTTTCGCGCGAAAGTGTTTCTCTTCTCTGTTGTGAGGAGGACTCGGGCTCGTGCTGTCTGTGTGTCTGTGTGTGTCCGGAGAGGAGCGGCACGGATCGACCAATAATATATTTCTGAATCTTCGATCGCAGTTTGACAGTATTTCGACATGGATGTTGCCACAGCAACCGCGGAGAATGCCGGCGGGGAGACGGTGAAGGACGAGTTGGCTGAGAAATGCCAGAAGTTGTTCCAGGCTTTCTTAGAGGAGTGAGTCTCTCCTGCAGCTTCCTTTGTGTTGCAGTCAGCGACACGAGCTGATGATCAGTTTTACCTCTGTTTCTTTAAATCTGGCTTTTCAGTAAGTGTGGTTTTCCACTTTTGGCGCTCTTGGTCGATGTGTGTGTTACATGCTGCTTGTCCTGTTTGTCCTGGTCAGGTTTCAGAGCGGGGACGGGGAGGTGAAGTATGTCCGCGAGGCCGAGGAGCTGATCAGGCCCGAGAGGAACACGCTGCTGGTGAGCTTCACCGACCTGGAGGGCTTCAACCAGGAGTTAGCCACCACCATCCAGGAGGAGTACTACAGGTCAGAGCACCTCACAGCCGTGCACATGTCACCGCCTCTTGAGTTTCACTGTGAGAGCTGCTGCTCTGCTTTTTTGAATGCACCCACATTAGTAGGGCAGACTGGGGACAGAAGTCTTATTTCTCCAATCAGAAACATGCTAGAGTGATGACACTCAGTTAGACCCTCTGCCCACCAAGAATAGAGAAGACAAAAGAAGACACGTTTTCCTATGAAAAGTTAAATTTATTTGATGTCATACAAGGCAAGGCAATTGTATTTGTATAGCCCGTTTTTACGAACAATTTGTCTCAAAGGGCTTTACATGGCATCACAACATCATCCTCTGCCCTTAGACCCTCACATCCACTGAGGAAAAACTCCATAGAAAACCCCTTTAACAGGGAAAAATCTGAGAAACCTCAGGGTGAGCAACAGAGGAGGGATCCCTCACCCAGGACAGGCAGACGTGCAATAGAGTACAGTTAATAAATCATCCTAAAATAGAGTACATGTTTTATAAAAGTTTTTTGTATTGCAAATAGTTCCATTCTTCTTGTCTCACACTGAGCTATTGAACTCCAACTGTTCTCTGATAAATATTACTAAATAACTACATAATACTATATAGTATTATTGTAAGACAATTCATATTTTAGGAATACTATGCTTATTGAGAAAAAAATCAAAAGTTAATCAGTCCAATTTAATGTGTTTTTAATATGTTGCATCCCTCCCTGATCCATGTTGCAACTGTCCCCAGGTTTTGGGTCAGTTGTTTAATCTATCAAAGTTTGGCGAGCCTAGTCCAAATAGTCTCTGACTAACTGAGAAAATGTGAAAAGTTTTGCAGCAGTCCCCAGTCTCCCCGTATGTGCATGAACCGCTGCATAGATTTGACCTGTGGACCCAGAGTCATGGAAAATGAGGAAAAAAAAGTCAAATGTCCTGGAAATTATGGTTCTATGATAGATTTGTCATAATTTCTAAGCATGTAAGAGACTCCTTCATAATTTAGAGCCATAGACTGCACACCTTTAAATCAGACTTGTGAGTGTGAGCCCTGATTAACATGAAGGTGTGTGTCTGCAGAGTGTATCCCTTCCTGTGCCGGGCCGTGCGTAACTTCGCTCGGGATCATGGGAATGTTCCTCTCAACAAGGAGTTCTACGTCGCCCTCGAGGATCTTCCCACCAGGCACAAGTAAGAGATGACATCCACTGCTGTTTTTTTTTGTTTTTGTTAGTTTTTTTTACACTAAATCATTAATTAAACAGTGTTTTCACTTTGCTGTCGGCCCAGTAGAAGTTATGTCATTAATATGTAATATTCCCTTTGTGTGACCTAGAATCCGTGAGCTGTCCTCTGCACGTATCGGCACCCTGGTGAGGATCAGTGGTCAGGTGGTGAGGACACACCCAGTGCACCCTGAGCTGGTGAGATACTCTGCAGATACATGTGAATAAAAAGTGATGAGAGAGCAAATGTACAAATAAACAGAATCTACACTGCTGTATGAATATGTACATGTTGAGCTTAGAATAGAAAAACTTTATTGTCCCGCCAAGGTAGGAAATTCATCCTTGGTCTCGCTTGCATAAAAAGAACACAGACGCTTGCCAGCAAGACTTACATAAGACAAAACAAGATCAGTTTCCTGATTGAAAACATTCTCTGACAAGCCTTTTTATGGATGAAGTCAGTATTATCAGTAAAACTCAGTTTGTGTTGGTTGTTGTGGTGACTTGTGTGATGTTTCAGGTGAGCGGTACCTTCCTGTGCATGGACTGCCAGGCCGTGATCAAAGACGTCCCTCAGCAGTTCAAGTACTCCCCCCCGACCATCTGCAGGAACCCCGTCTGCAACAACCGCTCCCGCTTCCACCTGGACACACACAAGTCCAAGTTCATCGACTTCCAGAAGGTAACTCTTAGGACCCGGTGTGTGTGTGTGTGTGTGTGTGTGTGTGTGTGTGAGACTCTTAGGACCCTGTGTGTGTGTGAGAGTGTGAGAAAGAAGGTGCAGACAGATGTGCAGACTCTGATGTTCATGATTGATTCTACCTCTGTTAAAGGGATAGTTCACCCAAAATTCAAATTTCACTCATCATCTACTCACCCTCATGTCAACTAAGAGCTGTGAGAATTTTCAGAGTCCTCCGTGCCTTCTCTGAGTTACGGGGGGGTCCGCGCAGCAGTATTTGTCCATATAATGGTTGTCAATGGATACCAACTTTCTTCGTCCAAAAAGACACACCAAAAAACATCCAAATACCTCCATACTGCTCGTCTGTAATGTCCCTCTTGTATTGAAGCCCCGACATGAGAAATTGTTCTGAAAAAAATTAAATAAGTCTATATTTTAAGCTTGTTTGTAGCGGAAGCTCCCAGTGTCTCGGTTCACTGCTCTTCCTGAGAGCACCGCTCTTCCTGACCGGCGGAACAATTTCTCATGTCGGGGCTTCAATACAAGACGGACATTACATACGAGCAGCATGGAGGTATTTGGATGTTTTTTGGTGTGTCTTTTTGTTACGAAGACAGTTGGTATCCATTTGCAACCGTTATATGGACAAATACTGCTACGCCGAGACCCCCTGTAACTCAGAGAGCCCACGGATGACTCTGAAAATTCTCCCAGCCCTTAGTCGACATGAGGGGGAGTAGATAATGAGTGAAATTTCAATTTTGGGTGAACTATCCCTTTAACCCTGCTTTTGCTGCGTTCAGGTGCGTATCCAGGAGACGCAGGCGGAGCTGCCCCGCGGTTCAATCCCTCGCTCCCTGGAGATCGTCCTGAGGGCCGAGGCCGTGGAGACGGCTCAGGCCGGAGACCGCTGTGACCTCACCGGGACGCTCATCGTCGTGCCGGACGTCTCTCAGCTCAGCACTCCTGGTACGAGTCGGACCAACACCTTTGTAGAGCCTCCAAATTGATTTAATATTTTTTGGGGGGCTCGCTCGTGACTTGTATGGGTTGTCGTTGTTCCTCCTGCAGGTGTGCGAGCCGAGACCAGCACCCGTGTAGCTGGAGGACGACAGGGCTTTGAGTCTGAGGGTCTGAGAGGACTGAAAGCTCTGGGAGTCAGAGAGCTGTCCTACAGACTGGCCTTCCTGGCCTGCAACGTGGCCCCGACCAACCCACGGGTAAGAGACAGCAGTGATGGGAATAACGGCGTTACTAACAGCGCTACTTCTTTCAGTAACGATTAATCAAAAAAGTTACTCTTTCCCCTGTTACAACGTTGTTACTGATGACAAAATGCACCGTCATGCCGTTACTTGACCCACGAAGTCCCACCAGAAAATAATACACCTGTTTAAGTGTAGGACGTTATAAACACATTGTTCATCAGCTGGTCGGAAAAAGCTGTTTATCTGGAACTAACCAACTCACTCAGTATCCCTCCACACAGGCAGACTCCGCGATACGCTGTATCCAGTGGCGTAGGCAGAATTTTAATTTTGGGTGGGCCAGTACAAAATCGGATGGGCCATCTTTTCTCAGGACAGTGCATTTCATCTAGCGCACATCACTGTCAACCATTTTATTGCACAAGTTTTTTCTTTTTTCTTTTTTTTTGTAACTAGCTCTTGACCAACACTAATATTTGATACATACAGATGAAATGATCTTTCCTGCCACTATGATGATAAACTGTATTTAACTGTACCTATAAACAATAAAACTCAGTAACCAATCACACAGGCAGCTCCATGTTGTCCCTGTGTGATGTCCAGGGACAGGTCAGGACAGTCTGAGGACAGACAGCTTTGAGGTTGAAGTCATATAAAAACGAAATGCACCTGTGACTGTGACAGGTCTGTAGCTGCGTCTTGACCACATGTCAGCTGATCAGCTGTAGTAGAGGAAACGCCGCTCCACCACGAGGAGCGCTTTTTTCCCTTTTTTTTTTTAAATTAAGCTCGGGTAAACCAGCGCAGATCCGCTGTATTTATCAAAGCGTCACCATGCTGAAGCAGCGGGTCTGTTTGAGCTGCGTTCATGAAGTTAGAGGCTGCTTTCAAACTCTTCAGGCAGTGATCAGTTATCAGTGTCTGCAGCTTTTTGACTCGTTATAGCCTACTCACTGGTCTAGGTGTTTTAGCGACCGTGCTACATGGCTGAGTCCAGTATTATACAACAGGTAACATTGTCTCTTTTCACCTCCTCTCTCCCTTGTGTGCTCAGTGCGCTGCACCAACGTTTTAAACAGAGATCCGCTACATCTGTCGGCTTTGTTTGTTTATATTTCACAGAACAACTCCCATTGAAAACGATCGATTAACTGCAGTTAATTTAATTTAATCAATTACATTTTTCTTCTTATGAAACGTGGACGGGCGGGCCAGTGATTCGTGTGGGCGGCACTGGCCCGGCCAGGCCCACTCCTGCCTATGCGCCTGGCTGTATCACTCCGCCTATCAGCTGTTAGATCAGTGGTGTGTGGAAGAGGCGGAGTGATACAGCGCTGTGTGGAGGGATACTGAGTGAGTTGGTTAGTGCAGTAGTTGGTTAAAGGGCTTGTTCCATATTTTGGCTAATTGGCCCATTGCCATAATCCCTATAGTCATAGCAGTAGGTTTGTTACCTTTAATTGTCGGTGCAAGCTATTTTTAGAACGGCAGAGCAGAGCCGTGAGCTGCTCAGAGCTACGCTACGGAGGCTCATGGGATTTCTTGGTTTCCCTCATCAAACTCATCAAATACACAATCCAACAACTCCAAAACGCTCTGGTGGACAAGTTGTGACCTGTACATTCACCACACTTTGAGATAATAACAGAACGTTACGGAACAGAGTTGTTTTCTTGTCCACATGTTTAACCCTTGAAGCAAATGTCTAGTGTTCAACTGAAATGTCTTTTCTCTGTTGCAGTTTGGTGGGAAGGAGCTGCGGGAGGAGGAGCAGACGGCCGAGAGCATCAAGAGCCAGATGACGGAGAAGGAGTGGGAGAAGGTGTTTGAGATGAGTCAGGACAAGAACCTGTACCACAACCTGTGCACCAGCCTCTTCCCCACCATCCACGGTCAGTGTCTGAACCCCGGGCTTCAGCCCCCCACCCCCCCACCCCTTTCCCCCAAAGGCCTTTTAAAGCCGTAGCGCCTCATTCGAATGTTGACGATGATCTGCGTTGCGTTCAGGCAACGACGAGGTGAAGCGCGGCATCCTGCTGATGCTGTTCGGAGGCGTTCCCAAGACGACCATGGAGGGGACCTCGCTGAGAGGAGACGTCAACGTCTGCATCGTCGGAGACCCCAGTACCGCCAAGAGCCAGTTCCTCAAGTACGTTTAACAGATTACACACACGTTGACACTTCTCAGCAAACTGCAATTCATTATTAAACTGAATGTCGTCTATTAGAAGGACGAGGACAAATAAATGTGTCGTTTATTATCTGAGTTCTGGTAATGTCCTGTCTCCTAATATAATATATAATTACAAAGTGTAGATCTGAATGTATTTGACTTGACTTTATTTTGAATGTGTCTAAGATAAAAAAGCAAATAAAAATCAAAGCACCATCGAATCAGAGTATATACTGTACACACGTTTGAAAAATGAGTAGGAGGAAGTATACACTTCTTTTATTTACTCTGTGTAACACTGAAATATAAATGTGTGTGTGTGTGTGTGTGTGTGTGTGTGTGTGTGTACAGGCACGTGGAGGAGTTCAGTCCCAGAGCCGTGTACACCAGTGGGAAAGCCAGCAGTGCTGCAGGTCTGACGGCCGCCGTGGTCCGAGATGAGGAGTCCCACGAGTTTGTGATCGAGGCTGGAGCTCTGATGCTGGCCGACAACGTGAGTGTTGCACATCACGAAGAAGACGAAGGAAATGATTAAAGTGTGTGTACCTGTATTAACAGTTGTGTTTGCGTACAGGGTGTGTGCTGCATTGATGAGTTTGACAAGATGGACCTCAAGGACCAGGTGGCCATCCACGAAGCCATGGAGCAGCAGACCATCAGCATCACCAAGGCTGGAGTCAAGGTAATGGCAATGAATACTATAAACAACTGAAGAGCTCTGATCTGTATTATTTATAAATCAAACTGTTACCCATGAGGCCTTGCAGCCACCTCTGCAGTAGATTAACCCGACTTTGACTCCGTCTCCTCCAGGCCACCCTGAACGCTCGCACATCCATCCTGGCTGCTGCCAACCCCGTGGGCGGTCGCTACGACCGCAGCAAGAGTCTGAAACAGAACGTCAACCTGACGGCGCCCATCATGAGCCGCTTCGACCTCTTCTTCATCCTGGTGGACGACTGCAACGAGGTACAGGGGGTGGTCTCTGCAGCTTTTTAAAATTTTAACTTTATTTTTCTGTCCAGCTGCAAGTTTTTTTTTATTTACTTAATTTTTTTTACTATAACCTACATTTGCGACCCGTTCTATCAAAATAAGTCTGATGTCGCAACGTTCTATTTTAAGATAATCAGCTGATAACGTGGAAAACCCATAGAAAATCAAAAAAAAATGTTTTGCCTTAATTTCAAAGCAATGACATTCAAAAACAATCTCCCAAAGTTTCACAGTCCAGATAATTGAGAAAAGGCACGAAAATGATGATTAAAGTTGACTTGCAACTTAAACCCTCTGAAAATGAGTTTTGCTTCGGTGCAAAACATGAGATATCTTCTGAACCGTTCATGATAGAGACCAGCTGTAAACTGCATCTAAATTGCAGGATTCTCCGCTTTCCGACGGTCATTGAATGGTGCCTAGGGACAGGTACAGAAACAGATGCTAAACAGAGTAGCATCGACGCTAACAGAGCATAGCATCGATGCTAAACCAAACGTAACGACGATGCTAAAACGAACGGAGTAATCGACACAACGCCTGCACATGTTTTACAAAACATCAACAAAACATGACAACTTCTGAACCGTTTATGATAGAGACGAGCTGTAAAAAGCATCTGAATTGTGAGATTCCCTGCTGTCCAAGGGTCATTGAATGGTGCATCTATGACAACAGGGGACCGTATAGGGTGCGTGTAATCACGTGGTACAGGAACAGATGCCAGAGTCACTGGCAAAAACTTTAACTGCAATTTTCTCAGGTTTTAGAACAGAGTAAGAGAGTGAAAGATGTAATTCAAATGGCCACATCTCGAAAACCATCAAATGTATGACTCTGACTAGGGTATCATTTTAAAGCTTATTTTCTAATCTTTCCATTGATACCAAAATCTCAACTTTGAAATTTGGGTCACTGTGACTCATTTTGATGGATCAGGTCACATTTCTTTGTCCCTTTTTTGTCGTCCAACAAACCCAATTTCTTATGAGTCTAATAACACATGTCAATCTGTGGATGTTTCCTAGGTGACGGACTACGCCATCGCCAGACGCATCGTGGACCTGCACTCCCGCGTGGAGGAGTCTGTGGACCGGCTGTACTCTCTGGATGAGATCCGCAGATACCTGCTGTTCGCCAGGCAGTTCAAACCTAAGATCTCCAGTGAGTCCGAGGAGTTCATCGTCGAGCAGTACAAACGCCTCCGGCAGCGTGACGGCGCCGGCAGCGTGTCCAAGTCTGCCTGGAGGATCACGGTGCGACAGCTGGAGAGCATGATCCGCCTGTCGGAGGGCATGGCACGCATGCACTGCTGTGATGAGGTGAGAACGACCAGAGAGCAAAGACGACAGGAAGGGATTCTGACTCATATTGTGTTAGACATGAAGTTTTAAACAGTGGAACAAGTAACTGAGTTAGTAACCAAGTTACTACATGATACAAGTAATAAATTACAAGGAAAGAAACGGTACTTTTTTAAAAATAAAAACGCTCAAATATGTCGTAACCCCCATTTAAAGGGATAGTTCAACATTTTGGCAAATTGGCACATTGCCATAATCCCTACATTATCTCATAGCGTGGTGAATGTGCAGGTCACAACTTGTCCACCAGAGCATTGTGGAGTTGTTGGATTGTGTATTTGATGAGTTTGATGAGGGAAACCAAGAAATCCCATGAGCCTCCGTAGCATAGCTCTGAGCAGGCTCTGCTCCGCTGTTCTAAAAATAGCTTGCACTGACAATTAAAGGTAACGAACCTACTCCTAAAACTATAGGGATTATGGCAATGGGCCAATTTGCCAAAATGTTGAACTATCCCTTTACACCACAGCTTCCTCAGTTTTAAGACTCACGGCAGACTCGGTTGGTTAGAGTGACATCAACAGTGAGAATTTGTCACAATAATTTTAATCTAACGACTACAACTCAGGCTTTAAAAAGAAAGTCGTACTTGTAACTACCAGTGTAGCTCACATGACTCAGCATGGTGATCATTACATCACTCTGCGTCTCCAGGTTCAGCCCAAACATGTGAAGGAGGCCTTCCGTCTCCTGAACAAGTCCATCATCAGGGTGGAGACGCCCGACATCAACCTGGAGCAGGAGGATGAGCTGGAGGAAGAGGAGCAGATGGAGGAAGGTACGGTCACACAGGGAACACACTGTTCAGGAGGCAATGATTCGTATCTGTCATGAAAACAAATCATCTGATGTGAACTCTTGTTTTTCTGCAGGAAACAACATCCCCAACGGAGTGAACGGCGTAAACGGCCACGCAGATGGCGTTAACGGCATCAATGGCCACGCTAATGGAATCAACGGCCACGCCAACGGTGTGAACGGCCACGCCGAGCCCGGCTCCCAGAAGCCGTCCCTCCGTCTGTCCTTCCCCGAGTACAAACGCATCTCCAACCTGCTCGTCCTGCATCTGCGCAGAGCAGAGGAGGGTAAGAGGCGTCCTCCTTCCTGATGTCGGCTTCTTTATCTGCTTTTTTTTTTTGTTTTTACGACAAAAACCTGACCTTTTCACTGTCATCTGCAGCTGAGGAAGAGGGGGAGCTGACGAAGAGCGCCGTGGTGAACTGGTACCTGAAGGAGATCGAGTCGGAGATCGACTCGGAGGAGGAGCTGGTCAATAAGAAGGGTCTGATAGAGAAGGTCATCCACAGGCTGGTGCACTATGTGAGTCCACCTTCTGTAGAAATAACAAAGATCATTCTTTCAGTATTCAGTGTGGTGGACATGACTGACCATGTGCGTCTCTCCTCAGGACCACATCCTCATCGAGCTGTCCCAGGCCGGGCTGAAGGGCTCCGAGTCCCAGAGCACGGAGGGAGCTGTTCTGGTCGTCAACCCCAACTACATCCTGGAAGATTAAGCTTTCCCCTCTCCATGCTCACCGCTTCCATGATATTAAACCTTGGCAATAAAGTTGGCGTTCCATGTGTTGAATATGAATGCTCATATGTAATGCATACATAATAGTAGCGTTGGAGATGCTATTAGACTTGTTTTTAGAGTTTATCATCTCTACTGTAAAAAAAAAAAAAAAAAAGATTCTGGGGCTCTTTAAAAGGAAAAAAAATGTGTTTTCTTCATCAAACTGACTTGTAAATATGCTGCTCTTTCCTCCAGTTGTTCGCTGGCTTCTTATTGTTTGACTGAGGTAACTGCCCCCAACTGTGTACTTGCTGTTTGTTCTTGTAACTATATATTAGAGGCACACACTCTGCAGCTTGCCTCCGTGAACTCGAGTTATGTTTTTTTGTAAAATTATGAGATGTTGAAAAAAATGTTGGTTGAATAAATAAAATGTTGACATAAACACGTCAGGTTGGACAGTTTTCTTTATTTATTTTTTTGTTAGTAATTTCCTGCAGTTCACAGAAGCGCCGTGCTGGCGTTGACCGCCAGGTGGCAGCAGCGTCAATGAGAAACGTCACTGCGCATGTGCGACTGAAGTTATTCAACAAAGATGGCGGCGTGCTACGTGAGAGCTGTCAGGGCGGCACTGAGAGGTAACACTGATGTTTCACAGGCCGGAAATGTTTGGTTTATTACATTAAACACTTGAATGGCCTTTAGCCGAGGCTGTGTCAGACTTTGTACCGATAATAACGCCACGTTTCCTTGCTCGGTGATGGTTTTTAGCAGCACAAACCATGTTGCTGTGAACCACTCACCTGGCCACAGAGGACACAGGTCATATCATCACTGAGGCGGGGAATAAAATAAAATGCTCTTCCTCTTTCCCTCCAGGTCCACTCCTTGTTCCCAGCCGCTGGCTCCCCGCGCAGAGCAGCTCCACCCCGGCAGTGAGCCGCTGCTGTCGGCCGCTTCATGTCTCCTCCGCCGCCTCGCTGAGCGGCTCCAGGACGGAGCAGAGGAGCAGCAGCACCGGCGACAGGAGAGCCAGGGAGGAGGAGGAGGAGGAGGAAGAGCCGGAGTACATCCCCAGGAGGAAGGCCAAGAACCCCATGATGAAGATTGGATACGCCTGGTGAGTGTCCTCTGTCCTCTCCTCCCTTGAGTCAAAATAAACAACCTGAGACCTGCAGAAAAGTCGTGGTAGCACCGTAGTTTTGTAGTCGTTATCAGTTGAGTCTGGCCTGAATAAATCCCGCCTCAACATTTTAGACATACCTGAGGAGAAACTCTCTTAAACACAGTGTTGGGCAGTAACCAGTTTACATAATTGTAATCAGATACAATACAGGGGGAAAATGTGTAAATTACAGTTGCTTTTGGAAATTTCCATGATCATTTTATGTTGTCTTGAAGTTACTGCTGAAGGGTTAACACACTATCAGGTCCTAAAATGTGAAAATGGTTAACAGTTGAGAGCATTCATTCAAAATTAAGAAAAGTAATTAAAATGTAATTCAATGCAAGTAGTTACATTGCTTTGAAAATGTATTTGAAATAGTTACTATTGCATTTCCAACAGGGTAACTTGTAATTGTAACCAACTACATTTCCAAAGTAATCTTCCCAACACTGCTTAAACACAACAGTCATCGTAAACGAAACGATGCACTCTGTACATAATCATTTGTTACCCCTCAATCATCCAGTAGCCACCTGATAAAACGTTTTAGGGGAAATGAATATACCTGTCTGTGTGGAAACTTAAACACTTTAAAACTCTGGTCAAACAGTACATCACTAAGAGTTTCACAGTATTGCTGTTTGTCATGAATCACTAAAGTTGTAGTTGAGTTTTGTACCTGACATCAACACATAATATTTTTCCCATGGATCTAATACATTAATGGTTTTTCTGTACACACAATGAGCTCATCGCCATGAGCATCATCGATGTTAACATTGTTCTCTCTGGTAGACAGAAACTAGCAGCTGTTAATGTACCAAGCTGACAGAAAAACAATGCAGGCCTTTATATTCATGTTTCAGTGGTTATTTGGACATACAGGGGCTGAATGTGATGATCTAGGCAGATAATACACTTACTCATACAGTATTACACTCTCCCACTCAGTTTCTGTACAGCCGAGGATCAGTGTCACTGTCTCATCTCTTGTCTCTGTCCAGGATGATCGGCCTCCCCACAGGAATCATCACCTTCGTCCTGGCCAAGAGGGAGGTGGACAAAAACCGACTGAAGCAGCTCAAGGTCCGACAGAGGATGAAAAATTCGAACGAAGGTGACTATGAAGGCAGCCGCTACCACCGCCACACAGAGGGGGCCAACGTGGACCAGTAATGGTTGTGGGTGGCTGTAATGACTGGCACCATAACCTGGATGACCTGGAGTGAGACGGTGATTCCTGAATTTACTGCCCAGGGCTGATTTCAGAAGAGATGTGGACTTAAAGCTGTAAAACACCCAGAAGCTCTGAGACGTTCAGCACTGAGCAACTGCTTCTTCTGCTGGACACAGGAGATCTGGTAGGGGACGTGTCTGAGACAAAACCTTCCACTGGGACAGTTTATTTTTTCTTACTCATAAACATGAGAAAGAAAAAAAGGAGAATGAACATGTATGTGTGTGCTGTTATGCTGGTGATCCATAAAAAAAAATAGAAACATAAAAAAACAAGTATATTTATAAACGAGTTCTTGTATAAATGTGAATTGAAAATGATACAGCAGCAAATGAATGACATTAAAACCTCAAATAAAAATCTTTTATTTGATATGAAAAGGCAAACAGATTCTCTTCAGCACTGATATGTATGTTTAAAAAACCCATACCAACTCATTTACTATGAGGAGTGGTGTGGAGGACCAGCTGGGTGGGGTTTGATCATGTCGAGACTGTGCCAGTTAAGAAGGTTGCTAATAAGTTAACACCATGGTGCCGATGGCTGGTGTTAGCCTTCATAGAAACACCCACCCGGCTGGTACTCACAGCATCCGACCCAGATCTGACTGGAACATAAGAACAGGCACATTCACGATGTAACAATACTATAAAAGCTCACTGAGTACAACAACCCTGTACTTACTTAAGTAAAAAAATGTCATCTCAAAACATTGTCACTCTGAAGGCACTATAGTGATGTATGTAAATAATGACAAGAGAGCAACGTATATTGAAAACATCAGGAAAGCCTTGCTGACATGAACTCTGTCTGGCAGCTGATCTGGACCCTGGGGTGGGCACCTCAACCCCCTCCCAAGTACTGATACTACTCAAGTTGTTTTTATCCATACTAGTGTCACTGGGATCAATACAAGACGCTCCATCACACTACCGTACTACTACGGTACATGAACACTTCTTAGCTCTGTTAGCACTTAAGCTACTGTTGTGTGTGTTGGTTCAAGGATTTCACACTTTACTTTTATTTATTTTTTTTACCTATAAAACTTTATTTTGCCAACAAATTCATAATTGAAGTAATTGTTTAATATTTCAGATGAATCAACTTTCATTTTCTTGTGAGAGCTAGAAGAGGCAGTTGTTACCACTCTGTCTGGACAGTTAAGACGAAGCCACAGTGAGCTGGTCATAGTTAGCCCTGCTCTCTCCTAATAAACCTACCTACAAACCTGCAACAGCTAGTGAGTTGTTTATTCTGTAAAAAGTGTTAAAGGACTTATCGTTAGTGATCAAGACGATGTCCAGCATTTAATACCTCTTTATGTATCAACATTTTGTTTATTTCATAGCTTAAACAAAGGAGCAGTCGTGTGTTAACAGGAAACGCTGGTTCGGAGATTGTTTTT
Source organism: Trachurus japonicus (assembly GCF_045865225.1). Classification (NCBI taxonomy): domain Eukaryota; kingdom Metazoa; phylum Chordata; class Actinopteri; order Carangiformes; family Carangidae; genus Trachurus; species Trachurus japonicus. Next base: position 31,096,529 of record NC_140923.1, read on the forward strand.
TATCTTTGGACAGAGCCAGACTATCTGTTTCCCTCTCTAGTCTTCATGCAAAGCCTTGTCCAGATATGACGTGACACCAAATTTATCACACAAGGAAGCAAAGAAGGTTCGCAGCTCGACTAAAGAAATCACATGCAAACAGACAAAGCACAAGCAAATTCAGAAAATATCTTCATCAATTAGACAGAATAACCAAACAAAGCAATATGCTGAAGGCAGCGCAGACAACGACAGGGTCAAGGTCACAAAAAATAATGAATCCATTATTGTTCAATGTTTTAAACTTAAAAAGTCACAAAGAGGTGTGTCCAGTCAAGTGCGTCATTTTCTTGTGTCCCCCAGAAACACTGCTGTTGTCATCTGTATTACCTGCAGCACGTTTGTGTGTTTGGTCGCATCGTGAGTGTTTACACCTCACACTTTGACACGTTCTCTGTATTTGCTTGTGTTTTATCTATTTGCATGTATTTTCCTGTGCTGCAGTGCACTGAGCTCTCAGGCCACCGCAGTTTCTCCCAAAACCCTCCCTTTGAGTCAATAACAGAGAATACTAAAACTAAATACCTAATATTTGCCAAACCATTCAGTGATAATTAAATATTATGGATTAATCTGTGTTGTACATTTTTGACACATTTCTGCCACTACATGGAAGAACAGCTGCTCTCAATAATAAAAAAATAAATACGAAAAAAATTAGTAACAGTATGCATATCATAACCCTGCCCTGGGCTTTGTGTTATCAGAAACCATTTTTTGTTGATGCCCACCCCCACTGTAGGTCAAAGGCAACGAGAGAGATGGAAATTGGATTTTGAATATTGGAATAAACATATTTTCCCATTTCCAACAGTTAATGTGTTGCAGTCGTAGTATTGATATGTACATGCAGAGAAAAACACTTCAGACCTGAACTGAAGCCCAGCAAGAGTGAATAAATGTGGCAGCTGGCTTTCCAACATCCATAGATATTTACGTATACTGTGTTGTATTAATATGCTTTGCTAACCACTGGTATGTTGCTTATGCAGCAGAGGAATACATATTTCAGAAAAAGTGCATTTTTTGTGCATAGGTTTAATCTTCCTACACAATGACAAAATTTCAACTTCAGCCCTTTGATATGTTCCCTAAAGTGCACCATGAGTTTATAAATCTAATCTGCTTCTGACTGAAATCAAGCTAAAGGTTTTAAAAAGCACGGAATGACTTTGCAGCCGGGCGCCTGTTGAACCAAGCTGTACTGTTGGAGACTTATTTGGTGGTGGCACCGATAATCTGCAGCAGGAAGAGGAAGATCTGGATGATGTCGACGTAAAGGGAGAGTGCGGCAAACACATACTCCTCTGGACTGATGGAGTGCTTCCTGTTTCCTATCAGCAGCTGTGTGTGGTACGCAAGGAACTGCAAACACAGAGGAACATTGTTTACAACGCAGAAGAAAACGGTTTGTAAGAAGGTAATGAACAATGTTGAAATAAAAGTGTGACACAAATTGTTGTGAACGCTTTGTTTGAATACTAACCATAGTGAAGACTATGGCTCCCACAGCTGCATAGAGCATGTGAAGCCACAGCATCTGCAACAGGAAACAGAGTTAGTGTTGGTGTACAGTTAATGTGCTGTAAGGAGGAGTAATCTGCCCTTCACATTAGCTTCAACTCACATATTTGAAGGAAAGCACAATGGTCGTTATGATGCCAGTCACAAATATTACGATGCCCAGCACACAGAAGAGACCCTGGCACTTGGTGAAGTCGACCTTCAACAACAAGAAACCAAACCATCAACAGTCATGCGATACATATGACTGCATGAAACAAACTGCAGCCGTTTGAAGCTGATAAGCACATACACACACATGCGCTTTTGCACACTCACACTGTTGTGTTTCAGTGATATTACAAACACAACACAAACCTAACCTTAAAACCTGTCCCACTTTAGAGTTTTATGATTGTCATTAAAAGTCCTGTTAAAAGGGTTTTCTATGGAGTTTTTCCTTAGTCGATGTGAGGGTCTAAGGACAGAGGATGTTGTTACGATGCCATGTAAAGCCCTTTGAGACAAACTGTTTGTAAAAACGGGCTATACAAATAAAATTGCCTTGCCTTGCCATTATGCTGACGTAATACCATAAGGAAGAAAAGTGTCCATAATCTGACCACGTAAAGAGATATGAGTAATATCTGGAACCACACACTATTTTGATTGAATTAAATACACCACACACACACACTACCTTTGTTTGGAAGCAGAAGACGGTGACGGCGATGCAGACGACAGCAGTGATACCCATAGCGAGAAACACTGCTTTTGTGTCATAGTAACTAAAAATAAAAAGTACAACATAGTTAGTACAGCAGGAAACAGTCCTGAAGTCTTCAGAGCACCAAGAGTGACTGCGTTTATTCTTTACCTGGCAATGGATCCAGTCATGTAGGACAAAGCCAGAGTCTGTAAATGACAGATAATATGGTTGAAGGTTAAACAGCAACACACTATAGTATCTTTACTAACACTTTAATTGTATAAACAGAAATACAGTTATGGTGTATTTAATGAAAAAACAAAAACAAATTTACACCTGTGATCAAAGTTTTTGTAAGGCTAGATGCATAGAGTGTCTTAATACTAATAATGTATTCTTGTGCTAAAGACACAATAATGTGAATGTAAAACTTCAAACAGCTGTAACAATCCTACAAATTACTGGATTCTCTCATATCAGATATTGCACTGCCAGATGAACATTATCTACATTATTTATTACCTTATTTATTATGTTGTTTACATCAACATCATCACTTTGCACAGTACAGTCACTTTGGCGCTATGCCTTCTTGCAGTAATTGAATTGTTGAATGTTTGCAGTTGTCAATGTGTCTTAGCATTTTTAAGTTTTTGCACAGTCACTAGTTTTTATCAGTCAGATTAAAGCCCCTGTACGGAGCTTTTAACTGGATACGCAAAAGTCCCTGGTTTCTGCTGATGTGTCTCTGTTACCTACAACAGCAAATGAGCCCATCAGTGTGAAGATACGCTATTTCTAAGTAGTCTAATTCTACACTTCTGGAAGGCATGGTTGGGTCGGACCACTGACCAAACGATACATTATGCTGCTAAAAAAAAAAAAAAGCAAGTCCCGTCTTTTTTCCGACGTTTCCAAAACAAATCTACACGCGCCGGCCAGACAGTGACAGTGAGAAATGCAGTCTTCATTCCGGCAAAACACCACCGCTTTTGACCACAGGGGCCGCCAAAATCAACACTAAATGAAAAGTCTGTACAGGGGCTTTAATGTTGTTGTCTTGTCATGTTTTTTTTAACTGCACAGTCATTGGAGTATATGCACACATCATTCCACTGCAATGATCTTGTATTATTGTAGGCTATGTGACAAATAAACTCTCTCTTAATCCAAATCGTAACATGTATAAATGAGTCGGCAGTGTGAGAGCTGAATTTCAACAGTCAGCATCTACTGACAAAACTGAATGAACGCATGGAGTTTATAAAACCCAGCTACCTCAAACAACATAACAAAAGCATTATGCAAACAGCATGAGTCAAGTGTGGTGACTCACTTGCTTAGCTCGGATATCACAGTCAAACTTCTAATACTGAGGCAACACCAGCAGTGGCTACTGGAAAAGGTCATTAGGATATAAGTTACTGTACTAAACCTAATAATAGAGTTGATCCAAGGAGATTGTTAGTAATTATATGTCTCTATTTGAGGATTCACACGTCGGCCAACTTACAAAGATGGACAGCAGAATGACGTTCCATGGGCACTTCCTCCTACACAAAGAGAGAGAGATTGCAACATGAGGCACATGACTGTTGATGTAAATGTACTGTACATACTAAATGTTTTTTGTGAGATCTTGTGAGACGGAGCAGTTCCACTCACCGGGGGCCCTTGCAGCAGACCAGCACCAGGTGGGTGACGATATACACAGCACTGTGAGCACAAGATCAACATGTGAGAATATGAACATCTTTAAAAAACCTTATATTTGACTCTTATTATAAACTTTGAAGGTGTTGATGCACAGAGCGAGACCTACTATGATGCCCAGTAGACTCCTGGGTTTCTCCTCACAAAATATCTGACAGGTTCGCTGTGGGAAACAGAAGCACAGTTACAGGCTGACACACACAGACACATACACACAAGAGACACACTCGGTATACTCACACAAAAGTGAACACGGCCACAATGCCTGTGGTGACGAGGAGCTGAGACGCCAAAATCAAATACACCTGAAAAGCACATGCAAACAGAAGACATTACACCCTGGAGTGTCTTATCTGAGCTGTTCTGTCATTAACACCATGTTACATAACACAGATAAATATAAAAGCCACAGAAACCAGTCTCTGGTTAGATTATCTACACTTTGGCAAACAGGTTTAAATCTTTCTGTCGCGCTGCCAGCATTAACCTGACAGATCCAGATGTTTTGAAGATTCAGATATAGAGCCAGGTGTGTTGTTGGTTTGTATAACCCCAGTATAATGGTGAAACTCAAACTGGTGCTGATCCAGTATAATGTGTGATGAGCGTTCTTCTTTACCTTTCTGATGAAGGCGTGGCGAATACTCAGACTGTCAAAGCCGCCGCCACTCGCCGCAAACTCATCACCTGTGTCACCAGCAGGACAGACATATGAGTGATCACAAAGATGCTACGACCCCCCCCCCCCCCAGAGACAAAGCATCAAGCTGTAGTCCAACTTCCATTCAACGGCAAAGTTTTAAAGTAATGGCTCCATATGAAATGCATTTTCTGCTGAGTTACATGAGAGGGTTGATACCACTCATTTACTTCATAGAAAGCTACGGCCTGGAGGTATGAACTCAGCTTAGCATGAACACTGGAAATACTTTGAGTACCACACACACGCACACATTTCACACATTTCTTTAAAAAAGAAAGAAAGAAAGAAACCCAGGGCTCCAGACTGCCTCTTAATGGGGGCATTTTGAGACAGTGCAAGTAAATTGTGCAACCAGTAAATTTACTGGGGGGCGGGGGGGTTGTGTTTTTTCTAACACTTAGTTCAGTTAGTTAGTTAGTTTTATTTGTCATATACATTAAAAAGTACAGTGTACAGTCAGTGCAGTGAAATGTAGTCTGCCCTGGCTCTCTCTCAACCCTTAAAAAAACCCCAATAACAACAGTAACAGCATATAATAAAACCAATGACAAGGTAAAACAAGCAATATACAGTACAATAAGAAGCACCAATAAATAGATCAATCAATCAATAGTCCATGGCCTTCACAATCATTTAAGACTACTATTCAGTAGTCTGACCGCCTGGTGAAATGTTGAAGAGGCAACTCATGAATCTGTCATTACAGGTGTCAGGCCAATGTGTGTAAGGATCATGTATGAAAAAGAAGTGTACATTTTGCTTTGAAAGTCAATTTACAGTGTGCGCCCCTAAATTTCCTGCCTGCACTCCTAAACATTTTCCTAGTAACAAAAGTAATTCTGGAGCCCTGAAACCCTTTAGACATCAGACGCTTGACTTACCAGAGCCCAGGACATCTGATGGTATGGTGGGTGGGACTATGGGGGGCATGGGGGGGTGACTGGGGTAGCCGGCTCCTGGAGGCCCACCCGGGTGAGGCTGTCCTGGGTACGGGCCGGGAGCGTAGCCCCCTGGCTGTCCCGGGAACATGGGGGCATTGGGAGCAGAGGGGTAGGGAGCAGACGGGTGACCCGGCTGGGGGCCGCCGTAGGAGGGGAAGCCATAGGCCGGGGGCTGTGGCGGGTAGTTGCCGCCGTGTGGTTGGTTGAGCAGGCCATGAGAGTCATGGTACCCTGGAGGGTAGTCTGACCTGGACATGATGACTGTGAGGAGGGAAGGAGGAGACAAAACAATTCACATCTTTCACATTTCAACAGGGTTCCTACACTTTTGAAATTTCCAAATTCCATACTTTTACCTTCTCGGTAAAAAAATCTAATAATTTGTGATATTTAAGTAAATAGACGTGCATAATATTTAAAAAAAGCATGCAATTTATCATTTGTTTTCATTATTCTGAATGTGTATGCCATTATGCAACCAAATAATTTCCAGGAGATTATAGCTAGATACAATAGCGCATACAAAATAATTAACCCAAATAACTTAAGATAAGACCAAACCAAGATAAGATAAATAAAATAAATATATTTCCATACAATAGTTTCCATTTTCCATACTTTTACAGACCTGGAAAAAATCGAATTCCATACTTTCCATACTTGCGTATGAACCCTGTTTCAATGAACAGAAGCTGACAGCGGAGTGACGAGCAATAAAACTGTCATGTTCAATATAATCCTGAGATTTTAGCTTTTCAGACAGCTTTTTTTTCTTCATTAAGAACGACTGAAATAACTACATGAATGTGAAAGAGGAGATCATGACAAACACAGGTGATTATCCCCTGACTGTTCCCCTCAGCTCTTCAGAACACTCCAGCATGTCTCAGCTTGTTTTGGTTGTACAGATCGTCCACTACGTTAGAGACCGGCTGGTGAACGTGGTGTGGAGCAGTGCAGAGCGTTTGGCAGCTGGAACGTCACATATTTCCCTCAGGAGTGAGTGGACACCAAAAAAGGGCTAAAAGGAGAGTAAACATTTCACCCATATTTGGCCTGTAGCAAGACTCTGAATGAATGCTACTGTTGCTGAGCGCCTGCTGTGTGTGTGGACAACTAAATACTAACATGTTAGCCATACACACTGAGTTTTAATTAGCAACACATTGTGGTTTGGAAATGACAGACAGTACCTATACGTATCCATCAGAGAGCACTGAGAAAATGTGTAGTAATTACATTTAAAAGATCTTCTTCTGAGTTTTTATGTTGAGTGCTTATATAATGTAATGAATACCAGATGACACGTCTAATAAGGATGAGAGATATGAATTAAATGTTCCATGGTTACTGGTCATTTCATATTGTGATATCTCTACTATATATTTCCTGAAATAAAAACATGGGAGGCCAGCTGTCACATAAAATAAAAATGGCACCGTTCAAGCAACAAGCAATAACACAAGCAGAGACCTGACAGCAGACAGTGGCTGCCGCTCCATGCTGCTCACTGTACAAACATCTGTGACACTTAAAAAATGCACAGTCCCGGCTTCAGCAACAGCAGTGCAGTGTGTGTGTGTTTGCGTGCACACAATGGGAAACAATCACAATTCAGCCGACTTTATCTGGGGTTGTATCAGGTTAGGGAACATATGGTTCTGCTTAGCAATGTGGTTCACAAAAACCACCACAGGCTCAGAAATCACCACATGGATCTCTGGAGGGAAATTTCTAATAATAAACCACCCACACACCCACTTATACACTCACAATGTAGTCACTTATGGCCCAGCAATCTTGTGTTTCTTTAATAAAGATAAAATGAATTGTGGCGCTCTAACAGAAATGTTTCAACTAAATTCACTTTTCGCCTCATCTCAGACTTGCAGATGATCTTATGACTTTAGTCCTTTGTTTTTACAGATACCGAGCCACCACATTAGGCCTACTTATTTAAAAAAAGAAAAGCCAAATGTTCCCTGTGCTCCATTTTCACTGGGACTTTTAGGGAATACACACAGTAAAGGAATTCAAGCGCTGGCTCCACCTCGTGCTGCCATTACATCACACCCTGAGCACCAAGCAACAGGACAGAAAACACTAAATGGAAAAAGTGCTTCAGAGTATCTGCAGTCGGACTCGCAGAGGGAGACACAGATTGGTCACAGAGCTGGTAAGTGACAGGGATTAGGGCGGTTACGGTTTAAACAGGAGGGTGTAGCTGCTGCTGCTGCTGCTCTGGGGAAAGTTTACACAATCACATTTAAAAAATAAGCTGATGATGATTTTCCTCATCCGATTTTTCTACCTCATCATGATCACCACCAAAATATCACATGGTTCTAGGCCGCTGTGTCTGGGAATGAGTCCGTTAACCTCCATGTAGCACGGACCAACTGTATCTCTTTACACATCAGTGACAGAGGAACTGTTCAACCTGTGTCTGAGAAAAACCACCTGGTCTGTCATGGGAGGTCTGTCACATGGGTGGACCAAATCAATAGAAATACTTTACAAGAGAGGAACCGGTTTGACAAGGCCAATCATTTCAACCTTCTGCTGCCACTATCTAAGATTTTGTTTTGGCCCTTTAAGAGCTCAGATGGTCACATGTTCTTTAATACATTCAATGTCTTCTCTAAAAACATCAGTGGTGACTGTTACAACCACAACCTGGGTGTTTGGCCTTAGTCATCCTGACTTCTCAGACTTCTCCTTCATGTATTTCTGAAGTAGGCTATACTCACAGCTCTGGTCTTCAAATAGATGAGTTTAAAATGGTAAAAAAAAAAAAAAAAAAAGCCTAAATAAATTGATATTTTGGATTCTAATTGCAGCTTGACCCATGTTTCTGTTACTCCACAGTGATGATTATTAGGAGAGGCCAGTATCAGAAAATGGTGAGGAGTTTCTCCTCCTCCTAAATCTGTATTTTATATCAGCTTTTGCAACATACCTAATAGAAAGAGAGTTTTAAGTGTGTTTTGATAATTGATGGTCAGTTTAGTCATCTTGCAAGTAAATAATTCAAAGATTCCAGTTCCTCAAACATGAAAAATAGAGAAGTAGAGTTTTTGACTTTTGAATAATTGGTTGGGCAAAACAATTTAAAGACCTTACCATAAATGGCAGCAGACATTTAATAGGCAGCTCTCACAAACAGAAACCAAAATGATGGTTGTGACATTGACCTATTGTTTATTACTGTTACACAGGGCCATTGTATAGGGGAGAAAGGTGATGATAATTCTAGGGGCCCAGCGCCCAGTTGGGCCCACAAAAAACCCAGTAGTCTAATCTTTGTATGACTGATTTATTCTGCATAAGACCCTGAGTAATACTCATAGTAATAATGCATTAGCATCAAAACAAAGTAGGCTAAATAAAAAATGATAATACATACATAGTCTAAGAAAAAAAAGTGGAAAAGTCAGGGGGTAGGGGCCCACTTTAGTATTCTTTCAGGGGGCCCAGAATTCCTAGCAACGGCCCTGCTGTTACATACATGTTTCTAAGTGTGTGTGACTGAACCAAAAGGCTTTTCCCCATCACAAAGACAGCAGATCTTCATCTATGGAAACTAAATCCTCATCAACACTGGCTGCATCCTGCTTTATGTGCTGCTGATATAGGACGCAGGTGGGAGGTGGGCTCACTACATGGCTGACCGCAGCACCTTGATTCATGTTATTTATAACACCTGTGGGTTTTCTGACCCAACCGACAGCACACGTGTCCCTAATGAAGAGGTGAGCTGTAACACACAGGAACACCGCAGCAAACAGGAGTCAAACTTTAAGTGCGCAGTCACAATATTCACACAGGAGCACAGCTCATGCACACAGTTTCTGACACGTCCAGAGGACAAACTACAGCCACTCCACCCTGCTCAGCAACTCCACAAAAAGCCTTTTCAGGTGAGGCAGGCCGCTGCACGGCCAACAGGACGTCCTGCTATGAATAACTTAGCACTCACTAAAACCCGACACAACTCGGTGGTCGCAATAAAAACAGTGTCTTTAAATTAGCTTCACTCACCAAGAAAGAAGTAACAATCCGGCCCTGTTAGTTTCCAGAGATTAGATAAAACAATTGAAAAAAACAAAACAAAAAACAGACACACCCTCTGTGCTTTAAAAAAAAAACCCAAGCTCCGGAGAGACTGATCTGACGGGTTGATCTGACGTTGTTGTCCGTCGCTCTCAGCCTGCCCCGGTGTGCTCAGCAGCAGCAGCCGTCAGATGTGAAACAGCGGTGGAGAACATTTCCTGGAACTGTGAGGAGCAGGGTGGAGCCCATGGCCTCTCTCTCTCTCTCTCTCACACACACACACAAGGGCGTGTTTGTGTGTGCATCAGACCTGCCAGACTGAGCTGACTCATTTTCAACAGGCTCTCCTCATGTTACTGAATAAAGGTGCATTACATCTACAAACTAAATAGATTAACTCTAGCACAATGTGTTCCCATTCAGTCATACACACCAGCAGTGAGGTAGCCTATTCAGTAGAGATTTTAGATTCAACTTTAACTCTCCCGGCCCAGAAAGTATGATGGGTTACATTTCTAGAAGAACAAGTCATCCTGCATTATGTAACCGAGATGCTTAACAATAATGTTAATAAAAACTATAACTGAAAATGTTAAAATATCATTTACATGATGTAAACATTGCTTGCTTGTCAGACATAGTACATTTGGGTAGGCACCCCCCTACCCTGGTAAAAATCACATTAAGGGACAAAATACTTTACCCATAACTTTCTAGAAAAACTTCAATTGTGGCAGCTTCTTAAAAGCAGTTGTGACATCTTGTCAGGGAAAGTAACAAAGCACATTTATTGTATATTAGTATGTTTTTCCTCCACATCGGTACATAAATCTTTTTCTTTTGTTTTTATATGATAGGCATATACAATGTTCACTCTAGAAGAAAAATCTATCACACCTAACTTCTTCTCTTAGTCATGTTTGAACCTGTCAGTGTCCTAATGATGCCACATTAGATTTAGACAAAGTAGGAGGTTCTTTACCAGAGACCATGGTCTGATCTGTGTTTCATAATTAAAAATATGAAAATAGTTGCTCCTTTTGTTGATTCAGTTGTTTTTAAGTCTTTTTTTTAAATCTTCTTCTTATCTTATTCTGCATTTGTTCACAACTGTGATTTAAGGGAACGGTTTCTGAATGCATATAACCACAAATGCAATTAAAATAAATTTAAGGGAATAAATCTTAATTGCTTGATTATATGTACAATAAATTGATTCAATGTTAAAAGGTGACTTTACACATTATTCTACAACAGTTGAGTTGAGGTCTGCGACACCGGCATACCACAAGAGAGAAAGGAAAAAAGCTTTGGACAAAACTGATTACTTTTTCTTTTTTTTTTTAATAAAAGACCTGAAAAAACTTCTAACATTTTTTCTTCTTCTGTTTTTTTTTTTTTTTTTCCAAATTAACCTACAACAGTTTTTCCGGCAAATTACAAATACACAGTCATTCAAATTCATCATCCATCTGCACCATAAAAAGACATTAAACACATACTTTCAGCCAGTCATACACACACTAGAAAATATGGCACATCATTTGCACGCAAATTTGAGGACGAGCTTCTTGGTCAGAGTGTAGTGGGGCTGAGGCATCTGCTTGTATGTCTTATATTCTCCTTTTGCGACCTCCCTGTTGACACGCGTCAGAACGGTGAGGATGTCGTCCAGCTCCAAGCTGCACAGAAAACATCACAAACTCATTACTAATGATAAATCTTACTGGAGCTGCAGACTTATCACACCAGCAGCTCAAAACCAAAAATCTGTATTTCTTAAATGACAAACCAAAACATGTTATCATTATAAAGTACATTGGAGGAAGTTAAACAGAAGAACAAACTGCAGGCAATGTGCACCTTTTTCTTATTGCACATTGTTTCATATAAAGTTCATGCAGGGCACACGAGCCAAATTAATTAAGAATGAATAAGTTCTGACAGGTTAAATAAAAGTCCAGCTTGGTTATAAAGACGAGGCAGCCTCCTGTTCCTCCTTTTCATTCAGTGCCAGGCTGTTAGAAATCGTCCAACAGAATAAGTATCTTTCAGTAATTTACAACAAACTAATATTTGACCCAAACAATGATGTTGTTTATTGAGTGGTCTACCAGTGTACATGCCTCTATGGGAAGTTGATGTTTCTTTTATGAAAATCTTTTATCAAGTCAAACATTTTAATCTGTCTGTCGGATTGGGTTGGAAACAGGTCGGATGTCTCAGTGAGACTGTGCAGGTCTAATCCTGAGGAGGTCTCTGTACTGTTCAGAGGCAGAGCCATGACAAGGCTCAGTCCTGACTGACTGTAGCCACCACCTGTTCACTGTGTATACAGGCTGTACAGCATTATATTTTACAGACTCAAAAACTTGGTTGCCATTTATTGTCCTTTCACCTGTAAGATTGTGACAGACGTGTGATAATGAGCCTTGTGTGATGGTGTCTCTCACCTTTCTGCTGATCTGATCAGCTGTCTGCACAGCTCCTGGATGTAGATGGAGCCTGTGGAAGTGTTTCGAAAAGACTTGCACTCTGGCACAGTGGCCATGCCCACCAGGAAGTCGGCATCTGATGCCACCGTTTCGCCTCGGACAGGACCTGCGTCCTCCTCCAGACGTGTCTGTCTGTCCACGTCCCCCTCTTCTGGCCTTGGGGGACACGGCACGGATCCCTCCTGGTAGCCGCCTCCCTGGCACGCCTGGATGAAGAACAGTTTGGGCTTCCCGGCCAAGGTGGGGGCATTCCCGCTTGTGAAGGGCCGTGTCAGTTCTCGCAGAGTCACCTTCTTCTCATCGGTGCCAAAGACGCACTCCTTTTCTCCATGGGAGAGCACACACACCACCTGCAATCAGAGGCAGTCATGGTTTTTAAGTTTCCAGTGCAGCTCAGCTAACATGGATTTGTGTTGTATTTCCCTTAATAACCTGACTCTTAATTAGTTGGAATTACTAGTTTCATTTAAGATCTACTGTATAATGAATCCAAGTGTAAAAATAACTTTTTCAGACTACTGCCTGTAGCTTCACATTTGCTGCACTATTATGTTTGTTTATTTACTACAGATGATGCAATTCAACATAGGTCCATTACAAAACATTAAAATATTGTGTTGCACAGGGAGATAAGAGCCACTGCTCATTTTTAGCTCGTCCTTTGCAGGGTTTTAATATTACACCACAATACTATACACAAGAATATCACCATTGCAATATCCTAGACAAATATAATGTTCTAAGCTTTATTAATCACAGGAACCTCAAATCTGCCTGTCTCTTCTATAAAGCCCTGCAGGGCCTGGCACCCGCTCCACTAAACACCTTTATCACACAAAAGTCTATCCATGGCTCTACCTCTTGTATGACTAGAGCCACTGATAGAGGCGACTGTGAACTTTCATTTAGACGGACATCTTTCGCTCAAAATGTCTTGTCTGTTCAATGAGGGAATGCCCAAGCCTGGTAACCTTCAAATCCTTGTTGAAAGCATGATTCAGGGAAAACCAGACTTGTGACCATCAGTAATGTGAGTTATGGCATGAATTAATTATTGAATGTATATGACTATCTACTAGCACCTAAACAAACAAACAAACAAACCTTATTATTTTACAGCACATTGTGGTGACATTTTCTTTTATTAAAAATGATATGAAGGTTTGAGAACAACTAGGCCTGTAGTAGAATGTTATGGTGTAGGAAACCACAGTTTATTGGAGTTAAAAGGGATAGTTCACCCAAAATTCAAATTGTCAACTCATTATCTACTCACCCTCATGTGGACTAAGGGCTGGGAGAAGTTTCAGAGTCCTCCGTGGCTTCTCTGAGTTACAGGGGGTCTCTCTTCCTGGTCCGTCCAATTTGGACGAACCAGGCAGAGGAGCTTCCGTTACAAACAAGCTTGAAATAGACGGACATTACATACGAGCAGCATGGAGGTATTTGGATGTTTTTTGGTGTGTCTTTTTGTTACGAAGACAGTTGGTATCCATTTGCAACTGGACATGCACTGCTACGCCGAGACCCCCTGTAACTCAGAGAAGCCACGGATAACTCTGAGACTTCTCCCAGCCCTTAGTCCACATGAGGGTGAGTAGATAATGAGTGTAATTTGAATTTTGGGTGAACTATCCCTTTAATTAGAAGGTGTAGGTGTAGATCTTTTACTGTTGCTGTTCACCTTGCCCCTAGGTACTCTGTTTAGTTTTGCTCCCTGGAATTGTCTCAGCAGCCAGATATACCCAAAGGTAAAACAGTAACAAAGCTGTCAAAACTAAGCAGATTTGATCATTTTAGTTACAGTGACACCATCACACAGGCTGCCTGGTGCTGGTGAGTGAGGAGTCTGACTGCAGAGCCCAAACTGTGATGCAATATGAAAAATGTGTATCTTCTGGATCTCACTCACAGCTATAAACTAAAAGGTCTATTTCCAAAACATTAAACTATTACCTTACAGCATGAATACGTCCGCGTGTGCTATAACTCACCAAGGCATCATGTCCCAGAAAATTCCTCCTGCCCAGCTCTCCTAGTTCATGCCGTATCCTGGCAGCAGGCAGGTCATCGTAAATCACCACTGTAAAGCCGAGGCGTTCAAACACGGACTGCAGAGCCTCTGTATCACATAAAAGAGAGACAAACTGAAGAACATCAGCAGGTTTGGTTTTTATTGTACATCATATCATATCTGATTATAGTTGTTGCTGTGCATCCTCAGCTCTTAACGGCGCTGGACTTTGGAGCTAACAGACAAACAGTATGCCTACATACAGAAACCAGATCCCATAATACATACTTGCATCCTGCTGAGTTCCTTTTCGGTCTCTCAGCTCAAATCCCAAGAAATTTTCGTTGTTGATGACCACACACAAACCAAGAGGCTTATGACTCAGAGTGTAGTAGTCCATCTACAGGGCATGAGCACACTCTTAATTACACTTAATTACACACATTCATGTTCTGCTAGATGGATGCACTCATGAGTGAAAGGTATTTGTGCTTGTGTGAATGTTTACCTCATCGTAACCAGGGGGCAGCTGTCTGTTGGTCGGCTGATCTATTGGTTGTGCATCTGAGTAAACCATCTGTTCTTCAGCTGAAGATTAAAAACAGTGGAAGTTACATTACTGGGACTGAAGCAACAGCCTGAAAGCTAATGTCTAAAGCAGTGAAGAAGAGGTGAAGATGTAGTGTAGTCATTAACAGTCATATGTTTTCATTATTAACGGCTGTGGGTGTGAATGAGGGGAAGATTTAATTACTAACAGCAAAAAAGCCACTTACATATGGACCTCTCAGGCATTGGGATGAGCGATGGTGTTGGCAGAGATGGTGTTGGCCAAGAGACATTGTTGGGCCTCTGTGGAAAGAAGCAAAGTCATATTATATACTGTGTGAATATACAGTATACAGTATATATACATGATGTATGTGTGTGTATAAAATGCACCTGGGAATCTATACTGACAGGACGTGCTGCTCTTTGATCCTGTTGAGCTGCGCCTAAAAAGAAAAGTACAGTTGCATGATGAATTTCATGGTAAAACTATGTAAAGATGCACGTGTGCTTGTGCGTGTTTGAACGCATGCCCCTCTCATACCATCCATGTATCGCTGCACAGTCAGTGCCAGTTGTTGATCAAACTCCTTCAGTAGGGCATGCAGCTCATGGAGCTTGGTCTTTGACAGTATATCGGCCTTTTCCATTTCAGCGAACAAATCCAGTGCAGTCTGCAATGAACAGAGAAGACTTGGTTGTGATTGTGTTCACAATGGCAAACATAAAAATCACCACTGGAGCAGTAAAAGTATCTTGAGAATGAGAATGTAAAAATGTCTGCCCATAAATAATCAACAGAGTTTTGATGAAGTTCCCAAATGTTTTATGACAATGCAGCTACAGGATCACTACACTAGTAACACATGTTCACCTAACTAAACATTACACAATCCTTACAAAAGCAAATGAGACACCATTGTTTAATTACAACTTGATATGGTTGTGGTTGTACCGTATGCATCATTCTGAACTGGCTTCACATCTTCATAAATGACGACACCCTTCATTCTAATCACAACCTAACAAAAATGAGAGCTGATGACTAAATATGCTGTGTGCACTGAACTTTTAGTTTTGGCAATAAAACAAACTTAAACATCAATGAAACAATGATAAGAAGATAATGTAACAGTAACTTAAGTTCCAATGTTATAATATTTGTCTGTCCGTCTCAAAAGTAAGAAGTGAAGTCGACGTGTTATAATTTCCTGTGTGAGTGTGGGTGCAGCAGCGATTTATACAAAGGCAGGTGGGTGTGTGTACTCACATTGCAGGCCTCTATTTGTCTTCTGCCGAACCTGCTGGTCAAAAGAAACTTCATCTTTTCCAAATTCTCCTCAGTCATGTCGTCATATATTTGGTAGAGCATTTTCCTGGCAGAGAGAACAGAAGAGTGAAAAAGAATAATATAATAAATGTTGTATCATCATCTCTTCTGCTTTCTGTAAATGTCTAACTGCTTGTACCTGTACGCCGACAGGATGGGCCTGTCTTCTGTTCTTTCTATTCGCCTGCTGTCTGTCTCCAGGAGGCTGAGAAGATCTGCACGATTGATTGTGTGGAGCAGCTCAGAGAGGAAGACACCGTCATCCATCAGATTGTATTCTTGTAGTTTCAAGAACAGTCCTTTTGCATCCTTGATCTGTGTGAGGAAAAGTCAGAAACACACAAATGACGGTTTACAACCTTTTGAGCAGAGGAAACAGTGAAACAGGATGATGTAGAGACATTTGGTCTAATAAAAGCACAAATAATAATTGAGCTTGTAGTTGAGGTACAAACTGACAGCTAGACAAAGTGGGGGAAATATTCAAAATATACAGGTGCATCTCAATAAATTAGAATATCATGAAAAGGTTCATTTATGTCAATAGTTCAATTAAAACTAATACATTTGTTGATCCATTACACACAGAATGAATTATATATATACAGTTGTGTTCAAAATAATAGCAGTCCGACATCACTTGCAAGATAAATCACTGATTTTGTTAGAATTACAACTTTTTTTTTTCAACTTTTTCTAGAAGGTTTAGTAAAGGTATAGAAAACAAACAGACCCAACAGGCATGACGTGCATGCTGCTGATTCTGTGAAACTGAATCATTTACTGAAAGGGGCGTGTTCAAAAAAATAGCAGTGCCAGGTTCAATTATTGAGGTCATTGATTATGTGAAAAAAAAAGGTGTTAAACAGGTGGCCCTTATTCAAGGATCAAGGCAAGTGATGCTGCATAATGCTGGCTGTGCATTTGTCCTTGAAAAATGGGTTGTTCAAGACACTGTTCAGAAGAAGAGCATTCTTTGATTAAGAAATTAATAAAAGAGGGGAAAACCTATAAAGAAGTGCAGAAAATGATAGGCTGTTCAGCTAAAATGATATCAAACGCTTTAAAATGGCAGCCAAAACCAGAAAGGCGAGGAAGAAAAAGAAAAACGACTATTCGAAGGGATCAGAGAATAACCAAAATGGCAAAGGCTCAGCCAATGATCAGCTCCAGGAGTATCAAATAAGATCTAAGATTGCCTGTGAGTACTGTAACAATCAGACAATGTCTATGTGAAGCCAAGCTACCAGCAAGAAGCCCCCGCAAAGTCCCATTGTTAAAAAAAATACATGTAATGAAGCGGTTACAATCTGCCAAATAACACATTGACTGGCCTAAAAAGAAATGGCGTAATATTTTGTGGACTGATGAGAGTAAGATTGTTCTTTTTGGGTCTAAGGGCCACAGACAGTTTGTCAGACGTCCTGCAAACACTGAATTCAAGCCACAGTACACAGTACACCACCATGCTTCACCATAAGCATGTGGTGCAAGCATCATGATATGGGGATGTTTCTCGTACTATGGTGTTGGTCCTATTTATCGCATACCAGGGATCATGGATCAGTTTGAGTACACCAGAACACTGGAAGTAGTCATGTTGTCGTATGCTGAAGAGGAAATGACCCCAAACACACCAGCAAGCGTGTAAAAAAAGATGTCAACACTGCTATTTTTTTGAACATTATATTTCTTGACTTTCTGTAAAACATTATCAAATTAAATTACTTTTTCCAATTTACTTGGTTTGAAATAGAATGTGCAGTGTCCCCAATGCAGTTGTATTCCTTAAAATACAATTTATTTGAAGAATTTTGAGGTTTACTCACCTTTTTAAACACACTGCTATTATTATGAACATAACTGTATATATATATAGTATACATATATACTATATACATATATATACATATACATATATGTGTGTATATGTAGTGAATAGTTTCACTTTCAGTCTAAAGACTATATACTTGCTCCTCCTATAAAACTCTACTGCAGTAACAGCTAACATGATCCCACATCTAATGGCCTATGACTTTAATGATAGTAGTTTAGAGATGGGAGAAAATACATAATCATTTAATGAATGTGATTAGGTAAAATGTCTGTCGGATATTTTTTAGAGAGTCACAGAAAACTTAGAGCCTGAATTATCAGTGAAATTTGGGGTTTAGAAAAGATGAGATGGATGACAATATCCCCATCTATAGGGAACAAAGAGTGTGAGAATTATGTGACTTGACACAGTAACCATAAACTGAGCTGAACACAGGGAAAAGGAGAAATGAGGGAACTAACGTAGACGAACTGTGTTCATCCCCCCATCCCCGTTAGTGAGCAGGCCACATCCAAGGAGCAGTGAACCTGCTCAGGCAGCACATGGTGCCCTGGCCCTGCCTTCTCCTTACAAGTTACATTTGCTTTTGCAGATTATTTTTTGAAATGAATTGTATAATTGTCTGCATTTGTCTGTAGTTCTCACCCCCTCCTGTCGTTTCCTCTTGACAATGTCAAGACACAAGAAGCGCAGCGCTGCGGCCTCGGAGGAGTCCAGCTCCTCGTCGATGCGGGACAGCTTCCGTACATCCATGTCGCTCCCTCCCCCGCCGGCTCAGGCCTGGTGCTCGGTGGAAAACCTTCCTCAGCTCAGAGCTACCGGCAGGCAGGAGTAAAGGAGACAGACAACCAAGTAAGTTAAACCTAACAAAATGATGTGTGTATGTTTTTAAGAAGCCAAACTAAAAGCCTTGGATGACTTTGACAGAGATGTAATAGCTGACCTGTTTCCAGTGACACTTTATGGTCCTGGTCCTTCCCGTAACTTGAGGCCATAGCCCAACAGTACAGTAAAGTCGGGCGTGTAAATGTATGTACACACTTATCTATCTCCGAATGATGTGTTGTCACAGAGTATGTGTAGCACAATAAGTTAAGTTACAGTTCAGAGTTAACACGACACTACAGTAACTGTTGAGTAACTCCACAAACAGTGAAGTTATCTATCACTTACAGTCTGACTGCTACAGACGTCGTCACGACGTTGAAACTCACCGCTGTTGTGTCTCCGGTCACCGTCAGCTAACACGTCCAAAGATTGACTCCCCTCGCCGGATAACAACCACAGACTGTACGGTAACACTTCAGCTCTTCTTCAGAAAGTAAAAATCATAAATGAAACTCTACTGCAGCTGTTGCCTCCTTCAGGGAAGGACATTCTCGTTTGAAATAGTTTCACTTTCAGAGCACCGCCTCCTGTCACAAAACAGGAAAGTCCGCTTACCTTTCACAATAAAAGCATCTATACAGACCCGGTGACGCAGGTAGATTATTTGTGCTGAGTCAGTCGTAGTTTCTCTTTCTTTCGTGAGAATAGTATCAACGAGTGTCGTGCAGCCGGTTTGAAGACGGTTCTCACGCATTTCCTTCTTGTAATAAAACGTCTTATTTGACATTTTGTGCTTTTATTTTAATTTTTTTTATTTTATTTTCCTCTCTACGCCCAGTCTAAGTGAGTTGCATCACATTAATGTTCTATGTTAAGGCGTGCTTTGCCCAGGCAAGTATCACAGGCATCACAGGGTATAAAACCATGAACCAAATAACACAAACTTCATTTAGGTCGCTACAGTTTGGCGAGATGAGACAGTTCACTAAGAATAAAAGATAAAGACAGACTCTAAACTTAAGTACAAATTTAACTGATAAATAAACTGCAGGTTATTAGACAGTTTTGACAGTTTTAATCTTAAAAGCCTTTTGTGTTTTCAGAGTGATGAGGCTTTCAGGTTTGATTCTGGAGGACAGCGGGAGGCAAATGGGAGGAAGTACTCTCTAGCAAACTGGAAGACATCATCTGGTTTCCTCAACAACAAGAACTGCAAGAAGTCAGATATGAGGGTACGGATCTCTGGATGCTGCCTCAGGTATGACGCATGATCTGCCTTCAACTCCTCCTGCCACAGGGAGACAAACACATATTTATAATATGTCTCATAGATTTCATAGTATGAGAGGAGACAAGATCACTCAAGTACAGTCAGTCTGAATAGAGCCAGTCTGAAGTATTAGACCATTCTCACCTTTCTGTCCAGGAAGTTGGAGTGCATCTGCATGTCCTCCTCCCAAACCAGGGAGATCTTCTCAAAACCTAACATGTATATACACACACACACATACAACGTCACCTACTCTGTGTCATTAGAGCATCAGTTTTTATGTGTGGGAAAGGTTTACCCTTTTCTAGCTGTGATGGCAGCTGCAGAAGCCTCATGGTGACTGGTGAGCCCACCTGCACTCTGCTGACCAAGTGCCTGATCAGAGAACATAATGGGTCATTGAGCATTTAATATGTTTTAAAGGGACAACGAGGAGTTTCTATTTGGTTATAAAAAAGTCTCACGTTAATGTGGATGAATCTACGCTACCCACACTTGTTAATGGCTCCATTTTCGATAAATATATCGTTTTGTCTCTATCGTTATTTTGTTATTATTAGTGGTGGCGGAAATGCTGGCCTTTTGCAGCGAGTTATGAGAATAACGCCGCCGAATCGCTGTTTATGGTCAGAACTACGACGGTAACTGAACCTCTTTGAACCTCTGACTTTAATTCTTGATGAATGAAAACATGAGTCCGTCTTGCGCCGGTCGAAGAATTCTACGGTACGCGTGGAGGCTCATAAATGTAGTGTGAAAACGCTTTGCTTTTCCAAAACTCCTCGTTGTCCCTTTAAACAGTTTTGTTTTTAGAGCAACGTTAAGTCATACATTGGCTGCAGGCTTGTTCACTGGTAGTCAAAGCCAGGCCCGTGCAGAGACCTTTGGAGGGGGAGGTGCTCAAAAAAAGAAAAAAGAAAATTTATATATATTATATATTTATATTATATTTCAATTATTTCAATGATGTGGATTTTTATTGAATAATAAATGTGTATAATTTTTCTTGGCTATTTAGACTATTTACTCAATTCAAACTTACTTTTGTATCATTAGTTTTTACCGCATATAGTTACAGTAAGGCAAATAAAATACTTTCTTATTTATTATTATCTTTAAAGGTATACCACATAGCACCACATTCAACAGGGATCTGCCTCTGACAATCTGTCAGATTGTTCTTTGTAGTACGGCAATAATACTAAGAGGAACTGTATAATAGCTTGTATTCTGTGTATTTTATTACTTTTATGTTGTACGTAGGGACTACAGATGGAAATTAGCTGGGAGCTAAATCTGGTGCAACCATCTTTTAATTTTTTTTCTTTAAATGATTAATGTAATTGCACATTGTCCCTTAATAAACTAATAAACTAAACTAAACTATGCAAGTCTGGTCGCTTTTCCTCTGTTTTGATAACCCTCTTCTCGACCATGTGCATTTGCTTTTAATGAAGCCGGCAAAAAATCAATCAGTGGAGCGGTAACGTTATATAACATATACGACGTTAGGACGTGCATATGTGTGTAGTCTTAACTGTAGTCTAAACAAAAGATTGCCGGAGCGCGTTTGTGTCGCTGTGCGCAGAGACGAGAGCTGGGACACCGGGGCGGTTGCCAGGTACTACACTGATGTGGCAAGGTTGGTTTTCAGCCATGAGACGCCAGGTGGAAGACAGAGAGCCTCTATTTTCACTCGTAACAAGTCTCAAGTCATGTAGTTAAATATCACAACTACTCTGGAGCTTTTTAATCAGGATAAACATGTAGCATAGCCACAGGAAGAATTCTGCTTAGTTCCTCTTTAATACAAGTCTACCTCTGCATGAACAGCTATAAACCTATCACTCCTTAACTCCTCCTAAACAAAAGCAGATTCAAAACCAAAGCAATAGTCATGGAACTCACCCATCATCCAGGAAGTAGCACTGCCAGGTGGTGGCGCCGTCCTCCACAGAGTGAGCAACCCTCTCCAGCCCAAATACCTCCACAGTCTCACCTCCAACCTCCAGCTGCTTTGGACCCACCTCAGTCTGAATATACACACACAGACAGATAATTAGTGTCCTCTCCTCAAGTCAAATCACTGACGGACCAAGAAGGCTCACAATGATGTGAACACTCACAAAGGTGGTGTGGGTGATGTGTAATCCCTGGTCGAATGAGATGAAGGTCATGTGCTCTGGCATCTTCTTCCTCAGAGCGATCAGGCGCATCAGCAGCAGGACTGAACCCTCTGTTACCAGCCCTCTTAGCACAGACACGGGATAAGAAACAGTCTCCTTCGTCACCTCCTGTACGCACATACACACACACATTCACGTACAACACTGATTAAACCCTCCCATTTGTTTGTTGACTTCATTAAACAAGAATGTTTCTTAACTTCAAGCAAGTTGGGAGTCAAATTGAAATATAAAATAATGTAATATTAAGCATGTAAGTTTTATTTTACTATGAGAAAATAACATATTAGCATTTATTTCACAGAGAACAGTTTATGAGGCCTGGGCCTGATTTTAATGCTGTTTGGTCACTGGTCAGGATTTCAGGCAGCTGACTCTGTTGTTTCTCGACTCACCTCTCCTACAGTGGTAATTTTATCAATCACCATCTGCCCGTCACGCTGCACCATGTAACACCTCTTGTCCAGACTGTGGCCGTCAAGCTGGAGAAATAAAAACAAATATGTAGTATAGCAATGAAAGGCTGAAAAGTATGGAAGCCCATTTCTGCCACTTAATGAAAAAGAATTATGAGATACTAAGTCTAAATTATGAGATACTATGTCATAATTATGAGATAGGCTACTATGTCAAAATTATGAGGTACTAAGTCAAAATTATAAGATAAGTCAAAACAAGGAGCACACAGAGGAGCTGTCCTCGGTACCAGGATGGCTATGGAGTTTCAAATTCCGGTTCCCATATAATTTACTTTTTAAAACAGTGAGGACCAGAGATGGACAGAGTACTCGACCCCAGTACTTGAGTAAGAGTACAAATACTACTGGTCAAAATGTACTCTGTTACAAGTAAAAGTAGCTCAGTCGACATGTTACTCGAGTAAGAGTAAAAAAGTACTTGCTTTCAAAGGTACTTAAGTATCCAAAAGTACATGCTTTTAAATCTACTTTAAGTAAAAGTAAGAGTAAATTTCTTATTTTTCACATCAATGAATTACTATATTTTTTTCTAAATGAATTTAAGGACCTTTTAACTCTTGTTTCTGAGAATTAACCCTTTGAAACCACCTGCACTGATGTGCTGCTTTTAGGGGTTAGGGTTTCCTTCTTTGTGTGTGTCCAATAGTAGAAAATAGTAGGAAAAAAAAAAGAGCAGACCTCAAAGTAACGAGTACTTTTCAGCCTTCCTAGAAATTAACAAATATTAAAAATATTTGTCTTGGAAATGTATTCAAGTAAGAGTAATAAGTACCAAAGAAATCTAATACTCAAGTAAAGTACAAATCCTCTGGATATGTACTTAAAGCAGAAGTAAGTGATATATTTGTGTTAATATAAGTCTTAAATAGTTATATCTTCCGACAGCAATCACTTACATAGAGTGTTTGGTCTGAAACACGGGTCTGTCAGTCACTCTGCTCTGCTCTGAGCCGAGGAGAAAACATTTATCGTATCCTACAGTTTTTATCCAATGAGGAGAGAGAATGGCATGCAGGGCTGTGTGTGCAGCCAAGGAACGCCGTGAATGTGGCGACGTAGGGACGAGGACTGTTATGGTGCGTTCAAGGAAACTCGTATTTTTCCGACCGTGAAGTGGTACCAGTTCAATCTGGTACGAGTTCACCGGTCGGAAGTTACGAGTGGCCGTTATAGTGACTTTCACCGGTAAAACAGGTCGGAAAAACACGAGTGGGTTGCCTGAAACGCTACAAAGTCGTAAGTTGTGACATGAAGCTGTAATTTACGATTTCAAAAGCCTGCCTGGAACACAGCATTAGCGAAAACGACCGGACCACTTACTTCTGCTTTAAGTACAGTACTCAAGTAAATTTACTCCGTTACTGTCCACCACTGGTGAGGACAGATACTGTACGCTTAGTATCTCATAATTATGACTTAGTATCTCATAATTTTGACTTAGTAGCTATCTCATCATTTTTTTTCATCAAGTGGCAGAAATGGCCTTCCATAGGAAAGAGCACAGAAGCTGACAATGTGTGTATGAGGAGCTTGCAATCACCCACCTTGACATACTCATGATAATCCTCCTCCAGTACCTCCAGATCAGTAGTCAGGTATGCTTAAATTGTGAATGAGGACAAAGCAAAGAATATGAAGCCTCTGACACATCTGCAGAAGACCAAAACAGTACAAGCCTGGCCCTGGCTCCTGTCACCTGTCACAGTGGTCCCACAGGGAGAGCCGTCAATGGCCCCCTGGCTCTGGGCGTGCAGCAGCATACAGGGCTGCTGGACTCTGTGGGCAAACTCCACCGTCACACTGAACCTCCCCAGGTCTCTGCCGCCCTCGGACACGGTCGCCAGAGAGTCCGGAAACACACACTTAAGCAGCTCTGCAGGCTCTAGGAAAAGTGGAAGGATGAAAACAATAATAAAAAGAGATTCAGTGTGGCTGTTGCAATGTGTCAAAACCAGGTGGTCTTAATTCTCAGGGGGGGGACACAAGTTCTGTCTCCTGATGATACCACAGACTGTCCTGGAAAGTCTACTGACAACTTAACTCACCGATGCTCGACATGAAAGCGATAGCTTCGTCCGAGGCTTTCAGCTCCTCTCCGTGTCCGGCGGCTCCGGTCCCCGCCACAGCACCGACAGGAGCCTCATCTTCCAGGTGCAGCTCCTCCATCGTCTGCGCGGTCTTTATCCAGGGCAGATACTTTAGGAGGTAAAACAAGTCTCCACCTCGTCGCAACAGCTTTAGAAGTCCAACTTTTGCTACGACAGGCAGGTTATGTTTCTCAGTTTAATGCTACACTGTTTATCTTTGACGGTCTTCTCTGTGCAGCCTCTACAGATACGGAAAAGACGAACCGGGTTGTCATGGAAACGACGCTACAGTACCGTAAAGACGACAGCACATGCGCAACTGAATCCGGAAGCAAGCAAGTTGCTGGAGGTCAATTGTCATCAAAGTAGGTTAAATAAAAATAAAAGTATATATTTTTCTGGTATAAGTTTACAATAAGCTAGTACTGTGAGGTTAAAAAAAAAAACTGAGTGTGATATGATTTTAAAAAAGTTTTTAGTTAAAATGAGAAAGTGCCCTGTGGTAGGCTAACTTACAGAGCAAATCTACTCACCCTCATGTCGACTAAGGGCTGGGAGAAGTTTCATAGTTATCCGTGGCTTCTCTGAGTTACAGGGGGTCTCGGCGTAGCAATAATACATCCATGGTAGCAGTGTATAACGGTTGCAAATGGATACCACTTTTCTTCGTAAGACACACCAAAAAACATCCAAATACCTCCATGCTGCTCGTAATGTCCGTCTTGTATTGAAGCCCCGAAATGCGAAATTCCAAGCTTGAAATAGACTTATTTAATTTTTTTCGGGACAATTTCGCCTTTCGGGGCTTCAATACAAGACGGACATTACATACAAGCAGCATGGAGGTATTTGGATGTTTTTTGGTGTGTCTTTTTGTTACGAAGACAGTTGGTATCCATTTGCAACCGTTATATGGACATGCACTGCTACGCCGAGACCCCCTGTAACTCAGAGAAGCCACAGATAACTCTGAAACTTCTCCCAGCCCTTAGTCGACATGAGGGTGACTATAATGAGTGAAATTTTAATTTTGGGTGAACTATCCCTTTAAGAAACTGATTTTTTTTTTTTTTTTTTTTTTTAATGTGATAGGCCATCACAATATATAGTTGTATAGTTGCTGTATAGTTTTTCCTGAATAATATTACATGCATACATGGTGTTACAAGTCATGGTTGTTGTTCATTGTTAGGCTTAGGGTGTTTTTCTGTGTAAATAAATATGCAAATGGGAAAGAATATAGCAATAACTTGTAAATGACACCAGCTTTTCATGTAAACTTTATTATCCGATGAAAGTAATCATATACAATACAAAGATCATTAAAGGGATAGTTCACCCAAAACTCAAATTTCACTCATTATCTACTCACCCTCATGTCGACTAAGGGCTGGGAGAAGTTTCAGAGTCCTCTGTGCCTTCTCTGAGTTACAGCGGGGCCCCGGTTGCGAATGGAGCTCACTTTTCTTCGTCCAAAAAGACACACCAAAAAATATCCAAATACCTCCATGCTGCTGGTATGTGAGGTGTCCCTCTTGTATTGAAGCCCCAACAAGCCCCACATATTATCTCACAAAGGACAAAGACTCATAAAAACAAAGTTCCTGATTTATGAAACCTTCATGTCTACAAAAATAGCCTACTGAATTGCAGTATTGCGGCCCAACATGTCTTTTTATTGGCTACATCATGACAGAAGATTAGGCTAGATTTAACATTTAGATTTAGATTTAAATTTAACATTTAGGTGTAACATTCAATAGTGTGAATAACAGCCATTTTGCTATTAAGGCTGCCGTCCCAGCTGCCTCAGTTTCTGTAGGCTATTTTCTGTCTGTTGAGCCTCCTTTCGCTCAAGCCTGGTGAGTAAATGGCCTTGGACTGCCATCTACTGACCAGTCTTTGTTAGTGTAGTGAAGGTAGAAAAGGGAGGTGACTATTGAGCCATGTAATATCCACCTGTGCACATCTCCATCACCTTAAATCTCATTTATTGTGTCCTCTGGGTTGGCGCGGCGTCTGTGCTGCTGCGTTTCGTCTTTGTTGGAATTGTTTTATGGTTCACATTGAGTTGGTAAGTTTTCATTCTGGACAGGCTATCTTAATTATTCACGAGCCCCTTCATGTCGACTGGGTTGCTGCTGTGTGTTTTAAGTTTGTTATATTGCTGTCGGATTAGCCTATAGGAGGCAGATGGTTCCCCAGATGGCATAGCCTACTATAACATTTTAATAATGAGCTCCATTGGTATGTGGACCTCAAGCTATTATTATTTTAATCATGGGAGAGGCCTATTCTGGATTTATTTTGTCTCTTGAGTGATGTGCGCGCTCTCACTGGTTTGACAATGAATGGATTAATTGAGTTTTAACATCGCTCGATAATTACAGTGTCCTAGGCTATTATTTATGTTTCTATACAACTGGATTAGGTGATTTCATTGACAGATTTTAGTAAGTCAGAATATGACATTTGTGCACAGTAAACTTTAGGGGTTGTTTTGTAACCAGTAGCCTATTAATCGGAAGATTGTCAATGAAATGTTTTGCTTGTGTGTATTTACTCTAATCTCTTTTTTTCTCCTTTCTATTGTGGCATATCCTATTGCTAGTTTTTACGGTGCTAAGGCAGGAAATATCATTTAAACACCCGTAGCCTATGAATCTCTCCGCCTCATTTATTTAAACCAAGGGTCTGCTACATTTAGATAGGCTAACTATTCAGCTAATATAGCCTATTTCTAAGTTGATAAATATTATTGTAAAGGTACAAAAAAAAGTTACTTTCAAAAATTCACACCACTTTTTTTGTTTGAATGTTGCTGTATGAGCCGCTTTATTTAACTCCACCGGCCCTCTGACTTGCAAATCATCCCAGGATTCAGTATTTACCCTATGGCTTCTGTTTGTCAAATGTTCTTGTCAAGTGCTTGACAATAAATCTATATAACTCATTAAAACATCAACCCACAAGTCATTTCATTTCATAACCTTTATTTAAACTCTGAGATATATTGAGGAGTAACCTAATTTACAATATAGCCGAGATTGTGATTTCCATGTAAACTTTATTCTCTGATTAAAGAATGTAATCTACAAAGATCATTAAAACAATGAAAGATTCAGCAATATTAAAACACAAAGAGAAAACTTCCCCAGAGTCACCAAAGCTCAGGTGAGCTATTTAGTCACCAGAGCTGACCCTAACACAAGCCTCTTCCTGAGAGTAGACCTGATTTCAGGCATCTGCTTTACTTCACCATGTTCTCTGGTGATGCCCTCTTTCTGGCCGACATCATTGTTCACACGGTGGAGGATAGTGGTGATGTCTTCTTGGCTGAAACAATATAGAGGGCACAGAAACATTACAATCTACTAAGTGTATGCCGTACAGTATACGAAGGGTAAATGTTATACCTTAACATTAACAAAATAATCTGAACAACAACTTTACTTTTTAGTGTATAGCTACTCACCTGGGACAGCCCTCCTGAAGCTGCTGACACACAGACTGAATGAACCAGCTCCCTTCTGTTGGGTCCCTAAATGATTTATAATCTTCAACAGTGGACATAGCAACCAGAACATCAGCTGCCTCTGGGATGAATGATGGAGAATCATCTGCCTCCAGATCTTTACATAACACTCTTTGCTGTATCTCACTGCCCTGGCAGGCCTGGATGATGAACAGCTTAGGCTTGTTGGTGAGGGCCGACTGGTCAGTGGCTTTGAATGTTCTAGTTATCTGTTTAATGGGGAGGGGTTTAAAATCAGTCCCTGAGACTACACCCAGTTTTCCATGGCTCAGAATACAGCAGACGAAGGCATCTCCATGTTTAGGCGCCTGCTGAAGATCAGTGAACCCACTGTCGAGCCACTCCTTCACACTGAACTCCTGTAGCTGAGAGGGGTCGCTCAGAGAAGCAAAGCACTTCAGTGTTCGATCCATCTGGTCCTGAGTTTGGTCTTTGCACATCAGCACTCTGAAGCCCAGCCAGCTGAACACCTCAGCCAAACTTTCTGTAGGAAATGTACATTTAAAAAACTGTTACGCTTCAAATACAGACAAACAGGACAATGGTGTAAGACAGTGAAGCTGCCTTTTCTCCAGCATACCAGCATCTTTGTTGGTTCCATCCCTTGGTGAGCCACGCACAAAATTCTCGTTGTTGATGATCAAACACAGGCCGACAGGCTGGCTCTTCAACTGGTACTGCTCCTCCTGCAAGCGTTAAATAATTACAATCAAATACACGGAGACTTTATTTGAAGAGGTTTTGTTGTTGTCTTTACTAACTTAAATTTTATGAGTTAGCCTATCACATCATTACAAAGCAAATATTCTGTAGTTTAACACACATTAAAGCATGTGTGTGGAGTCTTTGAAATTAAACTATGTCCAGTGGAAAAAGTATTTGAGCCTTTCTTATGTCTGTCAAACCCTAATAAAACAATCTGACTTAAGAACAGTAATGTGTGTTGTTCATATCATATAAAGACCTCACCTTGTTTTGCGTCTTGCTCTCTGGTGACACAACATCTGAGGAAATCAGAGTGAAACTGAAAGTTAGGTTGAATGCTTGACCTATTAACCTCTGCAGAAAAATATGAATGTTACAGTACCATTGTTTTCAGATGAACATGCTTGGATGGGCTTAGGTAAAAGCTGGGTGTCGTTCAATATGTTCTCCAGCTCACGGTATGTTGTTTTGATGTCCTCGTCAGTTTGCAGGAGGTTCAGGAAATCCTGGCAGGACGATTCTCCTTTATTCATGATCTTATCCACAAGCTCACGGACGTGCCCCTCTACGTCCTCCTTGTTGATGCTTTTAAGGTTGTTGTACTCCCGATGAGTTATCAGGTCTTTCTCCTGAACTTTGTCGAGGATTAGTTTGTGGTCTCCACACAAACATGCCAGAATGTCGGTCTTCTTGCGCCTCAGTATGTTCTTGGCTGACATGTTGAATCTGAAAGCACAGCAGAGGAAACAACACTAGTAGCCTAACCAATAGAAGAACTGGATTAACTTGTTTTAACCTGCTCAGATTGAGGCACATCTCATAGGCTACATTTTAGGATTATTTAGCACTTTATATTCAGTTGAATTATTACCGTTTACTTGAGGCTCAAGTTATGTGTTATTTTCTGTATTTTTCTGGATCTGTACATGACATCCCACAGACTGAGGCGACAACTGAACGTTAACGTTACGACCAAACAGTTTTTAATCAAACATTGCACTCCCTAATAAGCAGAAAACAGTTAGGCCTTTGCCTATCACATATTAACTCACCGTCAGGAAGTCTTTGCTTTCCCTCCAGACACCACCTCCTGTAGATTGTAATGAACAGTATGGCTACAGCTCGTTGACTGTGGGTGTGTGATGCTGCTGGAGCTTCCGACTTGTAGCCTCGATTTGGCAGTGACGGGAAACTTGACTTCGACAACTGAGCGTCCAATCATCTGTTTATTGCACCTTTAAACATTCATTCCACGCCTACCATTGAAAGTAAGACTTTAACCCTTGAGATGATAAAGACTCATAAAAACGCACTTTATAATTTCTGAAACCTTTATCCTTGTTAAGAGACATTCTTTTATTTAGTGAACATAAGACTGTGTAATAATGTGAGTCATAAGTGTAAGGGCCAGAAGCTCATGCTGTGTCATCACGTTTTGTTTAAGCCACAACCAGTATGTTGTTTTCTGTTCTGGGGAAGCTGGAAGTGAATTCTGCCATGACACAAGAAATATGTGAGTGTGTGCTAGTCTCGAATAAACATGCTTAAAGGAGCTAAAGAATATCTCTGCCTCCGTCGACTTATTCTCCGAGTTCAGCACGAGTAAAAGCTGCAAAGTCAACAATCCTGTTTATGAAAATGCAACAACAACTACAACTACAACTACAGCAACAGAAACAAATCAAAACTCTAGACCACATGAGACAAGGTCCATAATCAAAAACCACAAGACTTATCACAAATGTTTCAGATTATCTCACAAAGGACAAACACGCATTTACAAAGTTCTTGATTGAAAAGTGAAACCTTTATTCAAATGTTTATACAAAAATACTGATTTACAGTATTGTGGCCCAACATGTCTTTTTTTATACAAGTATATATACATTATGGCAGAAGTCCACATCTCTCCATTTTTGTCTTCTGTTTGTAAAATGTTCTTGTCAAGTGCGTGACAATAAATGTAACTTATTAAAACATCAACCCACAAGTGATTTTCATGGAAACTTTTCTCTCTGATGAAAGGATGTAATCATATAAAATAGCTACAAAGATCATTAAAACAATAACAGATTCAGCGATATTAAAACACATGAAGAGAAAACTTCCCCAGAGTCACCAAAGCTCAGGTGAGCTATTTAGTCACCAGAGCTGACCCTAACACAAGCCTCTTCCTGAGAGTAGACCTGATTTCAGACATTTGCTTTACTTCACCATGTTCTCTGGTGATGCCCTCTTTCTGGCTGACATCATTGTTCACACGGTGGAGGATAGTGGTGATGTCTTCCTGGCTGAAACAATATAGAGGGCACAGAAACATTACAATCTACTAAGCGTATGCTGTACAGTATACGAAGGGTAAATGTTATACCTTAACATTAACAAAATAATCTGAACAACAACTTTACTTTTTAGTGTATAGCTACTCACCTGGGACAGCCCTTCTGAAGCTGCTGACACACAGACTGAATGAACCAGCTCCCTTTTGTCGGGTCCCTAATTGATTTATAATCTTCAACAGTGGACATAGCAACCAGAACATCAGCTGCCTCTGGGATGAATGATGGAGAATCATCTGCCTCCAGATCTTTACATAACACTCCATGCTGCGGTCTCGGTCTCTTGTCGTCTGGGCAGGACTGGCAGGCCTGGATGAAGAACAGCTTAGGCTTGTCGGTGAGGGCCGACTGGTCAGTGGCTTTGAATGTTCTAGTTATCTGTTTAATGGGGAGGGGTTTAAAATCAGTCCCTGAGACTACACCCAGTTTTCCATGGCTCAGAATACAGCAGACGAAGGCATCTCCATGTTTAGGCGCCTGCTGAAGATCAGTGAACCCACTGTCGAGCCACTCCTTCACACTGAACTCCTGTAGCTGAGAGGGGTCGCTCAGAGAAGCAAAGCACTTCAGTGTTCGATCCATCTGGTCCTGAGTTTGGTCTTTGCACATCAGCACTCTGAAGCCCAGCCAGCTGAACACCTCAGCCAAACTTTCTGTAGGAAATGTACATTTAAAAAACTGTTACGCTTCAAATACAGACAAACAGGACAATGGTGTAAGACAGTGAAGCTGCCTTTTCTCCAGCATACCAGCATCTTTGTTGGTTCCATTCCTTGGTGGGCCACGCTCAAAATTCTCGTTGTTGATGATCAAACACAGGCCGACAGGCTGGCTCTTCAACTGGTACTGCTCCTCCTGCAAGCGTTAAATAATTACAATCAAATACACGGAGACTTTATTTGAAGAGGTTTTGTTGTTGTCTTTACTAACTTAAATTTTATGAGTTAGCCTATCATTACAAAGCAAATATTCTGTATGTTAAACACACATTAATAAGCATGTGTGTGGAGTCTTTGAAACAAAACTATGTCCAGTGGAAAAGTATTGAGCCTTTCTTATGTCTGTCAAACTCTTAAGTGTGTGTTGTTCATATAAAGACCTCACCTTGTTTTGCGTCTTGCTCTCAGTGACACAACATCTGAGGAAATCAGAGTGAAACTGAAAGTTAGGTTGAATGCTTGACCTATTAACCTCTGCAGAAAAATATGAATGTTACAGTACCATTGTTTTCAGATGAACATGCTTGGATGGGTTTCGGTAAAAGCTGGGTGTCGTTCAATATGTTCTTCAGCTCACGGTATGTTGTTTTGATGTCCTCGTCAGTTTGTAGGAGGTTCAGGAAATCCTGGCAGGACGTTTCTCCTTTATTCATGATCTTATCCACAAGCTCACGGACGTGCCCCTCTACGTCCTCCTTGTTGATGCTTTTAAGGTTGTTGTACTCCCGATGAGTTATCAGGCCTTTCTCCTGAACTTTGTCGAGGATTAGTTTGTGGTCTCCACACAAACATGCCAGAATATCGGTCTTCTTGCGCCTCAGTATGTTCTTGGCTGACATGTTGAATCTGAAAGCACAGCAGAGGAAACAACACTAGTAGCCTAACCAATAGAAGAACTGGATTAACTTGTTTTAACCTGCTCAGATTGAGGCACATCTCATAGGCTACATTTTAGGATTATTTAGCACTTTATATTCAGTTGAATTATTACCGTTTACTTGAGGCTCAAGTTATGTGTTATTTTCTGTATTTTTCTGGATCTGTACATGACATCCCACAGACTGAGGCGACAACTGAACGTTAACGTTACGACCAAACACTTTTTAATCAAACATCACACTCCCTAATAAGCAGAAAACAGTTAGGCCTTTGCCTATCGCATATTAACTCACCGTCAGGAAGTCTTTGCTTTCCCTCCAGACACCACCTCCTGTAGATTGTAATGAACAGTATGGCTACAGCTCGTTGACTGTGGGTGTGTGATGCTGCTGAAGCTTCCGACTTGTAGCCTCGATTTGGCAGTGACAGGAAACTTGACTTCGACAACTGAGCGTCCAATCATCTGTTTATTGCGCCTTTAAACATTCATTCCACGCCTACCATTGAAAGTAAGACTTTAACCCTTGAGATGATAAAGACTCATAAAAACACACTATGATTTCTGAAACCTTTATCCTTGTTAAGAGACATTCTTTTATTTAGTGAACTCAGTGGTTATGATTCACACAACATAAGACTGTGTAATAATGTGAGTCATAAGTGTAAGGGCCAGAAGCTCATGCTGTGTGATCACGTTTTGTTTAAGCCACAACCAGTATGTTGTTTTCTGTTCTGGGGAAGCTGGAAGTGAATTCTGCCATGACACAAGAAATATGTGAGTGTGTGCTAGTCTCGAATAAACACGCTTAAAGGAGCTAAAGAATATCTCTGCCTCCGTCGACTTATTCTCCGAGTTCAGCACGAGTAAAAGCTGCAAAGTCAACAATCTTGTTTATGAAAATGCAACAACTACAACTACAGCAACAGAAACAAAAGCAAAACTCTAGACCACATGAGACAAGGTCCATGATCAAAAACCACAAGACTTATCACAAATGTTTCAGATTATCTCACAAAGGACAAACACGCATTTACAAAGTTCCTGATTTGTGAAACCTTTATTCAAATGTTTATACAAAAATACTGATTTACAGTATTGTGGCCCAACATGTCTTTTTTTATACAAGTATATATACATTATGGCAGAAGTCCACGTCTCTCCATTTTTGTCTTCTGTTTGTAAAATGTTCTTGTCAAGTGCGTGACAATAAATGTAACTTATTAAAAAATCAACCCACAAGTGATTTTCATGTAAACTTTTCTCTCTGATGAAAGGATGTAATCATATAAAATACAAAGATCATTAAAACAATAACAGATTCAGTGATATTAAAACACATAAAGAGAAAACTTCCCCAGAGTCACCAAAGCTCAGGTGAGCTATTTAGTCACCAGAGCTGACCCTAACACAAGCCTCTTCCTGAGAGTAGACCTGATTTCAGACATTTGCTTTACTTCACCAGGTTTGCTGCTGATGCCCTCTTTCTGGCTGACATCATTGTTCACACGGTGGAGGATAGTGGTGATGTCTTCCTGGCTGAAACAATATAGAGGGCACAGAAACATTACAATCTACTAAAGTGACAAAGCGTACGCCGTAAAGAATACAATTTTATACCTACACATTCACAAAATAATCTAAACAACTTTACTTTTTAGTGTATAGCTACTCACCTGGGACAGCCCTTCTGAAGCTGCTGACACACAGACTGAATGAACCAGCTCCCTTTTGTCCGGTTCCTAAATGATACATAATCTTCAACAGTGGAAATAGCAACCAGAACATCAGCTGCCTCTGGGATGGATGATGGAGAATCATCGGCCTCCAGATCTTTACATAACACTCCATGCTGCGGTCTCGGTCTCTTGTCGTCTGGGCAGGACTGGCAGGCCTGGATGAAGAACAGCTTAGGCTTGTCGGTGAGGGCCGACTGGTCAGTGGCTTTGAATGTTCTAGTTATCTGTTTAATGGGGAGGGGTTTAAAATCAGTCCCTGAGACTACACCCAGTTTTCCATGGCTCAGAATACAGCAGACGAAGGCATCTCCATGTTTAGGCGCCTGCTGAAGATCAGTGAACCCACTGTCGAGCCACTCCTTTACACTGAACTCCTGTAGCTGAGAGGGGTCGCTCAGAGAAGCAAAGCACTTCAGTGTTCGATCCATCTGGTCCTGAGTTTGGTCTTTGCACATCAGCACTCTGAAGCCCAGCCAGCTGAACACCTCAGCCAAACTTTCTGTAGGAAATGTACATTTAAAAAACTGTTACGCTTCAAATACAGACAAACAGGACAATGGTGTAAGACAGTGAAGCTGCCTTTTCTCCAGCATACCAGCATCTTTGTTGGTTCCCCTCCTTGGTGAGCGATCCACAAAATTCTCGTTGTTGATGATCAAACACAGGCCGACAGGCTGGCTCTTCAACTGGTACTGCTCCTCCTGCAAGCGTTGAAATAATTACAATCAAATACACAGAGACTTTATTTGAAGAGGTTTTGTAAGTTATTCCTTATTACATCATTACAAAGCAAATATTCTGTATGTTAAACACACTCTAATAAGCATGTGTGTGGAGTCTTTGAAACAAAACGATGTCCAGGGGAAAAGTACTACTTGAACCTTTCTTATGTCTTCTCTGACCTGCTTTTGTCTCTTGCTCTCAGGAGGAACATCTGAGGAAATCAGAGTGAAACTGAGAGTTAGGTTGAATGCTTGACCTATTAACCTCTGTAGGAGAATATGAATGTTACAGTACCATTGTTGTCAGATGAACATGCTTGGATGGGCTCCTGTAAAAGCTGGGTATCGTTCAATATGTTCTCCAGCTCACGGTATGTTGTTTTGATGTCCTCGTCAGTTTGTAGGAGGTTCAGGAAATCGTGGCAGGACGTTTCTCCTTTAATCATGATCTTATCCACAAGCTCACGGACGTGCCCCTCTACGTTCTCCTTGTTGATGCTTTTAAGGTTGTTGTACTCCCGATGAGTTATCAGGTCTTTCTCCTGAACTTTGTCGAGGATTAGTTTGTAGTCTCCACACAAACATGCCAGAATATCGGTTTTCTTGCGCTTCAGTGTGTTCTTGGCTGACATGTTGAA